>NC_141158.1:82447174-83058924 GCF_053477565.2 Lygodium microphyllum
CTCCTGAAAGAAAAAGGGGAGGAAAATGAGTTACAATGGAGGGATGATGATGGTTAAGGAGGACAAAAGAAGAGGATTTCCCCTTCCCTCTCCTCTGTCTCTTATTCTCTCCTTCACTACCTCTCCCTCTCCTTCTCACAATCTTGGTGGCAAAAAGGGGGGGAAGAAGAATAACAGTCTCTTGAAAGAAAAAGGGGAGGAAAATGAGTTACAATGGAGGGATGATGATGGTTAAGGAGGACAAAAGAAGAGGATTTTCCCCCTTGTTAAGGGGGGGGGGGGGAGATTTTTATAGGGAGGGGGGGACGGGTATTACGGGGAGGGGGTGTGACATGAGGCCCCCTTCCTCTTCCTCCATTCAGGTGCTGGAATGGCATTTCCCCATACAATTGCCAATTATGTCCAACTCCCTCCCCCATCTTGTAGTTCGACTCCTTCTCCATTTCACAGTTCAACTCCCCCTACCCTCGTCGAAGTGCAGTTGTACTCCCCCTCCCTTCGCCAACCAGATGGCGTTGATAGGGGGAGAGTTGGCAAAAAAAATTCTTTCATTATTATTATTATTTAATAAAAAAGGGGGGGAATCGATGGCAATGGTGGAGAAATAAAAAGGGGGGTCTTTATAATGGTGGTGGGATGGCGGCTATTACATCCTTCTCCCCTTAAGGAATTAAGATGTCCTCATCTCGAAAGGAATTGAGGGTTATTTTGGTTGAGAGTTGTTGAAATGACAAGCTCAATACATGCGGACATTGATGATGGACCGCCTGGTTAGATGGGTCCACACGTCTACACTTAGCACGTCGGTGGTCATTATGACTCTCACATGGCCACTGACTCATTACTTATTATATTCAGGTTGTTACACCTATTTACAGTTGGCATAGTTATAGCGCCAGTCGACTAGTGTAGTCGGTTATGCATTATTTGACTTAGTAGGCCACTTTCCTTTTATGTTGTACCTTATCTATACTTTGTGTATATTGTAAAGAGTGTGGAAGAAGAATAAAAAATCAGCAAGAAAACGTTTTTTCCTCCATCTCTCTTCTTGTCTCTTGAGTGAGCTTCTCCTTGTGCATTTTGTGTGTGTTTGGCGCATCATCTTGAGCAACTCCCCCCACCACGAGATTCTTGACATGGTATCAGAGCCACACCACTGAGAGAGGCTGATTTTGAAGGTTGAAGCAAAGGAGAAGAAGCAAGGTTCGAGCAAGCAAGCCACGGGTAAGAAGCTCTCCCATCCTTCCACTCTTTCTCTTGAATAGTGCCTATGGAGGCACCGGAAGCAGGGCAGAGCAAAAATCTCAGATTGTAGTGAGATTTGGTGTGCGCGAAGAGCACTATATTTGAGGCATTTGAGGCATTTGAGGCCGTTTCAAGGCCCGTTTTAGAGCCGCAAGGTTACGGACAACAGTTTCAGGGTACGCTGTGACTTCGACTGTATTGATCGAAAGTGGATGCGCAGGTTACAGATTTCAGATCTATAAGTTCAAAGGTGTTTATCAGTGAGTAAATACAAAGTTTATTTGCAAACTGGTTGCAAATTGCATGTATTGTTAAGCAGATAGTGAAAAAGGCTGTCTGGTGTATTGCTGTGCACTACATGTCGAGGGTTGCAGAAGATTTGCTTGCTGTTTGGTATTAGTTTTGTGATAATGGCAGAGAACAGTGGAAGCCCCATCATTGTGAAGCTCGACAAGAACAACTACCCTTCATGGAAGTTCCATGTCACGAATTTCCTTATTGCAAAAGGCCTCTACGAGTTTGTTTTAGGTGAAGAAAAGGAGCCGGAGGTGAGTGATCCTCCAACTGCAGAAGAGACAAAGGCACAGAAGGAATGGAATGCAAAAGACAAGAAGGTAATGTATTGGTTGTCTGCAGTAATTGACAATAATATATTGGGACACATTAGAAATGCAGAGAATTCATATGCAGCTTGGACCATACTTGACAAGAAGGTAATGTATTGGTTGTTTGCAGTAATTGACAATAATATGTTGGGACACATTAGAAATGCAAAGAATTCATATGCAGCTTGGACCATACTTGAAAGTATGTTTTCTGTAAATACAAAGGCACAAAAGATTCAACTCAAGCAAGAGTTGAATACATTGAAGAAAGGGAAGATGTCTATCAATGAGTATGCACTGAAGGTAAGAAGCATTGCAGATGCATTGGCAGCGATTGATGCAATGCCCGATGATGATGATTTGGTGTCGTCTACCTTGGGTGGACTTAACAATAAAAAGGCTTGGAAGTCTTTTATAACTTCCATATATGTTAAAAAGCCATTTCCAGATTTCGATGAGTTGGTATCCCTTATGATCACTAAAGAGATCAACATATAGAGTGAGACATCTGAAAGAAGTGGTGAACAGGTCCAGGCTTTCTACTCCAGTTCAGGAAGGGGACGTGGCAGGTTCTCTTCAAGAGGCCGTGGTACAGGACGTGGTAGTGACAACCAGCAAAATAGATTGAATCAGCAATTTGGCGATATGCAGGTTTCAAGAGGTCGTGGTAACTTTAGAGGTAGGGGGAGCTTTAGAGGAAGAGGTGGATGGCAAAATAGAGGCTCTAACAATTCTGGTATTGTGTGTCACTACTGTGGCAAAACAGGTCATATTGCAGCCCAATGTTATGCTAAGAAAGATGATATTCGGAGTGGTAAGTTGCAGCAAGGAAACTATGCATCGTCTTCACGACAGAATGAAGACAAAAATGAACGTTTGTTTGTTATGCAGCATATACTGAATGCTGTTACAGGAAAGGGAACACATGAAGATGTTTGGTATGTTGATTCAGGTGCATCCAATCATACCCAGCCATGTAGAATGGTTTAGAGAGATGCAGGATTTGCAAAATGCAGGTTATGTGCAGACGGTGGGTGATGATTCATGCCACCCAATTTCACACATTGGAAAAGTTTCCTTGTCCTTGCATGATGGTAAGACAAAGAGTCTTTCAGATGTATTACATATGCCATCTATTACAAAGAACTTGGTGTCAGTTGGTGGTCAAATGGTAGAGCAAGGGCTGCTTTGTAGAAGACTTCAATGATAAGTGCAGGTTGGTAGCAAAGGGAAGTAGAGTTGGACATATGTTTACTCTGGATGCTGGAATTCCTACTATGAATGCTGCTATGTATGCCAAAGGAAAAGGTGTTGTTGCAGACATTGAAATTTGGCACAAACGCATTGGACATGCAAATGTACAGAGGCTGAAATTAATGCAGTCCAAAGGGTTGGTTATAGGTTTGCCTACATTTAGAGTTGCAGAATTTCAGAAGGTATGTGAAGCATGTTAGTTTGGTAAGCAGGCAAGACAACCCTTTTCACATGATAGAGATGTAAGCAGAAATATCCTTGATGTTGTGTATACAGACATTTGGGGGCCTACACAAAATGTATCTCTTGGAGGTAGGTCATACTTTGTTACATTCATTGATGATTGTTCTAGAAAGCTATGGGTATATTTTTTGAAGGAAAAGAGTGAAGCTTTTGAGCACTTTAGAACTTTCAAGGCTGCAATTGAAAGAGAAACAGGCTTGAAAGTAAAGTGCTTGAGGTCAGATGGAGGGGGAGAGTACCTCTCAAATGAGTTCAGTGATTTTCTGAGGTCTCATGGGATAAAGAGATAGTTCACATGCAGGTATACCCCACAGCAAAATGGGGTTGCAGAAAGGAAAAACAGGCATATTGCAGAAGTTGCACGCGCCTTGATGGCTGAAAAAAATATGCCTAAGCATTTTTGGTTTGAGGCTGTTCATATTGTTGTTTATATTATGAACAGAACTCCCACAACTACAGTTCATGGTATGACCCCCGAAGAATGTTTTACAGGTAAGAAGCCTGATGTTCACACTTGAAAGTGTTTGGCTGCATTGCGTATGTTCATGTGCCAAATGAGTTGCGGAAGAAACTGGATCCAAAGGCTGAAAAGTGTGTCTTTATTGGATACTCTTTAGAGCAGAAAGGGTATCGCTGTTACAACCCTGTCACATGTAAGTTCAGAGTGAGCAGGGATGTCATCTTTGATGAAATGAGCAGTTGGTATGCATCTAGTGGTGATGCATTGGATGATGATGATGATCATGACACTCATGTGCAGGCTGAAAAGAAAGAATCACGAACTCTTAGTGGACCAGAGACATCATCTGGTAGTCCTTGGTCTGGGAGACTAAGGAGTACCTCTACATCTTCGGGTGCATCTAGTAGCACTACAGGTAAAGACAAAGGAAAGAATAAAGTGTCAGAAGGCATTGATACAGTTCTTGATGGAGACTCCAGTGGCTCAGAGAGCTTGGATGATGAGCTTGGCATTCCTTCAGTGAGGACTCCAGGTGTGCAGAGAGCACGCGTTAATGCAAAGACTCCATTGAGTGATCCAGTGGTACGCAGGTCTAGCAGGGTGAGATACCCTGTTAAAAGATTTGGTTTTGAAGGTTATGCAGCTCACCATTATGCTTATATGGTGAAACTAGTTGAGGATGTTGAGCCCACATGTTTTGAGGAGGCTGTTGGTCATGCTCATTGGGATGCAGCAATGGATGAGGAGATGGCTGCATTAGAGGCCAATAAGACTTGGGATCTAGTATCATTGCCAAAGGGAAATAAAGCTATTGGATGTAAGTGGGTTTATAAGATTAAGCACAATGTAGATGGTTCTATTAGCAGGTACAAAGCTAGGCTGGTTGCAAAAGGCTATGCCCAAACATATGGCATAGATTATGATGAAACCTTCAGTCGAGTTGCTAGGATGGTAACTGTCAGATGTGTGATTGCTTTGGCAGTAGCCAAAGGTTGGAGGTTGCAGCAAATGGATGTAAAAAATGCCTTCTTGCATGGTGATTTGCAGGAAGAAGTGTATATGGATTAGCCAGCAGGTTATGAAGATTTAGAGCATCCCGCGTATGTGTGCAGGTTGAAGAAGACACTCTATGGGCTCAAGCAAGCACCTAAAGCATGGTCTGACAAGATCAGAGAGTATCTTGTCAATATTGGCTATTATGTTTCTGATGCTGATCACTCACTTTATGTGAGAAAGGTAGATGTAGGTTTGGTCATCATAGTCATCTATGTGGATGATTTGATTATTACAGGTGATAGTGATAGTGGGATTGCTGAAGTCAAGGGCTGTTTGAAGATGAAGTTTGAGATGAAGGATTTAGGTGAGCTAAGGTACTTCCTTGGCATTGAGGTGATCAGATGTGATGATGGTATATGGCTGTCCCAAAGACAATATGGCTTGGATATGTTGTCCAAGTATGGTATGACTGCATGCAAACCACTTTCAGTCCCGTTGGAGTAGAATGTAAAGCTGAGTGCTGATGTTGGGGATGAGATAGAAGACCCTACTATGTTCAAGAGGATAGTGGGGAGTTTGATCTACATGACCATTACAAGGCCAGACTTGAGCTACGCTGTTGGTCTTGTGAGTCAGTTTATGCAAGTACCTAGAAAGCCACATTTGGATGCACTCAGACGCATATTGAGATATGTGAAGTCCACATTACATTATGGACTTTTCTATGAGGCAGGTACAAATGTACAGGTGTTTGGATACACAGATGCAGATTGGGCCGGTAGTATGTCTGATAGAAGATCTACCAGTGGATACATGTTCTCTCTTGGTAGTGCAACTGTTGCAGGGAGCAGCAAAAAGCAATCTACAGTTGCTTTGTCGAGTACAGAGGCTGAGTATAGAGGTGCTGCTGTTGCAGCATGTGAGGTAGTATGGCTGCAAAAGCTATTGGCTGATTTGGATGTGCAGGTGGAAGGTCCAATTGTCATTTATTGTGACAACATGAGCAGTATACAGTTGGCTAGGAACCCTGTGTTCCATGCCAAGACAAAACATATTGAGGTACACTACCACTTTGTGAGAGAGAAGGTACTAGCAGGTCAGATTGACTTGGTGTATGTCAGCACACAGGATCAGATATCTGACATCTTCACGAAGGCATTGGGTATAGAGAAGCTTCAAAAGTTTCAAAGCTTACTTGGAGTTGCAGAGATGCAGTTGAGCTTGAGGGGGAGTGTTGAGATGACAAGCTCAACACATGTGGACATTGATGATGGACCGCCTGGTTAGATGGGTCCACACGTCTACACTTAGCATGTCGGTGGTCATTATGACTCTCACATGGCCACTGACTCATTAATTATTATATTTAGGTTATTACACCTATTTACAGCTGGCATAGTTATAGCGCCAGTCGACTAGTGTAGTCGGTTATGCATTGTTTGACTTAGTAGGCCACTTTCCTTTTATGTTGTACATAACTATACTTTGTGTATATTGTAAAGAGTGTGGAAGTTACGTTCTCAAGGAGTTGGAGTTTGTAAGCATTGGGCCACCCTAGACACTTGAGGATCCTGTAGGGTCTACATTACCTTGGACTTAGTTTCTTGAATTCTCCCAGTGATTAGGAACTCTTATTAGGTTGTATGTGAATAAAAACCATATCTCCTTCTTTGAAGAGTGGCTCTTGTCTATTTAGATCTCCATAGGCTTTCTGCCTATCCTTGGCGGGTCTAATATCTTGTCTCATGGCCTTGACCTGCTCATCCATCTCCTCAAGAATTTTTTTGGAAGCTTCTACCCTCAAGGTAGGATCTAAAAAGTTCAATGGAGTACAGCAATCATGCCCATACATTGCTTGAAAAGTTGTCATTGGAATGCTTTGTTGGTAATAAGCATTATAGGCAAACTCTACCAATGGTAGATATTGGATCCATTTCCTGGGTTTGCAACAGCAATATGCCCTAAGAATGTCTTCAATGACTTGGTTGACTCTCTCCAAAAGTTTGAGGGTGATAGGCTATACTAAAGCAAAGTTGAGTCCCAATGGCCTTGAATAACCCTCTCCAAAAGTGAGATTTGAAGAGGGAATCGCAGTCATTAACGATCCTTCTAGGTAACCCATGGAGTTTGAATATCTCCTTGATGAATAACTTGGCAATGTCTGAAGCTTTTTAGTTTGTCTTGACTGGAATGAGGTGTGCTACCTTAATGAGCATGTCTACCACAACCATAATTGAGTTGTATCCTCCTTGGACTAAAGGTAATCCAACAACAAAGTCCATGCTAATAAATTTCCACTTCATCTTGGGAATGTCAAGAGGTTGCAACTTTCCAGGCATCTTGACATGTTCTGCTTTAATGCGCTTGCAAGACAAACATTCCGTGACATATTTGAGCACATCTCCCTTAATCCTTTCCCAATGATAGCTCTTCTTGACCGTGTTGAGGGCCTTGACATATTTGGGATGGCTTGAAAAGGGGGAATCATGTGCTTTCCAAAGTATTCTCTGTTTGAGCTTCTTGCTTGAGGGTATGCACAATCTTGTCCTAAAGTAGACAAGTCCCTCATTGACAGAAAATTCTTGATATTTGACCATAAGTTCGGGTTTTGGTCCTTCCCCAAGATCTCCTTCATTGTCTTCAGATATTCTGGGTCATGGCTAGATTCCTCCTTTGCTAATTCAAGGATAGGGTTGCTAGGCATTGATACCATAGTTGCCAATGATTCTGCCATCGAGGGTTCCTCCATAATAAGAGAGTTGAGGAATGCTTTGCAACTTAAGGCATCATCAACTACATTCTCCTTGCCAGGTCGATACCTTGATCTCAAAATTATATTCCTACAGAACCTCAATCCAACGTCGTTGCCTCATATTGAGGTCAGTTTGGTGAAGATCCATTTAAGGCTCATATGTTTTGTGACCGAAGAGAACTTGTTACCAAGAAAATAGTGTCGCCAAAGCTTGAGAGCATGAATAACTGCTAATAGCTCCAGGTCATGGGTAGCATAATTCCTTTCATGGGTCTTTAGCTTCCTTGAAGAATATGCTATAGGATGACCTTCTTGCATTAGTATATAGCCTAGTGCAAGTGAACTAGCATCCGTGACAACTTCAAATTCCTTGCTCAGTCAGGGGACTTTAGAATCCGTGCTGTCACTAAGCTATGCTTGAGCTAATCAAAACTTGATTGTTCAGTGGGCATCCATGCTATGGCAACCTGCTTCTTCGGCAAATTTGTAAGGGGTACTATGATTAAGGCATAGTCCTTAATGAAGATCATGTACCAACCTGTTAACCCAAGAAAGCTACGCACTTCTTTAATAGTAGTTGGTGGAGGCCACTCTTGGACATCCTTGACCTTTGAAGGATCTATAGAGATTCCCTCATTTGACACAATAAATCCAAGGTATTCAATCTGCCTTTATAGGAAGGTGCACTTTTTCTTCTTAGCATAGAGCTTATGAGTTCTCATGGTCTCAAGGATGATGCGAACTTAGGATTCATGATCCTCCTCTTCCTTGGAATAAACCAAGGTATCATCAAAGAGGACAAGCACAAAATTGTCAAGATATGGTCTAAAAATGACTTACATTAGCCTATTAAAAAGACATTATTGTGAACTCGAAATGACCATATCTTGTGTTGAATGCCGTCTTAGGAATATCTTCTTCTTTGATGCAAATCTGGTAGTATCCTGACCTCAAATCAATCTTGGAGAATATTTTTGCTCCCTACAATCGATCAAGTAATTTGTTTATCCTTGGGATAGGATATTTATTTTTTATGGTTACTTGGTTCAGGTCTCTATAATCGATGTAAAGGCGAAGTGTACCATCCTTCTTATTTTGGAACAAGACTGAGCTCCCCAAGGAGAATTACTGGGTCGTACGTACCCTTGGTCCAATAGCTATTTGAGTTGTTCCTTTAACTCAATAGCTTCAAGAATTGACGTCTTGTAGGGCCTTTTGTGACTAGTGCAGCTCCTGGTGTTAGCTTAATTTCATGATCCACTTCCCTTGGTGGTGGTAATTCAGTCAACTCTTTTGGAAACACATCCACATACTCTTTTAGCCAAGTTGGTTCTTCATTGCTGTTCTCCACATGTTCTAGTTTGTTTAGCTTGATTAGGTAGACAGGTAATCCTTTCCTTATCCCCCAAACTATTCGCGTTGCCTTAGCTAGCTAGATTTTTGGTTTACTTGCTTCTCCCTGTGTTGTCACTTGCTCACCTTTAGGATTATGAAAGGAGACTTGTCCTTTTCCACAATGAATGTGAGCATCATTGGGAATTAGCCAATCCATCCCAAGTAGACACTCATGGACTCCTAGACTCATTGCCCTGAATTTAACATATGTGGGCTCCTTTCTAAGTAGGAATTCCATCTTAGAGGTTTGTCTAGTGCAAGTGATTTCTCACCCATTTTCTAGTTCAACAAGCAAGGTAGGTGCAGCTACAGTTGCTATTCCTAACCTTCTAGCACAAGCTAGTGAAACGAAGGAATGAGTACTGCCGCAGTCAATCAGGGTTTTGAATTTCTTACCTTGGTAATCTGATGGTGTTTGAATCACTGAGAATTGAAAATTTGGGCCCTTTTTATGGAGAGCGGCAGGAATGGATACCCTCTCAATCTCAGCTTCCATGGACAGGTCTTCTTCTTCATTGATTCCCTTAGTGGAGATATTGGAAGTTTTTGCCCTTCCCATTGCTGCACGACCATGGCCATGGGTAGCTCTAGCTTGGCCACTGAATTTCCCTAGGTGATGCTCTCCACCAAGTTTGGGACATTCCCTTTTGAAGTGTCCAGGTTCACTACAGTGGAAACATCGCATGCTTTGATCGCTTCTTTGAGTGGAGAAAAAGTCATTGATCGCATTTTCCCTTGGCTTCTTCCGTTGGCCTTGACTTTGTCCTTCAGCCCTCTTGAATTGAGATTTCAACATTCCTAGATCCTGGTCCTTGTAAGACCATGGTCTATTATTCCTAGGCTTTGGTTGGACTTCTTGGGCAATAGGTCCCGCCCTTATCAATGCATCTTGCAAATATTAAGGATGCATTGATTCCAATCGAGTGTTCAATGGTGGGTTTAGCTCATCATAGAACTTTGAAACTTGTTGGGAAATGCTCATGGCCGGGGAGTATTTCAATAAGGAGACAAATCTCGAGTAGTACGCTTCTAGTGAGACAGGCCCAACTATTTCAATTTGAAGAACTCATTTATCTTCTGAGTTCTGCATGAAGGTGGCATGTATCTTCCCTGCACGCCTTCCTTTAGCTTGTCCCAAGTTATTGTGCTTTCCTAGACTGCTTGGTCCTTACACCATTTCCACTAGAGCCTAGCTTCTTTGGTAAGTTTGAGCTTGGCAATCATGCCCTGGTTCACATGTGTTGTTCTTGCTGCACTGAAGTAATCTTCCATGGATTCAATCCATACTTCCACATAAGCTTCAACAGTCTTCTCCTTTCCGTCAAATTCTAGTGGTTTAATCTATTTGAGAAGAAACTTCTTCTCTTGTGCCTCCGCTAGGCTAAGTGCAGACACAAGACTCTGGTTTTGCGCTTGGGGTTGTATCTGGTTTTACATTAAAACCTTCATGTTAAGATAACATTTACATTTCTCTACACATCTCAGATTAATGTGCAAAATTATTTTTCATTGATACTATACAACAATTCAAATGAACATAAAATTCTCATAAAGAAGCATAAGCCTCGAGTACAATTATTCGGGAATAGATAGACATTGGCTAGGATGATTTTCTTTTCAATAGATACATCAACGCCAAGTTAATAATTCCCTATTGGATTCAACTATAGGGACAAAATAGTAATATGGATTGGGAGAATCGATTCTCACGAAGCGATAAGTCATGGGAAGTTCGGGAAATCCCCGTTTTTGATAGCCATCACGTTCGTTTCACCCCGTTACTTTAATTCTGTCAGCTGGCAAGACTTTAATGACCTCGTCATGGATATAGCAATTTTGTTCTACTTACCAACATTCAATGTGTAGGATCAAATTTTCATGGGCCTCATGGAAGGTGAACAACTTGATGACCTTCAAGTCCTCCAACCATTTTAGCCTCTTCAAATTGTTCTGAAGATAGGAGAGTTAATTGGCATCTATATAGCAGTATCCCACACTCCAAGTCCAATGCCTTTCCACATACAATGGTGAAGGGCTGTAGATTGGATCCAGGATCCCCATCATGTTGGATTGTCATGGCAATAACTTGAAGAGTTCATAGTCATCTTAAACATGATGTGAAATTCGAGGAACCTACTCCATGCCTCGTAAGTCTGGATTTGGCAACAACCCACAAGTGAAAAAAAAAGAATTACTTCCTACTGAAAATATCGCTTCAATCTTCCCAATTTATTCCTATCCGGATTGTTTTATTCATTGGTTGGCTCTAATACCAATTGTAATGTGCCCGCCTAATGGTTGTCCAAGCACGTTTTTAGCGTTCCATTGAGAAACGAATCTAAGCGTCACTGCCCGGCACTCCCATGGAATGTTTCATAGTTTGTCACCTAGGGATCCTTGAGTCCGCTTTGCAAAGGAACGTTCACATATGAGCCCACTAGGATCGACCTAAAATCTACGTTCCTAGAGGCCAAGGTCTCCTAACAGCATTCTAGCGTCGAACCTTGGACACCCTACTTTACGCAGAGATGCCCAAGCTGAAGTAGTCCCATGCTGCACTTGGTTCAAAGAGAATGGGAAACAAGAGGGATGCATTGCTCAAATTCTCTACCCATAGAGAATAGTCCCATTCCGGTCCCCTAAAACGACATGATTCGGGTTCTAACTTAATGATTCCCAAAGGCCAAATGCTGGTAGAATCCTATGAGAAGCCTCCTAGTTCTTTGGGACCACCCTGCCGTAGGATAGACTCGTCGGGGGTTGTGCCCACCCGCTTCCCTCAATGGGCATTCTTTAGTTACCTAATTAGGTCCTATCACATTTATGTGGGACATTTAAAAATAGACTCCTTAATTAAGCCTTTTAGAAAACAGGGTTTGTTTGCATAACTTATGGCACTGACACAAAAACAATCCAGGCAAGTTCTTTGGAGAAGTAAACTTTATATTATCATCTTAACTGAAATACAAGTCTTGTCTAAAAAGGATGGATTCCACAATTTGTGGGGATGAGTATTATTTCCTCCAAGTTTTCACCCTTGCACTAGTAACAGGGCCTTGAGAATCCATCTCGAGTCACATAGATCATTTGAGTAGGGCTCAGAGGTAGGGAATTTACAGCCAAAGCCCCTAGTGCCCCCTGGCATCCAAGCATCCTGCTACATTAAACCTAACCCATGGAGAGACCTCTTGTGGCAGGTTCGGTCCACGTTCCCATCAGGGTTATTTAGAACCCACTTGGCTAGGGTTGGGGGCTAGCTAGGGGTAGCTTGGCGTGCCCTCCTTGATTTCAACGTGAATCATTAATCAAATTTTATTTTGTGAGCTTGAGTCATACACTCCTTTTGTAGACATTGAGTCTAGATTTATAGGCACAAAAAATCAAGGAAGGCGAGTGCTCAGGACATCTGCTAAGGTGGAGTCCTCATCTTAAACGCCTAGTGTTACCCTTCTTGGGTATTTCTTGCCTTGTCGTCATTTTTTGAGGGATAGAGATTACCCTCTTTTTGACCTCACTTCTATATACTAGCGTAGAGCAATTACACTATAGTTTTAGATGATGACTTCCCCAGGTTACTATCCCTTGGTTCCTATCTTAAGATCTTGGTCTAGGGTTTTGTTTGGTCAATTGGTAAACCATTTTTTTTCCATCTTAGAACTCTATCGGGTAAGTCTATTTACCATTCCGAAATAGTTGCAAGCATCGAATGTAGCTTGGCGAATAGTCATTCTCCGTGTGGGTACTACATTCGAGCTTCCTTATGTTAGCTTCGGGATGTTTCATATTCTAAAAAATATATACCAAAGAGTGTTTTGGGTCCATCGTGGTTGGCTATTGGGGTAGAGACCAAAGAGTGTGTTGACTCGGAGTCAAAATATGGTCATAAGGACAAGTCAATCTATTTGCAACTAAGGTCCTAGCTAGGTCGAGCTAGGTCTAGTACATTTATGCAACTCAAAAGGCATGACCTAATTACTCAAATGCGAGTGTACATGCATTCATTGTAAGTGCAAGTTAATTTTCAACAATGGTCTATGGCGTGCAATTGATCTATACGGAATACCTATGTACCCCATCAATCTATGATACATCTATGAAAGTTAGATCCTAATACTTGCCTTGTTTCCGCAATAACCGTAGATACTCAATCTATTTTCAACAAGTCATGATTATCAAACCCTTTTCAGCTACCTTTCAAAATATGCAAATTACCCAATGCGAGGTAGGACTTTTTCCTAATGATGCCCATGCTTAAATATTCAATTTCAGTTTTCTAGACACACTAGCAATACCTAGTTTTGGAGTTCGAGTTAGCATTCCCACCTAATAAATTGTTCGTGTTGATGGTGGTGTCTTTTCTTGATCCTTCTCCCGTAGTCACGGCTTTTCCAATTACTTGGGGGAGCTTACGCTTTGGGGCCATTTCGGAGTTGGAAAGCAACCTTCACTTTCTTCGAAGGGCTCCTTGGTGCCAGAGTTCCCTACGCTCGCCTTGACTTTCACTGTCTAGAGGTAGTTGATGGAGTGATTATGGGACTTGTAGTGGGGAGAAGCAGTACTCAAGCCTTTGCCCAATCAGGGAGTTATTCTTGAACCACTTCTCTCCCTATGTTACTCTTCTTTACTCTAGATTTCCCTTTCCTCTCCTCTATGTTTCATTCTCTCCTTCACTATCTCTCCCTCTCCTTCTCACAATCTTGGTGGCAAAAAAGGAGGGAAAGAAGAATAACGGTCTCCTGAAAGAAAAAGGGGAGGAAAATGAGTTATAATGGAGGGATGATGATGGTTAAGGAGGACGAAAGAAGAGGATTTTCCCCCTTATTAAGGGGGGGATTTTTATAGGGAGGGGGGGAAGGGTATTATGGGGAGGGGGTGTGACACAAGGCCCCCTTCCTCTTCCTCCATTCAGGTGGCCAGAACAGCCTTTCCCCACGCAATCACCAGTTATGTCCAGCTCCCTCTCCCATCTCGTAGTTTGACTCCTCCTCCATTTTGCAGTTCAACTCCCCCTACCCTCATCAATGTGTAGTTGTACTCCCCCTCCCTCTGCCAACTAGATGGCATCGACTGAGGGAGAGGCGATTTTTTTTTGTTCATTATTATTATTTTAATAAAAAAGGGGGGATTGATGACGGCGGTGTGGCATAATAAAAAGGGGGGTTCTTTATAATGGTGGCGGAATGTCAGCTATTACAAAGATTGATCCTAGATCAGGGTATTAACAGATCAGAATCAAGCAAGAAGATATCCCAAAGACCACTTTTAGCATAAGGTATGGTCATTACGAGTTTATCATAATGTCAATTGGATTGAAAAACACCCCTGCTACCTTCAATAGATTAATGCAAGATATATTCATACCTTTTCTTGATGATTTCTTCCTTGTATTCTTTGATGACATCTTAACATATTCCAAGGATGAAGGAAGTCACGAGTCACAACTGCGGACAGAGACAATACAGACTCACACGTTGTATGCTAAGAAGAAGAAGTGTGTTCTTCAAGAAGCAAATCAAGTATTTAGGGTTTATAGTTTCAACAAAGAGAATTTCAGTAGATCCGGATGTACAAGATTTGGCCACCTCCAACCACTGTAAGCAAAGTTCGTAGCTTTTTGGGTTTGAGAGGACGGTATCGGGTCTTTATCAAGAATTATGCCTTGATTGTTGCACCCCTCACCGACCTACTCAAGAAGTAGGTTGCCATTAAATGGACCCAAGTTGAATAGTCTAGCTTTGACAGGCTTAAACTAAGCTTAGTCATGGCCCCGATCCTCAAACTAGCCGATCTTAGCAAAGAATTCGAAAAGGTGACTGATGAGATCTCTCTTGCTTTGTGTTGTGTACTCATGTAGGAACTCATGTAGGAAGGAAATCCAGTAGCATATTCCTCTAGAAAATTGAACCATAAAATTTTTAAATGGATCTTCACTCAACCAGATCTAAATATGAGGCATTGTTGGTGGATCAAAGTCTTGCAAGAGTATGATTTTGAGATCAAATATAGATCAGGCAAAGAGAATGTAATTGGAGATGCTTTAAGCTGCAAATCATTTCTGAATACGCTTATCTAAGAAGAACCTCCTAGAGCTCAAACACTAACTACAATGATATCAATGCCTAGCAATCCCATGATCAAGCTAGCCAAGGAGAAGGCAAATAATGATCCCATATATTAGCAAAAATATTGAAGGAAATTTAGAATAAAAAACAAAATTATAAGCTTAAGATGACAAAATATCTTAACTTCTCTGTTGACGAAGGACTTGTCTACTTCAGGACAAGATTATGTATTCCTTCAAGTCAAGAACTTAAGAAGAAGATACTATGGGAAGCTCATGATTCCCCATTTTCAAGTTATCCTGGTTATCCCAAAACTCTCAATGTAGTTAGGAAAAGCTATCATTGGGAGAAGCTCAAAAGTGACGTACTTAAATATGTAAATAAATGGTTGAGTTGCCAACGAATAAAAGTCGAATGAGTTAAGTTGCTAGGAAAGCTACAACCACTTGATATTCCTTAGATGAAATGGGAATTCATTACTATGGAATTTGTAGTTGGATTACCCTCAGTTCAAGGAGGATACAACTCGATCATGGTAATTGTGGACATGTTGACTAAGGTTACGCACCTTTTTCTGGTCAAAACCTATTACAAAGCCTCAAATATTACCAGGTTATTTGTCAAACAAATCTTTAGACTTCATGGACTGTCAAAGAGAATTATCAACAATCATGATTCTCTATTCACTTTGCATTTTTGGAAGGGATTATTTGAAGCTATCGGTACACAACTTTGTTTTAGTATAGCTTATCACCCTCAAACTAATGGGTAGACATAGCATGTAAATCAGGTCATTGAATACATACTTAGGGCATATTGTTGCAAAGAACCTAGAGGGTGGATACAATATCTACCTTTGGTGGAATTTGCTTACAATGCATCCTATCATCAGAGCATTCAGATGACCCCATTTCAAGCTCTATATGTGCAAGAATGCCTAACTTTCAAAAGCAGAAATCACAAATGACCCTACTAAGGTGGAAGCAACCGTTATGTGAAGAAAGATGCGGATCTAGAGCATGGCTATGGCGGATGGAAGATGAAGATTAAGTTCATGATGACATAAACTAAAGACTTGACCAACTATTACTCAAGTGAATTAGGTTTCAAGATGAAATCTTTGTTAAGATTCAGAGACAAAGACAAGAGTGAAGAGTAGGGTGCTCTCACTTCATTTTTCCATTATGTCATTTACCACACACATAACATAAGTGTATACATTAGTACTAAGGTCCGTAGGATCATTCACACTGGGTCTAAGACCACGGACTTATTTAATGTCCCACACTTGCTGACACAGCTGGACACAACTAATGTCGGTCATACATACTGACAGGAGAATAATGGGAGCTTGATATTCTAACACTCCCCCTCAAGCTCAAATCATCTGATGAACTCCAAGTAGCTGTCTGAAACTACTAAACTTATCTTTACCCAAAGACTTGGTAAAGATATCTTTAACCTATTCATTAGTCTTCACATGCATAAGATCTACTCTCCCTGCAAGAACCATCTCTCTGATAAAATGGTAGTGTACCTCTATGTGTTTTGTCCTGGCATGGTATATTGGATTCATTGCCAGGAGTACCCTACTGAGATTGTCGCATAATAAGGTCATTGGAGCATCCACCTGAATATCCAAACCAGTCATAAGCTTGAGCAGCCATGAAATCTCGCATGCTGCCAATGCAACACCCCTGTACTCTGCCTTTGTAGTACTAGACAATGCAACCGTTGGTTGCTACTTGCTGCTCCAGCTGATCATGCCTCTTCCAAAGCCAAAAGCATAACCACTTGTAGATTTGCGATCATATGAGCATCCTACCCAATCCGCATCTGTGTATCCAACCAGTTTTAAGGGCTTATTTCTGACATAAAACAACCCATACTCTACAGTGGACTTAACATATCTCATAAATCGTCTATCTGCATCCAAGTGCAGCTTTCTAGCTTCTGCATAAACTGGCTTATGAGCCCTACAGCATAGCTCAAGTCAGGCCTAGTGATGGTCAAGTAAATCAGACTGCCAACCATCTACATGTACATAGTCACATCCTCTACTTCAGCTCTAGTGCTCATGTCTAGCTTGACATTCTGATCAAGAGGTGTATCCAATGGTTTGCATTCAGCCTTGCCATACTTCTTTAGCATTCCCATGGCATAGTGCTTCTGCATCATCCATAAACCATTTTCAGCCTTGATTACCTCAATACCCAAAAAACACTTCAACTCACCAAGATCTTTCATGTCAAATTCAGATTTCAGCATCTTCATTACATGTTGTATGCCCAAGTCATCATCACCAGTGATTATCAAATCATCAACATATATGACCAGCACTACCAAGCAACTGTCAGTCTTCTTTGTAAATAGGTTGTGATAAGCCCTACCAACAGTAAATCCCAACCTCTACAAGTAGTTACTGATCCTAGCATGCCAAGCTCTCGGAACCTGCTTCGGCCTGTACAGTGTCTTTTTCAGCTTGCATACATAATGCTGAAAATCAGGGTAAACATACCCTTCTAGCTAAACCATATATACATCCTCTGCTAAGTCACCATTAAGAAAGGCATTCTTCACGTCCATCTGTTGTAATTTCTAGCCTCTATAGCAACAGCCAAAGCAATCACCATGCGTATGGTTGCCATCTTGGCAACATGGCTGAATGTTTCCTCATAATCAAGTCCATACTGTTGGGCATACCCCTTAGCAATTAGCCTAGCTTTCTACCTTTCCACACTGCCATCCGACTTGCATTTGATTTTGTAGACCCATTTGTAGCCAATGGTCTTTTTTCCTTTCAGGAAATGGCACAAGATCCCATGTCTTATTTTTAGCCAAGGCATTCATTTCTTCATCCACGCTACACACCAAATCTCATCTTCCACTGCTTTAGCATATGTACCTGGTTCTTTGATCTCCATCACTTTTGTCATGTAAGCATAATGCTTTGCAAAGTAGCCACTATATGTCAACCAGTCAACAGGGTATCTGACCCTCTGTGAGCATCTAGGCTGTAGTGCACTGCTTGATTCCCCTCTCTCATGAGGCGAAATGTACCTGCTCTACCTTGCGCCAAGCATATAGGCAGTTGGAATACCAAGTTCACTATCTAAAGTGTCAGCAAACTCATATCCAGAAGTCATTCTACCAGGTGCCATAATACCAGATGCATCCTCAGTAACTTTCTCTTTTCCTTTGTTGTCCAAGACATCATATCTCCCCCTCATTGACATACTGGTGTCAGTGGACGGTGAGCTCCTCAATCTCCCTGTCCATGGGGATACTGTCTGACTACTAGGTCTTGTCATAGCAGTGCTCTGCTGCAAATCAACTATAGATACATGAGTGGAAGGCATATCTGATGGCACTGTAGCCGGTGATACATATCAAGAACCAATCTCATAAAAAATAACATCCCTGCTCACCAAGGTCTCCCTAGTAGAGGGATCATAGCACTTGTATGCCTTCTTCTCCTGTGAATATCCAATGAAAACACACGTATGCACTTTTGGATCCAACTTCTTCCTTTTTTCATCTAGAATATGCACATAAGCAAGACAACCAAAGACTTTCATGTGACTTACATCCGGCTTATAGCCATACAACTTCTCAAACGATGTCATCTCATGAATACCTGCAGTGGGAGTCCGATTCAAAATATACATGGCTGTCATAATAGCCTTAGCCCAATAATAGAGCGGCATCTTCTTCTCATTCATCATGGCACGAGTAGCTTCCATCAAGACCCTGTTCTTTCTTTCAGCTACCCCATTCTGTTGAGGAGTGTAGCTGTAGGTAAGCTGCTTGCGTATGCCATTTTCAAGCAAAAATTTGTCAAACTCATTTGACACATACTCCCCATCGCTATCTGATCTCAAGCAAGAGATATAGTAGTCAAATTCCTTTTCAACCTACTTTTTAAACTGCTGAAAAATAGCAAACACCTCATCCTTTGTTTTGAGGATATACACCCAAGTATAGCGACTGTAATCATCAACGAATGTCACATAATACTTCGAGCCTCCCATGGATGCATTATGGGCTGGCCCCCAAACATCAGAGTGCACTAACTGTAATGGACATGTACTCTGCCTTACATGCCACAAATGGCAACCTTGATTGCTTACCAAACTGGCAAGCATCGCATACATGACCAATATCTGAGTATTGGAACTTGGGTAAACCTGTAACGAGCTGTTTTTTCTGCATAATTTGCAGCCTTTGCAAGTTCACATGCCCCACTCTCTTGTGCCAAATTTCCAAATCTTTGATAGTGCCAAAACCATGGGCAAACATAGCTGAATTCAGCTCTGATAAGGTAGCATCAAGAGTAAACATTCTGCCATTCCTGTGACCACGAGCTATCAACTTGCATCCATTGCCAAACTCTTCAATAAAGCAGCCATGCTTATTGAATCTAACCTGCAAGTTTTGCTCCCGTCGACAGACAATAAGTTCTTTGTAATCGAAGAAACATGCAATACATCATGCAATTTTTTCTTTCTTCCATCATGGACCACAAGAGGCACTTTGCCTTTATGTTCAATGCTATGATGTGTGTCATCACCTGTACAGACATAGCCATGTTTTTCAGCCACCATATCAGTGAACCAATCAGTGTGAGGAGTCATGTGGTTCAATGCCCCTGAATCAATATACCAAACTACATCATCATTGGATTTTTTAGCAACTCTGTCTTTTACATACAACATGGCAAACAATCTATCTCCTGAAGCATCATCTGCCTGACTAGATGTAGCAAAGTATCCATGTTGTTTGCCTTTCTGATTACCCTGGTTCTTCTAGCAGTCCTTGGAAATATGCCCATACTTCCTGCAGTAATGACAATCCTTATCCTTATTCGGATTGTCAAATGGACACTGCTGTTGCCAGGAGCCTCTGCCTCTAGGGCTAGATCTCTCCCTGCCTCTAAAGTTTCCACCACCTCTTGCATTCGATATTTGCTGGTTGTTATTGCCATAGAATGCATTTTGCTGGCATCCTCTGCTAGATCCATAGCCTCTACCACGATTTCCACGGCCGCGTTGATTAGAATAGAAAACTCCATCCTTGTTTTTAGAACTGCTAGATCCTGTAGCCAAGCCAAGATTAACCTCTTCATGGATAAGCAATGCAACCAGCTCATTGAAATCAGGCATTTCAGCCCGCACTGACACACAAGTGCCAAAAGACTTATACTCAGGCCCCAAGCCATTCAAAGTCACAGCAACCATGTCTTCATCTTCAACCTGTGAATCGATAGATGCCAGCTAATCCCCAATGGTCTTAACCTCCGTGACATAATCATGTATAGATCTGCTCTTTCTCTCCATGTTATTGAACTTCTGCTTCAATTGTATCTTCCTGGCACTTGTGGTTGTGCCATAGTACTTGACCAAAATGTCCCATGCATTCTTAGGAGAGCTGCAGTTCATTATCTGCATTACCATGGCATCTGAGATACATAAAGAAATCCAGTGCAAGACTCTACGAGCTCTTTCTGTCCAAGCTCGGTGTAATCATCTTTGATCAGATCTGGGAGCTCAGGTTCAGCTTCTGCTCCAGTCACCAACTCCCAATAGCCTTTCCCTATTAAGAAGTTCTCCATGCGGAACTTCCATATGGCATAATTGTTACTGTCAAGCTTTTCCCCCACTATCTGGGTTATGTTGTCAGTCCTCTCTGCATTAGCCATGTTGTATGCTCTGTCTGACTACATGCAAGCCAAAATCTTCCTGACAATTTAGTTTCAGCCTGCAATTGTTTACGATGTTTTTCAGCAACCCCTGTGCTCAAACAATCAGTATTTCAGCTTGAAAACAATAGTACATTCACCTCCTGACACTTGACAATCACCTAGGTATTGTAGCCTACATGTACAGACTGCATTTAATGCAAAACCAGCATGTATTTGGGAAACCTGTTCATGTACAGTCAAGCAGTCTATAGGCTAAAAATGACAATAACCAGCAGCTCTTCTTTGAGCTCAACACAGAGGATACATGCCCCAAGAACACTTACAGCAGTTCAGAGTTTTATCTCTATATATGGAGTTCCAGACATGTCAGTCTGACACTGTATACATCATGTATTGCAAGTACAAGAGCAAGGTACACTTGCTGTAAATTTCAGCCAAGCAAAGATAGTCAATGACAGTGTATTTTAGTCCACCAAACTCTTCAAAATGTCACAGACATATGCCACCATACATGGGAACCAATACATGAACCTGTCAACACCGATGAGTGTCCTGTCTTCAGGAGCAATGTTAGATAATGCATTCATTGTTCATGACCAACCAATAGAGTGTCAAAGTATTTGTTTTCTGATCCAAATTTCATTTTCCAAGAGCATCCAATGCTCATACCAATCCACAACCAATTTAGCAGACATATCCCATGTCATACATGTCATCAAGACCGACAAGAAAAAACATGCAATCTTCCAAGATAGATAAGTGCTTCCTGCAAACTATGAATGACAATTTTCAGCCTGTCAAGAGCTCACAAATTTGAGTGATTTCATCAAGAGAGTACACCTTCCAAGCATGACATTCAATACATATGTCTTCCTGAGCATATGTATGCTATATCAAGTCCTTCCAAGCATGTCAGAGAGCTCCCAAGCTCATGTCAAAGAAGTATACTTGCTGTGTATTCCCTGTTTGTGGCAGGTTTGGTCTGAATTTCAGATCTCTAACTGACTATTTCAGCTCTTATCTCAGCTCCAACTTAACCATTGCCATGTCAAAGTATCAAGATGTCTTCTCAAGCATGTGTACAAGCTACAAATGGCATAGATGATGCTTATCATGTCCATGAGTAGCCAAGGTAGACCATCAGGCAATCAGGCACAAACACGTAGGCTGTTAGAATGTCTCCAGTAGCAGCTTCTCTTCATAATGATGACCAAGGTCTTCTTCCAGGTGCTCAACCAACCCTCCTCAAAGCTCCAAATAGGTCTTGAAACACTCTCCTTCAAGTATAATGAAGATGCATTCAATACATACTTGTGTAGAAACAATGACAGTCAGTCCTTCTACACAACAGGTCTTTTTCCTTCAATCTCCAGGTCTTCTTCCATAATGCTATTCTCCACAGAGCCCAGTCATGGGTGCTCTGATACCATGTTAAGATTGAGAGACAAAGAAGAGTGAAGAGTAGGGTGCTCTCACTTCCTTTTTCCATTATCTCATTTACCATACACATAACATAAGTGTATACAATAGTACTAAGGTCCATAGGACCATTCACACTGGGTCTAAGACCACCGACTTATTTAATGTCCCACACTTGCTGATACAGCTAGACACAGCTAATGTCGGTCATACATACTGACAGGAGAATAATGGGAGCTTGATATTCTAACAATCTTGGACTCATAAACACAATCTTGAGTATGACACTGACAATTACCGAGACACTAATTGAGATGGAAAAGCATCATGATATTGTATTCATCATATATGAAAAAGTGGTAGTCAAGTACAATGCTTTATAGTTGCTGGATGGGTAGCAGTTTTCCCTCTCTGTGCATATGGGATTCCTGCAGCTTGCATGTCTTTAGCCCAAACTGCCTCATACAAATAGGCTATATTAGGTGTGATTACAAATATCTCAACACCCCTCCTCAATCACAACCAGAAAGTACAAAGTGTGTAGAGGCTTTAGTGAAAGCAACACTTGCAAATTGTTGCTTTCACTGTGGGCACACCAAAAACATGGAAAAACACCAGAGACTGTTGCAGAAAAGGCTAACTATGGGTACCACAAACATGATGGACATCTAGAGGCTATAATAGGGGCCTCACAAAGTGTACAGAGGCTGTAGTACAAGGATACATGAGGAGTTTACACACTTATGTCAAAAGCATTAGGACTAGGCAATACACGGCTAAAAAAGTCTAGTAAAAATTGGGTCAAGGACCAACACGCCCTTGCAGTTTTCAGCATTTCTTTTGACATAGATCTTTAATTCATTGTAGGTCTTCTTGTCAATGTAGTACAACTTGCTCTTTTTGATCTTGTACTTGTTCTTCACTTTGCTTGCAGCTTCAGTGTCTTCATGGTTGATCTGCTTCTTATTTTCTTCCATTGCTTTGCTTACATTGATCTTTCCTTCATGGTCGTCATTTCCATGGACTTTTCTTGCATTAGTCATCTCATTCTTTTCTTTATGGTCCCCCTCAAGCAATGGTACAATCTCTAAGCTTTGCATGGTCTTCAAGATAGAAGAAATGTCTTCAAAAACTTGAACTATCTCTAAGGTAGCATGCATGTCTTCAAGTTCTTCAAATGGAAACATGGATAGCATCTTCATGAAAAACTTCATGTTTTCATTGAAAAACATCTCCAAACTCTGATTTTCTAACCAGCAAAAGAGTTGAAACTTAATGTGTCAAAAGACACAAGAGATACCAGTGCCAAAAAGCGCTATGTAAGTATCAAGAGATACTAGCAAATTTAAACTTTTGATGTTTAATGTTGATGTTGATATTGATAAACCCTTTTCTTGAGTCCCCTCCTTGCTAGTAAAATCTTGCTCAACACTGAGTAAATACTCAGATCAGAGTGACAATACTTGCCTTGCCAAATGGAGGAAAAATGAAGCAAAGAAAGAAGCTTTGGTGTTTATGCTATTGCTTGAGGTCTTCCAAATTTTCCAAGCCTTCAAGATCTCCCCTCCTTATTGATTTGATGGGCAAGTGTTTTCTCAAATAAAAGAGGCAAAAGCTTTGTTTGAGTGGTAGGAGAGAGAAAATGATGAAAATTGAAGCTTTTGAGAAGTTGGTTATGGAGGTCCTGAGTTTAGGGTTTCTGGAGCCTAGTTTTTCAGCTCGTGCAGCTTGTGGACATAAACATTTTTCACAAGACTTGATGGGAAGGAAACTTGGGTAATGAGCTTCATTTGCCCTATGGACACGGACTAGATCACAACATGCAAAGGTAGCGCGAACTGTACAACTAGAATATGGCACAAAACAGGCAGCGACCTTGAATTTCAACAATGCCTAGTTGATGAGATCCAGGAGCTCAAAGTGGGGTAGCTGTTGTGTGGCTATGGCAGCCTCAAGGTCAAGTGTTGGAAATGGAGTCATACACTAATCCTGAGCTATCCAAAGATGAAGAGGAGCTAAAAGGGAAGAGAGGAGACCTGAGACATGCTAATCCATGCTCAACTACACTCTGATACCATGTGAAAGATGCGGATCTAGAGCATGGCTATGGAGGATGGAAGATGAAGATTAAGTTCATGATGACATAGACTAAAGACTTGACCAACTGTTACTCAAGTGAATTAGATTCCAAGTTGAAATCTTGGACTCATAAACACAATCTTGATATGAGATTGGACAATGACCAAGACACTAACTAGGATGGAAATGCATCATGATATTGTATTCATCATATATGAAAAAGCGGTAGTCAAGTACAATGCTTTATAGTTGCTAGATGGGTAGTAGTTTTCCTCTCTGTGCATATGGGATTCCTGCAACCTGCATGTCTTCAGCCCAAACTGCCTCATACAAAGAGGCTACATTAGTGTGATTGAAAATATCTCAACAAGTTGAAGTTGCAAGCACGGGAGTCACTAACGGAGTCAAGAGCGGCGCAGATAACAACCCTTTACCAATCGCAATACCATAGGTTTTTCTAAAAGTTGCATGATTGATTGAAGTCATAACTGCTTGAAGACATCAATCTTATTTTTTATTTTCTAGATTAGATCCAGATTGAATTAAGTATTGGAACATATAAAAATTGAGGAGCCCTATACCTCCCCCAAGGATAGGTGTTGAATCCCCATAAGCATGGCTCGGCTCCGATGGTGGCAAGAGGTCTCCCAATAGGGATTGTATTAAGTAGAATGTGGTTAGGGTGCCAAGGAGGCTCTTGCTAGTAAATCCTTTTTCACACCTAGGAACTACTTGGTCCCCTGGATGGCCTAAGTTCTACTTGGGACACCTATAAACACTAGCTATAGATGGATTTGATCTTGGTGACGTGCAGATGCATCGGATGAGGAAACACATGAAATTGTTATTTTTCTCCTATATGGGTGGGAGAACACACATTATGGAAAATAATCAATGAATTTTTTAAATTCTAATTGTATGTCCGTGAGTAAATTATGTAAACGAACAACTGTGCATAAAGGGATTTGAATTAATGAAGTTGTTTTTATATATTTCACATAATGTGGTAGGTAATTAGATAACTAAGAACTTCCATAGAGGGAAGCGGGTGGATGGATTCCCGACGAATCCAGTCCTATGGCGTAAAGGTCTTGGTTAGTCAAGAGGGTTCCCCAAAAACAAATGCTAGAAAGAAACTCTAGGAAGGGACGATTCGCTGACTTACGTAGGGTTTGGTCTCGGAATCCAAACTGTAAATTATCTTAGGGAAAATGTATGGCGGCTGTGCCAAAGCACTACAAGGGATTTCATAAATCCTTAATCTGCTACTGGAAAAAAGTGTTGTACTCTGTGAACCAAGGGTAATGGCAGTCGCTTCTTTTGGACAAGAAACCTCTTGAAGGACACCTCTGGATGTGAGCTAGTTGTTGATAGGTGACTATTAGATCAATTAGGAACCTTCAAATTGGTCGCCTATGGGTAATAGTAGGACACTTGCCCTGCAAGATAGACCTAGGATTAACTAGCTTGATAAAATTTGATCATTCTAGTTAGAGTGTGGATAGCGATGGTCGGAAGGTAAACTCTGGACGACTATTAAAACATTACACATCACCTAATTAAGGCGGGTACGTTACATGGTCCATGAATATAAGATTTTTTTTGGATGTAAATGAGCATAAAATGCTCAAATCTAGGCTGAAATATTGCTGGTTATAGCAGTAGACTAGCTATAAACAACCTATGGAAAGAGTATTTGGCTTTGCTATTTGCATATAGTACAAACAATGATGCTTGTTTGGTCACATATTGAATCCCCAATGTATTGAGACATGTCTATGGTGGTTTAAGGATATTTTTGAGTTGAGAATACCCTGATTATTGTAGAGTTTATGTTGTTGGTCATAACAGGTTGCTTACTTGTCATAAACTATGGGAAAGTCTAGTGAATGTTAGCATCAGCTCTATGCATCTATTGATTCTTGTATGGACATATTTTGTTATTGGGATGTTCTGCCACTACCATAGAATGTTTTGAACTGATTTGAACTTGGTTTGTACTCAATTTACTATTTTTTTCATTGTTGGAATACAGTTTACAGCAAGCAAGTTGTTAGGAAATTATGCATGAAGAACTGTAGAAAACTGGTCTTGAACTGCAAGAAATTGGGCTTGAATTGCAGGAAACTGTTTCTAAACTGCATGAAGACTCTTAGTGAACTGTAGGAAGATTGTTTTTGAGCTACAGAAAGTCTATTCCTGAATTGCACAAAGATTATTTTTGAACTGCACAAAGTCCATTTATGAACTACAAGGAGTCAAGCACTTACAGATTGCATATAACATTGAATACCTTAGTTGCAAATATTGCAAATGCTCAAGGCACTAACAATATCATTCAAATTGTGGGAGAGAAGCTTAATAGAAAAAACTTTGCTCTATGGAAGTTTAGGATGCAAAATTTCTTGATTGGCAGAGGTTATTGGGATTTATGTATGGGGGCTGAAGCTGAACCCGAATTGCTTGAATGGAATCCTACACAGGAGCAATGAAGAGCTCATTGACAATGGTCGGAAAGAGCTAGTAAAGTAATGCATTGGTTTTCTTTGTGCATTTCTGATGCAATGCCTGTGAAGATTACTAGTTGCCATTTCTTGAAGGATGCAATGTCACGCATGCAAGAAAGATACATCTCTGAACCAGTAGTTCAACAACATATTTAGGAATGGCAGGAGCATTCAAGCATACACAATGGAAATAAAGACCATAGTTGACCAACTGGCTACTATTGGATATCGTGTTTCAGAGGATGATATGATTGCAGTGGCATTGAATGGGTTAGGCAAGGAGTATAAGGCATTTGATACATCCATTTTTGTGAGAGCAGAACCCCCTGATTGGGATGAATTACTTGCACTACTACTACATGAAGAAGTAAAGCTTGCCTTAAATACAAGTTCAAGCACATCTCAAGGCAAAGACACTATCTTTTACTCTAGTCATCGAGCTAGAGGTGGTAAAGCTTGTGGAGTTTTTCGGGATCGAGGAGGCACTCGAAACACACATGGACATCATCAGCAAAATGCTTGGCACAACTCAAATATGCAAGGATAGCGAGGATTTGGAGCCTTTAGAGGTAGGGGAAGATTACGTAGAGGCTGAGGTGGCTCCTCATTGCAGTCGCATGAGTAGTCTAACAGGGATAAAGACTGTCATTATTGTGGACGATATGGGTATATTGTGAAGGATTGTGAGAGCAGAATTTTGGTGCCGAGAAGTGCTTAAAAATAGCTAAAAATTACGAATATCAAGGGAAAACTATTCAACCTCGAAGGCAACAGCTTGATCTAGGACGATTTTAAGCGTCAAAGTGCTTTAAAGGCGCCCGAGCGACACTTGTTGATTTTTCATAATTTTTCAGACTGTCGTGCAGGTTGACAAGAATTACTAGCTAATGCGGGATGCCAAGTCGGATGCCTAGGATTTTTCAGAGATTTTTCAGAGCTCAATTCGGAGTCCGGACGGCGGGGAAATGGCCAAGAAACCGGTTAAGATACGAAGGGGTGGACAAAATTTGGCCAAAATGGGCAAGTGACCCTTGGGAGCCAAAAATTTAAATGCAGCATGAAACTCTTCATGCATGGAAGAGAGAAAATCGTGGAGAGAAGGCGTGGCCTATGGGCGCCGAAAAATGCACTTAATGGATGGAGGGGCAACATGCTGCCTGCAAACAACCCATGCCAATGATCATTGCCCCTCATTCCCCCCTGGATGCCAATCATATCACCGTGCTTCGGTCCTCCAATGGCAGCCTCTATGAAGATCTCTGATTTCAGTCTTTCTCTCTCCTCCCTCTCTCTCTCCTAAGGGCAGATTCATGTGGTGAAGAAGAAGAATGGATAACGGATTCTTGTCCAATGAAGACCGGATTGCTCCGTGGTGCAAGAGGAATGAAGATTGCTGATTATGGACTGTCATGAGCATTAATGGTGGCTGGAAATCAGTCCCGAGATATGGCAAATAAAAACCCGCAACCTGCAAAGAACGGTAATATCATTTTTACAAAGGAAATTGATGTTTTATGCAATTTGCTTCATGAATATTTGTTCCCATGGAATGATTATGCATTATGATGTTCCTTGCTATGAGTTTGATCAGTTTATGCTCAGAAAATCAGAAAATCATAAGTGTTGTGAATGAAATTAATGGTGTAAAACCCGTAAAACACGCGAAATATGGAAAAATTGGGTGTTTTTGAGGTATAAATGGAAAATATAATAAGACACACCAACTAAATTTGTGGTTTTGCTGAAAATGAACCTAAGGGCCACATCCCACAACTCATTTTGAATTTTCAGTCATTTAATATTGCAAAAAATACAAGAAAAATAGGAAAAATGGAAAAAAATAAGGGGAAAATGGATTTTGAGTGCCAAAAATTAAGGAAAAATAAGAACCATGTTTGTGGATATATGGGGGGTTTGAAGTATGAGTTTTAGCCTTAGTTCAGCCCTACCTTTATGTTTTAGTGAGTTTTTATTGCTTTTCATACAATAAAAACATGGAAATGAACCCTAAACCGGTCAATAATGCACAACCTAAACGGGTGAGGGGATAGAGTGTATAAAATGTGTTTAAATGTTGAATGAAATGATGAAAAGCTTGCCGGTTTTTATGCATACCATTTAGGTTGGTCAATAATTAAAAATTAAGGATCTAGTAGCACGAGGGTTTCTCGGTGCTAGGTTCATGCAACGCTGCATACGAGCCATAGTCAAAATCATTGAAAGAATGCTTTTGCACTAAACACAATGTTGATTTTCTTAATTGTTTGAGCACATGGACATTCACAATTTGCATGAATCATAAAGAAATTTCAAAGGTATCAGACAATACCTCTTGGATGCATGGCAATTGCTTTCTAGAGGAATATGACCAACGTTGAGTGAGTAAGGTTGTCCAAGTTGTAGGCTAGGCATTGGGTCTAAGGGGAAAGAAAGTGAGGTAAGGTACATTCCTGGATACGATCAATTGGTACCTTGAGTGGAAATGTGTGCGAAGTGTTATATATGTTTAGCGATGCATCGAGGGGCCAATCCCCAAGATGTAGGAGAGTCGCAGTGAGGTAGCGGCAGTCAGCCGTGGGATGACCTCCTATGTTTGTACTTCGTGCTATTTGGCAATGTGCTAGGGACTCCCTCTGAGGAGTGTTAATTGGGTTAGATTTGGACTACAAGACGTGATACAAACACAAGATGTTTAGGAAGATGATGTATGTGTCATCCACACTCCTGGCCGTGAGGCCGTGGGGTTGTTGAGCGCATGATAGAGGTCCTAGTGCATGAGCCAGTGCCAGTCCGTTTTAGGTCCCATTAGTGGTGCGTCTGTCGGGAGCCACTTAGAAGTGGCGGTCCTCAAATCCTGGTTGTCTAGGGACCAGTTAGCAGTTTATGCCAAAGGATACTGAGATTGACCCATTATTCATCGATAAGCATCGTCTAGCCGAAATCCAAAAGCAAGAGAGAGACGAAAGAGCTAGGCGACGTGCTGAAATTTTTAGGAGGTATTCCCCTAAGCGTAGCAGTGCTGAACCCTTACGAGGGAGTGGATCTAGTGGTCCTGGTGCCACAAGCAGTAAGTTAGGAAAAGGTGGAAGCTCTAGTGCTCCCCTTTCTTCCATAAGGCAGTCTACATCAAGTGCAAGAGGTGTAACCTCACCGTCTCCTATTTCTAGTGCAAATCCAATTTCCGTCATGGCGCAGCCCATTGCAATTCCTGCAGGAACGACGGATTTGCCGGCTCTAGGTTACCCGCTACCCATTTTTAATGGGCTAGTTGAGGAAGATGCGGAACTCCACATCAAGGAGCTTCAAAAGCTGATGTTTTAACTGTCGCATCCAAGAAGAAGGACATTTAATGATGTTCTTCAACATGACTCTCAAAGGAAGAGCTGCCATATGGTATCATGGTTTAGAAGCCGGAACCATATTGAATATTGATTCATTTTATGGAGCTTTTCGAAGGGAGTTTGCCCCTAAAAGGGGTGGGCAATATTAGTTGCGTGTACTTAACGTAACCCACCAAGAACCACACGAGGATATTTGTGCTTATGCGAAGAAACTAAAAGAGGTTTCCCATAAGTTGGACACCTCTATTCCTATCCCCGCAGCTGCCCAATTGCAATATTTTATGCATGATTTGGACTTTAATATCCAATTGCAGTTGATTAGTGTCCCTTTGGGGGATATAGATACTGCCATTACACGAGCACAAGAAGTGGAATCCCGACTACAAGCAACCTATGCCTCTTGAGGCAATCCGAATATGGGTCTAGCATTGGGAAATAATATGGCAACAGCCAATGGTAGTAGTAGCCAAGGGATAGCGATGGCTAATCCTAATGGGAGAGGGAACATGATGCAGAATATGCCTTTATTACCAGCTCCCCCTAGTATGTCGATGCCTACAAGCAGTCAAATGGCTCCAAATGGTGGAGGCCAGGAAGTTAATCCTAATACCATGCCTATGGTTCAACAACCAATGCCTAATCGAATTGTTAGGCCAATGGAACAACAGGGTAATGATCAAGGCTACAAGTCGAGTGCTTCCAATGTTCTTCGCGAGGTTAAGGACATGATGAAGCATTATATCGACATGATTACGGAGCAGTATCAACAAATAGCCGTTGATGTCAACTTTCTTAAAAAACAACAAAATTTGATAGGACATAGATACCTAGATGAGGGTGCACCTTCGAGGTTTAGTTGCAAATGGTGTGGTGGGCAACATTATCCACGAAATTACCCAAATGTCAAGTGCAACATTTGTGGAAAATTCGGCCATTTAGCAGCCACTTGCTGGAGTAAGATTAGTTTCCTCCAGTGAGGTAGTCAAAAACCAGGGCCTATTAATCATCGTGTGCAAGGAAATGATTCCCATGGCGAGAAGACGGACCTAAACAAATACTCCAACGACCAAAGACTACAGTGGAGGAGCTACCTAGTGGTAGTGGGGTTAGTTTGATTGAGGTTGTGCGTGTTAATGATGCTGAAACCTCTAATCTACGAGCTGTCCTTACAAGAGGTCAAAAGGGTAGAGAGGCCAACAAGGATAAGCATATCGACGGAAACCCTAAACAGGGCAACAAAGGAACGCAAGTTTTGGATCCTGCCATGGAAGGGGGACCTCTGAAGCCCATGGAGAGTAAAGCCGATGTTAAGAAGGATAAGGAACCACCGAGGAAGAAGGTGAAAGTTAGAAAAGAGGCAATAAAGCCTGTTCAGCGACCTAAAGAGCGGATGGTTTGGCGTGAAAAGCGAACTCTGCCGAACTATCATGAATTCAATTTGGCGAGCTCTCTTTGCGAAATCAAGCCAGATGTGAACCTTTTACAACTTATTAAGCTTTCCCTAGGAGTACACAATAAATTTAGAAAGATCTTGCGTACTGGGTGTTGAGATATCGAGCTCCACTCGTGATACGCCAGGGTGACAGTTGTGTATTTATGTCACTGACTTGTCAGTTGCAGACGCGGTTGGTACACCGCCCATGAATAATAGCTACATGATAGCTATCCTTATCTACTCTAGTTCGTGGCTCAGTTAGTATGCCACCTTAGTTAGTTGAATTTGGTTTGAGACCCATACATAGGGTTCTTCTATTTCTTTATACTTGAGTTCTTTTGGCTTACACAACTAAGAAGAGGAAAACTGTTTTCAGCCTCCATCCTTGTGTGTATTCCCCCATTGTGCAAGCAAGAAAGCTTCAAGTGAGACTCCTTCCTTCTCTCCCACAATCTTGACATGGTATCAGAGCCTTGTTCATGGTAAGGAGCTCAAGAAAGCAAGCCAATCTCGCGGTGTTCTGGTAAGAGGAGCAGTGTTGCTTTCATTTTTTGTTTTGGGAGCAGATCTCTACAGGTAGCACAGCCGGAAAGTGCAGGAGTGCATTGTCTCAGGTTGAGACGCCCTTCGCGGTGAAGCAAGAGGGCAGTATATGCTGCGGGAACAAGGGCTTTAGCCCTTGGTGACCTTGCTTTTTTGATTTGAGGCCATTTCGGGGCCTGTTTTGGAGGCGGAAGTTTTCTGCACGCACTAAGGAAAAGGCCAAGTTTATGCTGTGCAGCCACTGTTCTACAGGCTGGTGAAAAGTTACTGTAGAAATTGCATCGTATGCTTGTGTGCAGAGACATTCGAAGTTACAGAATCATCCCTATTGCCTGTTGATGCAAAATCGTCACTAGGAAGTGACTGTGTGGTCAAATACCACTTTCGCCAGTTTTGCAGATTTTCCCTTGTGAGGGTGAAGCTGTGTTTTTTGCAGTGATAGAATTTTTTGCAGTGTTCTGTAATGGCATCTGATTCTCTTTCACAGATTGTCACTGAAAAGCTTGACAAGAACAACTTCCAAGTATGGAAGTTTAGAATGACAAATTTCCTTATGGGAAAAGGATATTGGGAATTTGTTATAGGAAATGAAGAAGAACTAGTTCTTCCTGATGTTCCCAATCAACAGCAAATGCAGGCATTCAAAACATGGCATGAGAGAGCCAGGAAAGTTATGTATTGGTTGTCTATCAGTATTTCAGACTCTATGATTGTGCATATTCAGGATGCAAGTACGCCAAAGGAGGCATGGGATACTTTGCAAAAATGTATAGCACAAATACGCAAGCCAGGAAAATGCAGCTCAAGCAAGAGTTGCATAATGTGCAAAGAGAAAATATGAGCATCAATGACTACCACATGAAGGTGAAGAAGATTGCAGATGCACTTGCTTCCATTGGGTCGCTAGTGGAAGATGATGATTTAGTTTCTGTGACCTTGAATGGTCTAGGAAAGGATTATGCACAATTTCGGACATCCATTTCAGTTCGTGAAAGATTTCCTGATTTTGAGGAGCTGATTGCTCTTCTAATTTCTGAGGAGCAAAAAAATGGTGGTGCATCTTCTTCAGGAGGAACTTCAAAAGAAGCTGTCTTCTATTCAAATGCTGGAAGAGGTAGAGGCAGAGGTAGAGGAGGCCGATTTGGAGGCTGTGGTAGAAATCAGAATGTGCAGCAAACTCAAGAAAACCAGTCCTATGGAGGAGGATGTGGTAACTCTAAAGGCAGGGGGAGCCAAAGAGGTCATGGTGGATGGCAAAGAGGCCAAAATGCAAACAGTAATGTTGAATGCTACTATTGTGGTAAAATGGGTCATATGGCTAAAGACTGCTATAAAAAGCAGAATGACATCATGAATGGAAAACTGCAACAAGGAAATTATGCATCCTCTAGTAGACAGGGTGATGACAAAAAAGAGCATCTGTTTATGGTGCAGCACATGAACAATTCTGTGACAAGTGCAGAAGAAAGCAACGATGTATGGTATGTTGACTCAGGTACATCAAACCACATGACAGGTCATGCAGAATGGATGGAGGATGCAAGGAAAATGGAAAAACCAGGATTTGTGGAGACTGGTGATGATACTGCACATCCTATTGTGCAGATTGGAAAAATTCCTTTGTCTATGCAGGATGGGAAAAAGAAATACCTGTCCGATGTATTTCATGTCCCGAATATCACCAAGAATCTCGTTTCTGTTGGTCAAATGGTTGAGCAGGGCTTGCAGGTCAGATTTAATCCTCATGGATGCTTTGTTGAGGATATGAAAAATAAAGGTCGCTTGATAGCAAAAGGAAAGAAGAAGGGCAGAATGTTTACATTGGATGCAGACATGTCTAAATTGAGTGCAGCAATGTTTGCACATGGGACCGGTGTAGTTGCAGATATTGATATCTGGCATAAACGCATTGGTCATGTTAATGTACAGCGACTTAAATCAATGCATGCCCAAAATATTGTTGCAGGTTTGCCTAAATTCAAGGTTGCAGAAATGGATAAGGTATGTGAAGCCTGTCAATTTGGAAAACAGGCAAGGAAACCATTTCCTAGACATGTTCAAGAGAGTGAGAAGCCATTGGAATTAATCCACTCTGATGTGTGGACTACTAAAGCTGCATCTCTTGGAGGTTGTCATTATTTTGTCACTTTTATTGATGACTATAGCAGAAAAGTTTGGGTGTATTTTATGAAAAAGAAAAGTGAAGTTTTTGGGCATTTCAAAACTCTTAAAGCTATGGTTGAAAAAGAAACAGGCCTGCAGATAAAATGCCTAAGGTCAGATGGAGGGGGAGAGTACCTCTCAAATGAGTTTGCAAGGTTCTTGCAGGAGCATGGCATAAAGTAGCAATATTCATGCAGTCATACCCCAGAACAAAATGGAATTGCAGAAAGGAAAAACAAGCATATTGGAGAGGTATCTCGTGCCATGCTCAATGAAAAAGACTTGCCAGATTTTTATTAGGCTGAAGCAGTTGCTACAGCAGTCTACATAATGAACAGGACTCCCACTGCAGCAATTCATGGAATGACTCCAGAGGAGAGGTATACTGGTAGAAAACCAGATATTTCTCATTTGAAAATTTTTGGTTGCATTGCCTATGTACATGTGCCAGATGAGTTGAGATCCAAGTTGGATCCAAAAGTTGAGAAGTGCATCTTTATTGGTTACTCTCTGCAGCAAAAAGGGTATAGATGCTATAATCCTTCTACTCGTAAGTTTACAGTGAGCAGAGATGTTGTTTTTGATGAGATGAGTAGCTGGTATAAACCAGTAAATGTGATTGATGATGTAGATGCACAAAACGGTAATGCTGCACAGAATTCACAGCAGCAGTCACAAAATATTAGTGGACCTGGAGCGTCCTCTAGCAGTGGTTCACATTCTTCGCCATGGACAGGCAGATTGAGATCAGGAGAATCTTCTCAAAGCAATGCAGATAGTGGTATGTAGGTATCACGAAAAGGAAAAGAGAAGGTTGATCAGCCCATGTTTGATGTGAATGCAGGTCACTCTTATGTGGATGGTGAATCCAGTGGCTCAGAACAGAGCATTGATGATGAGTTGGGTATTCCTTCTATTGTTACACCTGGAGTAAGGAAGACCAGGGATGATTTGAGATACGAGAGCTAGGTATCCTGTGGATAGGCTGAAATATGATGGATTTATAGCCATTCACTATGCATATATGGTTAGAGTGATACAGGAACCAGAACCTACTTCTTTTGAGGAAGCCATGGGAAAAGAAAAATGGGAGAAAGCCATGGATGAAGAAATGGATGCCTTGGAAGCAAATGCTACATGGGAATTGGTACTTTTGCCTAAAGGTAAAAATGCAATTGGCTGTAAGTGGGTTCATAAGGTGAAGCACAATGCAGATGGTTCTGTGAACAGATACAAGGCAAGATTAGTAGTCAAGGGGTATGCACAAACATATGGCATTGACTATGAAGAAACATTCAGTCCGGTTGCAAGGATGGCAACCGTAAGAGCAATCATTGCTATGGCTGCATCAAAGGGATGGTCTTTACATCAGATGGATGTAAAGAATGCCTTCTTGCATGGTGATTTGCAAGAAGAGGTCTATATGGAGTAGCCACCAGGTTATGTGCATGCTGTTCATCCTGCGTTTGTTTGCAGGTTGAAGAAAGCCTTGTATGGCTTGAAGCAAGCACCTAGAGCATGGTCTGACAAGATAGGACAGTATCTTGTCACTATTGGCTTTCAAATTTCCAAGGCGGATTTCTCACTTTATGTGAGAAAAACAGAGAAAGGTATTATGCTACTTGTCATTTATGTTGATGATTTGATTATGACAGGTGATAGTGATGAAGATATCCTTCATGTGAAAATGCTATTGAAGCAGAAGTTTGAGATGAAGAATTTGGGAGAGATGCGTTATTTCTTGGGCATTAAGGTGATTAGATCACCAAGTGGGATACAGCTCTTGCAGAGGCAGTATGGATTGGACATGCTGTCCAAATATGGGATGATAGGCTATAAGCCTATTTTAGTTCCTTTGGAGCAGAATGTGAAGCTGAGCACAGATGCAGGTGAGCTTCTGGAAGACCCTACTATGTACAGACGCATAGTAGGAAGCTTGATTTATATGACTATTACCAGGCCAAATTTGAGCTATGTTGTTGGATTGGTAAGTCAGTTTATGCAGGCTCCAAGGAAACCACATTTGGATGCGGCTAGACGCATACTGAGGTATGTGAAGTCCACATTGCAGTATGGACTATTTTATGGGACTGGGGTTCAGATACAGTTACATGGATACACTGATGCTGATTGGGCTGGTAGTATTTCTGATAGACGATCTACCAATGGATATGTGTTCTCTTTTGGGAGTGCTGTAGTCACTTGGAGCAGCAAGAAACAGCCTACAGTTGCCTTGTCGAGCACAGAGGCTGAGTACAGGGGTGTAGCAATGGCTGCATGTGAGATAGCTTGGTTGCATAAGCTACTTTATGATATGCATCAGTCTACAGATGGGCCAGTTGTCATTTATTGTGACAACATGAGTAGTATACACTTGGCAAATAACCCAGTCTATCATGCTAGAACAAAGCACATTGAGGTGCATTATCACTATGTATGAGAGAGGGTTTTACTAGGTCTTATTGATCTAGTTTATGTCAGCACAGAGGATCAGGTAGTTGACATATTCACGAAGGCATTGGGCGCAGAGAAGCTACGCAAGTTCAGAGACCTGCTTGGTGTGTAGGAATTGGGATTGAGCTCGAGGGGGAGTATTGAGATATCGAGCTCCACTCGTGATACGCGAGGATGACAATTGTGTATTTATGTCATCGACTTGTTAGTTGCAGACGCGGTTGGTACACCGCCCATGAATAATAGCTACATGATAGTTATCCTTATCTACTCTAGTTCATGGCTCAGTTAGTATGCCACCTTAGTTAGTTGAGTTTGGTTTGAGACCCATACATAGGGTTCTTCTATTTCTTTGTACTTGAGTTCTTTTGGCTTACACAACTAAGAAGAGGAAAACTGTTTTCAGCCTCCATCCTTGTGTGTATTCCCCCATTGTGCAAGCAAGAAAGCTTCAAGTGAGACTCCTTCCTTCTCTCCCACAATCTTGACACTGGGTATATCGTAGAACCTTTGGGTATTGCGCGAGTTGGTGATGACTAGTTCGAGCATGCTGAGAAGCATTGCCCAAGGGTTGCAGCCTATGTCGATGGGATATTAGTAGATTATGCCATTGTCGACACGGGATCATCTGTTAACATTATGAGTTCTGAACTGATGGAAAGGTTGGGTCTTGCGATCCAGAAAGATACCTCCACAATTCTGAGAATGGCAGATGATAGTTTGAGACAGCTGGAAGGCTGCATTACTAAGGTCCATGTCACTGTTGCAAATGTAGAATGCCTATTGGACTTTAGGATGATTCATTTTGCAGGGCGTCCAAGTTATCAAGTATTACTTGGATGACCTTGGATCTTGCAAGCGGACTGTCAAGTGGATATACCCGCCGGTCGGCTGATATTCGGCAGAGGTGCTTAGCGTGTGGTGATTGATGCCTATCCTGAGTCCCCATAGAGTAAGAGAGCTCCTCTATCTTCCATAGAATTGGAGGCATTAGAGGATTTATCCGCCAGTGAGACATCATCGAGTGATGAGTCCAAAGAGGGATCCATCACAGAAGACATCTATCAGATCACTCTGAACGAGCCAATAGAGGCCCAAGATCGTATATGAGATGCAGATGTTATCAAGCTAGACCTTGGTACGCCTGATGAGTCGCGACCAATCAAATTAGGGTCCATGCTCAGTGTCCAAGAATGTGAGGAGTACGTCTCTCTGATCCAAGAGTTCCGCGATATTTTCGTCTAGAGTTATGATGAACTTAGAGGCATTCCTCCTAGTTTCGCTGTTCATATAATTCCGTTGAAAGAAGGCAGTCGTCCTGTACGACAGAAAGTAAGACATATGCCTTTTGAATTGAGGAACGGGATGTTTGAAGAGTTACAGAAGCTAAGGAAAGCGGGTTTGATTTTTCCTGTGCAACACATGGAATGGTGTTCGCCAGTTGTGATCAAAAAGAAGAAAAATAATCAAATCCAATTATGTGTGGATTTTAGAGAGCTGAATAAGCAAACAAATAAGGATTACTACCCATTGCCATTTATTGACCAGATTTTAGATCAATTAGCGGGTAGGGAGATATATTCGTTTATGGATTGCTTTGCAGGATATAACCAGATGGCAATTGCAGAAGAGGACAAGTTGAAAACAACTTTTATTACTGTCTTTGGTACTTTTGCATACTATGTGATGGCCTTTGGTTTATGTAATGCATTTGGTTCGTGGCAACGAACAGCAGATAAGACATTTGGTGACATATCCTCTGAAGAGTTGAAGGTGTTTATTGATGACTTAGGGGCCGCCACCGTGAGAGAAAGGCAGTTGATCATTTTAAGAAAGTGCTTTGAGGGGTGTAGGCAATTTTGCATCGCTCTAAACCCACAGAAGTGTGTTTTTGGTGTACCTTATGGGCTCTTGCTAGGCCATGTGGTCGGTTTGGTAGGAATTGCGACAGATCCCGAGAAGGTCAAGTCATAGTTGCCATGGGTCCACCACGCACTCCGAAAGAAGTTCATACCTTTCTGTCTTCGGTTGGTTATTACCATAGATTCATAAACGCCTTGGTAGAAAGAATGTTGCCACTTACAAATCTATTGTCCTTTAGCTATTGGTTTGTATGGGGTGACCCCTGTAAGGTAGCTTTCGAGGATGTGAAGCAGGAGCTAGTAAAAGCTCCCATTTAAAAACACCTAAAGAGGTGAGGTGTTCTATATATTTTCAGCAGCCACCATGCACAGCATTAGTTGCTATTTAGCCCAAATCTGGGAGAAAAAGTGGTAACATCCGATAGCCTTTGCTAGTCGAAAATTGGGCATTTCAGAGATCAATTATACCTACATGGAGAAGTTGTGTCTTGCGATGGTCTTTGGGACCAAGAAATTCAGGCACTATATCCTCTATGAGAAAGTTGTGCATTATACGAAGGTGGAGGGGCTTCGATTATTGATGAATAAGCTGCAGCCGCCTGATTGTCTAGCGAAGTGGTTAATCACTTTGCAGGAGTTTGATTATGAGATCAGGAGTAAGCCACCAAGGTTACAGGGTATTGTGGAATGTCTTGTGGACTTTGGGGAGCCGAAAGAATCTGTGGGCTGAAGGTAGTGACATGGAGTCGTTATTTAAGATAGATATGACGTCTATTCCCTCCTGGTATGCTGCAATAACACATTATTTATCGACAGGAGAGGCTGGATCCGAACTATCTAAAGCTAAGAGAAGGAAAATTAAGCAGCAGGCATTAAAGTTTGCTTTGATCGCAAGTACATTATATCGGCAAGGGGTTGATGACATCTATCGCCGATGTGTGATGCCTGACGAGGTGCTATTCATTTTGGAAGAGTGCCATGATTCCGCTTGCGGAGGTCATTTTGCTGGACGGCTTACAGCACAAAAGGCTTTAAGAGCAGGTTACTGGTGGCCTGCTATCTTCCAGGATGCGTTTGCGTATGTTAAGAGATGCGATATTTGTCAACGACATGATAGTCGAGAGAATAGGAAAAGACCACTCACCCCTATTATGGCAATCCTTCCATTTGAGAAGTGGGGAATAGACTTTGTGGGTCCTATTACTCCGTCGTCGACTGTGCAAAAGAGGCATATTATTGTAGCAACTAACTACTTCACAAAGTGGTCAGAAGCACGTGCAACAAGGAAAGATGATGCTAAAGAAACTGCTAGTTTCCTTTTAGAGCAGATAATATACCGTTTTGGTCCACCAAAAGAATTAGTGTCGGATTGTGGGACCCATTTCCTGAATAAGGTGATCAAAAGCTTGACTGAGGCTTGGCAAATCAAGCACAATAAAATGACTCCTTATAATCTGCAAGCAAATGGACAAGTTGAAAGTACTAATAAACAATTTGTGGGTATCTTGTCTAAGATAGTCTTTGAAAAGAAACGAGACTGGGACAAGAAGTTGTATGTGGCAGTATGGGCATATAATACCACGTTCAAGCGAGCCACTGGCCACACGCCGTTCAAACTAGTTTATGGTGAAGAGTGCATTTTACCCTTAGAAATTGAGTTGTCGACCATTAGATTCGCAATAAACCATTCTTTGGGTAATGAGGACGCCCTATTAGAGCGATTTACGACCTTAGCATACCTAGATGAAATTAAGTTGCAAAGTCTATTACACCAAGAGGTGGCTAAACGTCGCATGAAATAGTTGCATGACCTGAAAGCGAAGAAGTATACCTTTAAAAAAGGGCAGTTAGTCCTATATTATGATGTGCGTAGGGAGCTATTTCCAAGGAAGTTGGAACCTAAATGGGATGGCCCCTACAAGATTGTCAGATTAGGGAAAAATAGGTCTACAGCCCTATTAGCTGATCTACAGGGAGTAGAGTTTAAGAATAAGGTTAATCTTAATAAGATTAAACCTTATTATTTCTAAGTATACTAATACAAAAGAAATGCATTGCAGGTCCATGCTGGGGATGACTTGAGACCTGCGGAAAAGAGCTTAAAAGACGGTTGATGGGTCGGTTAATCCCTTATTTGGAGCACCCATATCTGGAGCAAAGATACCATCACGGGAAACTCATCTGGTGGAGCAAAGGGTACAAAGTGATTGAGCAAGAAGACAGAACCTTTGTGTGGGAGATCAAAGTCTTCTGCCATTACTGCTTACGACTGTTGACAAGTATCCATGTTGAGTTCAATGAAGAAGGTGGGATGGAGCCATCAGTTCATCCTCTCAATTTGTTAAACTTTGATTACCATAATCACGAATAGAGGAGTTCGTGATGGCCGGCTGTGTAAACCCGTTGTGGACCTATACATTATATTTTGACGGAGCGTGCAGGGGCCCTAATAAAAAAGGGAGTGTTGGAATAGTAATCCGAGATCCCCGACGAAGAGTTACGATGAAGTTAGCTGCTTATCTCGGGGTAGGATTCACTAACAATATGGCGGAGTATAAAGCCTTGATTATGGGACTACATATTGCCAAACAAGGTTGTATTCATCGATTGTTAGTAAAAGGGGATTCCCAATTGATCCTGAATCAGCTAGATGGGATGTACACAGTGCGGAATCCCATTCTTTGTATGTATCATCAGACTGCGACGACCCTACTAGAGGAGTTTGAGAGTGTGTCTTTTCAGCTGATTCCACGTTACTGGAATCAGTTTGCGGATTCTTTGGCAAATCTTGCTTATGAGGAAGACCTCTTCTTTAATTATGGTCCTAGTTTGGATATTGTGATCAATGATGAAACAGGACCTGGTTGCTTGTGGGTTATGTTATCAGAATATGCAATATATGGCAGACGATGGTTGATATGGGTGATGCAAAGAGTAGTCGAGACCAATCTACCATTATTATCTGGGACCCATAGGTTGATTAGACAACATATTATGCGTACGCCTCTTGCTATCTATGCAGGAGGGATGGGTCATAACCTTATGCATTTAGTTTAGGGCTACGAGATTGTTTTTCCTCCATGGGAGGGAACCTATTATTGTATATCTGGATTCTTCCAGGGAAGGATGTGTAGGTGCTACTTTGCTTTATCTCATTAGGCCACCAGGGCTAGTGTTCTGAGGTTTTGAATGCTTTATTTCGTTAGGCCAAAAGGGCCAATCAAGTTTTGTAGTGACATGTTTTATTTCATTAGGCCAAGAGGGCCAGTTGTCTGTTTAGTGCAGGTGCATTTAATGGTCTCTTGTTTTAGTTCTGTGCTAGAGAGGTTTGAAGAAGAGCCTGGAAGGAGCCTTTTGTTGTGTGGAAGCTTCTTGTGGCCCTCTCCAAGTGATATCTTTCCTTTATGAGTACTGTGGTTTTTATGTTATATGTGTTTATGTCCTTGTTAAGGGGGGTTTTTTGTTTCTTATTGGGGACCGACATCCAAGGCATGAAGTCCCAGGATTAGGTTCAGTATGTTTGAGGGAGGTCTGAGTAGTTGTTGCCTCCTATAAAGACATTTTCAAGCATCAGAAGACCTGTTTTAGCAGGGAGTCCTAGTGACCCTATTCTGCTAGCCTGCTAGGCAGTCGTTCTAGGAGCTCTTGTTAGTTGTGAGGCAATTAGAGAAGCCTGCCAAAAGAAAAATAAAGATGATAAAGGGAAAAAACCCTGAATATCTGACAAGATAATAAATATAGATACAAAGGTGTGTAAAAAGGGGTTCTAACCCCTATAAAATTCGAAAAGAAAAGAAAAGAAAATTTATACGCAGTTGATCATTGCCTTGCGAAGGCCTGGTAGGTTCCTGGGGATGAGTAAGACCCGGGGATGAGTCAGACCCGAGGCCGATACCTTGACTGCGAAAATAAAAGTGAGCATTAGAAAAGGATTAAGTGTCACCTTGTGAGGGCTTGGTAGGTTCTTAGGTACCGAGACAAGACCTAAGGCCGATGCACTGTTCTCCTTGGGTCACTACACTCAGTTCCCTCCTTTTTACATACCCGAGTATGAAAAATAAAAAGACCCTAAAAGAAGAAGAAATGTGGTAAAAGAAAATATTTCTTGATCAGGCTATAGGAGTCCTCGCCTAGTAGGAGCTCCTAGTTGTGTTGTCCTTAGTTAGGTAGGTAGTTCAGACCACCACTTAGGGCAACCTCTTTGATAGTTCTTTTTAGTTTGGCCGTGTTGGAGCAGTCGGTTAGTGACTAGCTACGGACCTTCAATCTGATTATGCTACGCCTACTCCTTGTGGATGTCATGCCTTGGTTCTGTCAGGGGGTAGGGGGAGCATTGTGCTGTGTTTACTATGTATCTATTTTGTATAAGCTTGATGCTTCCTTTGGTTGTTTTGTGCAGATCTATTGTGGGATTCGACGGACTGAGTCGCCCTATCCCGTGGTCACCAATGAGAGCGGAATTTTGGTGCCTAGAAGTGCTTAAAAATAGCTAAAAATTACGAATATCAAGGGAAAAATATTCAACATCGAAGGCGGTGGCTTGATCTAGGACGATTTTAAGCGTCAAAGTGCTTTAAAGGCACCCGAGTGACACTTGTTGATTTTTCATAATTTTTCAGACTATCGTGTGGGTTGACAAGAGTTATTGGCCAATGTGCCATCGCTGCCAAGCCGGATGCCGAGGATTTTTCAGAGATTTTTCAAAGCTCAATTCGGAGTCCGGACGGGGAAATGGCCAAGAAACTGGTCAAGATGCGAAGGGATGGACAAAATTTGGCCAAAATGGGCAAGTGACCCTTGGGGGCCCAAAATTTAAATGCAGCATGAAACTTTTCATGCATGGAAGAGAGAAAATCGTGGAGAGAAGACGTGGCCTGTAGGCGCCGAAAAATGCGCTTGATGAATGGAGGGGCAACATGCTGCCTGCAAACAACCCATGCCAATGATCATTGCCCCTCATTCCCCCCTGGATGCCGATCATATCGCCGTGCTTCGCTCCTCCAATGGCAGTCTCTATGAAGATCTCTGATTTCAGTCTTTCTCTCTCCTCCCTCTCTCTCTCCTAAGGGCAGATTCATGTGGTGAAGAAGAAGAAGAAGAATGGATGACGGATGCTTGTCCAATGAAGACCGGATTGCTCCGTGGTGCAAGAGGAATGAAGATTGCTGATTATGGACTGTCATGAGCATTAATGGTGGCTGGAAATCAGTCCCGAGATATGGCAAATAAAAACCCGCAACCTGCAAAGAACGGTAATATCATTTTTACAAAGGAAATTGATGTTTTATGTAATTTGCTTCATGAATATTTGTTCCCATGGGATGATTATGCATTATGATGTTCCTTGCTATGAGTTTGATCAGTTTATGCTTAGAAAATCAGAAAATCATAAATGTTGTGAATGAAAATAATGGTGTAAAACCCGTAAAACACGCGAAATATGGAAAAATTGGGTGTTTTTGAGGTATAAATGAAAAATATAATAAGACACACCAACTAAATTTGTGGTTTTGCTGAAAATGAACCTAAGGGCCACATCCCACAACTCATTTTGAATTTTCAGTCATTTAATATTGCAAAAAATATAAGAAAAATAGGAAAAATGGAAAAAAATAAGGGAAAAATGGATTTTGAGTGCCAAAAATTAAGGAAAAATAAGAACCATGTTTGTGGATATATGGGGGGTTTGAAGTATGAGTTTTAGCCTTATTTCAGCCCTACCTTTATGTTTTAGTGAGTTTTTATTGCTTTTCATACAATAAAAACATGGAAATGAACCCTAAACCGGTCAATAATGCACAACCTAAACGGGTGAGGGGGTAGAGTGTATAAAATGTGTTTAAATGTTGAATGAAATGATGGAAAGCTTGCCGGTTTTTATGCATACCATTTAGGTTGGTCGATAATTAAAAATTAAGGATCTAGTAGCACGAGGGTTTCTCGGTGCTAGGTTCATGCAACGCTGCATACGAGCGATAGTCAAAATCATTGAAAGAATGCTTTTCCACTAAACACAATGTTGATTTTCTTAATTGCTTGAGCACATGGACATTCACAATTTGCATGAATCATAAAGAAATTTCAAAGGTATCAGACAATACCTCTTGGATGCATGGCAATTGCTTTCTAGAGGAATATGACCAACGTTGAGTGAGTAAGGTTGTCCAAGTTGTAGGCTAGGCATTGGGTCTAAGGGGAAAGAAAGTGAGGTAAGGTACATTCCTGGATACGATCAATTGGTACCTTGAGTGGAAATGTGTGCAAAGTGTTATATATGTTTAGCAACACATCAAGGGGCCAATCCCCAAGATGTAGGAGAGTCTTAGTGAGGTAGCAGCAGTCAGCCATGGGAGGACCTCCTATGTTTGTACTTCGTGCTATTTGGCAATGTGCTAGGGACTCCCTCTAAGGAGTGTTAATTGGGTTAGAGTTGGACTACAAGACGTGATACAAACGCAAGATGTTTAGGAAGATGATGTATGTGTCATCCATGCTCCTGGCCGCGAGGTCATGGGGTTGTTGAGCTCATGATAGAGGTCCGGCTAGTGCATGAGCCAGTGCCGACCCGTTTTAGGTCCCATCAGATTGCCATAAAAAGCAAGCTGATATAAAGGAAAAAGGTAGGCAACATGGACATTATGTATCTTCCAATGGTACTCAGGATGACCAAGGACATAGATTGTTTGCTATGCAACATGTATCATAGAATACGCCTAAGCAAGGCAAAGATGAAAAACGGTACATAGACTTAGGAGCATCCAATCATATGACTCCTCATGGTGAATGGTTTGATGCATTAGTAGTAGGGTCTCATGGATTTTTATGTATTGGTGATGATACACAGCATGATATTCAGCATATAGGTGTGGTTCTGTTGCACATGCCTGATGGTAGAAAGAAGAGCTACATGATGTACTACATGTACCTTCTATTACCAATAATTTCTTGTCAATTGGATAGATGGTAGAGCAGAATCTGCAAGTCAGATTCAACAGGCATGGTTGTTTTATTGAAGAATATGGCAATGGCTGTAAATTGATTGCCAAAGGCAAGAGAGATGGTAGAATGTTTACCTTGGATACATCTATCCCGCAATTGAAGGCAACCATGTTTGCCCATGATAATGGAGCAATTTGGGATGTAGAAATCTAGCACTAACACGTCGATCATGTTAATGTACAAAAGCTGAAAAATATGTAGCAAAAAGAGGTTGTACTTGGCTTACCGAAGTTCAAGTACACTGATCTTGGACATGTATGCTCTGTTTATCAGTTTGGGAAAAGTTTCTACTTAGCCAGGATACCTTCGTTCTTTGTAAATTTGATGTTTTGAAGCAAGCCACGAAGATATGGAGGGGTACAAACCATGATAAACGTATTCTTCTTGAGATCCTTCCAGCTTTCATGGACTTTTGAATATCCTGAGATATTTTGAATTTGAAACTCTGCACCGTTACCTTGTCAGGAATCTCCCAGTTTAGAGATGAAAGACTTGGCAATGGCAAATCTTCGATATTCCCATACCTATCTGCTTTAGAGGGAACCACATACTGTGCATAATATATAAAAACCTTGCATTCACTAAAAAAAGACATAGTTTGATCGGCATAAATAATGTCTGCCAATACCTTATGAATGGCATGGAAAGTCCCACTTAGGCTTTCCACAGTTTGCCATTCCATACTTGTTGACGGAAAGATATCTACAATGACGAACCGTTTGTTAGAACTTGCATAAATGGAAAAGAATTATATACGTTATTCAACTAATAACTTACAATGTGTTTGTTGGGGAACACATTTGTTTGGAGGCAAGTGCATATCCTTGGCCATGTAAACATGTTGCACCTTGACAAACCAGCCTTCAGGCATAATTTTGAAGGCAATGATACGCCCCTTCCAATGATGTTTTATATCATCTCGTTTTCTTCTTTTCACCTTATGAGAGCCCTTGCAAGATGGTAGCATGGTAACCCAATCGTTTACAGCAAAGGTTTTGGGCTCAAAATTTCCATCTGCTCCCTGGCTATAGACTGTGCAAGAGTGTATTAAACGAGAAGGGCGCCTGGAGGAAGCCATGAAAAGAATGAAAGTGTAGAGAAAGAAGCTCAAAGAGGGGTGAATGAACTAAAAAGTAGCGCCAAGAATACAAACGAGTATGTATTGGGCGCCAAAAACAATATTGAAAGATCTCCCGACTTTCAAAAAACTCATTATTAATTTCAACACATCTCTGTCACGTATTTTGTCAGATTTGTAAGTAAATAACGTCTTTGGGACTCCAAAACATGTCAGACTTTAGGGGTTTTGGCTAAAAAAGAAGAGAGAATCACGAAATGGACTCCACTATCTCTAAAAAAGAGGAGACAAGAATACCATATTCTTGCACACGTGGAAAACTCTCTTTGGCCCTTTCCTTAATCCCGTGATTAACAAAAGTGCATTTTTTGAAGCGTTTTTGGCCCTAATGTTTTACCTAGTTTGAGAGGTAGAGGGATAGGGAGTTTGCAATAGGAGCTTGAGAGATAGAGGTGACCTGAGAGAGAGAGAGAGAGAGAGAGAGAGAGAGAGAGAGAGAGAGAGAGAGAGAGAGAGAGAGAGAGAGAGAGAGAGAGAGAGAGAGAGAGAGAGAGAGAGAGAGAGAGAGAGAGAGAGAGCGATGGTGCATCTTACTTAGCTTGGAGCAAAGCAAGGAGTTGCAACCTTGTGTGGAGCTTGTGGGATATGAAGAGCTTGCAAACACATGGCCAATGGGATTGTTGGAGCTTGAGAGATCTCCAAAAAAATCCTAGACTACAAAAGTTAGTGAGTTTTCTCAATTTAACTAATCATTAGATTCATTTTGCATTACTTGGCAAGCTACAATTTTTTTGTCTGCAATGAGCCTAGTATATAGAAGTAGATAGTAGGAGACCCTACGATCTGAGAGGCTATGAGGTATCTCAACCAAAGAGAGTGCATGACAAGTGTATGATCTTCTATATACATCTAATGTATAGGTGAAGTGCCCCTACATTTTGGTTCCATTTCTAGGACATGACTGAATCTCTTTTATCAAGTCTCCAACCATTGACTGGATGTGAAATACATTGAGCTTGAGTGAGATGGGCTTTCTCATCATGACGAGCTTCATGCAAAAACCTCACACATCTTAGTTTTGAAAGACAAATAGGAAAGGATCTAATTTGTAGGTGTGCATTTTTTTCTTATTTTCCTAAATTAATATGGGTTTTAACAAGATTTATTAGATTAGGAAATATCTTTTTTATTCATAAAAATATTGGAAAACACATAAACAATGCATCAATCATCATTACTTGCATAATAGGTATTGGTATGTATTTTTGAGTCATGGTATGCTTCACAAATTGGGAAATAAAAAATGCAAGTTTTAATTGATATTTACTAAATTTTCATCTATTTCTATCATGCAATTATCAATCATATTATGGGCAAGGTGTTTGACCGCAACTAGCTAGATGCAATCTACATAAGAAGACATGTAAAACACTATGTACGTGGATTATTATGACCAATCATTGTATTTAAAGAGAATTTGAAAGATGCATGAAATGATTCTTCATCACAAAACTCCCCTTTAGTTGTAGTACTTATCATCATCTTAGCACCTTGGGAATCACACTCTTTAGGTGATCCTAATCATCCTAGGCTCATCATCTCTCATCCATCAATCCACAAGAGGCCACTCCATTTATGCCTTTAGACCCTTATTGTCTCAAGTTGCATCAAGTGCTTCAATAAAAGCCAAGTCTTGTCTTGAGTATACCAAGTGCATGACCATTTTCTTTGGTAGAGACATTGCCATTGCTTCCAGTAGAGAGATGTAGTCACAAACAATGGTCCCTATCATAATGATCACTATCATTACTTTGGGCTTGTCTTCATTAGTCCACCTTCCCAAGAACAAGAGACACAATGTCTCGTGTTAGCACAAAACCACCTAGGATCTTGGACATCAAACCATCAAGTACATACATATGATAGAATCCATCTCAAGTACATCATCTTAGTATGATCAAAGCAAGCACACGGTGTGTGGCATTGCCCCAATTTCACTATTGAGTGCATAACTCTTTGTCTTGAATGCAAGGATCATTGTCTTAATATGTGTAGAAAATTAGATATTTGAGAATCATGTCCCAAGGTGAAAATCATTGAAGTGAACATTCAACACCCTTGGTCTCTAGAGTAGCCACTCACCTTGGTCTTGAGTACTAGCATGGCCTTTTCTTTGAGCCCTAACCTTCCATAACCCCTACCTTGAACACCACCACTTACTTATTGCCTTGAGACACCATAGCTTTGAGTAGCCATGAACTTGAGTCACACCAATCATCCTTGATTCATGTTGGCACATAACTCAAGTTGCCCCATCAGCCCCACATTTCTTCTAGCACCACATCACCCTAGGCCATCGAGTGTTGTGCTTGAGACGCCATCTATAGTATTGTGAGAACAATGGCTATTATGTTTAAGCATCACATTCTACCTCCACCTAGGGCTCCACCTCTGCCTTTTCTATGAACTATTACCTATGGTTTAGGTAGCTAGACCCTGCCATCACCTCAAGTGGCTACATGTGTGGTCACTTCGATTACCACTATCCTCCACCCCACATGCCATTGATCCAAGTGCCAACTAGGCCACCCCCATTTCCTTGAGTGGGTCATAGATCCACTTCATCTTGAGAAGCCACAAAGACCACCCACCTATTTCATCAATCACTCTTTCACCTATTGGGCCAAGGCTATGCATTGTTGCCTTGAGTGGACATGTGGCAAAGCCACTACCATAGCATTGAGTGACCACCATCTTGCTTTTCTTAAGCAAGGAGACCACCTTGGTCATGAGCACCACACTGCCCTATGAATGGAGCTACCAAATAACACCATCTCTTTGGCTCAAGCAACCAACACCTTGGCCTTCAGAGTGTCAACCACCACACCACCCTTGCCACTTCATCACCCACCACATACCCCATTGTGACCACTTGCAACCTTGAGCCACCTTGTTGATCCAATTAGAACACTGAGTCACTGCCTCAAGTGTTGCCATCATAGCATTGAATACCACTTCGCAGAAGCCTTGGACATCATAGCCACCGCCATTGTATTGATGACATTAGATCAACCCACCTTGTAACCCTATATCAAGTGGCCATAGTAGCAAATGCCATATTATATCCTGCTAATTGTCTCAAGCCACACTACCTCATGCCCATCTCAAGTGCTACATCACCACCCTATTGATGAGACCCACCACCATTGCCTTGAGTGGCTGCTCTTAGCTCAAGCATGCCGTCATCCTCTCAAGTATTTCTGCTTCCAGTACATAAAGCATATTGACTTGAGTACAAATAAAAGCATATTGCATCAAGGGCGCATGATCATATTTCCTCAAGCACTCATTGCAATGAGTCAAATGCCTAGTTGATTGTTATCAGCACCTTGATCACTAGGATCATGATTATCATATTGCTATCACAAAAAAATCAACAAAAAGAATTCAAAGGTGTATCTTGAGGCATAATTGGCACTTGGGATACTTGAGATTATCACAAATCATGTGGTGGGGGACTTATTTGGGTTATTGTGCCAAACACACACCATACACAAAAGAGAAATCTTACTCAAGTACACAAGAAGAGAGATGGAGGCCAAAATGTTATTTTACTAGTTTTTTCTTCTTCTTTCACTCATAATACAATGTACACAAGAAGAGAGATGGAGGCCAAAACATTCTTTTATTGGTTTTTTCTTCTTCTTTCATTCACAATAAAATGTACACAAAGTATAAATAAGTTACAACATAAAGGCTTTTGGCCTACTAAGTTAAATAGTGCATAACTAACGATACTAATGGACTGGTGCAATAACTAAACCAACTATAGATAGGTGCAACAAACTAAATATAATAAGTGATAAGTTGTCGGCCATGTGAGGATCATAATTACTACCAACGTGCTAAGTGTAGATGTGCACACCCATCTAGATAGGTGGTTCATCATCAATAACTGCACATGTTGAGCTTGCTATCTTAACACTCTTCCTCAGGCTCAATTGTATCTCTATAACTCCAAGTAAGCTTTGAAATTTTCAAAGCTTCTCAATACCCAATGCCTTTGTGAAAATATCAGCTATATGATCATGTGTGCTGACATATACCAAGTCAATCTCTCCTACAAGTACCTTCTCTCTCACAAAGTATTAATGCACCTTAACGTGTGTTTACCACAACACAGAGGAGTGGGAAATGGAAAAAAGGAAATAGCAAAAGGCGCAGGACAAAAGGAAGAAAAAGGCACCTTAACCGGTAACCAGACCCTGAAAAAATTAAAAGCACGGGCACAACCCTCAGGAAGTCTTAGAGTCACCCAAGGAAAGTAAAAGAGTAAAAAGCGCACCATTAAGTGTGAAAGCGCTCTCGAATCCTTGTAAAAGAGCACCAGGCTCACTCCTATGAAAATTGTATGCATTAGTTGGGAATAGGATAGATTAGAACGGTGGGAAATGAGAAATGGGCCTAGGCTAATGGCCGGCCATGTAAAAAAGGGGATGACCACCCATGAAAAGTAGGGCATGTATATCATCCTCGGTACCTTATTCTGCTAATCATATTAAAATCTTTATTCATTAGGGTGATCTTATGAGCATGAATAGCAACAATGTAAGGATAATTCATAAATTCATAAAGTCAACCATGTGAGGATAAGTTGATATGACGCGAGAGCAGCAAAGCCAAATTTTTGCAGGGTCATATTCGCACCGTATCGTGGAGCAGTTCATACGGCGCGAGCATGGCAAAAAGCATAATGTTTGGTACTATACTTTTCGCTGCATATCATGGATCACTTGATATGGTGCAAGAGTGGCACAACAAAATCTCCGTAGGGGTCCTCCTCCCTCAGTATCGTGAAGGAGTAATCATGCGCGTGCAAAGTACACCCCCCTTGTAATGACTTATTTTTTGTGAGATCTTAAACCTATCAAAAAAATTCAAAAAAAAATCCATGAGTTCATTAGGCTTTGAAAAAATTTAAGAATTTTTAAAATATTTTTTTGAGCTCATTTGCTATTTTAAAAAATATTTTTAAGCAAAAAATAGCCTAAAAAAGACCCAAAAAATCACAAAAAAACCACCCAAAAATAGCATGGCCGATACAACGCGAATATGGGTAACCGAGTGCGCGAATATGGGTAACCGAGTATACCCATATTCGTGTTGTATCGGCCATGCTATTTTTGGGTGGTTTTTTGTGATTTTTTGGGTCTCTTTTAGGCCATTTTTTGCTTTAAAATATTTTTAAAATAGCAAACGAGCTAAAAAAAAGCTTAAAAAATTTCTAAAATTTTTTCAAAGCCTAATAAAGTTATGCAATTTTTTTTGTGAAATGGAGACTAATTATTTTGATGGTCTTTTTTTTGTGAAATTGAGATATATTACATTTGAAAAAAGATATACAAGGATAAAGCATCAATAATGTAGTGATGCTTTCAATTATAAAATCAATCTGCTTTAGAATCAGAGTTCTGAGAGAAAGAAATAGATTCAAGTCCTTTCTATTTCTTCTTACAAATCAAGGGAATAGATCTTAAGAGATTTGCTAGGATATGATATCATGAGTAGTATCATCCCATGACATCAAGCCACCATTTAGGTATTGAAATCTGATAGTGCTAATAAGAATCACAATTGAAGATATTGAAACTTGAAACCCCATAGTACTAATCATAGTTGAGGGTATGATGAGAAAAATACTCCCAAGAGCTAATATTAAGTAAGAAGTTGTATCCTTCATATTCTTCGAAGCATCCTGCACACATAAAATCATCTTAGTCCTAAAGTTGATATGATACACAATATCACTAATACTTCTATCTATTACTTGTTTAATTTTTTTATATTTTAAGACACAAAATTGAATAATAAATATTTTTAATCTATTACTAGGTAAATATTTTTATCTCCCAGAAATCAAAGTACTTCCTTTCTTCTAATTATAATATATTATCCTTGTCTTATCAATTAGTCCTTGCTAAAAAGTTGATATTACAACACTGTATAATGAAGATATTCTATTTTCAAGTGTCAAGATCAAAGTGAAAATTTTCACTTTCTATTCTATTAGCTTAAGGATTATCCTTAGTATATCTATCCCTACCAATTTGCATCAACACCATGGGACTCTTTTACCCATTTTCTTATGAATCAAATTGAAGAGATTGAAGAAAAAGCTCGGATTTAGTTGAAACAAAATCTTACAGAATGGATATCTTAGGGGTTGAAGTAAAGATGCGGCTTGGATGTCCCAACCTAGTTGGGTTTGCTGAAAACTAACAAGATGATCTCGTCTCAGGTCCATGGAGGACCATATCTCTATAGCTCAATCGGCAAGTAAGTGGTATTGATCCTCTGTGTAGAGACTCTTTTGATTGTTGATCACCTTCTCAAGATTTTGTGAAAGGAGACGAAGGGAGATGAAGGGAGACCAATGCACGCTGCTGGTAAGAACTGGACGTGATTTTGGTGAGAAATTTTACGACAGAGTAAAATCTACTTTAAGAACTAAGAAACAAAGTGAAGAGGAGAGAACGATGATTCAAATAAATGCAGAGGAAAAAAGAAGCGTGATTTTGGTGGGAAACGTGGTAGTAAAATATTCAAAATGAAAGAATAATGGCCGAAAAGTGACCTCTGACATGAGTTAACGTCCTTAGGCATTTAATGGCTAACCTCTTAAATGAATAATAAATTCTCTCATTAATCACGTCTGAATAGCCAAATTTGGAGGGTTCATTATTTTAAAACCTCAACTAATTAGTAACTTAATCATTTTCTTACAAGTGCCATTTTTGAGACGTTTTTGGCCCTAATGACCTAAGAAGGAGAGAAGAAGAGATGGAGAAGATGCAATTGGGAAGCAGAAGAAAGAGAGAAGCTCAGTAGCTTGATTGAAAGCACATCCCTATCTCATGAAACAAGCCTGGACATCTAACAAAGAAGAACACCTCAAAAAGAGTCACGACAAAGAAGAAGACAAGCTTTTAATTTGGATCCTAATGAATTATATTTTTAAAAATTGGAAAAGGATAATCCTCCTTAATGGTGCTTGTGCTTGATGTGCTATTCAAGCTTGCTCTTCTTAGGATTCATGTAACCCATCATACTATCTATTCAAAATCCAGACTCACTCCACTCACAGACCTTTAAATGCACATTACATTACAAATTGCACAAGAGTTAGCTAGGCACTTGAAAAATAATACAACTAAATAGTCCTTCTATTATCTATATTCTTGTACAACTACCACAAAAATGACAATAATCGTACTCAATACTGATGCAAACAAACTTTGATATCACTTTCGATGATTAAAGCCCAAGTTGAAGAGCAAGACATAATCATAGCACGTGAATTAAACATATGAATGAAATCAAAACTAAATCAACAATTTCATTGCTGAATTTAGGGGACAATACACAAATTAGGAACCAATTGGTTACAGTGTAGTTCTATGGAAGAACTGCAATATTGTTCTCCACCCCACCGAGCTTAATTTCCCCCTAATTGGCCCTTGCTATTTGAGTAAGGAGCTACTAAAGCCTTTTGGGAATTGCACCTAAAAGAGAGGAAGATCGAGAATGGCCCCTAAGTAGAGAATGTCACACACGAATGGCAATCTCACAACAAGCAAGGAAGCTTCGGGTAGGGCATAACTGTCAATCCAACTACGGTTTGTGTGACAAGAGTTGATGGAACTTCGAGCAACACCCCACCTTGGGCCACTTAGGTCTAAGTTCTTTGCTCTCTCTTACAAAGTATTAAGCACCGATAAGTCTTCGATTAGTCTTTACTTAGAACATTATTGTTTAAGTTTTGCAAGGTTACCTTGAGGGTTATGCACATAGATGGTACATGCATGGGAAAGATTATATGAAACATACATCGATGGTACATGAAATGATCTTGCATTAAAAGTCATGCATCCATCCTATGAAGGTTTTACATTAAATAACGTTTGAAGAGTTTACCTTGTGCTGCCAAACCATGAATTGACTACAACTTGTACAATACTTTGGGAACTATTTTGCATTGAAAGATAGTCTTGCATCGTATAGGAGCTTATAATTGTTACAAATTTGTCTCACATTCTTTGCCTTAGGAGAAAGGAAGATAAAGTCAAGTTAAAATTCTGTGTAATACTGCCCTAGGTGTAATATGCCACCGTAAGATTCTCACCCCCTTTTTTAATAAACTAAAAGCAAAAAAAAAAGTTTTCCCTCCTTGTCAATGCCGTTAGTTGGTGGAGGGAGGGGGAGTTGATCTGTGAGTTGTTGCGGGGACTAAAACTACAGTTGACAAGGGTGCAGGAGGAGATCACAATAGAAAAAGGAGTGACGTACGAGTAGTAAAGCTTTCGAGGATATGGGGTGATGATGACGATGATTTTGATGGGGGGAGGGACACACATGTGCCACCTCCAACCCCCCACTACCCCTCCTCTTTAGCCGCGACCAGTCCACATGCGGTTGGAGTGGAGCTAAGGGGCCCTTATTGCAGCGCTTCCCCCCAATTATTGCCCACCTCACCCCCTTAAACCCCCCCTTAAGAGGAGGACGATAATTTTCTCTTTCTTTTTCCCTAACTACCTAACTATTACCCTTCTTTCCTTATAAATCTCCCCCCCTCCCCCTTTTTCCTTTTAGGAGAGACATGCTATTCTCTTTTTCTTCCCCCCCCTTGCTGCCAACTTGTGGAGGAGAGAAGGAGAGGGAGAGGCAGTGAAGGGGAGCTTAGAATTAAAAAAGGAAGAAAGAGAGAGGGAGAGGGAGATGAGCATCAAGGAAATTTCCTTCCTTGGGTGGAGCTACGAGTACCCACTCTCCCCATCACGGTTTCTGTGATCCTCCATCAACTACCCTTTATGAGGAAGAAGGTTGTGGGAGTCAAGGCAAAGCATGGGAAACTCTAGCACAAATAAGTGCTTTGAGAGAAGAAAAGGCGCATATCCCAAGCTCCAAAAATGGCCACGAAGCGTAAACTCTTGCAAGTAACCAGAAATACTGTGACTATGAAAGAAGAATCGAGCAAAGATGCCACCATCAACATGAACAGGTTATCAGACGTAAACACTAATTCAACACTCCAAAAACAAATAACGCTACCGTGTCTAGTACTTTGAACCAAACATTTAAGCATGGACATCATTAGGAAGAAGTCATACTTCGCATCCCGTAACTTGCATAACTTGAAAGATAGTTGAAAAGTATTAATAGCCATGAAATGCCATGAATAGATTAAGCATCCACGGGTTATTGTAGTAATTAAGCCAAGTATTAGGTTCAAACTTTTGCAAATGCATCATAGATTGTCAGTGTACATAAATATTATGTATATGTCAATTGCATTCTATAGACCATTGGAGTAAATTAACTCGCATTTAAGATGAACTCATGTACACTCGCACTTAAATACTTAGGTCTTGCCTTATGAATTGCATAAATGCAATAGAAGGAATTTTCATGAATGGGAATCCCACATTGTATCATCAACTTAGGAAAAGACTTGCATGCAGATTTGCATGGCATCATGGATAGCTTCAGTTGCACCACATAATAGGGATGCATCTAAAAAGGTAGATCTAAGATGCGCATGTGAAATGCTAAGCTTAATTGCAAGAGCCAGTTTGGTAAATGAAATACTCATGATAAGTGAGGCTAGGATTTAATTTGACTTAGCTAGGATTTAATCATAAATAGGTCAAATTGTCATTACGACCATATTTTGACTTAGAGTCAAATATGCTCTTTGGTCTCTATCCCAATAACCAGCCACGATGAGTCCAAAACACTATTGGGTATATCATTTTCAAAATATGATACATCTCAAAGCTAACAAAAGAAAACTTGAATGTCCTATCCACAAGAAGAAAAATGACCATTCACCACATTACATTCGATGCTCACAACTATTTAAGGGTTGTAAATGGGCTTAGTTTACACTTAACTCGCGAGAGGAATGAACAAAAGTTCCTGGTATCTTGACGGAAGGAAACCCTAGGGTAAACTTAGAACCCTGATAAAATTCTAGGGTGAGAAAATGGTTACCAACTAACCAATTGAAATCCTAGTTTGAATCATCTAAGACCGGAACCTTAAGATAAGAACCAAAGGTTAGCAACTTAGGGAAGCTACCATGATATAAATCCAATAGCGTAATTGCTTGCTCTTGTTACATAGGAGTGAGGCCGGGAAGAGGGTATTCTCTATCCCTCAAAAGATAATGGGAATTGACGCCCAGGTAAGAAAGACCTAAGAAGGGCAACGCTAAGCATTCAAAGATGGGAACTCCACGTTAGTAGATGTCCTAAGCACTCACCTTCATTGTTGTTTGTGCTTGTAAATCTAGAATCACTATCTATGAAAGGAATGTATGACCCAAACTCACAAAAGAAATTTAATGAATCAGGTTGAATTCATGGAGGGCACGCCAAGCTACCCCTAGGTACCTGCCAACCCTAGCCAAGCGGGTTCCAAATCACCATGATGGGAACCTATTTGAGATGTTTTCATGTTAATGCCATAAGTTACATGAATGAACCTTGTTCCCTAAAAGGCTTAATTAAGGAAGATGATTTTAAATGTCACACGTAAAGGTGATAGGACCTAATTAGATAACTAAAGAATAAGCGGGTGGGCAGAACCCTCGACGGGTCTGTCCTACGGAAGGGTGGTCCCAAAAGACTGGGAGGCTTCTCAAAAAGTTCTACAGCCATACGATCTTTAGGTAATATTAGGTTAGAACCCAATTTATGCTGTTCTAGGGGACTATGCTTTGCGGGCAAAGAGGTTGAGTGGCGCATCCCTCTCGTTTCTCATTCTCTTTGAACCAAGTGCGGCATGGATTTACTTCCACTTGGCTATCTCTACATAAAGTAGGATGTCCAGGATCCGAAGCTAGAATGTTATTAGTAGACCTTAGCAACTAGGAACCCAGATTTCAGGTCGATCCTAGTGGGTTCGACCCCGCAAATGTTCCATTGCAAGGTGGACTTGTGAAACCCTAGGCAACAAACCCCGAAACATTCCATGGGAGTGCCAGGCAGTGACGCCTAGATTCTTTCTCAATGGACCGCTAAAAACATACCTAGACAGCCGTTAGGTGAGCACATTACACTAGGGAAAGGCTAAAAGATAAATGTCACTTAGAGAGGAGGCATAAATGCTCTTGTCGGATTGATTATCTCGCATTGAAATGATAAAACTTACATCTTGTACAATTGTATGAGACCTTATCATATGCCATAGCCAAAGGAAGGGTGTGTTAAGTAAAATTTTGCATAGTATTATTCTTAGATCCCAAGGGGAAGAGCAAATATGCAGATGGAAATGTTATCAAGTATATTCTTGCATTGTTAAGAAAAATACAATTGGTTTTGTTGGATGATCAAACAACATCCTAAATGCTTTGACATTCAATGGATTGTCATTTGGATGATTATTCCAAGTGCTTGTGATTGATGGTAAGTTCATGGTAGGGGTCTATGATGACAAATTGCCATGAGAATAAAGGAATGTTTTCTTGAAAAATGATATTAGGGCTCATTGCCTTGACTGTGCTTGATTCTTAAATGAATTAATTAAGGAAAGGTTCTTTGCACGGTTGGATCACCACATGAATAATATTTTTATGTGATCGATTCATGTGCCAAAGGTCAAGTGGTGAAAAGGCCAACCACGAGAATAATATTTTCACTCCTAGGTAGCTTGTGTGTCTGGTGGAGCTCTGGACACCCCTTGCCAAAGTCTAGAACGGAGTTGAAGACCTTTGTGGACCCAACGTCTATGGCATTGGAAGATCCTATTCTAGATAAAGGATGGAAATTGTGGTGCCATGTGATTTTGACCAACTACTTCTGTAGGGCAGAAGGGACATATCATTTCTCATGTATGGGCATGAGACAAAGCTTAACTTGAAGATAAGTTAAGGAACTTGTTTGTCAAAGGATTTGTTGCTCTCTATATTCATGTCTATTCTATAAATTATGCAAACAAACCCTATTTTCCAAAAGTCTTAATTAAGGAAGCTCATTTCAAATGTCACACATAATTGTGGTAGGACCTAAGTAAAGAACTAAAAAACGCCTATTGAGGGAAGTGGGTGGGCAGAACCCCCAATGGGTTTGTCTTATGGCACAGTAGTCCCAAAGAACTGGGAGGCTTCTCACAAGGTTTTACTAACGTTTGAACCTTAGGCTAGAACCCCAATTCATGCCGTTTTAGGAGACCAGAATGGGATTATGCCCTACAGGTAGAGAGATTGAGAATCACATCCCTCTCATTTTCCATTCTCTTTGAACCAAGTGCGGCATGGATCTGCTTCGGCTTGGGTACCTTTGTGTAAAGTAGGATGTCCAAGACTGATGCTAGAATGCTATCAGCAGACCTTGACCACTAGGAACCCAAAATTTAGGCCGATCGCAGTGGGTTCGTTGGCCACGAACATCTCGTTGCGAGGCAAACTTGGGAAACCCTAGGCAACAAACCCCGTAACATTCCATGGGAGTGCTAGGCAGCGTTGCTTAGATTTGTCTCTTGATGGACTACTAAAAACGTGCCTAGACAATTGAGCACACTACAGTTGGTATCAGAGTAAGGCTTCATAATGATATATGATTGACTTATGTATGGTTTGTAGACATATCCTAAACAAAGTAACCTAGGTGGTATGGCTTGATTGTCATGCACCTCATGCACCCATGAATATTGACATGCAAGAGAAGGAATTCCTTCTGAAGAAGATTAGGGCACCCAAGTTTGATGGAAAAGGGATAGACATCACAGCGAAGGCAAAAACATGGATGAGTGATTATTTCTCTGCTGCTGAAAACTACTTCTGCCAATCAAGCAATGATAGCCAAGTTAGTTGTCTAGGATATGGTGGAAGCAATGGTGCAAAGATCGAGGTGTTTCTTAAGCCGCTATCACTTGGGCTTAGTTAAAAGATGTTGTACGTGAACGATACCTTCTGACAACCTACCAGACTTTGAGGATGAATGAGTTCTTCAAGCTTAAGCAGCTAGAAAAAACCTTGGAAGCCTACAACTCAAAGTTTTTAACCCCACTAAAATATGCACCACCTATGGATATTGTGCAGCAACAAGTGTCCAAGTTTTGCCATGGCCTAAACACTCCTTTGAACCACTGCCTTGAAGCAATCCGTCCAATAGACTTGCAAGATACATTACTTTGAGAAAAGCCAATCGTCCAAGAACTTAAATCGGGTAATTATGACAAAGATGATTCTCGAGATCAAGACAAGAGATGCCACACATGCGGAGAGATATGGCACATACGTAAGAGATGTCCCAACCATCGATGCTTTCACTACAATGAGCTAGGGCATGTCCAAGAAGACTACCCTAACTTAAGCCTAGAAGATATTGAGCCTCCAAGAAAACGGAGCTACACAAGTGCAGCCTTTGGATATATAGAGGAATTAGATGAAGACGAAGACCTAGAACCTACTATACCTCTTCAAGATGATTAGAAATCCAAGAAATTTTATCGACATGTAATATAACTTGTATTGAAATAAACCTTACTCTCGTAATTATAGTTAACCCAAGTAATATGAGTTGTGTCAATTAGAAGTTACGAATGATCAGAGATACTTTAGCAACAAGGAATGACATTTATAACTTACAATGAATTTCTCTTAAGTTGTTTCTTCTCAACTAATATAGATTGGGTCTTGCCAGAATGTCGAAGCTTGGGAGTATTCCTTAGTATTACAAGCAAATCCGATCGTCCATGTATCTCAGTCCAAATCTAAAAAGAGGACAATTCGAAAACAGAGTTTTCGAGATAAAGGACCACTTCTGACTACTAAAAGGATCCTAGGGCAATTTTGTTTAAAGAAAAAAATCCTGCCAAAGACAACCAAGAACGATGTGACCCTAAAAGTGATAAAGTTCCACGTTGGTTCTATTGCAAGGAGCTAGGTCATTTCAAAAGGGAATGTCCAAAGCACCCTAAAAATCGATGCTCCTAGTGCCATACCATTGGACATATCCACATCAATTGTCCCAAAACTCAGAGGGTTCACTATATATATATCCTCTATATAACGTGCATTCATGACCTATTTATAAATATCCTAATTTGTGAATTTTTCTTGAATAAAATACAACCCTTTTCTATTCAATTTGCAAGTAACCCCTTTATATGACATCCTTCTGTATGTAAAAAATGTATCAAAATGCTGATTCAAAACCCCCTTATTTTGAACTCACATTATATATACATATATTTATGAGTGACCCCCCAAAGTCCCAAAAGGACTCAAAGAGAACTTGGACTTACACGAAATGAAGCTGTACAAGCTTCAGTGATCTCTGTGGAACCAACTAGGAAATGATCAAAAACTTAGGAAAATCCTAGAAGATACTCATGAGATATAACTACAATAAACTTTTGCAATCCAAACTCGAATATGTCAAATACAATAAGTTGTTGTTTCAAAACACTGTGTGCTTCTGAGTGGTTAGAGTGTCGCAATGAATGTGTGATGGATCCTATCCCACAAGTTCCAAAATGAAATACTCAGTTCTTTCGAGATGACAACACCTCGAGTTCTCTAAGGGAGAGAGGATGTAATATCCACGCCCCGTTTGTACATAGAAACTCCCCCTCTCAAAATAAATAAAAATAATTGAATTTTTTAATTCTCCCCCTGTCGTCGCCGAACAGATGGCGGGGGGGAGGAAGAAGTAGGAAGAAGATGATGGTGACGGGGGAGGAGTGGATGATGATGAGGGAGAAGGAGACAACGTCAATGATGAGGATGATGTGGAAGGGGAAGAAGAAGATGTAGATGATGGTGAGGGAGAAGGAGATGACGCTGATGAAGAAGGAGTGGATGATGTCAATGAGGGAGAAGGAGATGATGATGAGGAAGATGAGGACAACAACGATGATGATGATGGGAGGAGGGGCACACATGTGCCACCTCCCTCCCTCCCCCAATGGAGACTACATGGAGGCATGCCAAATCTGGCTGCCAGGTGGAGGAGAGGGCCTCCTTCATGCCTCCCCCATAATAACCCTCTTTCCCCCATAACAACCCACCTTCCCCCCCTATAAACCCCCCCCCCCCCATCTCAAGGAAGAAAGAAGGCACCTCGATGCTACAATGGGCAAGAGAGAGAGAGAGAGAGAGAGAGAGAGAGAGAGAGAGAGAGAGAGAGAGAGAGAGAGAGAGAGAGAGAGAGAGAGAGAGAGAGAGAGAGAGAGAGAGAGAGCCTTCTAGAAGGTTCTCCTCTCTTTTCCCCTCCTTAGAGGGTGGCCACATGCACTTATCTTCTCCCCTTTCCCATGATATTGTTCTTCATCCCACAAGCTTAATTTCCCCCCAATTGGCCCCCTCTATTTGAGTAAGGAGCTACTAAAGCCTCGTGGGAATCGCACCTAAAAGAGAGGAAGATCGAGAATGGTCGCTAAGCAGAGAATGTCATGCATGGATGGCAATCTCACAAGAAGCAATGAAGCTCTGAGCAAGGGCATCATTGTCAATCTAACTATGGTAGGTGTGACAAGAGCTAATGGAACTACAAGCAGCACCCCACCTCGGGCTACTCACGTCCAAGCTCTTCGCTCTCTCTAATAAAGTATTAAGCATTGATGAGTCTTTACTTAGAACATTATTGTTTAAGGTTTGCAAGGTTACCTTGAGAGTTATGCACATAGATGGTACATGCATGGGAAAGATTATATGAAACATACATCAATGGTACATAAAATGATCTTGCATTAAAAGTCTTGCATCCATCCTATGAAGGTTTTGCATTAAATAATGGTTGAAGAGTTTACATTGTGCTACCAAACCATGAATTGACTACAATTTGCACAATAATTTAGGAATTATTTTACATTGATAGATAGTCTTGCATCGTATAAGAGCTTATAATTGTTACAAATTTGTCTCGCATTCTTTGCCTTAGGAGAATGGAAGATAAATTCAAGTTAAAATTTTGCATAGTATTGCGCTAGGGAAAGGTTAAAAGATAAATGTCACTTAGAGAGGAGGCATAAATACTCTTACTGAATTGATTATCTTACATTGAAATGATAGAAGTTACATCTTGTACAATTGTATGAGACTTTATCATATGCCATAGCCAAAGGGAGTGTTAAGTAAAATTTTGCATAGTATCGCTCTTAGATCCCAAGGGGGAGAGCGAATATGCGAATGGAAATGTTATTGCATCTATTCTTGCATTGTTTGGAAAAATACAATTGGTTTTGTTGGCTGATCAAGCAACATCCTAAATGCTTTTACATTCAACAAATTGTTGGATTGTCATTTGGATTATTATTCCAAGTGCTTGTGATTGATGGTAAGTTCATGGTAGGGATCTGTGATGACAAATTGCCATGGGAATGAAGGAATGTTTTCTTGGAAGATGATATTAGGGCTTGTTGAGAAATGTGCAATCACATCCACCATAGGCTCTTTGTATAGAACAAACAAGGCAAAGAAACATACTGCAAATAAAGCCTTAGACTAGGTCATGTGTGCATGGTTTATTAAAACCACGGTTGGTGATTACCATGGTTCCTTTCCACTTTTCTCCACCTACCAATACCACCTACTATCAAGCCTACAAAAGGCACTCATCCCCACATTCATTCCATCGGTCATTCTCATTAGTTGTACTTGCATTATGCTTGGATAATATCAGTTGTTCTTCTTTTTCAATTCTTATGTCTCATTATGATTGTCTATTTTCTCGTTAGTGATTCTCCTTAGCATGCATTCTCAATATTTTAACATGGTATTAGAGCAAAATTTAAGTTTGTGAGTCATCAAGCCACTAATTGAGTCATTCCAATTTAAATTTCTGGCTCCCTCCACTTTTCCATGGATCTCTCACCTACCTCCATAGCTACCCACCTTCATTGGAGGACTTGAATCTCCCTCTCCAAGTTGTTTTGGCTCATGATTTCTTCTAGGCAAATACTCCCTGACTCAGGCGCTCCTACCCATCACGTCAAAACCCAACATTGTTAACTTCATTCTCCAACATTGCACATTTACTCAATCACTACCATTTTCTGCACCCTCTGAGTTCGTACTACCCAGTCCGCCTGCATGTGCGATGATGCTGCCCATGACCATAGGACAATTGAAGCCACACAATAAAACTATCTCCAACTAGGAGGGTTTGTAAAATGATTGAGTCTATGTGCCGCAATCAGCAAAAGATTAGATGGCTATTGAAACTCTAACTAAGAAGCCATAGCTCCTTCAACATCAAGCTTCTATTTCCCTTCATTTTCTCATTTTCAATTAACTGGATTTGTTTGCCACTTGGGTTAGAGTTATTACTCAATTTCTAGCAACATTTGAAGCATCAAATCAGCAAGAAGAAGATTCAACATCAAGTGCCAACTACATTGTATCTCTTAATACTAGTGTTGATTAACACTAATCCTCTTGTGTCCTTTGACGCACTCAAATTCAACACTTCTGCTAGACTACTCTCAGTTTTTTTTGCAACTCCAACATCAAATCAAGGAGGGGAAGACTTGGACTTGCAAGATCTTGAAGATCCCAAGTTTAAGGGCATAACAGTCACCAAATCACCTAGTATCTCTTGATACTAATCATCTAGTGCTTCTTGGCACTTGTGCTCAACTAAAATTTGAATTTTGTGGAGTTGATTTGCTGCTAATCTTGCAATCTCAAAATGGGCAAAGACTCATCGACATCTTGATTCAATGGTGTTGGATTCCATACATGGCAAACTAGGATCAAACTGATCCTAATGAAGAAATGCTTGTGGTCAATCACAAGTGGTCCAAATAAGAAACCACGGAAAACTACACTTTCAGTTGTATGGGATAAAAATGATGATAAGGCTCAAGCTACTATCAAGCTCAAACTTGATGACAGCTACATTCATCATGTTGATGATTGTGAAGCCTCTTACCCAATTAGAAATCCTATTTGGAGCTCATTCAAAATCCTCAGAATATGGTTTATTGATTGAAATTTTTAGGCTTGACATGCAAAGTAATACCTCACTTGCAACTCATTTGAATTATATGGAAAGCTTGTTGACACAACTTGCAGGAATCAACTTGAAGATGGATGAAGACATTTGGATTGGAGTGCTTCTTAAGAGTCTTCCACCTGAGTTTGATAATGTGTCTACCACATTAATCAACATGCCAAATCCAAAACTTGTGGACATCAAAGCTTCTCTCCTGGAAGAGGAAAAGAAGATCAAGAACAAGGGAGAAACAAGCATCCCAAGAGGAGACCAACAACTCCTCTATGTGAAAGGGAAGAAGAGCGTAGTCTGTGATTTTTGTAAGAAAATTGGGCATATTGAGAAATTTTGCTATGCTAAGAAAAGGTCTCAACGAGCATATATTTCTATAGTCAAAGAAGATGAGGACAACATTGAAGAAGAAGGAGAAGAAGAACCCCAAGAACAAAAGGATAGGACTCACTAGTCCGTCTTTTGTAGCTCATTTTCTGATAGACTTTTTTAAGTTTAAAATGTGGACTTGCCTAATGTTCCCACCATAAACTCCTATACTCCTCATGTAACCTCTACACACTACAACCTCTACACACTTAGTGAGGCCTTGTAATAGCCTCTATCTTTGTATGGTTGTATTTTCCTTCCATGTCTACACTAAGCAAGGTTCTACTCATGATAGCCTTTGTATACTCAGTGTCTTTTCTGGTTGTGATTGAGGATGGGTGTTGAGAAATGTACAATCACATCCACCATAGCCTCTTTGTATGGAACAAACAAGGAAAAGAAACATACTGCAAATAAAGCCTTAGACTAGGTCATGTGTGCATGGTTTATTAAGACCACGGTTTATGATTACCATGGTTCCTTTCCACTTTTCTCCATCTACCAATACCACCTACTGTAAGCCTATAAAAGGAACTCATCCCCACACTCATTCCATCAGTCATTTTCATCAATTGTACTTGCATTATGCTTGGATAATATCAATTGTTCTTCTTTGTCAATTCTTATGTCTCATTATGATTGTCTATTTGCTCATCAATGATCCTCCTCAGCATGCATTCTCAGTATTTTAACAGGGCTAACTGCCTTGATTGTGCTTGATTCTTAAATGAATTAATAAAGAAAATGTTCTTTGCACGGGTGGATAACCTCCAAGAACGCACTGCGGATCAACCCGAAAAGGGCACTGCTCGATTCATGGGCCGAAGGTCGAGTGGTGAAAAGGCCAACCATGGGAATAATATTTTCACTCCTAGGAAGCTTGTGGGTCATGTGGAGCTCTAGACACCCCTTGCCAAGTCCAAAACGGAGTTGAAGACCTCTGTGGCCCCAATGTCTATGGCATTGGAAGATCCTATTCTTGATAAAGGATGGAAATTGTGGTGCCATGTGATTTGGACCAGCTACTTCTATAGGGCAGAAGGGACATATAATTTCTCATGGATGGGCATGAGAAAAAGATTAACTTGAAGATAAGTTAAGGAACTTGTTTGAACTTTTTTGTCAAAGTATTGCTTGCTCTGTATTCATGTATGTGCTATAAAGTATGCGAATGAACCATGTTCCCTAAAAGGCTTAATCAAGGAAGCTGATTTTAAATGTCACACATAATTGTGGCAGGACCTAATTAAATAACTAAAGAAAACCTATTGAGGAAAGAGGGTGGGTGAAACCCTTGATGGGTGTGTCCAACAGGCAGGGTGGTCCTAGAGAACTAGGAGGCTTCTCACAAGGTTTTTTAGACGTTTGACCCTTAGGAATTTTTAGGTTAGAACCCTGATTCATGCTATTTTAGGGGATCGAGAATGGGACTATGCCCTACAAGTAGAGAGGTTGAGCGCTGCATCCCTCTCGTTTCCCGTTCTCTTTGAACGAATTGTGGCATGGATTTGCTTTGGCTTGGATACCTCTGCATAAAGTAGGATGTCCAGGACCGACACTAGAATGTTGTCAAGAGACCTTGACCACTAGGAACCCAAAATTCAGGTCGATCCCAATGGGTTTGGTGGCCGCAAATGTTTTGTTGTGAGGCAAACTCGAGAAACCCTAGGCGACAAATCTCGTAACATTTTATGGGAGTGCTGGGCAATGTCACTTAGATTTGTCTCTTGATGGATTGCTAAAAATGTGCTTGGAAAATGGGCACGTTACATGCTCAAAGAGGGCAATGTTTGCTTACTTCAACTAGTCAACTTATGTAGTGAGATCCTGCCATAAGTGTTGTATCATATTAGGAAGTCATTAAGGAAGCTTACTATGTGAAGAGCCATGTCCCAATTGAGCTCTTGCGAGATGAGGACAAGGAGCATGGGTGTGGTGGTGGGGGACTTGGTAGTTAGGGTGGAGTCCCCATCTAGGATGTAGGATCTTTGACCTCTTAGTCAAGGGGCTTGGTCTCTAGTTAGGTTTCATCTTCCTCTGGGTGCTTTTGGCCCTTCGACTTCAATAGGGTGAGTTTGAAGGAGAGGCTAATGGCTAAGGTAGAATTTTTGGGAGAGGAGGGATTTGGGGTTTCCTCGTGGGATGTGCTTGGTTGACGTCCAGCTTGTCTCAATGTTGCTCTCTAGGTATTCCTCATTTTTGAGAATTTAGCCTTTGATGGCGACTACTAGGACCTCAGCTTTGAGTACTTGTCCTTCCTCACCTTCCATGGGCTCCTTGATTGGGTTGTGAATGAGTGCTCTGTAAGTAGTGGGTACCATCTTTAGATGAGATTGGGGGGTGTCAACCACCATTGGGGAGGCAAGGAGACAGGCAGGTTTAACCAGAGTAGGGGGAACAAAAGGGTGAACCCCACATCACCTTCATGGTCTTGACAATGGATGCTTGGTGGGCAACACATCTCACCTCGACAAAGAGGTGATTTTGAAGAATATGGGCCCGAGCAACAATAAGAGAAAAATGGGAGAAGAACAAAGAGACTACCTTCCTTGATATGCTGAAGGCCTTTGCTTGCAGGTAGAGTGACTTGACCAAGAACTTGAGGGCCTCTTGCTTTGACTTGTGCAGTGCAAGGTTGTTTTTGAGCCAAAACTCCTTGTTGGTGATTGGCCTAAAGACATCCTCCATCTCGTATGTGGAGAGAATTGTTGGGTTAATCGATCCCTATTTTGGTAGAGGGAGCTTCTCTTGCACATGTCAAGAGGAGAGATGATACTTGCAACCTTAGATGTGGATGGTGTGACTTTTGTGTGGGGAAGTTACTATATATCCTATACATCACATACATTCAAGGCCTCTTTATAAATATCCTTATCTGTAAATTTTCCTTGAATAAAATATAATCATTTTTTATTCAATTTGTAAATAACCCCTTTATACTACACCCTTTGTATTATGTAAAAATATATAAAAATGGTATTTTAAAAATACCTTATTTGAAATTGACATGATGCACACATATATTCATGATTAACTTCCCCGAGGGCTTTTGTTCATGCGTTGTTGTAGGGATCGATAGTGTTGGGGTAGACTAGGATGGTGGCCCATGGGGGAGGGTGATGGATTGGGCTAGTTGCAGCATATTAGGCACTATTGACGGCCTCTATAGTAGGGGGGTACACTTCCTCAGAGTGTAATGCTAGAAGTCTACCATAGCTATACACGCAATGAAGGATTCACAAAGGGCACATGAAGGGAATAAGGAGGGGAAAAGGTGATGATCACAATAGAGAGATGCCAAATGAGAGTGGTCAGAGAAAAAAATTGCTTCCAAGGAGTTTTTCCATCCAAGTTTTGCAGACCAGACCTTTACGAAACAAGGGCTTCTTAGATAGTGGATTGACTTCGTGTTTCTATTGGACTTGGAGCTCAGATAGGATGTAGGTGTTACATATCCGGTCTTCTTCAAGCTAAGTGATGGCTTCCATCTAGAATGCGAGGTATTCCTTTGGAATCATCGATCTCGTACCACTAGTCAAAAACTGGGAACTACAAACTTCAATGGTGTAATGGCTTCCAACCCAAATGCTAGCAAGAAGCTTGGTATCCCAATATTTCCGGTATTGATCTACCAATTCAGTTAGAATTTTTCATAGAATTTTGTTGGTGGGTTCTGCTAAACCATTGGCTTGGGGATAGTAAGGAGACACCTTTTTATGGACAATTAGAAAGAATGATGTGATATCCTTGATGACCTTGTTTACAAAGTATGTACCTTGGTCACTGACCAATTTGATTGGTGTGCCATACCTGGTGAAGATATCTCACAATAGGCATTTGGCTATTGTCCTGGTGGTATCATCTGGTAGAGCCAAGGCTTCTATCCATTTGGTATAGTAGTCGATTTGTTGTTAGTATGCACATGTTGTGGATGTAGGCAATAGTTAGAGAGATGGACTCCAACAAAGTTGAGATCTCCACTTTTGGAAAGGTTCTATGGGTAGATTTAATTGGAGTGGTAAGCGATATCTAGCTTCAAGCTATCCCATCCGTTGCTAGGAATCCCACTATTGGATCCACTTTTGAATTCCACCATAGACCAACTTGCTAGATTTTTGGACTATGACCTTGGTAGCAAAGTGACCGCTTGCAACTCCTTGGTGTGCTTCCTCTAGGACAACATGTTGCTCCATTGACAGGACCACTCTCTATAGCACTATGGCAAGAGTGCGATAATATAATTAGCCCATGATGACCTCAAAACTCTAGCTTTAGAGAGCCAGTCATTTCCACTAGTCCTTTTGGGGATGGGGTGGGGTACACCTATTTTTTAAAAATTCATCATGTCTTCATACCAAGACCATGGAGGGTTTGATAGCTCAAGGTCTATGTCATCTATTGCTGCTATAAAGAGTTGTGCATTCAAGCATTTGTCCTCAATGTTGGTTGGTGGTTCTTTGAAATCCAGGTAGGACAAAAAGTTTGCAATCACAGGCTGAGTTGTGGGGGGATGCACTACTATGTGCTAATTTGTTGAGTGGGACATCTAGATGCACCAAAAGATGAAGTGGTGTCCATGCCACCATATTTGACCTAAAAGGTATAGTAATGCAAATGGTGAATCCCATATTGGAGCTTGGTCAGCAATAGTGATCCCATTTTGAGAAATAATATAGCCTAGCAAAAAAATACCTTGAACATCAAATACACATTTGAGGGGATTCAAACTTCGACTTATTGTGTAGCACTTAGTGAGGCGGTAGTGTCGGAGATGCATCAGGTGGAGCATGACCTTTTTGAAAAAATTGGAATTTTCCAAGAAGACTCTCATGAAATTTGTGCACACATATACTCCCCATGTAGTGATGAATGTTGTCTTAGCTTGGTCTTCGGGAGCAAGACACACTTGATTATGTCTATTGAAACCATCGAGGAAAGAGTACATCTGATGGCTAGCTACTTCATCCAGTATGGTATCCAAATAAGGGATAGGGAAGGGATACGAGATTGTGGTTGCATTCAATTTCTTGTAATCCACACATATCAACATCTTTTTGTTCTTTTTGAGAACACAATGGGGATATCCAATTTGCACAATCAATTGGAGCAATGAAACATACCCTTAGGAGTTGATCCAATAGGCTTCGAATTGCATGCTCTGGGGTTGCGTGTATTGTTCATTGGTTTGGAGAACATTGGTGAGACACCATAGTAGGTCAGTGTTGGGCTTCAAGAACTCACATTCTTCATCATCACTCAATCCTTCAACCATATTGACTCTTTCAACAACACTTGGTTAATGATGTGGGGTAGGTGAGGTAACATTAGTCAAGTAGACCGATACCTTGTGTGTTTTCTTTGAATAGTTAGTTTATCCTTATCACAATTTTGACTGACTATTGTTTGGCGTAGCCAAAGTCTTCCCAATGGAAGGTATTATTCTTTGCCAAAATTCTCCATGTTCAAAACTACTAGAGGTACCAGAAATTGCACTGTGGTAATTTGAAGAAGTACTACTGACCTCATGAAGCCAAGAGGGTGTACTCTCTACTAATTGGCCATCCATACCAAGAAAGGGGCAAGTTCCCAATCCAACAATCCTACTTGTTGGCAAGTGGCCATTGTGATGATATTTACCCTTGATCCACTATCAAGCAAGATGTTCTAGATGATCTTGTCTCTATACCTAATAGGAATGACCTAGATGGTCAGGTCTAATAGGGCGCCTACTAGCACTAGCTAGTATTGAATATTCCTTACTATTCCTTCAGGGCTTGGGCTATCATGGTTGCTACTTTTGATTCAGCTAGTACCAGCCAATTAAGGTTGAATCATCTTCAAGACATGTACTTTGAAAGCTCGGACATTGTGGTTGCCCTCGGCTTGCTTGTAGTCCCATTCTGCCACTTAGTGGTGGACTCATCTACAAAATGCATGTGGGGCACAATGCAACCTCTTTGTAGGTTTTTCTAGACCAGATGATCACATGCACCTCTGATTGTGATCATTCCTTGGTCTTCATTGTATTGGTCCTTAGCATATGTGTCGTGCCTTGGCCTTGCCTCTTCTAAGCATCATGTGCTTGGGCATTGGGGCATTCAACTCCCGAATGTCCTTCATGCATATAAAAGAAACATTATTTAGCGATTTTTGGGTTATTGGTAATCCTGATTTGTATATGCGATTGCCAGTGTAGGAAGAACTACATTGGCCGAAAGGTTAGTCCATTTGTTGGAATTGGTTGTTCCCAATCCCTTGCCAACCTTTGGGATAGGTCATTTGGGACCTACCATTGTGCTAGCAGCTCGGGGGGGTCGATCAACAATATGTGCCTGTAGTAGGTGAGTTCAAAATAAGGGTATTTAATATCCTAGAATCTACATATTTACAAATACAAAAGGGTGAAAATTAAGGCCTAAAAGTTAACCTACGAAGGGGGTTTTTTTATTAATAATTTTCCAAAAGCTCCTATTGCAACTTGGGCATGTGGGTATCATGGTTTACTTAGAACAAGGGAGTTTTTGCATATTGTTAAAGTTTCAATTCCCAAAGATGGCATCCTATAATTGTTTAAGCATGTGAGAGTTTTAGTTTATTAGCATTGCTCGTTAGGGTATATGCTTGTACAATGGTGCGGTTGCAAGGTAGTTCAAGCCCCAAAAAAAATTAACCAAGGTTAATTGGAGTTAAGTGTCCCATTTTTTTGAGTTAAGATTTGTGGATTTGGTAGTTGAAAATATGCTACTTTTTTTATAGCACCTTCCCACGATCCCTTTCTCCCACTCACACTAGGCAATTATGGCAAACGCCAGGCTCTTTGTGTGAGTTTCATAAATTTTGCATATTTGCAAAAGTTACGAAACATCACTGATCGTTTCAAACTTTAACAAATAGACTGTTAACGGAGCCATAGTAGTGTGTAACAACTGCAACAAAATCAGATATGACTTCAACACCTCGTCAAATTGATTGCGTGAGAAAGTGAAGTTGAAAATCATAACATTCATTATCCCGTTCTGAGAAGGGGCCGTTGAAAGGTGCTCTTAGAGCCTCTTCCCACCCAATTTTAATGGGGGTTTTGAGGCCCCACTATTACCACTATTCAAGTGTCTCACCATAGTTATAGTGGGGGCCCTAAAAAACAGGGTCGCTAAAAATTTCCAATGATGGAAAGAGTAGGTGCAAACACAATGGGGCTATTCACATAGTAGGGGTTTTTGGGGGGGGGGGGGGGGGTGGGGGTTTCCAATGGTTTTTAGATAAAACCAAAAACCACTCTAGGCCACATGGGGGGGGGGGGGTTTCAAAATCAGGGGTTCCCCCTAGAAACACTCCCACACTGGTGACCCTCCCAAAAACCCTTTCCATGTTTAGACTTGACCACGTGTAAACTATTCGCATCGAAGGAAGTTTTTTTGCTTATTATTATTATAATATGTGCAAGGCACTATTCGCGTCAAAGGAAGTTATCATCATCATCATCATCATCATTATTATTATTATTCCATACGTTGCTTGGATCACAAGTGACAGGCCGACCGATTGATCCATTTTGGGGGGGGGAGAGAGAGAGAGAGAGAGAGAGAGAGAGAGAGAGAGAGAGAGAGAGAGAGAGAGAGAGAGAGAGAGAGAGAGAGAGAGAGAGAGAGAGAGAGAGAGAGAGAGAGAGAGAGAGAGAGAGAGAGAGAGAGAGAGAGAGAGAGAGAGAGAGAGAGAGAGAGAGAGAGAGAGAGAGAGAGAGAGAGAGAGAGAGAGAGAGAGAGAGGGAGGGAGGGAGGGAGGGAGGATTACTTGGTGGCGCTTGCAAGGTACCTAGGTTTTGAAGGTACGCTGTTACCATTGCTGGCCTATTGAGAAGGAGGAGAGATCAACAAGGAAGAGGATTAGAAATGAATGAAGGAGCTGATCCAGTCGGCACATATGAAGATCGGAGAGACGAGCTAATGCAGTCAGCATAAGGATGATTACTCCACAAGGTGCCTCTTCCAACTCGATGCCTCTTTCTATCTTTTTCTGTGCATGCACGGCAAGCATTTTCGCCAGGTGTTTTCCTTCTTCCCCAACTCTCCTTTTTGTTCTCCGTCCTCATCTCTCTCATATTGTCATGCCTTCATATCCTTGATCCATACCCATGGAAGCAGAAGGTTTGCCGGATGGCTAACCTATGTGCCAAACCAGTTTTGTACATAGATTTTGGTTTCTTTGAACACAATTTCTGACGAATTGGTCATGTTTAAGCTTGCATCTCTGTTTTATTTCTTACAATCACTGCATCTTGCATTGTGCCATCCGAGTATGTGAATTCATTTCTAATCTGCCCCAATTTTGTACATCATGTCATGTTTTTCTAACCTGAATTGGATTATTTGTTTGTGCATTTCTGTATCCCTTCGTGCCTGCTTTTTAACAGCGCACAGAGTGAGGGTGTTTCTTACCTCAAGGTAAGTTTCACAGAAAGCACACGACTTTCACAAGGAGTTTACCATGAGCTTTCATGAATCATTCACAAGGCAAGACATGATGTTTACTTGCTTGAGAACTTGAGATCTATCATTTTGAATGTTTTAAAGAGAAGGTTTGACAAGGAGTGCTGTATGTAAGTGCATGTCTGTACAATATCCCTTTTTTATATCCCTTCCTATTTCCTTGGCATCGTGCATGAACAATGATAGAAGGTTGAATTTTTGAATGGTTTTACATCATCCTTGTTAGGAGCTCACCAATGTCTTGTGACTTGCCATTCAAGTTGTAACTTCTTGGCCTTTGGGATTTGCCATATAAGAAGTGGTGCACAAGACATCCCTATGGTTGTAGCTGTAATCTGGCCATTCTAGGGGATGTCGTGTTTTTTCCCTTGATGACCTAGGACATGCAAGTTATCCTTGCATTGATTTGGCTTGTAAGCAGTTTTTTCATCCAGTCCTTAGAAAGGAAAGAATTACTCTACTCATAAGAATTTTACTTATGTAATTGACTTTTAGTTCAGATGCCATCTGGCATCATATTACTTTTATGTACATATAGGTTCAACCTTGGAGTGGCCTAAACATCCCATGATATGTAAGGTATCCAATATGATATAAAATGTATAGGTTACTGATTGATTCGAATAACAAAAGTACTACCTATTTTTTGGTCATTTTATCCTAATGTATTGGGCTTAAATAACATCACATTGTAACCCTCCTTCATTTATCATTGGGCTTAAATATGTCTACAAACCGCTTCTCAAACTAAACAGTTAGTTTGTTGGCAATCTCATACAATCATGGAATGTTACTGTAATTTTACATTCGTTCTCTAAGTTATTGTTGTAATGGACATATGTATTTGCAAGTAAGTAGGTGTGAATTTATATATACACATTTGTGTGATGTACATTGTTGTGTTATATGTAGTCAACATTGAATAACATCACGACGAGAGTTTCCCTACACTACCCTTGCCTTGACAGGTATAGTAGCTTGTCCAAGAATTGATTAACAAAAGAATCTGGTAAGTCTCTCTCTCTCTCTCTCTCTCTCTCTCTCTTTGTGTCTCTCACATATTTATGGATATTTTGTTTATATGCAAGTAGATTGTACAAGTTTTTTTTGTGGTTTTTTTTGCGCAGGAGTCTTGGCACCATGGCATCCTTTTTTAGGATTCAAGTGGTTGATGGTGAGAGCAAGGAGGAAACATGCATTGTTAGAGTCAGAAGAGACATAGGCCAACCCACATTCTCTCATGTTTGAGAACAGATTGAAGGGGATGAGCTTCTCTTGGAGCCTTTTGGGTTTCTTGATGAAGAAGGGTATGCATTGACCAAGCGACAAGAGGGATGATGGGATCAATGATCACCTCCTAGTTCGCATCAAACGAAGCTTATGCAATGTAGAGTAATCTCTCCCTCCCCCTCCAAATAAAAGACATTGCTCTCAATCGGTTGCTGATACAGATTGTGAGGCTGAACCAAATATGACTACAAAGCTGAGGAGTAAACTATTGAGTCCAGATATTCTTGAAGTTTGGCAATGAGAATGTGAGAGATTTAGATCAAAGCTCAAAGAAATGGCAATACCGAGGGATGATAGTTTTGAGCTGCATTTCGAAGACTTTGATGGGGCTCCTCGTGTGCGAATTTGGTGTCATGAATGTAATGAGCTTTATGGTAAAGGCTCGATAGAAGGAAAGATAACAACTTACAATTGCTTCTCTAACTTCTTGGGGTTCCATGTCTTGGAGAGTAAGAAGCATGAGCTCAAGTATATGGTTGCTCAAGGATTGAAAAAAGAAAATATGCCCAAAGGAGTACCTCAGTCGGCAATGGATGACAAGACATAAATAGAAGAAGCAATAGAGAAGTTGCATTCTTATATGGCATCAAATGAAGATACTATACCTTTCTTTCATCTCCTATCTCTTTTTATGTTCAAAAGTTTTATTATCTTTTTGAATTGATTCTTACTCAACCCTTTCATGTTAAATTTTTTGTAGATTGGGATTTTGAGTTGATTAAAGCTACATTACATGATTTTAAAGACAAAAATCGCGTGAAGGTGAGATGCAAGATTGATGATGCATGCATGCAATTATGTCCCTCAAGGTCAGATCTCTACACAATCCTCAATGAGCACAAAAAGTCAAATTCTCACATAAAGTCACTCATGAAGAGCAAGGAATGTTCAAAGGCAATACTCACAGGCTTGCGAGGGCGTCCTCGAAAAGATATGGAGCATGATCCAAAGAAAAGATCTCTCACAAACTTCTTAGTCTCAACAAAAATAGGAGATACAAGTATGAGTGCTTTCACCCCCTCTTCTAGTCATGATACAGAGACTAGCAATTGGCTAGTAAATTTGAACTTGCTTTGTTGGGGTCTCTGGAGCCATGAAGTTAAGGTAAACAACAAGTATATTAAGATAAAGCCCTTCTTAGATTATCAATGCGATGGAAATAATTGGTTTGCTAAGCCACACACCAAGGTAACCTTACAAGATGGAGGCACAAACTTTCATGTGAATGGATGCTTTCGTCACATTAACTACCTATGCATTTCACAGGATGGGAGTCCATTTGAAGGATTCACATGCCATCATTGCAAAGGGATAGTTAAGTCATCTGACTTTAGAATGATATTTTATAGAGATGAGAAGGTTAAGACCAAAAGAGGATATAGGGGGACTGGTTGCGGAAGAAGACTAGATTATCTCACAAAGAATGAGCTTAGAATGGCATCTATTTTTGCTAAAAAGCAAATAAGGGTACTCAGCATGCAGCTATGGTGGAAAAAATCTCAAGTTTCCATTCTTTCTGTGAGATTCCAAACTTTAAGAGAAGCCAACATAGAGTCTCTTAATTGTAAGGATGTAAAAAGGTTCTGCAACAACATAATTGAAGCCCATAGGTTGGGCAAGTTTGGTGGTAAAACTGCCTTGTGGGACTTTCTACACGACATTTCCACAAACATGATTAGGTCAAGTGTGGGACAAAGATATAGCGAATGCACAAAGGTGATATTTGAAGTTGCAAGGATGTGGGGGGGCCCAAGGCTACATGATTTCCTAGGTTCCAACCTTAATGGACCCTCTTTATCAACAACAAAGAGAGGGCAAAGACATGCCACTCAATTTGTACTAGGCATACAACGGTACATTTTTTATGCGATTGCTAAAATCTATCAAGAGGAGAAAGAGAAGCATGGCATCATGTTGAAGGTTCCTTTCATTTTAGTGGAAGACAAAACTGCCAATTAAAAGGGTTGGTTAGGACTTGCATCTAGTTGTTCTGGTGTGATGCATGCTCTCAGGGGACTATGAAGGAAAAGAATAGTCTCAATTTGTTGTGATGTAATAGTTTCTACTGTCAATACTATATATTCAAGGGTCTAGCTTCAACTTTTTGTTTCCATGATAAATACTTAACCTTTCTATTTCCTTGATAAATAGGATGCAAGCTCGGGAGGGACTTGTCAAATGCAAGGCGTTGAATCTTTCACCAGATGAAATGTAGAAATTTTTACCAATAGTTGACACAAGCTCATCATATTCAAGTTTTCATGAATTTTAACTTGAAGTCTTACTCATGGACTATGTTTAGATGTAGAGGAGTGGTGAAATACTATTTGTTTGAAAGAGTTTTGTATGTGTAGACTGATCTCTGATGATGAATGTTGCAGGTGCCTTTGATAGTGTACTGGAATTGCTGGTATGTAGTTGTTGAAGCCTTCCTAAAGCCGTAATGATGATGATTCTGGAGGCATGGAAAAATGACCCAAACATGGAGCCTTATTGGAAGGCTTTACATGAGCACTTCTCTGCATTGATGGAGCTGTGGGATGGGCCAACTCTTATAGCTTGTATGGAACAACTGAGTTTATCTAGTTGTATGCTATGTTGAAGGTTTTGAGATGCCTCTAATGTTGAAGGTCTCTGGAGCCACCGGCAAGCTATGGCAATGATCTGTCTGCATTGCATTACAAATTAGAGTTTGGGAGATTGGGAAGCATGTCAAAGGTCTATGGAGCCACCGGCAAGCTATGGTGGTGATCTGTCTGTATTGCATGACAAATCAGAACACAATCTCTAAAAGTTTGGATGCAAGTTAGTGCTGTGAGTGATGGTCGTGCAAATTTGGCAAACTCATTGAGCTGAGTGGCAAGCATGGCTTATTGGATATAGGTGCCATTGGTTATTGCTTTCTAAAGAGTGGCTTAGACCTGGGTCTTCTTATGTACCGGGATCACCGGGGAGCCTTCAATGATGGTTCAATGATGTTCAATGTGCAGCATTGGGAAGTGCCACAATTGTAGACCTGCAAAACACTCTCTAAAGATCTACATTGTTAACAATCAACAGGCTCTTTAGAAGAAGCAGCAAATAGAAGGATTTTGGGATTGATTCTCATTGGAAGGGAGCTCACAAGGCAAATCTTCAGCATCATCTAATGCTAGCAAGTGCTGCTTTGCGGTCGGTCGACGGTACTTCCACCTTCATCCATGCATTTTCCTTTGAAAATCCAGGCCCAAAAGATTCATATGAAGCCACTAGACCTCCCATTTCACTTTCTTCTGATTGTTGCGTTAGTTGCAAGCTATCATTTGCAAGTTTGGTACATGGAATATCAGTTGTGCCATGTTGACTCGGTGTAGCTCCACCTGCAACTTTCAGATTCAGGTCTATTGCACTTTATATGGGGAAAAGGGAGTCCATGTCTTGTTGACATGCCACCCCTCTAGTGGCAAGGAATTGGATCTGGCTAATGCTGACTGTTGGTAACCTCCCTCATTTGCTGAGATCAGGTTATGGCCAATAACTCCTACACCAACCTTAACAACCATCATCTACTGTCTCAGCTTTGGCCAAGGGACCAATGCTGGCACACAGATTGCAACTTGCAGTAGACAGAAGTTGATGAGACCGCTTATTGATTCCCATGCTCCTAGAGGCATGCATCAAAAGTTTCTTGAAGCTCGTATCTCTATGCGCTGCAGACTTGCATTTGCAAGTGCATAAAAGATGACCATGGTGGTATCCTCCAGGATGCAAGTTTTGGAAGGACTCCATTTTCTTGGAGACATAAGGCATAGCTAGTTCATTTGTTCCAATAAGATATAAGGAAGATTTGAAAGGACACATTGCACATGTGGTGTGTTGAGATGGCAAGCTCAACACGTGCGGACATTGATGATGGACCGCCTAGCTAGATGAGTCCGCAAATCTACACTTAGCACGTTGGTATTATGACACTCACATGGCCACTGACCTGTCACTTATTATATTTAGTTTGTTACACCTACCTACAGCTGGCAAAGATATAGTGCTAGTCGATTAGTGTAGTTAGTTATGCACTATTTGAATTAGAAGGCCACTTTCCTTTATGTTGCATCTTATCTATACTTTGTGTACATTGTATAGTGTGTGGAAGAAGAAGAAGAAACCTGCAAGAAAACGTTTTGGCCTCCACCTCTCTTCTTGTGTTCTTGAGTGAGCTTCCTCTTGTGTATACAGTGTGTATTTGGCACAGCAGCTCAAGCACATCCCCCCATCATGTGATTCTTGGCGTGGTATCAGAGCCATGCCACTGAGAGACTGATTTTGAAGGCTGAAGTGAAGGAGAAGAAGAAAGGTTCGAGCAAGCAAGCAATGGGTAAGAAGCTCTCCCATTCTTCCACTCTCTCTCTTGGATAGTGCCTATGGAGGCATCAGAAGCAGGGTCAAGCAAAAATCTCAGATTGCTGTGAGATTTGATATGCAAGCAGATCATTGTATATTTTGCAAATGATCCCTTTAGGGCCTTCTCGCAGTTATTTTGGGCAATTTGAGGCCGTTTTAGGCCCTGTTTTAGAGCCGCAAGGTTCCAGACAACAGTTTGAGGGTACACTATGATTTCGGTTGTATTGACCGAAAGTGGATGCATAAGTTACAGATTGCAAATCTGTAATTTTTTAGGTGTTTGCAGGAAGCAAACATAAATTTTATCTGCAAATAGGTTGCAGATTACATGTACTATTGAACAATCAGTGAAAAAGGTTGCTTGGTGTATTGTTGTGTACGTGTTGTGAAAGATTGCAGAAGACTAGCTTGCTGTGTTGTATCCTTGTTTGTGATAATGGTAGAGAACAGTGGAAATCCCATTATTGAGAAGCTCAACAAGAACAACTACCCTTCATGGAAGTTTCGTGTGACAAACTTCCTCATTGGAAAGGGCCTTTATGAGTTTGTTTCAGGTGATAAAAGGAGCCAGAGCTGGGTATCCCTCTGACTGGCAGATGAGTTAAAAGCATGGAAAGAGTGGAATGCGAAAGACAAAAAGGTGATGTATTAGCTATCTGCAATCATTGATAATACTATGCTGGGACATATCACGAATGCAGAAACTTCACATGCACCTTGGACAATTTTTGAGAGCATGTTTTCGGTAAATACAAAGGCACGATAGATTCAACTCAAGCAAGAGTTGAATGCCTTGAAGAAAGGGAAAATGTATGTCAATGAGTATGTGTTGAAGGTGAGGAGCATTGCAGATGCTTTAGTAGCGATTGATGCAATGCCGGATGATGATGATTTGGTTTCATCTACTCTGAGTGGCCTTAGCAATGAGAAGGCATAGAAATCATTTGTTACTTCAGTATATGTACGAAAGCCATTTCCAGATTTTGATGAGCTGATCTCTCTCATGATTACTGAAGAGATCAATATGCAGGGTGATTCATCTGAAAGAAATGGTGGATAGGTCCAAGCATTTTACTCGTGCTCAGAAAGGGGACGTGGTAGATCCTCTTCGAGAGGCCATGGTATGGGACGTGATGGCGATAACCAACAAAACAGGTTCAATCAACAGTTTGGTGAAATGTAGGTTTCTGGAGGTAGAGGAAACTTTAGAGGCAAGGGTAGCTCTAGAGGAAGAGGTGGATGGCAGAATAGAGGTTCTAGAAATTCTGCTACCGTTTGCCATTATTATGGCAAAACATGCCATATTGTAGCCCATTGCTATGCAAAAAAGGATGATATTCGTAGTGGTAAATTGCAGCAAGGAAACTATGCATCGTCTTCACGATAGAATGAAGATAAAAATGAGCGTCTGTTTGTTATGCAGCATATGATGAATGCAGTTACAGGAAAGGGGGCACATGATGATGTATGGTATGTCGATTCAGGTGCATCTAATCATATGACTAGTCATGTTGAATGGTTTGGAGAGATGCAGGACTTACAAAACCCAGGTTATGTGCAGACGGGTGATGATTCATGCCACCCAATTTCACACATTGGAAAGGTTCCCTTGTCCTTGTTGTATGATGGCCAGACAAAGAGTCTGACAGATGTATTACATGTGCCATCAATTACAAAGAATCTAGTGTCTGTTGGCCAAATGGTAGAGCAAGGGTTTCAGGTTCGATTCAATGCAAAAGGTTGTTTTGTAGAAGACTTTAATGATAAGTGCAGGTTGGTCACAAAAGGAAGTAGAGTTGGCCGAATGTTCACCTTAGATGCTAGAATTCATGCAATGGATGGTGCTATGTATGCTAAAGGAAAAGGAGTAGTTGTAGATATTGAAATATGGCATAAACGTATTGGACTTGCAAATGTGCAAAGGCTAAAATTAATGCAGTCCAGAGGATTGGTTACAGGGTTGCCTTCTTTTAGAGTTGCAGAATTGCATAAAGTCTATGAAGCATGCCAGTTTGGTAAGCAGGGGAGACAACCCTTCTCGCATGATAGAGAAGTGAGCAGAAACATACTTGATGTAGTACATACAGATGTTTGGGGGCCTACACAAAATGTATCTCTTGGTGGCAGCAAATACTTTGTCACATTCATTGATGACTGTTCAAGGAAGCTGTGGGTATACTTCATGAAGGAAAAGAGTGATGTGTTTGAGCACTTCAAATCTTTTACGGCAGTTGTTGAAATAGAAATAGGCTTAAAAGTAAAGTGCTTGAGATCAGATGGAGAGTGAGAGTACCTCTCTAATGAGTTCAGTGGCTTCTTGAGGACTCATGGGATAAATAGGCAATTTACTTGTAGGTATACCCCACAGCAAAATGGTGTTGTAGAAAGAAAAAACAGGCATATTGCAGAAGTTGCACAGGAATTAATGGCTAAAAAGAATATGCCCAAATATTTTTGGTCTGAGACTGTTCGTATTGCTGTCTACATTATGAAGAGAACTCCCACAGCTACACTTCATGGGATGACTCCTGAAGAATGCTTTACTGGCAAGAAGCCTGATGTATTGCACTTGAAGGTATATGGTTGTGTTGCATACATTCATGTGCCAGATAAGCTACGAAAGAAGCTTGATCCAAAGGCAAAAAAATGTGTTTATATTGGATACTCTTTAGAGCAAAAAGGGTACCGTTGTTATAACCCTATCATAGGTGAGTTCAGAGTGAGCATGGATGTTATCTTTGATGAGTGATGTTTTGGATGATGATAATGATCAGGACAGCTATGTGCAGAAAGATAAACAAGAATCACAGAGTCTTAGTGGACTAGAAATATCATCTAGTACTGCACCTACAGTGAGCCCTTGGTCTGGGAGACTAAGGAGTAGCCCCACATCTTCAGGTGGATCTATAAGTGTTGCAGGGAAGGACAAAGAAAAGAAGAAAGTGTTGGATGGTAATGATGCATCTACTAGTCATTTGGGATTTGATGGAGATTCTAGTGATTCGGAGAGTTTGGATGACAAGCTTGGTATTCCTTCAGTCAAGACCCTAGGTGTACAAAGAGCTCATAGTAATGTAAAGGCTCCATTGAGTGATCTGGTGATATGCAGATCTAGCAGGGTCAAAAACCCTGTTAATAGATTTGGTTTTGAAGTTTGTGCAGCTCACCATTATGCTTATATGGTGAAACTAGTTGAGGATGTTGAGCCCACTTGTTTTGAGGATGCTGTTGGTCATGCTCATTGGGATGCATCAATGAATGAGGAGATGGCTGCATTAGAAGGCAATAAGACTTGGGGTTTGGTACCCTTACCTAAGGGTAAGAAAGCTATTAGCTATAAGTGGGTTTACAAAGTCAAGCATAATGCAGATGGTTCAGTTAGCACATATAAGGTTAGGCTGGTTGCAAAAGGCTATGCTCAAACATATGGCATAGATTATGAAGAGACATTTAGTCCAGTTGCTAGGATGGCAACTGTTAGGTGTGTGATTGCCTTGGCAGTAGCCAAAGGTTGGAGTTTGCAAGAAATGGATGTTAAGAATACATTCTTGCATGGTGAATTGAAAGAAGAAGTGTATACGGAGCAGCCAGCAGGTTATCAGGATTTAGAGCATCCCACATATGTGTGCAGGTTAAAGAAGGCGCTCTATGGGTTGAAGCAAGCACCTAGAGCATGGTCTAACAATATTGGAGAGAATCTTGTCAATATTGGATTTTGTATTTTTGATGCTGATCACTCACTTTATGTGAGAAAGGGAGATGCAAGTTTGATCATCATAGTCATCTATGTGGATGACTTGATTATTACAGGTGACAGTGACAATGGGATTGCTGAAGTTAAGGACTTCTTGAAGAAGAAGTTTAAGATGAAAGATTTGGGTGAGCTGAGATACTTTCTTGGTATTGAGGTGATCAGATGTGATGATGGTATATGGCTATCCCAAAGGCAGTATGGCTTGGATATGTTATCCAAGTATGGTATGACAACATGTAAGTCTCTTTCAGTACCATTGGAGCAAAATGTAAAGTTGAGTGCTGACGTTGGGGATAAGATAGAAGACCCTACTATGTTCAGGAGGATAGTAGGGAGTTTGATTTACATGACTATCACAAGGCTAGACTTGACCTATGCTGTTGGCCTTGTCAATCAGTTTATGCAGATGCCTAGAAAGCCTCATTTGGATGCAGTTAGATGTATATTGAGGTACGTGAAGTCCACTTTACATTATGGACTTTTTTATGAGGCAGGTAAGGACGTACAGGTCTTTGGATACACAGATGCAAATTGAGCTGGTAGCATGTCAGACAGAAGATCTACAAGTGGATTCATGTTTTCCCTTGGTAGTGCAATAGTTACATGGAGTAGCAAAAAGAAACCTATAGTTGCTTTATCGGTATAGAGGCTTAGTATAGAGGTGCTGCTATGGTAGCATGTGAGGTGATATGGCTGCAAAAGTTATTAGGTGATTTGGACATGCAAGGAGATGTTCCAGTTGTCATTCACTATGACAACATGAGTAGCATACAGCTAGCTAGGAATCTAGTGTTCCATGGTAGGACAAAACACATTGAGGTGCACTACCACTTTGTGAGAGAGCAGGTACTTGTAGGAGAGATTGACATGGTATATGTCAGTACATAGGATCAGATAGCTGACATTTTCACAAAGGCATTGGGTGCAAAGAAGCTTCAAAAGTTTCGAAGCTTACTGGGAGTTGCAGAGATAGAATGGAGCTTGAGGGGGAGTGTTGAGATGGCAAGCTCAACATGTGCAAACATTGATGATGGACCACCTGACTAGATGAGTCCACACGTCTACATTTATTACGTTGGTGGTCATTATTGTCAAGATTGTGGGAGAGAAGGAAGGAGTCTCACTTGAAGCTTTCTTGCTTGCACAATGGGGGAATACACACAAGGGTGGAGGCTGAAAACAATTTTCTTCTTCTTAGTTGTGTAAGCCAAAAGAACTCAAGTACAAAGAAATAGAAGAACCCTATATATGGGTCTCAAACCAAACTCAACTAACTAAGGTGGCATACTAACTGAGCCACGAACTAGAGTAGATAAGGATAGCTATCATGTAGCTATTATTCATGGGCGGTGTACCAACCGCGTCTGCAATTGACAAGTCGATGACATAAATACACAACGGTCACCCTGGCGTATCACAAGTGGAGCTCAATATCTCAACACTTCCCCTCGAGCTCAATCCCAATTCCTGCACACCAAGCAGGTCTCTGAACTTGCCCAGCTTCTCTGCGCCCAATGCCTTCGTGAATATGTCAGCTACCTGATCCTCTGTGCTGACATAAACTAGATCAATAAGACCTAGTAAAACCCTCTCTTGCACATAGTGATAATGCACCTCAATGTGCTTTGTTCTAGCATGATAGACTGGGTTATTTGCCAAGTGTATACTACTCATGTTGTCACAATAAATGACAACTGGCCCATCGGTAGACTGATGCATATCATAAAGTAGCTTATGCAACCAAGCTACCTCACATGCAGCCATTGCTGCACCCCTGTACTCAGCCTCTGTGCTCGACGAGGCAACTGTAGGCTGTTTCTTGCTACTCCAAGTGACTGCAGCACTCCCAAAAGAGAACACATATCCACTGGTAGATCGTCTATCAGAAATACTACCAGCCCAATCAGCATTAGTGTATCCATGCAACTGTATCTGAACCCTAGTCTCATAAAATAGTCCATACTGCAATGTGGACTTCACATACCTCAGTATGCGTCTAGCCGCATCCAAATGTGGTTTCCTTGGAGCCTGCATAAACTGACTTACCAAACCAACAACATAGCTCAAATTTGGCCTAGTAATAGTCATATAAATCAAACTTCCTACTATGCGTCTGTACATAGTAGGGTCTTCTAGAAGCCCACCTGCATCTGTGCTCAGCTTCACATTCTGCTCCAAAGGAACTGAAATAGGCTTACAGCCTGTCATCCCATACTTAGACAGCATGTCCAATCCATATTGCCTCTGCAAGAGCTGTATCCCACTTGGTGATCTAATCACCTCAATGCCCAAGAAATAACGCAGCTCTCCCAAATCCTTCATCTCAAACTTCTGCTTCAATAGCATTTTCACATGAAGGATATCTTCATCACTGTCACCTGTCATAATCAAATCATCAACATAAATGACAAGTAGCATAATACCTTTCTCTGTTTTTCTCACATAAAGTGAGAAATCTGCCTTGGAAATCTGAAAGCCAATAGTGACAAGATACTGTCCTATCTTGTCAGACCATGCTCTAGGTGCTTGCTTCAAGCCATACAAGGCTTTCTTCAACCTGCAAACAAACTCAGGATAAACATCATACACGTAACCTGGTGGCTGCTCCATATAGACCTCTTCTTGCAAATCACCATGCAAGAAGGCATTCTTTACATCCATCTGATGTAAAGACCATCCCTTTGATGCAGCCATAGCAATGATTGCTCTTACAGTTGCCATCCTTGCAACCGGACTGAATGTTTCTTCATAGTCAATGCCATATGTTTGTGCATACCCCTTGACTACTAATCTTGCCTTGTATCTGTTCACAGAACCATCTGCATTGTGGTTCACCTTATAAACCCACTTACAGCCAATTGCATTTTTACCTTTAGGCAAAGGTACCAATTCTCATGTAGCATTTGCTTCCAAGGCATCCATTTCTTCATCCATGGCTTTCTCCCATTTTTCTTTTCCCATGGCTTGCTCAAAAGAAGTGGGTTCTGGTTCCTGTATCACTTTGACCATATATGCATAGTGAATGGCTGTAAATCCAACATATTTCAGCCTATCCACAGGATACCTAGCTCTCGTAGACCTACACAAAGTAGGTTCACTCCCAAGTGCTCTCAAAACATCCCTGGTCTTCCTTACTCCAGGTGTAACAATAGAAGGAATACCCAACTCATCATCAATGCTCTGTTCTGAGCCACTGGATTCACCATCCACATAAGAGTGACCTGCATTCACATCAAACATGGGCTGATCAACCTTCTCTTTTCCTTTTCGTGATACCTGCATACCACTATCTGCATTACTTTGAGAAGATTCTCCTGATCTCAATCTGCCTGTCCATGGCGAAGAATGTGAACCACTGCTAGAGGACGCTCCAGGTCTACTAATATTTTGTGACTGCTGCTGTGAATTCTGTGCACCATTACCATTTTGTGCATCTACATCATCAATCACATTTACTGGTTTAAACCAGCTACTCATCTCATCAAAAACAACATCTCTGCTCACTGTAAACTTACGAGTAGAAGGGTTATAGCATCTATATCCTTTTTGCTGCTGTAGAGAGTAACCAATAAAGATGCACTTCTCAGCTTTTGGATCCAACTTGGATCTCAACTCATCTGGCACATGTACATAGGCAATGCAACAAAAAATTTTCAAATGAGAAATATCTGGTTTCCTACCAGTATACCTCTCCTCTGGAGTCATTCCATGTATTTCTACAGTGGGAGTCCTGTTCATTATGTAGACTGTTGTAGCAACTGCTTCAGCCCATAAAAATCTGGCAAGTCTTTTTCATTGAGCATGGCACGAGATACCTCTCCAATATGCATGTTTTTCCTTTCTGCAATTCCATTTTGTTGTGGGGTATGACTGCATGAATATTGTTGCTTTATGCCATGCTCCTACAAGAACCTTGCAAACTCATTTGAGAGGTACTCTCCCCCTCCATCTGACCTTAGGCATTTTATTTGCAGGCCTGTTTCTTTTTCAACCATAGCTTTAAGGGTTTTGAAATGCCCAAAAACTTCACTTTTCTTTTTCATAAAATACGCCCAAACTTTTCTGCTATAGTCATCAATAAAAGTGACAAAATAATGATAGCCTCCAAGAGATGCAGCTTTAGTAGTCCACACATCAGAGTGGATTAATTCCAATGGCTTCTCACTCTCTTGAACATGTCTAGGAAATGGTTTCCTTGCTTGTTTTCCAAACTGACAGGCTTCACATACCTTATGCATTTCTGCAACCTTGAATTTAGGCAAACCTGCAACAATATTTTGGGCCTTCATTGATTTAAGTCGCTGTACATTAACATGACCAATGCGTTTATGCCATATATCAATATCTGCAACTACACCGGTCCCATGTGCAAACATTTCTGCACTCAATTCAGACATGTCTGCATCCAATGTAAACATTTTGCCCTTCTTGTTTCCTTTTGCTATCAAGCGACCTTTATTTTTTATATCCTCAACAAAGCATCCATGAGGATTAAATCTGACCTGCAAGCCTTGCTCAACCATTTGACCAACAAAAACCAGATTCTTGGTGATATTCGGGACATGAAATACATCGGACATGTATTTCTTTTTCCCATCCTACATAGACAAAGGAATTTTTCCAATTTGCATAATAGGATGTGCAGTATCATCACCAGTCTTTACAAATCCTGGTTTTTCCATTTTTCTTGCATCCTCCATCCATTCTGCATGACCTGTCATGTGGTTTGATGCACCTGAGTCAACATACCATACATCATTGCTTTCTTCTGCATGTGTCACAGAATTGTTCATGTGCTACACCATAAACAAGTGCTCATTTCTGTCATCACCCTGTCTACTAGAAGATGCATAATTCCCTTGTTGCAGTTTTCCATTCATGATGTCATTCTGCTTTTTATAGCGGTCTTTAGCCATATGACCCATTTTACCACAGTAGTAGCATTCAACATTACTGTTTGCATTTTGGCCTCTTTGCCATCCACCACGACCTCTTTGGCTCCCCTGCCTCTAGAGTTACCACGTCCTCCTCCATAGGACTGGTTTTCTTGAGTTTACTGCATATTCTGATTTCTACCACGGCCTCCAAATCGGCCTCCTCTACCTCTTCCAGTATTTGAGTAGAAGGCAGCTTCTTTTGAAGTTTCTCCTGAAAAAGATGCACTACCATTTCTCTGCTCCTCAGAAATTAGAAGAGCAATCAACTCCTCAAAATCAGGAAATCTTTCACGGACGGAAATGGATGTTCGAAACTGTGCATAATCCTTTCCTAGACCATTCAAGATCACTGAGACTAAATCATCATCTTCCACTGGCGACCCAATGGAAGCAAGTGCATCTGCAATCTTCTTCACCTTCATGTGGTAGTCATTGATACTCATATTTTCTCTTTGCACATTATGCAACTCTTGCTTGAGCTGCATTTTCCTGGCTTGCATATTTGTGCTATACATTTTTGACAAAGTATCGCATGCCTCCTTTGGCGTACTTGCATCCTGAATATGCACAATCATAGAGTTTGAAATGCTGATAAACAGCCAATACATAACTTTCCTCGCTCTCTCATGCCATGCTTTAAATGCCTGCATTTGCTGTTGATTGGAAACATCAGGAAGAACTGGTTCTTCTTCATTTCCTGCAACAAATTCCCAATATCCTTTTTCCATTAGGAAATTTGTCATTCTAAACTTCCATGCTTGGAAGTTGTTCTTGTCAAGCTTTTCAGTGACAATCTGTGAAAGAGAATCAAACGCCATTACAGAACACTGCAAAAAATTCTATCACTGCAAAAAACACAGCTTCACCCTCACAAGGGAAAATCTGCAAAACTGGCGAAAGTGGTATTTGACCACACAGTCACTTCCTAGTGACAATTTTGCATATACAGGAACCAAGGATGATTCTGTAACTCCCAATGTCTCTGCACACAAGCATATGATGCAATATCTATGGTAGCTTTTCACCGACCTGTAGAACAGTGGTCGCACAGCATAAAATAGGGCCTTTTCCTGAGTGCGTGCAGAAAACTTCCGCCTCCAAAACAGGCCCCGAAATGGCCTCAAATAAAAAAAACAGGGTCACCAAGGGCTAAAGCCCTTACCCGCAGCATATATTGCCCTCTTCCTTCACTGCGAAGGGTGTCTCAACCTGAGACAATGCACTCTTGCAATTTCCAACTGTGCTACCTGCAGAGATCTGCTCCCAAACCAGAAAATGAAAGCAACATTGCTCCTCTTACCAGAACACCGCGAGCTTGGCTTGCTTTCTTGAGCTCCTTACCACGAACAAGGCTGTGATACCATGTCAAGATTGTGGGAGAGAAGGAAGGAGTCTCACTTGAAGCTTTCTTGCTTGCACAATGGGGGAATACACACAAGGGTGGAGGCTGAAAACAGTTTTCCTCTTCTTAGTTGTGTAAGCCAAAAGAACTCAAGTACAAAGAAATAGAAGAACCCTATATATGGGTCTCAAACCAAACTCAACTAACTAAGGTGGCATACTAACTGAGCCACGAACTAGAGTAGATAAGGATAGCTATCATGTAGCTATTATTCATGGGCGGTGTACCAACCGCGTCTGCAATTGACAAGTCGGTGACATAAATACACAACGGTCACCCTGGCGTATCACGAGTGGAGCTCGATATCTCAACAATTATAACACTCACATGCCATTGACCTATCACTTATTATATTTAGTTTGTTACACCTACCTATAGCTGGCAAAGATATAGCGCCAGTCGATTAGTGTAGTCGGTTATGCACTGTTTGACTTAGAATGCCACTTTCCTTTATGTTTTATCTTATCTATACTTTGTATACATTGTATAGTGTGTGGAAGAAGAAGACAAAATGAGTAAGAAAATGTTTTGGCCTCCATCTCTCTTCTTCTGTTCTTGAGTGAGCTTCCTCTTGTGTATAGAGTGTGTGTTTGGCGCAACAGCTCAAGCATATCCCCCCATCATGCAATTCTTGACATGGTGAAGAACTTTCATCTAACATACTTAATCATTAGAGATTTTACTCATTGCTATTGTGGCATCTTTGGATTTTTCAAATTTGATGATTGTATTTACAAGAGAGACTTCAACCTTCTGATGTTGTGAAGTTGGCAAGAGGGTCATCTATGCTCTTTGACATGAGGGGTTTTATAGAATGTAGCATAAGCATTAATGTCTAAGAGAGAGATGTCATGATCATGCTAAACAATCTCCATACCAGGAAATTAATGCAACAGCCCAAATCAGTCCTCCCAAAAGTACTCCTAATTGATGCATGGACTCCAACATTACAGTCATATATTGCTAAATCATTACAGCAATTAAACCCCTATTGTATAGTGGACCTTTTTGTTTATGACAGTTAGACTATTGCAGAGCAAAAATTGGGAGTATTATGGGCTTTTTTGTAGAGATTATTCTTGGATTATCAATGTACTTACTAATCTGAAGCATTTCTCAACTTCTTATGGATGGAAGACATTGTTGTAATATTTCCACTACGAAATATTGAAGATCCAAAATCTCGCGCAAAAGCAATTCAAAATAATCTCCTGCAACGAAAAAAACCCCTTGGCTAAGTGCTCCACCCTTGTGCAATAGCAAACTCCAGCTCCATGTCACGTATAGGAAGCCGTGGCTTGAAAACCGTGAGCCACCGTAGGCCTACGTGGGAACACCCCTTCAAGGGGGAAAAAGGGATAATGGATAAATTTTTGGAAAAAACATTTTATGAATAAATTCCCTCCCCTTCAGCCTTTGCATGGTGGGGAGAGGGTGTATGTGTGGGAGTTGAGTGAGGAGGGGCATGGGGAGGAGGCATGTAGCCCGCCACTTGGTGGCTACACCCCCCCCCCCCCTTCAAGCCTATAAGAACCCCCCCCCAAGCTAGAGGGGAGGGAGGAGAGAGGGAGATCGTGGAACTGTTGCCATCGCCCTATGGATCACGCTACCCGTCTCCCATGCCGCCAGGCCATGCCGCCAGGCTGCTGCGCCTCAACCTTCATCATCATCATCATCATCATCATCCCCATCGTCCTCTTCACCTCCATCCTCATCAATTTCCCAATCATCCTTTTCTCTCTCCACGTCATTCTGCTGTAACAAAAGCTTAGAAGGTTCTAATTGGAAGCTTCCATTAAGGCTTCCATAAGCCTTGTTCTTCCGTGCCTTCCCCGATTTTTTAAAAACCGATCTTTCAAGGCCCAAGTTCTACGTGAGGGGAGAAATCTCGGCCTAGTAGGCAGTTTTGGAGATCGGGAAAAAGGGCAAGGAGAGTTTGCGGAGTCCAAGTCCATTGCGCCAATGGCTCCTAAGCAAAAGGCGAGAGGAGCACACGCGGGAGCTTCCACCTTGAGTACGCGAGTGGCCAACGCCCCAAATCTTAATGCCCAAGTTCCGATAGTATTCCCACATGAAAGGAATGCATTAAGCATGTTGGTTTTTAGGAAAATTTAAATGCATTTACTCATTCGATTTACAAAGCTTAGTGGCATGTCGAGCACTTGTATTTGCTTGCACCTTCGTGGTCAAGAGTAGCTGCAAATTTCAACGCATGATGCATAAGTTATATGACGAAATTGTGCGAAGGCGTCCTTATGGCATCTCACAAAGGATAGGGAATGTAATGCATAACATATTTAGGCAATAAATTCTTGGTTGTGCCTCATGATTAAGGTAACCATAGACGGACATTAAATGATGTCCGAATAGTTGCAATGCATGGAAAGGATTTATGTACCTTGCAAATTGCATGCGATGATAGCTCATTTTGGGTCACGTTCAGTGCTAAAGGAAGGATTAAGACTCATGGTATTCGCTCATGCATGGAGTCCTTTTATCAAAGTTTGAATGCATCTTCATTAAAAATATTAAAGCTTTGATTTCATTGCATCATTATAGTATAGGGCAAGGAAAAGAATGATCTCTAAGTTGCATAAAAGTAGGAGGTCTATGGTTTGAAGTTGCATACTCACATGGAATGATGCATCTCACCTATCTTCTAGTTACTTACATCTTTTAGGGGAAAGTACTTGAAAATTTAGAAGAATGTATTTGCATCCTTAAAACAAAGATCATCTTAAATCGTGGGTTGGTTAGATCAACTAAGTAATTCACGTATAATTGAATAGCTTACATGAGAATCATAAAGGTACGATTAGATTACATATGACGATCACCTCAAAGTCCTAGGTAGGGTTAAGCTACGTTAAAATTCTGCCTAGTATCGCACTTGAGTTGCCGACCTAATATTTATGATCCCAAAGATCCTATCCACATTCTTGAAAATGTTAGGGCTATCTAGTAACTGTGCAAGAACGATCTAGGGTTCTCACCCTAAGGATCAATTGACCAAATACTAAACCACCATATGAATTTAGGATCCCTAAGGCCAAAGCGTTATCGGCCTAGTAGAGTTAGGGGTTGGATTGGGTCAAGAAGACTTCCAAACCCTACATCTTGACCAAAGGTATTCTTGACCAAGGAATACTTTGTGATGGAGGAATAATCCCACAAGTTAGGTGCGACACCTATCTCATGCAACAAGTTGCAACGTCGCATGGTTTTGTGTCTAAATCACAAAATAGTATTGCCACTCCTTAGAACAAGTTGGCGAGTTCTAAGTACGTCTAATTTTCTAGAGGATGAGTAGCCATCCTGCTACATTACCCTTCCTTGGGGCATATTTTCCAAGTTAGGGGAAGACGAATTTGCCAAGAAAGTAGTTAACCGACCAAGTTAGGGCGACGAGGTTGCCCAGAATTTATTGTCTATAATTTAAGGAAACCTAAGGTGGAAACAATTTGGGTCAATAGGGTATAAACCCTAACCCAAGGAAAAGAGGGTAAACAAGCAACTCAGCTTATGAAACCTTTGGGATCTTTCCAAGTCATGATTGATCTCGGATCGAATACTAGATGTATTCAGAGAGAAGGCTTCACACCTTAGCAGTTGGCCATATAAACGACCATTGGAGTGCTTGTGTTTGTACACTTAGAAGAACTGTTTGTACTTTTGTACTTCTTTGATTAAGGAACTAATATTGGAAAAATAACTAATGCTTTAGGTTGAAATCCTGAAAGGAGAGGCAGTATTAGTTACACCCGACTGTCTACCTGACCCTATCCAAGGGGGTTGTTAGCCACGCCGGGTACATGGACCGAACCCACCGCGAGAGGTCTCTCCGTGGGTGCTACTTGGAGCAAGAGGATGCTTGGGTGCCAGGGGGGCTTTGGCTGTAAATCCCTTGCCTCCGGATCCTGCACAAGAGGCCGACGTGACTCGAGATGGGATCTTGAGGTCCGCATACTAGTCAACAGGCAGAACTTGGAATAGTGATCCCTGAGGATTGCTGGAATTGCCTTCAGGCGGATTATGGAATAGCCTTCGGGCGGATTATTTGATATATTCCAAAGACTGGTAAATAAAGATCAAATGTTGAAAAGGAACTTGTTTGATATTGTTTTTCTATGTCAGTGCCTAAGTTACGTGAAGGAACCAGTGATTAAATGGTTAATTAAGGAAGTTGTTTTTACTTGTCAAACTAAATGTGGTAGGTAATTAGATAACTAAACCAACCTGAGGAAAGTGCGGTGGATGTAACCTTGGGTTTGTCCTACAGAAGGGTAGTCTTGGTTGGTCGGGAACTTCTCTCAAAGGATTTGACAGCGAGGTAACAATGACCTAGAATCATTAGGCCTAGAGTCCTGATTTATGTTGTTTTAGGGGAACGGAATGGAACTATGCCTTACGAGCAGAGAGGTCGAGCTTCGTATCCCTCTCCTTTCCCATTCTCCTTGAGCCAAGTGCAGTATGAATACACTTCGACGCTAGCTACCTCATAAGAACTTGACCATCAGGAAAATCCTAATTGAGGTCGATCCTAAGTGGGAACGGACATAATGTTTCCGCTTCGTGGCAGACTCAGGAAAACGTAGATCGCAAACCCTAAGACATTCCTTGGGAGTGTCGGGTGGCACTTTTTGGACTCTCTTTCCGATGGGCTGCTAAGACGTGTCCTACAAGAGGACAAGGGGACACGTTACAATTGGTATCAGAGCGAACCAACGAGATCTAATATTTATAAGAAAACTTAATGAGGGGAAGTAGAGCAATGTTGCTGTTAAGAACATTTCCTTATTTACGGATGCTGGTCTGCAGAGTCGTGAAGCATGGAACAAATTCTTGGTGTTACAAGTTATGTTTATGACTGCAATGCATGCCTTGGATTATCATCGGAGGCTATGATGAATATTCTAGACCGCATCTACAACTCTTCACCCCTGTATGTGGAATGGAGATGGATGGGAGATTCGGGAATTTACTACACAGCTGTTCGCCGACTTGCGTACCTTCGGACCAACTTGAAGAGAATCAAGTGGATGGAGGATTTAAAGATCGTGAAGTTGTTCATCTTTGTCGAGGCTCAGGCAAATGCAACCCTACATGTCGGCGGTCAAAAGGTCAAGCAGAACAAGTATGTGTACGAGGGAGTGACTCGAATAATCCCTGCCGACAAAATCAACGTGTTGGGACATTATGAGAAGAACGGGTATCAAAGAAAAGGATGCCCTAAGCTTCCTATGACCTATCGATTCCTGAAAATCCATGACCCCAATCCATATTATTACTCAGTTTCCGCAGCTGGATGTAATACAATCTTATTCTCCCCAAATTGATGTGCCAATCAACTTGTTCTACCTTCCCAAAAATAATTGTACTCAAAAGGGCTATGCCCACATGAATGAAATAGACTTTTTATCACTGTCTGTCATGGTTGTAAGTATTGGTAAATGAGTTAAGTGATTAGGTCACTTGGCTATAAGCTGAACTGGGCATGTAAAGTAATGTGAGAAACGTCTAGCAAGTTTTTAATGTAAACAATCTTATTGCCCAGGCGCAACCTCAAGTGCAGATTTCTAGTCCAACCCCTACACCAAGTACAGCTGTAATTCAAGAGAAGAAGTTTCTTCTCAAATAAATCAAGCCACCATAATTCGATGGTAAGGGAAGGACTGTCCAAACTGATGCTGAGATCTAGAAAATAGCTCAAAAACCAAGGAATCTCAGAAGGGTCAATTACTTGGGAGAAGCGTAAAAGAGCTGTGCGAGGGAGATATTTGCCATCTGCCTACTGCACACAGAAGATGAACAAATTTTATGAATTAAAGCAGCTTGGACTATCCCTGGATGCATACTATTCAAAGTTTGTCTCTCTCTTGAAGTACGCGCTAGAAATGGACATGACACAATATGTGTCAAAGTTTTGTGCCAGATTAAACCCCCCCATAAACACCCGCCTGGAGTCGATGCACCCAACAGACCTTCAAGACACGCTCATTCGAGCTGCACCCTTAATACAGGAGGTGCAGACCAAGCCAATAAATAACAGGACTTGGTCTTACAAGGACCAGAACAAGGGAGTATATAGGTCTCAGGCTAAGAGAACGCAGGGCCAAAGTCACAGACAAAGGAAGAAAGCTAGGGCCAACACTGTCAATAATTTTGTTCCTACACAAGGTAATGGCCGCAATCTCTGTTGCTTCCATTGCAATGAGCTTGGTCACTTTAAAAGGCAATGTCCCAAGCTTAGCAAAGGACAATGTCAAGGACCATTCCAAGGACTTGTCCATGGCCAAAGAGCTACCATCATGGCCAAAGGGAGAACCTCCAGTGTTGCCAACAAGGAGCTGTGTTATGAATAAGATCCAACCATGGAAGCTGCGGTTCATGCTGCTCTTCACAAAAAAGGCCTGAATCGTCAATTCTCGATGATTCAAACTCCATCGGATTATCAAGGTAAAAGCTTCAAAACCTTGATTGATTGTGGCAGTACACATTCCTTCATTTCACCAGTTTGTGCAAGAAGATTAGGAATAGCCACAATAGATGCACCTACCTTACTTGTAGAATTAGCAAATGGTCATGAGGTATCTTGTACCAGGCAAACTGCTAGGGTGAAATTCCTATTGGGAGGAAAGTCGACTTCGGTCAGATTCAAGGTTATGAACCTAGGTGTCCATGAGTATTTGCTCGGAATGGATTGGCTAATACCCAATGATGCCCACATTCACTATGGAAAGGGCCAAGTATTCTTTCGAAATAATGAAGGGAAACTAGTTACAAATCAAGGAGAGGCTGGGAAGCCAAAAATTCAACTGGCAAATGTATCTCGGATAATAAAAGGAGTTAGAAAGGGGCTACCTATATATTTGATTAAACTAAATAAGCTAGATCCGAATCAGGAATCTAGGGAAGAACCTTCATGGTTAAAGGAATACCCAGACGTATTTCCTGAAGAGCTGACAAAACTTCCTCCTCAAAGGGAAGTCGATCACGAAATCAAGCTAGCGTGCGCCAGGAGTTGCATCAATTTGCAAAGAGACCATATAGGATGTCCATCCCGGTAAGCGATTGAGTTGAAGGAGCAACTCAAGCAACTGCTAGACCAAGGCTACATCTATCCTAGCAGTTCACCATGGGAAGCTCCAGTGCTGTTCTAGAAGAAGAAAGATGGAACACTTCGATTCTGCATTGACTACAGAGGGTTAAATCAATTGACCATTAAAAACAAATACTCCATTCCAAGAATAGATGAACTTCTTGACCGTCTTTAAGGTGCAAAGATTTTCTCTAAGATAGATCTCAGGTTTGGATATTATCAGATAAGGATCAAGGAAGAAGATATCCCAAAGACGGCATTTAGCACAAGGTATGGACACTTTGAATTCCTAGTCATGTCATTAGGGCTGACAAATGCTCCTGCTACCTTCAACAGGCTAATGCATGATATCTTTAGGCCCTATCTCGATGACTTCATACTCATCCTTGTGGCATCTCGCAAAGGATAGAGAATATAACACATAACATATTTAGGCAATAAATTCTTGGTTGTGCCTCGTGATTAAGGTAATCATAGACGGACATTAAATGATGTCCGAATAGTTGCAATGCATAGAAAGGATTTATGTACCTTGCAAATTGCATGCGATGATAGTTCATTTTGGGTCACGTTCAGTGCTAAAGGAAGGATTAATTTAATGACTGACTCATGGTATTCGCTCATGCATGGAGTCCTTTTATCAAAGTTTGAATGCATCTTCATTAAAAATATTAAAGCTTTGATTTCGTTGCATCATTATAGTATAGGGCAAGGAAAAGAATGATCTCTAAGTTGCATAAAAGTAGGAGGTCTATGGTTTGAAGTTGCATACTCACATGGAATGATGCATCTTACCTATCTTCCAGTTACTTACATCTTTTAGGGGAAAGTACTTGAAAATTTAGAAGAATGTATTTGCATCCTTAAAACAAAGATAATCTTAAATCTTGGGTTGGTTAGATCAACTAAGTAATTCACGTATAATTGAATAGCTTACATGAGAATCATAAAGGTACGATTAGATTACATATGAGGATCACCTCAAAGTGCTAGGTAGGGTTAAGTTATGTTAAAATTCTGCCTAGTATCGCACTTGAGTTGCCGACCTAATATTTATGATCCCAAAGATCCTACCCACATTCTCGAAAATGTTAGGGATGTTTAATAACTGTGCAAGAATGATCTAGGGTTCTCACCCTAAGGATCAATTGACCAAATACTAAACCTCTGTATGAATTTAGGATCCCTAAGGCCATCTTGTAGAGTTAGGGGTTGGATTGGGTCAAGAAGACTCCCAAACCCTACATCTTGACCAAATGTATTCTTGACCAAGGAATACCATGTGATGGAGGAATAATCCCACAAGTTAGGTGCGACACCTATCTCGTGCAACAAGTTGCAACGTCGCATGGTTTTGTGTCTAAATCACAAAATAGTATTGCTGCTCCTTAGAACAAGTTGGCGAGTTCTAAGTACAAGTCTAATTCTCTAGAGGATGAGTAGTCATCTTGCTACATCATCCTTCCTTGGGGTGGATTTTCCAAGTTAGGAGGAGATATGAATTTGCCAAGAAAGCAGTTAACCAACCAAGTTAGGGCGATGAGGTTACCCAAGATTTATTGTCTATAATTTAAGGAAACCTAAGGTGGAAGTAATTTGGGTCAACAGGGTATAAACCCTAACCCAAGGAAAAGAGGGTAAACAAGCAACTCAGCTTACGAAACCCTTGGGATCTCGCCAAGTCGCGATTGATCTCGGATCAAATATTGGATGTATCCAGAGAGAAGGATTCACACCTTAGCAGTTGGCCATATAAACAACCATTGGAGTGCTTGTGTTTGTACACTTAGGAGCATTGTTTCTACTTCTTTGATTAAGGAACTAATATCGAAAAAATAACTAATGCTTCAGGTTGAAAGCCTGGAGGGAGAGGCAGTATCAGTTACCCCTGACTGTCTGCCTAACCCTATCCAAGAGGGATGTTAGCTGCGCCGGGTACATGGACCGAACCCATCGCGAGAGGTCTCTCCGTGGGTGCTACTTGGAGCATGAGGGCGCTTGGGTGCCAAGGGGGGCTATGTCCATAAATCCTTTGCCTCCGGATCCTGCACAAGAGGCCGACATGACTCGAGATGGGATCTCGAGTCCCGTATACTAGTCAACAAGCGGAACTTGGAATAGCAATCCCTGAGGATTGTTGGAATTGCCTTCGGGCAGATTATGGAATAGCCTTCGGGTGGATTATTTGATGTATTCCAAAGACTGGTAAATAAAGATCAAATGTTGAAAAGGAACTTGTTTGACATTGTTTTTCTATGTCAGTGCCTAAGTTATGTGAAGGAACCAGTGATTAAATGGTTAATTAAGGAAGTTGTTTTTACTTGTCAAACAAATGTGGTAGGTAATTAGATAACTAAAGCAACCTCAGAAAAGTGCAGTGGATGTGACCCTGGGTCCGTCCTACGGAAGGGTGGTCCCGGTTGGCCAGGAACTTTTCTCAAAGGATTTGACAGCGAGGTAACAACGACCTAGAATCATTAGGGATAGAGTCGCGATTTATGCTATTCTAGGGGAACAGAATGGGACTATGCCTTATGCGTAGAGAGGTCGAGCTTCGCATCCCACTCGTTTTCCATTCTCCTTGAACCAACTGCAGTATGAATCCACTTCGACCCTGATGTTTCTATGTAAAGTAGTTCGTCTGGGGCTCGATGCTAACTACCTCATAGGAACTTGACCATTAGGGAAACCCTGATTCAAGTCGGTCCTAAGTGGGAACGGCCGGAATGTTTCCACTCAGTGGCATACTCGGGATGACCTAGATCGCAAACCCCGAGACATTCCTTGGGAGTGCCGAGCGGTGCTTTTTGGACTCTCTTCTCGATGGACTACTAAGATGTGTCCTACAAGTGGACAGGGGGACACGTTACAATTGTTCATGAGGTAAAACAAGGCCAAAACAGAGTAAAAACAGGGTGCAGTCAACTGTGGACAGATCTAGAAATCCTTTTACAGAGAGGGATATTCCTACTCCTAAATTGAAACTAGAACTCTCATTTGAAGCTAGACATCATAGGCTTCAAATAGAGCTATTATTTGTTCCATTTGGACTTGTATTCATCAAGTTATGGCCAAAACTGTGTCTATGGATATTTGGGACAGCATGCATGCAGAGAACAGTCTGGCAAGTGTGGCAAGTGATATTAGGGAGATGAAGATGGGTATTGACTAGTATTTTATGATAAAACTAGTATTTTGTATTTATTACATAAGGGTCTCTTAAATTCTTGTATAAAAAAATTAAACTTACAAAAATGGATTTATGAATTATGGTAAAAAACATAGAAGGGTCAAACAAATATCACAAAAAAGGTCACATAGGGATATATAAAACATGCCATGAACGCACATGATATATAGGATTTGTATAGAGTGACCCCCTTGAGACTGGCAGTACTCAGTGTTGTGTTTCCTTTAACTTTTTTCTTACTTTTTTGTCTTTTTTTCTTTCTCCTCCTCAGAATTAGACTCTATGCTGTTGGACTCTATGTTTAAGTCAGATCAGAAGTTGATTCATTGATGTCATCATGTTGGTGTTTTCCTAGTGACTTGCTGGACTTCTTTCCTTTTCCAGACTTTTCTTTCAACCGAAAGTATTCTAACCTTAGAGCTTTTTGATAGAATGGATCAATGTTGGTACTAGATAGATGATCAAAGTCAAAGGCCTTTCGAATAGGTTTATTGAAGCCTTGGATATACATGGTATTCAACATTTCATCCTTCGATTGTGCATTCAGATCAATCTGGCTATTCAATATTGTGAACTTGGAGGTGTAGTGAACTAACTTGTCACCTTGCTTGAGATGGCAGAGTCATTCATGTTTTTACGCATTTGTTTGGTTTGGTTGGAATTGGATACAAAATGTGGTTAGGGCTTCATTCCATGATGGCCAGCCATTTTTTGTGGCTAATCAAGTTGTAGCCTTCTTCCACATGGAGGATTGAAAAATGGCAACCTTGTGAGCCTCATTAACTTGACTAGTGTAATTTTATTGTGTATGCTAGATCAAACTATCGGATAAAAGCATTCGGGTCTTATTTGAAAGATCCTAAGAACTTTGAGAGGGAAATGCTAGGATGGTGTGCCATTGGGATAGGAATGGTAGGTGGATTGGAGATGCCTTGTGGGACGCCTATCAGGGGTTGAGTGAGGTGAGAAAGTTACTAGTCAATTCAATGGTGAAATAGGAAAAAAGATAGAAGGATTTGGTTCCGTTGTAGTCAACAAAGTGGATTGCAAATGACACATATGGAGTTCTAGAATAGTGGATTGTGCCTCAACTATGGCCTCACTGAGGAACGGGTCAACCTCAAGAGGTAGTGTCATCTGGACCAATATTTTCGTATATGGTTCACAATCAAGACTAGCTCAATTGAGATCATGCAAATGTGTATGCATTTAGCTTAGCCTATGAAGGAAGGGAATTTATGATTTTCGTGTATTATCAGTATCCTTATGCAACCACCACAAAAATGATGGTAGTCACACTTAATACCAACATAGACAGACTTTGGCATCACTTTCAATTATCAGAGCATGGGTTGAAGAGCGAGACATAATCATAGCACAGTAATCAATGTAATATTTCTGCTCAAAATATTAAAGAACCTTGATCACCACACGCCTGCGCAAAAGCCATGCAAAGTCATCTCCCACAACGGAATAATGATAGTGACAAAGTCCTTACCTCGCACGCACAATAATGAGCCCATCCGCATTGTGCAAATGAGGCCAGGGCTTAAAAAATGCAAGTCGCACAAGAAACACCCCTTACATAAAGGAAAATGGATAAATGATTAAATTAGTGTAATTTTTTTTATTAATTACCCCTCCCCTCAGCCGATGCATGGCAAGGGGAGAGGAAGTGTGTGGAGGAGTGAGTTAGGTGGAGAGAGGGAGGAGTGTGGTGTGGGTATGCATGAGGGAGGGAAGGCATGAAGCCTCCACGTGGTGGATCTTCCCCCCCTTCCTTACAAACTATATAACCTCCCCCCCTTAGCCTTGGGGGGAAGCATGAACAAAGGGAGATCGTGGTGCTGCTACTTCTGCCGTGCTGGCTGCCACCGTGAAGACCGTCGGATTGCCGTTGTTGCCACGCCGCTGATTACCATCATCGACTTAATCTCCCCCTCTCGTCATTAATCTTCTCCCCTTCAATCATTACCCCCCCCCCTCCACATCGTTTTGTCCAGAAGCAGAAGCTTCTTGGAAGCTTCCTTAGAAGCTTCTAAGGATAAGGCTCCCATAAGCCTTGTGCACGCGGCTTTTTCCCTGGGTTCTTAAAACCCACATCTTGTAAAGGGGTATTCCTGCATGAGGGAGAAGTAGACAGATTTTGAGGCTGTTTTTCCAAGCTTGGAGGGAGTTCAGAGATCGCATAGAGGCAAGGACAAACCGCGGAGTCCAAATTCCACAACATCAACGATGGCTCTAAAACAAAAGATGCAAGGTGTGCGTGTTGAAATCTCCAACCCGAGCATATGCATGGACATCCCTACAAGCCAACAAGCCCAAGTTCTTAAAAGAATGATTTTGCATTTAAGCGATACATTAGGGCACGTTAAATTTCATGGGAAGAATGCATTTACGCATGTTCAAATTCACGTAGCCTAGTTAAAATACATTTGGGAATTTATCCGCTTGGACAATCTATGAAAATTTGTGCATGGCGTGCATTTCCAAAAGTTATGAATGTAAATTACTTATCCGTCTTATGAGCTTAGTTGCATGTTGCCCTTTTCGTGCATTTCTTAAGTGACAAGCCTAAACACATATTGCTTAGGTTTAAAAGGATGAAAATTTTGTTTAAATCCACCTTGGTCTTCCTTGCAAGAAAGAACAAGCATATATTGCATTTAGGCAATAACTTCCTTGATGTGATTCGCATGAGGAAAAATTGTTAACATCCGTTAGATGTTGTCCAAAAAAATTTGTATAGCATGGAAATGAAACCATGGACTTACATGTTGCATGCGAAGATGCTTGTAGAATGGATTAAGTCAACATTAGTCTTATAAAAGTCTTGCATGAACTTCATTTATGGAAGTTGTATCTAGAAAAAGTTGCATATCATATTAAAGCATGAAATTCAATTGCATTAAACAAAAGGTTGTAGGCATAGTTCCTTGATGTAAATCTTTGTAGGTTTTATGCAAGTTATTCCCCAATTTGTCATTCGTCATGACTTTTGCAAGGAAAAGAAATAGTTATTACAAACCTTATAGTTGCATAGAAGTAATGAATCGCATGTTTACACGTAATGTGATGTCTTGCAGCTATTTACACCTTTAGATCAAATTTAGCATCTCTAAGAAAGGATCGTTCCTTGTCGCAAGACAAGTAGACCAATTTGGCTAAATCACTTGTAATGTTATAACCCTCTAGGGATTCATAAAAGCATGACTAGATGGTACGATGAATACCTCAAAGTGCTAGGTAGGGTTTAGCACGTTAGAAATTTTGCCTAGTATCACACTTGGGACACCAAGTCGAGACCTTCAAACCCAAAGGTCCTACCCACATTCACGGAATGTTTGGGTTAATTGGACGCCCATACACTAATGATCTAGGGGTTTTACCCTAAGGATCAAATGACCTAATACTAAAATTCCGATTGAGCCTAGAAACCCTAGGCCCAAATGTTATTGGCCTAGCAAGGTTAGCGTCGGGTTGGGTAAGAAGACACCCCAAACCCTACATCTTGACTGAACAAATTCCTTCACCAAGAAACGTTGTTTGATGGGTGAAATGATCTCATGAGTTAGGTGTGACACTTGTGCAACAAGTTGCAATGTCACATGGCTTGTTTTTTAATCACAAGATAGATTTGCCACTTCTTGAAATAAGGTTGGTAGGTTCTAGTGCAAGCCTATTGTCCAAGAGGATGAGTAGACATCCTGCTACATCACCCTTCTTGGATTGACTTGCCAACATAAGGTAATTATGAATTGCCTAGCAAGCAATTAACAAATCAAGTTAGAGCGACATGGTCGCCAAGATTTACTGTCTTAACTTAAGAAACCTAAGATAATGGTTAATTTGGGTTGACAGGGTATGACCCTAACCCAAGGACAAAAGGGTAAACAAACAAACCCTTGAAGATCTTTCCAAGTTGCAATTGATCCCCAATCGAATGCTGGACGCATTCGGAGAAAAGAATTCACACCTTAGCAGTTGGCCAAGTAAATGACCACTGGTTTGATTGTGTTTGTATAGTTTAGGAGCACTGTTTGTATTGCTTTGCTCAAGGAACCAAAGATGAAAAAATAAATAATGCTTCAGGTTGAAGGCTTGGAGGGAGAGGCATCATCAATTACCCCCGACTGTCTGCCTGACCCTAACCAAGGGGGTTGTTAGCCACGCCGGGAACATGGACCAAACCCGTCGCGAGAGGTCTCTTTGTTGGGAGCTACTTGGAGCAAGAGGATGCTTGGGTACCAGGGGGGCTCTGGCCGTAAATCCCTTACCTTCTGAGCCCTGCACAAGAGGCCGATGTGACTTGGGATTGGATCTCCAGGCCCGCATACTAGTCTATGGGTGAAAACTTGGATTAGTAATCCCTGAGGATTGCTTGATTGCCTTCAGACGGATTATGAATTAGCCTTCGGGCTGGATTATTATTATGTATTCCAAAGACTAATTAATAAGATAACCTGTTAAAATGAACTTTTTCGACAGTGTTTTTCTATGTCAAGTGTTAAGATTATGTGAAGGAACCAGTGACTAATTGGCTAATTAAGGAAGCTTTTTTATGCGTGTCCAACTAAATGTGGTAGGTAATTAGACAACTAAAGCAAACCTGAGGAAAGTGGGGTGGATGTGGCCATGGGTCCGTCCTACAAATGGGTAATCCCGGTTGGCTGGGAACTTTTCTCAAACGGAATCGACAGCAAGAAACGTTGACCTAGATCTAGGATACTAGAATCCCATTGTTTTAGGGGAACGGAATGAGACTATGCCTTATGGGCAGAGAGGTTGAGCTTTGCATCCCTCTCATTTCCCATTCTCCTTGAACCAAGTGTAGCATGAATCCGCTTCGACCCTGACGTTTTTGCGTAAAGTAGTTTGCCTGGGGTTCGACGCTAGCTTCCGTTCTAGGAATTTGACCACTAGGAAAACCCTGATTCAGTTGGGGTCCTAAGTTAAAATGGCTGGAATGCTTTTGCTTTGTGGTGGCAGACTCGAGAAGACCTAGAACGCAAACCCCGTGACATTCCGTGGGAGTGCCGGGCGGTGCTCTCTAGAGTCTCTTCCCGATTGGCTACTAAGACGTGTCCTACAAGTGAACAGGTGGACACGTTACAATCAAACATAGGATTGAACTCAAAACTAAATCAACAATTGTATTATTGGAATCAAGGACAATACACCAAACATGAACCAATTAGTTACAGCCTAGTTCTCTTGAAGAACAAACACTGAATAATCAATTGATATAAATGACCAAGGCAATAATACTACAGTACACAATGACTAAAGATAATACAAATAGAAGCTCTATCATAAGAGCACTCAAGATGTTAGTCAAGAAGACTGGACTAAGAGCCAAAAAGAATGAGAATAGATATTTTTTTAGGGATTTGGAAACTACAAGATCGAATGATAGCTAACTGGTGACTTGAAGACATAGAAGTGTATGCATAACATATCAAATGGAGAAAACTCTAGTTATCCCTACCTATATTTCATATGTCTAGCTACATAATTAAGCTTAAGTAACTAGAACAAAATCCACTCTAGGCATATGAAAGACCTACACTTCAAGTTAGTTTTAGATGCTCCTAGTACATGAAGACTCCAAGCAATGCTACACTACCAAGGGAAGAGATGAATCACTAGTAGATCTTCTCTATGCTACTAGCACAATCTATATCTATGTATCCAAACACCTGTATATCCTTACCTGTTTCATAAAAAAGTCCATAATGTAAAGTAGACTTCACATACCTCAATATGCATTTAAGAGCATCCAAATGAGGCTTTCTAGGTATATGCATAAACTAAGTGACAAGACCAATAGCATAGCTCAAGTTTGGCCTTGTGATAGTCATGTAAATCAAACTCCCTAATATCCTCCAAAAGATAGTAGGGTCTTCTATCTCATCCCCAATGTCAGCATAGCTCAAGTTTGGCCTTCTAATAGTCATGTAAATCAAACTCCCTAATATCCTCCAAAAGATAGTAGGGTCTTCTATCTCATCCCCAATGTCAGCACTCGACTTTTGTAACGTGCCATTCTATCGATTGCCGAGGCACGTTTTTAGTAGTATATCGAGAGACGAATCTAAGCGACGCTACCCGACACTCACATGGAATGTTATAGGGTTTGTCACCTAGGGTTCTCGAGTCTACCTCACAACGGAACGTTCACGACTGCGAACCCACTAGGATCGACCTGAAATTTGGGTTCCTAGTGGTCAAGGTCTCTTGACAACATTCTAGCATTGAATCGCGGACATCCTACTTTTCACAGAGACACCCAAGCCAAAGCAAATCCATGCCACACTTGTTTCAAAGAGAATGGGAAGCGAGAGGGATGTGCCACTCAACCTCTCTATGGTATAGTCCCATTTCAGCCCCCTAAAACAACATGAATTGGGGTTCTAACCTAACAATTTCCAAGGGTAACCTTGTGAGAAGCCTCCCAATTCTCTGGGACCACCCTACCATAGGACATACCCATCGAGGTTCCACCCACCCGCTTCCCTCAATAGGCATTTTTTAGTTATTTAATTAGGTCCTACCACAATTATGTGTGACATTTAAAATCAGCTTCTTGAATTAAGCCTCTTAGAGAACAGGGTTCGTTCGCATAATTTATAGCATAGAAATGAATATAGAGCAAGCAATCCTTTTGACAAACAAGTTCCTTATCTTCAAGTTAATCTATGTCTCCTGCCCATATAGGAGAAATTATATGTCCCTTCTGCCCTGCAAAAGTAGCTGGTCGAAATCACATGGCATCACAATTTCCATCCTTTATCTAGAATAGGATCTTCCAACGTCACAGACGTTGGTGCCATGAAGGTCTTCAACTCCGTTTTGCACTTGGCAAGGGGTGTCTAGGAGCTCCACTTGACCCACAAGCTACCTAGGAGTAAAAACATTATTCTCATGGTTGGCCTTTGCACCACTTGACCTTTGGCCCATGAATCGAGCAGTGCCCTTTTTGGGTTGTGATCTATGGTGCGATCATGGAGGTGATCCACCCATGCAAAGAACCTTTTCTTAATTAATTCATTTAAGAATCAAGCATAGTCAAGGCAGTCAGTCTAATATCATTTTCCAAGAAAGCATTCCTTTATTCCCATGGCAATTTGTTATCACATACCCGTGCCATGAATTTACCATCAATCACAAGCACTTGAAGTAATCATTCAAATGACAACCCAACAATCAGTTGAATGTAAAAGCATTTAGGACGTTGTTTGATGAACCAACAAAACCAATTGTATTTTTCCAAACAATGCAAGAATAGATGTTGTAACATTTTCATCCGCATATTCACTCTCCCCCTTAGGATCTAAGAGTGATCCTATCCAAAATTTTACTTAATACTCCTTCCTTCGCCTAAGGCATATGCTAAGGTCTCATACAACTATGTAAGATGTAAGGTTTATTGATCACTTACATTGATTGACAACCCCCCAGCCTTCTTCCCAAACAAGTATAAAAGTATCGGTATTTCCTTTGACTTAGGGTTTCCTAACCCTTGAGCTCTCCACTTGCGTTTGAGGCCTGGAGTTGTTGTTTGCATCTAGCCTAGCCCTGAATTGGATTGATGAAGGTAGTAGTGATGAATCTCAAGGCATCTTAGTTTTAGTCCTTATGATCATTGTTTTGTACTAACTATGCACATCATCAAGATCCCAATCTATCAAACATGAGTTATCAGCTTGTGTTGTTGGCAAGATCTTTGGGCAAAGACCTAGAGTTTCTAAGATGAATTTCTTTTAGACTAGGTTTCCTACCATGTAATCCATCAAGGGTGCAAGCTGCAAAAATATACCTTTAATGTGGTAAAAACATAACTACTAGTTTGCAAGAAGAGAAAGTTGACAATACTCTAGAACCTTATATGCTTTTCATGCTATGTATGATTTCGTCGCGTAGCACCGGGATGCAATTTACTTCTCTTGATACATGCACTTTGCAAACTCCATCTTTGAATATTTGAGTTGAAACTTATCATTTTCGATGACCTATTCTCGCACCGCATAGTATATGCCTGATGTGTCCCATGCGGAAAATCAAAGCAAGCAGCTAACAACTTAGAAATGTATTATTTACATCCAGTACCATAGTCGTATTAGTAGTGATACCCTCGCCCAAGGCTTTGCTGCAGATTGTGGGATTGCCACCCACACTCGACATTCTTTGCTAGGGGGCCATTCCCGATCTTCCTCACTTTAAATGCAACCCCTGTAGGGGCTTCAGCAACCTCTTACTCAAGAAGGGGGGGGATTAAGCTTGTGGGGTGGTGAATAATCTCGCGGGAAAGGGAAAAAGGATAAGTGTGTGTGGTCATCCTCTAAGGAGGGGGAAGGAAGGAACCTTCTAGAAGGTTCTCTCTCTCTCTCTCTCTCTCTCTCTCTCTCTCTCTCATTGCCATGCAACGTGTCCAGGCCTTCCTCTTTACTTTGATTTTTTTTTTGGGGGGGTTTATAGCAGGAGAGGTGGGGAGGAAGTGGAGTGGTGCATGGTGGCAGGAGTTCTAGGCCTCCTTACTGGTCGTGGGCTGTGAGAGGCTAGGGGGGAGGTAGTAGGACGCATGGCTATCTCCTCGACATCATTGCCATCATCATCTTCTTTGCCTTCTTCGTCAACGTCTACTTCACTTTTCCTCCCTCATTGGCGTCGCCTCCTTCTTCCTCCCCCCGCCACCTGTTCAGCAACGATAGGGGGGACGCTAAATTTTTTTGAAATAATTTCATTATTTAGAGGGGGTGGTTTCTATGCAAAGGGGGGCAGGGATATTACATCCTCTCCCCCTTAGAGAACTCGAGATGTCCTCATCTCAGAAGAAAATGGGGATTTCATTCTAGAGCATGTGGGGTAGGAACCATTACACATTCATTGCAACACTCTGACCACTCATAAGCACACGGTTTTTTGAAACAACAACTTATTATATTTGATCTATTCGAGTCTAGATTACAAGTGAAAAGTTTATTGTAGTTACATCTCATGAATATCTTCTAGGTTTTTCCTAGGTATCTGATAATTTCCTGGTAGATTATGGATCACTAAAGCTTTTACTTCATTTCTTGTACGTTCAAGTTCTCTTTGAGTCTTGTTGGGACAATTAGCATGGATATGTCTAACATTGTGGCACTAGGAGCATCAGTGTTTAGGGTGCTCTGGACATTCCCTTTTGAAATGACCTAATTCCTTGCAATAGAAACAACATGGAGCTTTATCACTTGGGGTCACAAGATTCTTGGTTGTCTTTGGTAGGATTTTCTTCTTTAGAACAAATTGCCCTAGGATCGTTTTAGCGGACCAAAGCGGTCCTTTATCTCGAAAAATATGTTTCTGAATTATCCTCTTTTTTAATCTAGATTGAGATCCATGGACAATTGGCTTTGCTTATAATACCAAAGAATACTCCCAAGCTTCGACATTCTGGTAATACCCAATCTATATTAGTTGAGAAGAAACAACTTAAGAAAAAATCATTGTAAGTTATAAATATCATTCATTGCTAAAGTATCTCTGATCACTTGTAAGTTCTAAACTCAAAAATTTATGCATCTCATTTTACTCGAGCTAACTATAGTTACAAGAGTAAATTTTATTCCAGTACAAGTTGTACTACATGTTTGATCAACCAAAAAAACCAATTGTATTTTCCAAACAGTGGAAGAATAGATGCGGTAACATTTTCATCTGTATATTTTCTCTCCCCCTTGGGATCTAAGAGCGATACTATGCAAAATTTTACTTAACGCTTCTTCCTTCGGCTAAGGCATATGTTAAGGTCTCATACAACTATGCAAGATGTAAGGCCTATTGACCACTTACATTAATCGACAACCCAACCTTCTTCCCAAACAAGTATAAAAGTATTGGTCTTTCCTTTGACTTAGGGTTTCCTAACCCTTGAGCTCTCCACTTACCTTTGAGGCCTAGAGTTGTTGTTTGCATTTAGCCTAGCCCTGAACTGGATTGATGAAGGTAGTAGTTATCAAACAAATCTCAAGGTATCTTAGTTTTAATACTTATGATTGTTGTTTATACTAACTATGCACATCATCAAGATCCCAATCTATCAAACATGAGTTATCAGTTTGTATTGTTCTAGAGTTTCTAAGATGAATTTCTTTTAGACTAGGTTTCCTACCATGCAATCCATCAAGTGTGCAAGTTGTAAAAATATACCTTTAATGTGGAAAAAACATAACTACTAATTTGCAAGAAGAGGGAGTCGACAATACTCTGGAACTTTATATGTTTTTCATGCTATGTATGATTTCATCACGTAGCACTAGGATGCAATTTACTTCTCTTGATACATGCACTTCACAAACTCTATCTTCGAATAATTGAGATGAAATTTATCATTTTCAATGACCTATTCTCCTGAAGCATAGTACAGGCTTGATGTGTCCCATTCAAAAAATCAAAGCAAGCAGCTAACTTAAAAATGTATTATTTACATCCGGTACCATAGTTGTATTGGCGGTGATACCCTCGCCTGATCGTTGCAGATTGCAGATTGCCACCCACACTCAACATCCCGATCTTCTTTTCTTTAAATGCAACCCTTGCAGGGACTTCAACAGCTTCTTACTCAAGAGGGGGGGGAATTAAGCTTGCGGGGTGGTGAATAATCTCATGGGAAAGGGGAAAAGGATAAGTGCATGTGGTCATCCTATAAGGAGGGGAAAGGAAGGGACCTTCTAGAAGGTTATCTCTCTCTCTCTCTTTGCTGTGCAGGGTGTCCAGGCCTTCCTCTTTCCTTTGATGGGAGGGGGGGTTTATAACAGGAGAGGTGGGGAGGACGTGGAGTGGTGCATGGTGGTGGGAGTTTTGGGCCTCCCAATTGGTCGCGGGCTATGAGAGACTTGGGAGGGGGGGTGGTAGGCCATGCAACCGCCTCCTAAACATCATCTCCATCATTGTTTTCTTCACCTTCTTCGTCCACATCTACTTCACTTCCCCTCCCTTATTGGCATCATCTCCTTCTTTCTCCCCCCGCCACATGCTTGACAATGACAGGGGGAGGATTTAAAAAAATTGAAATAATTTAATTATTTAGGTGGGATAGTTCCTATGAGAAGGAGGGTGGGGATATTACAACTTTCTATTTTGCTCCAATGGTACTGAAACAAGCTTACATATTGACATACCATACTTGGATAACATATCCAAGCCATATTGCATTTGGGATAGCCATATACCATCATCATATCAGATCACCTCAATACCAAGAAGGTACCTCACCTCACCCAAATCCTTCATCTTAAATTTTTTCTTGAAAATTTCCTTAACCTCAAAAATCCCATTGTCATTGTCACTTGTAATAATTAAGTCATTGACATAGATGACTATGATGACCAAACCCATATCTTCCTTTCTTATATAAAGTGAGTGATCAGTATCAAAAATATAAAAGACAATTTTAACAAGATACTCTATGATTTTATTATATCATGCTCTAGTTTCTTACTTCAGTCCATAGAGAGCCTTCTTTAACCTACACCCACATGTGGGATGCTCTAAATCCTCATAAGCTATTGGCTGCTCCATATACACCTCTTCTTGCAATTCACATGCGATAAGGCATTCTTGACATCCATTTGCTACAAACTCCAACCTTTGGCTATTGCCAAAGCAATCACGTATCTAACAGTTACCATTCTAGCAATTAGACTGAATGTCTCTTTACAATCCTTTATAATCTATGCCATATTTTTTCGCAGAGCCTTTTGCAACCAGCCTAGCCTTATACCTGCTAATGCAACCATCTACATTATGCTTTATTTTGTAAACCCACACTTACAGCCAATAACTTTCTAACAGTGGGCTCAACATCCTCAAAATAAGTGGGCTCAATATCCTCAACTACCTTCACATATAAGCATAATGCTGAGCTACATAAACTTCAAAACCAAATCTTTTAATAGGTTATCTGAGCCTGCTAGACGTGCGTACCACTGGATCACTAAGTGGAGTCTTTACATTACTATGTGCTCTCTATACACTTGGTGTCTTGACTAAAGGAATACTAAGCTCATCATCCAAACTCTTTGAACCACTAGAACCTCCATTAAATCCCAAATGACTAGTAGATGCATTATTATCATCCAATACTTTTTTCTTTTCTTTGTCTTTACCTGCAACACTTGTAGATCCACTTGAAGATGTGAGGCTACCCCTTAGTCTCCCAAACTAAGGGCTAACTATAGATGTAGTACTACAAATGATGTTTTTGATCCACTAAGGCTCCATGATTCTTGATTTTCTTTCTACACCTAACTATCATGATCATCATCATCTAATACATCACCAATAGATGCATACTAAACTGCTCATCTCATAAAAAATAATATCCTTGCTCACACTAAACTCACCTGTGACAAGGTTATAACAATGATATCCTTTTTGCTCTAAAGACTATCCAATGAAAATACATTTTTCATCCTTTGGATTAAGCGTCTTTTGTAGCTCATCTAGAACATGAACATATGCAATATACTCAAACACTTTCAAGTGTGATACATCAGGCTTCTTGCCTGTAAAGCATTCTTTGGGGATTATCATATGAAGAATTATGACTATGGGAGTTTTGTTCATAATATAAAAAGTAGTATGAACAACTTCAGACCAGAAATATTTTGGCATATTCTTTTCAGTCACCATCAATACTTGGACAACTATTTTATAAATAAATTATCTCTTTATCCCATGAGATCTCAAGAAGCTACTAAATGCATTAGAGAGATACTCTCCCTCTCCATCTGATCTCAAGTACTTAACTTTCAAGCGTGTTTTTGTTTCAACAATAGCCTTGAAATATTTGAAGTGCTCAAATACATCACTCTTTATCCATAGCTTCCTTGAACAATCATCAATAAACGTGACAAAATATTTGCTGCCACTAAGAGATACATTCTGTGTAGGCCCCCAAATATATATATGCACAATATCAAGTTTATTTATGCTCATATCTTTGTCATGCAAAAAGGATTGTCTTGTCTACTTATCAAATTGACATGCTTCACATACTTTATGAAATTTTGCAACTCTAAAAGCAAGCAACCATGTAACCAATCCTTTGGACCTCATTAATTTCAATCTTTGTAGATTTGTATGTCTAATACATTATGCAATATTTCAATGTTTGCATCCACTCCTTTTTCTTTAGCATATATAGCAGCATTCATTGTAGAAATTCCAACATCTAAAGTGAACATGCAGCCAACTCTACTTTCTTTTGTGACCAACCTGCACTTATCATTAAATTCTTCTACTAAAAAATATTTTGCATTAAATCAAACTTGCAATCCTTGCTCTACCATTTGGCCAACAAATACTAAATTCTTTGTGATTGATGGCACATCTAATACATCCAATAGACTCTTTGCCTAGCCATCATACAAGGACAAGGGAACCTTTCCAATTTGTGAAATTGGGTGGTATGAATCATCACCCGTCTACACATAACCTAGATTTTGTAAGTCATACATCTCTCCAAACAATTCAATTTAGCTAGTCATATGATTAGATGCACCTGAATCGTATATACCGTACATCATCATGTGTCATCTTTCCTGTGAGAACATTCATTATATGCTACATAACAAACATACACTCATTTTTGTCTTCATTCTGTCTGAAGATGATGCATAGTTTCCTTGTTGTTATTCACCACTGTGCAGATATCATCCTTCTTAGCATAACAATGGGCTACAATATGACATGTTTTTCCATAATAATGGCAAAAAATAGTAGAATTTCTAGAACATATATTCTACTATCCATCTCTTCCTCTAGAGGTTTCCTTGCCTTATGGGAGCTTCTCACTCAACTACCAAGATCCATGATCACTTATTGTTTCAAGTGTTTCAAGCCAAGTGCAATGGCCACCTCTCATATAACGATACTTGCTCTCACACCTAGTACAAGTGTAATGAGCTTACCTCCATCCCGATAGAGTTGCCTCCTCCCACAAGCACTCCAATTAGCTCCACAATCCAAGATGCAAGCTTGATCCTCAAGCTCCAAGCTCTATGGTCCATCATCACACACCAGACAAGAGAAGAGAAGAAGAAGAAGAAGAAGAAGAAGAAGAAGAAGAATAATAATAATAATAATAATAAAGGAGAAGATGGAGAGCTTCTCCACCATGGTCCCTCACCCTCACATGCTCACTCCCTCACTCTCTCTCTCAAGAACAAGCTCAAGCAAGCAAGAAGAAGAAGAAGAAGAGGAGAGATATATTGGCCACACACAAGAATAAACTTCTTCATTCACTTTTTGTCTTTTATACAAAACCCTAATCCCCTTTGGGAACCCATCTCTTTTTATATGATCGACCATTTTAGTCTCGGTCCTCTTTTCCTATTCCCTTCCTATTTGCACTGTGCCTTTACCCATATTTGTATACATTTACAAATTGCACAGGAGAGAGTATGGCGCTCTTTTTACAAGGATTTAGAGTGTGCTTTTATATTTACAATGCGCATTTTCTCTTTTGTGCTTGACCTAAACTTTTAAGGTTGCACTTGCACTTTTGGTCTTTTTTCCTTCAATTTCTTCAACCAGGCCATCTTTTTCTACTTTGCCTTGCATATTTTTTATTTTATTTTTGCTTTCTTACACTAGGGTTAACATTACCCCATCCTAACCGAGTGCCAATCCCATGGCAATTTCATGCACTTGTTGATAAGGACTCAGGTGGTTGAAGGGTTGTCATGTGGGTCGAAGATGGAGCTTCGTGAAGATTGGATAGGGAGAAGAAGCATCACAAATTTGGATGAGAGATTATAGAGGTTGAGGATGGATTTGAGTGGGTGATGGGAGCCTCTAATGCCATAGTGGTTGATCGCAGTTGTTGAGTGTACCTAAAAAAGAAAAAGGAAGTGCACTACCTGGGGAGTATGCCTACATCATTATACAGTGTGGGATGCCCATGCAAGTGAAAATGGGAGTTGTGTTGAGAACCTTAAGGAAGCCTGGGGCGTTGCCCCACACTTGAGGACCTAGTTTGTGTACAAGGGGAGGTGCTATGGGTGTGACTTGGAGAGACATGTCTACCATAGGCAAGAATAAAATCCCTAGGTATGTCCTGCCCTTGATGTGCCCTAAGCGTGAAGTGAAGGGATAGGAAGGGCTAGGGGGTTAGGGGGTTAGGGATGGAGTTGGCCAACCGAGGCCATTGAATGTATCTAAGTTGAGAAACGCTAGGTGCAGTGTTTGTGGTACTCTAATATTACATGAAAAAGTTCATTATTCCTTTCCTTTTTCTTTGTGTGGGTTTTTTTTTTGCTTTCTCTTTTCATTTTCATTTTCATTTTCATTTTCTTTCTTTTTTTGTGAGATATATTGGGAGCGAGCACACTAGACATCATCCTCTTCAATAGTTACATTTTGAGAGGGCCTAAGAGATTTGCTAAGGAATGCATGGCTTTGCATGTAGCCCTTTTGGTTAATCCTTACATTGAGAGGGGTAATAGAGAGGAAAGAATGATTACATTTTGAGAACGTACTTTCACTCATATCTTCTAAAAGGCTCATGCAAAAAGAGAGAAGCCCTTAACATTAGACAAGTCATTACATAGATGTCTATCCCTACGTTGATATCAAAATAGAGAGTGGCATGCACTCTTCTTGGGCTATTGGTTTTTCTTTTAGTAGAATTTTCAAGAGGAAAAGGTACTTACAAGTGGTAAGGAAAGTGGGGTCAAGGCATGCTGTGAACTCATCCAAAAAGTGGGTAATGGAAGGTCGGAGGTCTTGTGCTCCAAAGGTCATTTTAGGAGTGGCAGCACATTGATGTTATAGATCAAAGGAAAGTTGTACATGCCATTCTTTTCCTAGTCAAAATCCACACCGTGGTACCTTGGGTAAGCCATGTGCGTGGGTCATCTCTTTCATATGGTAACATGTTGCATAAAGGCATCCATGCCTCAAAAATAGTATCCCAGATTCTTTGGCACCACTTAGGTTGGGCTTCGTAGCCTTTGACCTTTCTTGGCTCTTTTGTGACCTTAACCTCCTAGTACCTTGCAAGCTCTCTTCTCCATAACATGGGCTTTCTTCCCCTCTGTAGAGGCAAGCTCACACTTAACTACCATGACCCATTGACTACTTATTCTTTCAAGAATTTCAAGCCAAGCACTAATGGCTACCTCTCACATAGCCAATGCGCTATCTCTCTCTAAGAGTGTAGTGAGCATACCTCCATGCCCGATTGATTTGCCGCCTCTTTTGAGAACTTTGGTAGCTCCACGATCAAAGTGCAAGCTTCAAGTGAGCTTGATCCTTAAGCTCCACACTCCAAGCTCCATTTTTGTCAGCAAGAGAAGAGAAGAGAAGAGAAGAGAAGAGAAGAGAAGAGAAGAGAAGAGAAGAGAAGAGAAGAGAAGAGAAGAAGAGAGGAGAAGATGGAGAGCTTCTCCACCATGGTCCTGTTAGATATGATCAATGCCCCACCCTCATTAGGTGCTACCAATGATCCATGGTGCTCAAAGTTGTAAGGCCCCCATTATGAGGAGAAGCCAAGTGTGAGCCCGGACATTGGTTGAGTCCTGACTTGTATATCAGATGAGGTCTATGTGACCGGATGGCAAAAAGGTGACTATTGTGGGTCTAATCTTTGGGTTAGACGGAGTGGTTAAGCTTGTAATGGTAAAGGGAATATTCCTTGGAATATCCCCTGGCCGACTAGTGGAGGCTCATATGGTAGGTCGGTCAACAGGCCGACCTAACGACCTTCGCAGGCTATAAAAGTTAAACCCCTTCGCAGCCATCACACACTCATCTTTCACCCAGTCAGAGTTGTTATTCCAGCTAGCCTTAAGCTCTTCACCTATCTTCTGTCTAGATCGCCATCTAAGCTTCACACAATGGAAGCGCACGGGTGGACAGAGCCATCTTTGTATCAGTTGTTTGGAGTTAAAGAATTTACTGATTCTCCTCTTATATATTGTGTACTCTCTATCTCTTTCTCAGATTCTGTTCGCTGCGCCGTGTAATATTTTACATGGTATCAGAGCCCAGGGGGCTCTAAAGATTGGAGAGCGTGCAAGAGGCAAAGGCTTCAACAGCAAAGAGAAACTATGTCGACTCCGGGAAGCAGTTCTGGTGCATCAGGAAGCGGTGCAGGAGGTGGTGTTGCTGTACCGGCTATTCAAACACTGAGGATTCGTCCACCAACCTTCAGCGAAGGCAAGTTAGATGGTACAAACTACACCTTGTGGAAGTTCAAAATTACAACTATCCTTGATTCTTATGAGCTTCTGGAGACTGTGCTGGGGACTGACGCAAAACCACAGCCTACCCCCGACCCATCAAATCCTAGTGTGATGATTCCTCCGAATGCAGATCTTCTACGAGCTTGGAAACGAAGGAATGCAGATGCATTGTGTGCCTTAGTTACAAGCTGTTCTGACAGTGTTTTGACTCTGATTCAGCATACAACCAAAGCGTCAGATGCTTGGAATGTACTAAGGAGTCAGTATGAAACACGAAACCAAACAAGGATTCAAAACTTGGAGAATCAACTAGCAGTGGAGAAGTTTGCTGAAGGAGAGACGGTTGAAGCATTCATCACTCGGATTAAGAATCTGCGCGACCAGATGGCTGGCGCTGGGATACAAAAGACTAGTGAAGAGCTAGCTCGGAGGTGTCTTCGGATTTGTCCACAAAAGTTTGATGGACTAGTAATTGCCCTTAATACTCAGGTGAGACCTCAAGCTTTGACTTTTGAGGAGTTTTGTGCATTATTAATGGAGGAGGAGTTGAGGCTGAAAGCCTGAGAAGGAAGCAACAATGGAGATGCTGCATTCTCTGCCAATGCAAAAGGCAAAGGTGTTTCCTCCACCAAAAATGATGGTGACAAAAAGAAGAAGGGCGGCAAGAAGAAGTTTCAAGGAGAATGCTTCTACTGTAAGAAGAAAGGACATGCAATTGCAGATTGTCGTGTCAAGAAGGCAGATGAAAAGAATGGTACCCTTAAAAGTAAAGGGAAAGAGACAGCCAATACGGCTGAAGTAGAGTTGGAATTATTCATGGCGACCATTGAGGAAGTATGCTCCTCAGCGCAAGAAGAATCTACCACTGACTCATGGGTGTTGGATAGTGGGGCCTCCCGTCACATGACCAACAAGAAAGGTCTATACAGTTCTATGCAGCCTCTACAAGAATCCATCACTGTGACGGTTGGAAATGATGCTAAATGCCTTGCTGCGGGCACATGTACTATTTCTTTTGTTACTGCAAATGGTGAAGTCAAAAAGCTTTCAAATGTGTTGTATGTTCCCGAAATCAGGCGAAATCTCTTATCAGTTTCCTGCCATAACTGATCTTGGTCATGAAGTGAGGTTCAAGAAGACAGGTGCAGAAATTATTGATAGTGCTGGCACAATTGTTGGCAAAGGAGAAAGAAGGAACAACCTGTATGAGCTAAGTGCTCTTACAGCCACCGCTGGAGTGGGCACAAGTAAGCTTTGGCATGAAAGGTTTGGACACATCGGATTTGCAGTATTGAAGGAGATGCAAAAGCAAGGTATGGTTGCTCACCTACCTACGATAACTGAATTGAAGGAACCATGTGAAGCTTGTATGATGGGCAAGCAACAGAGAAAGGCATTTCCACAAGAAAGCAAGAATAGAGCACAGGCTCCTCTAGAGTTGGTGCATGCTGACTTGTGTGGTAAGATGCCTACACAGGCCTTGGGGGGATCTTCTTATTTTTTGTTGATTGTCGACGACTACAGTAGGAAGATGTGGGTGTACTTCCTTCGTGATAAGGCTCAAGCTTTTGGTAAGTTTAAAGAATGGCTAATACTTGTTGAGAATGAAACAGGGAAAAGTGTGAAGAAATTTAGAACAGATGGTGGTAGTGAGTTCAACTCAAAGGAGTTTGAAGGCTTTTGCAAGAGCAAAGGTATCAAGCGTCAATTGACGACGCCTCACACACCTCAGCAGAACGGTGTTGTGGAACGCAGGAATCGCACCATTGTGGAGATAGCAAGATGCATGCTAAAGGGCAAGGGATTGCCTAACCATGTTTGGGCTGAAGCTATTAATACTGCAGTCTACATTCTAAATCGGAGCTATACAAAGGCTCTCAAGGGAAAAACACCTCATGAGGCTTACACTGGTAAGAAACCATCTGTCTCACATTTCAGAATTTTTGGATGTGAATGTTATGCACATGTTCCAGATGAGAAGAGAAACAAGTTACAACCAAAAAGCAGAAAATGTATCTTCTTGGGTTATAGTGATAAGCAGAAGGCTTACAAATTATATGACCAAGAGGCAAAGAAGATCATCGCGAGCCGTGATGTGGTGTTCAAGGAGGAGCCGCATACAGTGGAGGAGGAGAAGGCAAGTTCTTCCACTTTATCATCAAGCGAAGAAGTAGTCCACTATGAACCTGTCCCGAGAGCTATCCCTATCCTTAAGGAGGAGGAAGCATCATCTTTAGATGATGAGGAAAAAGTTCACCAACCTGACATCACCCCACCGGAAAAGCCATTGCCGCGTTGGGTGAAGAAGCTCTATGACCACAATAATCCTATGCTTGCATCTATTGAGGAGAAGGCAGACGGACCAAGGAGGTCTCAAAGAATAGAGGAGCAAAGGAGGGCTTCTGCTCACATAGTCAATATGGCCTTGATGGTTGAGATTATGAGAGAAGTAAAGGAGCCAATTGACTTAGAAGAAATACTTGCAGATCCATCATGGAAGGCTGCTATGCAGGCCGAGTATGACAGCATAATGAAGAATGACACTTGGGAGCTAGTGGATCGACCAGCAAAGCGGAAGGTTATTGGCACCAAGTGGATCTGGAAGGTAAAGTACAAGGCTGATGGTACCTTAGAAAAGTACAAAGCTAGACTGGTTGCCCAAGGATTTTCACAAGTTGAAGGGTTTGATTTTCAAGAGTCATTTGCCCCAACTGCCAGAATGACCACTATTCACACGGTACTTGCAGTGGCTGCCCACAAGAAGTGGCTAGTGTACCAAATGGATGTTAAGTCAGCGTTCTTAAATGGTGACCTCAAGGAGGAGGTGTACGTGGCTCAGCCACCAGGGTTTGAGGCCCCCCATTCTGAGAACAAAGTGTGTAAACTGAAGAAGGCATTGTATGGGCTGAAACAAGCCCCCAGAGCATGGTACCAGCGGATAGATAGGTTCTTTTTAAACCTAAACTTCAAAAGATGTGCCTTAGATGCTAACTTGTATGTTTACATGGATGGTAAAAAGTCTGTAGTGATTGTCCTATATGTGGACGACCTTCTTATTACAGGTGACTATGAAGATATGATCACCCAAACTCGAAAGGCTTTGAGTTCTGAGTTTGAAATGACAGACTTGGGCTTGCTGCACTATTGTTTGGGGATTGAAGTCTGGCAAGAGCCAGGAAAGATCTTCATCTCTCAGAAGAAGTATGCATGGGAGATCTTGAAGGCATTTGGCATGACCGAGTGCAAGGAGATAGCTACACCTATGGAGGTGAATGTAAAGTTATCCGTTGAGGATACATCAGCACTAGCAGACATTGGGAGGTATAGAAGGTTGGTCGGCAGTCTGATCTACTTGTGTAACACCAGACCAGATATTAGTTTTGATGTTGGTGTTTTGAGCAGGTTCTCAAACAAACCTCATGAGAGTCATTGGAAGGCTGGGATGCGGGTGCTCAGATACTTGAAGAAAACTCTTGACTATGGTATCACATACAGTTTCGAAACCTCTCTTGTGGGGAACTGTGACTCAGATTGGGCAAGAGACATTGATTCCAGGAAGTCAGTTTCTGGTTATTGTTTCTCTTTAGGTTCAGGAATTTTCTCTTGGATTAGTAAGAAGCAACCAACAGTGGCATTGTCTTCTACCGAAGCAGAGTACAAGGCAGCTTGTTTTGCTGCATGTGAGGCCGTATGGTTGAGAAGGATTCTATGGCATATGGGAGTGCAGGATGAAGAACCAACTGTGCTGAGATGTGACAATCAGAGTTGCATCGCCATTGCCAAAAATCCAATGTTTCATGCACGCACCAAACATATAGAGATCCAATATCACTATGTGCGTGATTTGATGGAGGATGGGATAGTGGAATTGGTCTACTGTCCAACAGAGGAGAATGGAGCAGATATCTTCACCAAAGCACTTACGAAGGATCTGCTTCAAGTTCATCTTTAGAGACTCGGCATTGGGCCAAGGAGATAGTTCACCTATGGGTGGACATTGAGGGGGGGTGTTAGATATGTTCATTGGGTTAGACGGAGTGGTTAAGCTGGTAGCAACTCGAGGCGCATTGCATCGAGTTGCGGTGTAAGGGAGTTAAAAGGGGCCCTTATTGTGGGGTCCGGGGGCCGCGGAAGCGGCCCCTGGCTGGGGGGTCCCAAGGGGGACCAGCGGCCCCCCTGGCGGGGGTCCGGGGGCAGCACCCCCGGCTCGATGGTAAAGGGAATATTCCCTGGCCGACTAGTGGAGGCTCATATGGTAGGTCAGTCAGCGGGCCGACCTAACGACCTTCGCAGGCTATAAAAGCTAAACCCCTTCGCAGCCATCACACACTCATCTTTCACCCAATCAGAGTTGTTATTCCAGCTAGCCTTAAGCTCTTCACCTATCTTCTGTCTAGATCGCCATCTAAGCTTCACACAGTGGAAGTGCACGGGTGGACAGAGCCATCTTTGTATCAGTTGTTTGGAGTTAAAGAATTTAGCTGCGCCGTGTAATATTTTACAGGTCCCTCACCCTCACGCACTCACTCCCTCATACTCTCACACTTCCTCTCTCAAGCACAAGATCAAACAAGCAAGCAAGCAAGTAAGAAGAAGAAGAAGAAGAAGAAGAAGAGGAGGAGGAGGAGAGCTACTTTTGGCCACACACAACAATGAGCTTCTCATTCACTTTTGAACTTTATATACAAAACCCTAACCCTAATTCCCTTTGGGCGGTCATGCCCTTTTTGTTCTGCCGAGCTTGGCCCATTCCTCCAACCCTTCTCCTTCTCTTCCTTATTGGCATGGCCGCAACCCATGCCTCTAACCATTTACAATTTTCATGGGTGAGAGCTCGGTGATCTTTTACAAAATAAATCATGGTGTACCTTACGTTCTTTTACAAAAGTATTGACTTGGCTTTTTCTTGTGCGCCTCTCTCCTTGATTTTGGAATTTTTGGCACATCTTGTGTTTCCAGATTTCTCTTAGCGTGCCTTTTTCTTCCTTTCACTTTTTCCTTGGCCTTTTCTTCTGCTTTAGATATTTCAAAATTTCCACCTTGTTCATGTTAACATTACCCCCCTCCTAGATGAGTGTCAATCCCATGGCCCTCTCTATCATAGGTAGCACGATTTATCATGCACCAAAGTCGTGGGTGGAAGGGATTGTTGTGGTTTGCCATGGAGGAGTTTTGGTGGTGGTGCAGATGAAAGTCGTTGGTGGCACTTTTTTGCCTGATTGGTTGGTTATAGGGTTGTTGTAGTTGGCGATAAGGCTATTCTTTGTTGGGAGTTGCATTCTTGGATGGCACAGGTATTGGTGTTCTAGGGATTTTATGCTTGACAATTCTTTGGTGGGCTTGCATGATGATAAAGGACAAGAGTTTGGAGGTGAGTGTTGATGGTGGAGAGTTGACAATACTTTCATTGGAGTCTTCAATACCTGCAATTGCCACCTACAACTGCCATTGTTTTTGTTGTTTTCTCCTCTTTTTCTCGGGTAATCAAGGTGTATCGTTTAAAGAATCAGGACCGTGAACTAGGTCAGCCGCCATTGATGTGCTTGGTTGGTGGGCCTCAACCTTCTCTTTCTCTGGTGTGTCCTCATGGGACATAGCCACGGCCTGCTGAATAGCCTCGTGAGTTTGTGAGAGCACAATTGCCTCTCTTTTTGAAGAGTCTAGCTCTTCAAATAATTTTTGTCCATTTAGCTCCTCATCTGATTGCATCGGCAATTGCTCCTGGTTGGGTATCCACTCTAGACTCTTATCCTAACCCATTGGAACATGCCTCCATTGCTTCTTATTAGAGCAGGTGTTGTGTTTAGAGTTGTTTTTCTCTTTCTTAAGAGGTTCAGGTGACTCTAGTGTAAAACCAAGAGGTAGTTTAGGTTCGCATCATGTAGGCTTGGACAAAACCAATTGAAGAAGTCAGGGTTGTATTGATGGGAAGCATAATGATCTAGTATTAGAGGGTCTTGAGTGAGGCAGAAGTCATATGCGCTAACATCAAGTACCATGCTCCCTACTCCTAGCCTTCTAGCCACATGTAGATCTTCTTCTAGAAGTAGTTTATCATAAGGGATGTTTTTGGACCGTGGTGGCAAAGAGCTGGACCTCATGGATCTTTGCCAACACTCTTAATGAGGTCAAGGCAACGTACATGGGATCATGTATTGATGTCCAAAGGGCTTTCCTTTGCTTAGCGGTTGTCATTAGTCGGTGGCCAATTTTGGCTGTCAAACTTTGGTTGGAGTATCATTTATGCACAAAGTTACCTTGTCCTTTCCCTTTTCATTTGATTTATTCCAACTTTTCCTTGTTTGTCTCACATTAAGAAGTATACATTGAGGGTATCAAGTGCAATTCTCTAGCTGTAGGTTTTGGGATGTCCTTTATGACTTCTTGAGCGACAACTACATAGCGGGATCAAAGATGTTGTTGCTCGTCCCAAGTCAAGGGTTTGACTACTATGAGCTTTGTGTGCTTTGTTGTTGGCCTTTCAATGTCCACATGGGCGTACACTCGTGTGATGACTGTCAACTTGTGATCAAGCTTCATTAGGCACTTCATCTCTAGTTCATTGGTTAGATACACCATCTCTTTGGCCAAATCTTGAAGAGATTTCTCCTTAAGCCTAGTCTTTAGGTGCTTTGGAAGTGCTGGAGGTGTTAAGGATGTTGGTTGCAACATCTCTTTTGCATGTGAATTACTAAGGACACGTTACACAAGGGGAGTCGTCACGGCCAAAGGCTATGATTGTTGTGATTCTTGATTGGAAGTAGTAGCGACGACTAGTATATTGGAGTGGCTACTATTGGTAGACTGCGATGTCAAGTCCTTAGGAAGATCAAAAGTGGTCATGTCTTTTATTGCCCTTTGTGCATTTGCAGTTCAAGCATCAATTGAGCTAGTCTCATGGTGGATTGTACAGGCATACCCTTAGGCTGAGAATTAGGGAAGGTTTCATGTCCCACACCTTGGTCATTTAGAAGCTGAGATGGAGATAGAGACTAGGACTGAGTAGCTGCACTTGACAACTACTGTTGTGCTTCCTATGTCTGTTTAGAGAAAAAAGGTGCAACGTGCCGCTGTCCAGGCACATTTTAGAATTCCATCAACAAACAAATCTACACGTCACTTCCCGGAACTCCCATGGACTGTTATGAGGTTTTTTGCCTAGGGTTTCTTGAGTTTGCCTCACAATGAAACGTTCACAACTGACCCCACTAGGATTTACCAAAAATCTAGGTTCCTCTTGGTCAAGGTCTCCTGACAACATTCTAGTATTCTTGTCCTAGACATCCTACTTTACATAGAGATAGCCAAGCCAAAGTTGACCCATACTACACTTGGTTCAAGGAGAATGGAAAATGAGAGGGATGTGGTGCTCAACCTCTCTGCCCATAGGGCATAGTCCCATTCTGGTATCCTAAAATAGTATGAGTCAAGTTCTAACCTATCAATACCTAAAGGTCAAACGATTGTAAAACCTTGTGAGAAGCCTCCCAATTCTCTGGGAGGACCACCCTACCATAGGATGGACCCATCGGGGGTTCCACCCAACCGCTTCCCTTGATAGATTTAGTTTTCTAATTAGGTCCTACCACAATAACGTGTGACATTTAGAACTAGCTTCCTTAATTAAGCCTTTAGGGAACAAGGTTTGTTTGTGTAATTTACAACATAGACACGAAAACAGAGCAAGCAGTCCTTTTGACAAAACAAATTCCTTAACTTATCTTTAAGTTAATCTTTGTCTCTTGCCCATAAATGAGAAATTATATATTCCCTTCTGTCCAAGAGAAGTACTTTGTTCAAATCACATGGCACTATAATTTCCATCCAGTATCTAGAATAGGATCATCCAACGCGCTAGACGTTGGATGATCCAATGCTCACGACAGTCTACAACTCCATTCTGAACTAGACAAGGGGTGTCCAAAGCTCCACTGATCCCAAGCGACCTACGAGTGAGACACAACTTTCGTGGTTGGCCTTTTCACCACTCAACCTTCGGCACATAAATCGAGTAGTGCCTTCTCGGGTTGAAATAGGGCGTGACCTTGGAGATGATCCACAAATGCGAAATATATCATTTCTTAGTTAATCCAATCAAGCACAATCAAGGCAATCAGCCTAATATCATCTTCCAAGGAAACACTCCTTTATTTCCCCATGGTAACTTGTTATCACTAACCCGTGCCATGCATTTACCATCAAATACAAGCACTTGGAATAATCATCCAAATCACATCCCACAATCATTTTAATGCAAACGAATTATTTGATTAATCACAAAAACAATGGTATCCTTTTCCAAACATTGCATGAATAGACATGATAACATGTCCATTGAGTATTTGCTCTCCCCCTTGGGATCAGGAGGAGTTCCATGTAAATTTTACTTAACATACCCTTCTTTTGACTAAAGCATATGTTAAGGTTTCAAACATTGTGCAAGACATAAGTTCTATTAATCATTTACATTGATCAATAACCCAACCTTCCTCCCAACAAGTACAAGAGTATAAGTCTTTCCTTCGGCTTGGGGTTTCCTAATCCTTGAGCTCTTGGATTGCCCTGGAGCTGTTGTTGCATCTAGGCCAACCTCGAATAGGATTGCTAAACATAGTAGCTATTGGATAGATCTCAAGACATCTTAATTTTAATCCTTATGATCGTTATTTGTGTTAACTACGCACAATGTCAAGATCCCAACAAACTAACAGATTCAAAATTGAATTTCTCCTAAGCTAGATTATTTGTCACAGAATCTGTCAAGTGTGCAAGCTACAATATACTTTCAGTGTGGGAAAATACCCATCTATTATTTTCACGAAAAGGAGAGTCGACAATACCTTGGAATGCTATTATGCTATGTGTGAGTTTATTGCATAGCATCCAGATACAATTAACTTCTCTTGATACTCTCGCTTTGTATGCTATGTGCGAGTTTGTCGCATATCATCCAGATACAATTAACTTCTCTTGATACCCGCACTTTGCAACTTTATCTTTCAAATGTATGAGATGATGCCTATCCCTTCCCATGACCTATTCTCATGTGGCATCTAATGTACTTCATGCGAAAATCAGAACAAGCATCTATTAATTTGAAAATACATCACTTACGACTGGTACCACAGCTGGATTGGCAGTGATGTCATCGCTCGAGGCTCCGTTGCTCATTGAAAGATTGCCATCCAAGCGCGTTAGTGCCATTCTTGAACTTTTTCTCCCTTAGGCGCAAGTCGCACAAGACTTTTGCACCTTGTGCTCAATCAGTGGGGTTAATTGGGGGAAGAATTAGGCTTGCGGGTGGACGATAATCTCGCGGAAAAGGGGAAAAAGGATGCCCACCCTCTTAGGAGGGGAAGAGAAAGAGTTCTTCTCCATCTCCCTTTCTCTCTCCCTCTCTCTTTCCCTCTTCTTCTTCTTTCTCTCTCCTTCTTCTTCTTCTTCTTCTTCTTCTTCTTATTCTTCTTCTTTGTCTCTCTATCTTCTCACCCCTCCCTGTCTCTCCCTCTCTTTTCCTCTTTCTCTCTCCCTATTCTCACCTCTCCCTTCCTTGGCAACAAAAGGGGGGGAAGAATATAGTGGCCTCTCCTTAGATGCTTAAGGAGGGGGAGGGGGTTTATAATAGGAGGGGGGTTATTTTTGGAGGGGAAACATGCGGTGATGCATGGTGGTGGTGGAGTCTGGGCCTTCCAATTGCCCCAAGACTATCCATTATACCCAAAGGGGGGGTGGCATCATCATTGCCAACATCATTTGCTCTTCATCTTCTTGTTCTTTGTCAACTCCTCCTTTCCCTCGCCGTCATTCTCTCACCCTACCACGTCAACTTCTTATTTCCCCCCTCGCCACTTGTCAGTGACAACAGGGGGAAAACGATTTTTTTTTTGGTTATTTTTGTTAAAAAGGGGGGGTTTCATAACAACGGAATGTTACATCCTCTCCCCCTTAGAGAACTTGAGATGTCCTCATCTAGGAAGAACTGGGGAAGAAAAGCAGTGATGGGGTTTATGGCCTATGAGTTACGACGACCCACCATGCATCCGCTGCACTACTCTGATCACTCAGCATGTGGTCTTTTGAAACAACATCATATTGCATTAGATTTATCCAATTTTGGATTATAAGAGAAGAGTTTATTGTAGTTACATCTCATGGGTATCTTCTAGGTTCCTAAGTATCAGATAATTTCCTGTAGGCAACTTCATTTCTTGTAAGCTCGAGTTCTCTTCGAGTCTTGTTGGGACAATGGACGTGGACATGTCCAACGCTGTGGCACTGAGAGCATTGGTGTTTAGGGTGCTTTGGACCTTTTGAGATGACTGACCTCTTTGCAATAGAAACAACATGGAGCTTTATCACTTAGAGTCACAAGATTCCTGGTCGTCCTGTGGTGGCAGGATTTTCTTCTTTAAACCAAATTTTCCTATGATGGGACCTAAAATGGGCTGGCACTGGCTATACTCCAGATCCCATCAGAACTCCACAGTTAAGCGCGCTTGGGCCAGAATAGTACTGGGATGGGTGACCTCCTGGGTGACCTCCCGGGAAGTCCTGGTGCTGCACCCTTTTGCATGCTTGTTTCGAGACCATGGCATGGCAATCCCCTCAAATCAAGTCTTGACTCTCTACGTTGACATCGTGGTAGGAAACCCCCTCACCTTGCCATGACACGATGCCTCCTCTCCTCGTCGTGATTGTCTTTGCGTACATCGTGCACAGTCCCTCCCTCTGCCTCGCTTTCACATGATACCCCCTCCTCACGATGTGAGGTTTTTTGGGAGCGGAGGGTGTGCCATGTTGTGGGGGGGTTCGATTGAGCGGGGTTTTCCGAAAGGGAGGGTGTGCCATGTTGTGCGGGGGGGTTGCTGGAGTAGGGTTTTCTGAGGAGGGAGGGTGTGCCATGTCACGGGGGGTTGGGTGGTGCCTTGTCATTGGGGGGTTTTTTGAGGAGGTCCGCCGAGGGGGTGGGTGGTTCCATGTCGTGGGAGGGGGTTGTGTGCACTGGGGTGTGTGCCATGTCATTGTGGAGCGGGGTTTCTGAGGAGGGAGGGTGTGCCATGTCATGGGGGGGGGGGGGGTGGTTCCATGTCATGGGAGGGGGTTGTGTGCAGTGGGGCATGTGTGGTATTGTTGTGGAGCGGGGTTTTTTTAGGGGGGTGCATCGTGTCGTGGGGGGTTGAGGTGGGGTGGGGGGGTGTGCCCTGTCGTGGGAGGGTGAGGTGAGGTGGGGTGGGTTGAGCGGGGTTTTTTGAGGTGTGGTGAGGTGGTGTGGATGGAGCGGGGTTTTTGAGGTGGGGTGGGGGGGGGGGATGTGCCGTGTCATGGGGAGGTGAGGTGGGGTGGGGGATGCGTCATGTCGTGGGGGGGTGAGGTGGGGTGGGGGGCTGTGCCATGTCTTGGGGTGGGGGGTGTGCTGTGTCATGGGGAGGTGAGGTGAGGTGGGGTGGGTTGAGCGGGGTTTTTTGAGGTGTGGTGCGATGGTGTGGATGGAGCGGGGTTTTTTGAGGTGCAGTAGGGTGGTGTGGATGGAGCGAGGTTTTTTGAGGGGGGTTGCCATGTTGTTGGGGAGGGGGGGACGCTTGGATGGAGTGGGGTTTTTGGAGGGGGGAGAGGGGGGATTATGCCATGTCGTGAGGGGGTGGGGGGTTGGGTGGAGCGGGGTTTTTTTAGGGGGGATGCATCATGTCTTGGGGGGTAAGGTGGGGTGGGGGGTGTGCCGTGTCGTGGGGTGGGTTGAGCGGGGCTTTTTGAGGTGCGGTGGGGTGGTGTGGATGGCGGGGTTTTTTTGAGGGGGGTTGCCATGTCATTGGGGCGGGGGAGGGGGGTTGGGTGGAACGTGGTTTTCTTGGGGGGGGAGGTGCGCCATGTCATGGGGGGATGAGGTGAGGTGAGGTGAGGTGAGGTGGGGTGGGGTGGGGTAGGGTGGGGTGAGGGGGGCCGGGGGCCGGGTGCCGGGGGGGAACGGGATTTTCTTAGGGGGGGAAGGTGTGCCATGTTGTGGGGGGGTGGGGTGGGGTGAGGTGAGGTGGGGAGGGGGGGGATTAAGGGTGGAGTGGGGTTTTTTTGGGGGGGTGAGGTGGGGTGGGTTGAGTGGGGTTTTTTGAGGTGAGGTGAGGTGGGGTGGGGTGGGGTGGGGGGTTTTTGAGAGGTAGGGGGGGGGGGGGGGGGGAGGGGTTGTGCCATGTCATTCGGGGGGAGGGGGGATTGTGCCATGTTGTGGGGAAAGGGGGGCTGGGGGGGAGCGGGGTTTTCTTAGGGGGGGAAGGTGCACCGTGTCGTGGGGGGTGAGGTGAGGTGGGGTGGGGTGGGGTGGTGTGAGGTGAGGTGAGGTGGGGAGGGGGGGGGTTGTTTAGGGTGGAGTGGGGTTTTTTTGGGGGGGTGAGGTGGGGTGGGTTGAGCAGGGTTTTTTGAGGTGAGGTGAGGTGGGGTTGGGTAGGGGGTTTTTTGAGAGGCGGGGGGGGGGGGGGGGGGGGGGGGGGCGCAGGGGGAGGGATGAGGGCATGCCGTGTCATGGGGGGTGAGGTGGGGTGGGGGGGGTTGAGTGGGGTTTTTTGAGGTGAAGTAGGGTGGGATCGATGGAACGGGGTTTTTCCAGGGGATTGCCATGTCGTGGGGGGAGGGGGGGTTGGGTGGAGCAGGGTTTTCTTAGGGGGGGAAGGTGTGTTGTGTCGTGGGGGGGTGAGGTGAGGTCGAGTGGGGTGAGGTGGGGTGGTGTGAGGTGGGGAGGGGGGGGTGAGGTGGGGTGGGTTGAGTGGGGTTTTTTGAGGTGAGGTGGGGTGGGGTGGGGGGGAGGGGGGGTTCAATGGGGTTTCCATGTCATGGGGGAGGGGGGGGGGGGGGGGGGAGGGGGCCTTGGGTGGAGTGGCTTTTTTTTTGGGGGGGGGGGGAACGGACTTGAGTGGAGTGGGGGTTTTTTTTGGGGGGGATGGACTTGGGTAGAGTGGGAGTTTATTTTTTTGGGGGGCGGGGGGTTGGGTGGAGCGGGGTTTTCTTAGGGGAGGAAGGTGCACCATGTCATGGGGGGGTGAGGTGAGGTGGGGTGGGGTGGTGTGAGGTGAGGTGAGGTGAGGTGAGGTGGTAAGGGGGGGTTAGGGTGGAGTGAAGTTTTTTGGGGGGGTGAGGTGGGGTGGGTTGAGCAGGGTTTTTTAAGGTGAGGTGAGGTGGGGTGGGGTGGGGGGTTTTTTGAGAGGAGGGGGGGCCGGGGGGGATGAGGGTGTGCCGTGCCGTCAGGGGGTGAGATGCGGTGGGGTTGTGCCATGTTGTGGGGGGGGGAGGGGATTTTGCCATGTCGTGGGGGGGCGAGGGGTTAGGGTGCAGTGGGGTTTTCTTAGGGGAGGAAGGTGCACCATGTTGTGGGGGGGTGGGGTGGGGTGGGGTAAGGTGAGGTGGGACCTCTAACATGCACAAGACAACCCCACGACCTTGCAGTGAGGAGCGTCTACAAGACACATTGCCTTGCCATCATACATACATTTTGCGTTTGTATCATGTTTTGTAGTCCAACCCTTAACCTTCTCAAACTCCTCAGAGGGAGACCCTACACATTTTTGTGTAATTCACCACCTAGAACAACATAGGAGGCACTCCTCAGGGCTGATTTCCGTGGCCCCACTGCGCCCCTCCTACACCTTGGGGATTGGCCCCTCGATGCGTCACTAACACATATAACACACAAAAAAATGCGCCCCCCCATGGCGTTTCATTTATTTGGCTTAAGCTCAAGCTTAAGCAAGCTTAAGTTTTAAAACATAAAGTATCTAGTTCATAGCTTGTGCTTTCACACTTCCGGCAAGTGGTTTTTCTAGTTTTGAGGGGAAAAACGATGTCAGAATTGACATCCTTCTGGACAGGTGGTTCCATGACGTTGAAATCTACAAAGCTGGGCATTGTCACGCTCTTCCCAGCTTCCAAATCCAATAGCCGCTTCACAACCCTGAACCTTGTGAGGATTAAATGGGGGGTCAAACAACCTCGGAATGGAGATCCAAGACTTGTGTTAGATTCCTGACGTCGTTTTGCATCTAGAAAAACTCCAGCTCAGCCATCTGCCACAATTTGATTTTTCATGCAAATAAGCACTAGCGCTCTAGGGACTTGCCGCTTAAAATCGTAGTGATTGGAACCACCGCCTTCGACGGAGTCTATTTTTTCCCTAAAATTCGGAATTTTTGGCTATTTTTAAGCATTTCTCGACATAAAAAATCATCTGTCATCCTAGGATCCTTTCAACAGACTGAGTGGTTCTTTATCGCGGAAACTTTGTTTCCAAATTGTCTTCTTTTTAGATCTGGACTGAGGTCCATGGTCAATCGGTTTTGCTTGTAATATTAAAGAATACTCCCAAACTTCGACATTTTGCCAAGACCCAATCTATATTAGTTGAGAAAAACACTTAAGGAAAATTCATTACAAGTTATAGCTGTCATTCCTTGCTAGAGTATCTCTAATCATTTGCAAGTTCTAGGCCCCAAATAGATGCAACTCATATTACTCGAGTTAACTGTGGTTACAAGAGTAAATTTTATTCCAATACAAGTTGGATTACATATCAATAGAACTTCTAGGATTTCTAATCATCCTAAAGAGGTGTAGTAGGCTCTAGGTCTTCGTCTTCATCTCATTCCTCTATATATCCATAGACTGCACCTGTGTAGCTTTGTTTTCTTGGAAGCTCAATGTCCTCTAGACTTAGGTCAGGGCAATCTACTTGGATATGTCCTAGCTCATTGCAATGGAATCATTGACGGTAGGGACATCTCCTACGGATGTGCCCTATCTCACTGCACATGTGGCATCTCTTGTCCGAATCTCGGGAATCAACTTTGTCACAATTGTCTTGCAAGTCCATTGGGCAAGTAATGCATCTTGCAAGTCTGTTGGGCACATTGCTTCAAGATGGTGGTTTAGAGGAGTGTTCAAGCCATGGCAAAACTTGGATACTTGTTGTGCAATATCCATAGGTGGTGCATATTTTTGTAGGGTTACAAACTTTAAGTAGTAAGCTTCCAAGGTTAATTCCAACTACTTGAGCTTCAAGAATTCATTCATCTTGAAAGTTTGGTAGGTTGGTGAAAGATATCATCCGTGTACATCATCTTTCAGTTGAGCCCAAGTAAGAGCGGCCTCGAAAATACCTTGATTTTTGCACCATTGCTCCCACCATATCCGAGCCTTGCCAACTAACTTATGTTTGCCTAATATTTCTTGATTGGTAGAAGTAGTTCCCGAAGCAAATAAATAATCATCCATTGACTCAATCCATATCTCTACCTCTACTATGACATCTATCCCTTCACTATCAAACTCGAGTGCCTTAATTTACTTGAGAAGAAATTTCTTCTCTTGCATGTTAGCATTCATGGGTGCAGAAGGTGCCTAAAAATCAAGCCATACTATTTAGGTTATTCTATTTAGGATATGCCTATGAACTATACATTAATCAATCACATTCATTACGATTTTTTCTCTAATACCAACTGTAACGTGCCCGCCTATCGGCTGTCTATGCATGTTTTAGCGGTCCATCCAGAAACATATTTAAGTGTCACTGCCTGGCACTCCCATGGAATGTTTCAGGGGTTTGTTGCCTAGGGTTTTCTGAGTCCATCCTTGCAATGGAACATTCGCAGCCGAACCCACTAGGATTGACCTAAAATCTGGGTTCTTGGTGGTCGTCAAGGTCTCTTGACAGCATTCTAGCATCGGGTCTTGGACATCCTACTTTACGCAGAGATACCCAAGCCAAAGTTGACCCATAGCACACTTGGTTAAAAGAGAATGGGAAATGAGAGGGATGCGGTCCTCAACCTCTCTGCCCATAGGACATAGTCCCATTCTGATCCCCTAAAACAGTATGAGTCTAATTCTAACCTATCAATACCTAAAGGTTGAATGACGGTAAAACCTTGTGAGAAGACTTCCAATTCTTTGGGACCACCCTACCATAGGATGGACCTATCTAGGCTTGATAGCTTTAGTTTTTTAATTAGGTCCTACCACAATTACGTGTGACATTTAGAACCAGCTTCCTTAATTAAGCCTTTAGGGAACAAGGTTCGTTTGCATAGATTACAACATAAACACTAAAATAGAGCAAGCAATCCTTTTGACAAAACAAATTCTTCAAGTTAATCTTTGTCTCCTGCCCATACAAGAATGATTATATATTCCCTTTTGTCCAACAGAAGTACCCGATGCAAATCACATGGCACCATAATTTCCATCCATTATCTAGAATAGGATCTTCCAATGCGTTAGACGTTGGTCTACGGACTAGGAAAGGGGTGTCCAAAGCTCCACTGATCCCAAGCGACCTAGGACTGAGACACAACTTCCATGGTTGGCCTTTTCACCACTTGACCTTCGTCCCATGAATCGAACAGTGCCCTCTTGGGTTGAAACATGGCATGACCTTGGAGATGATCCACCCGTGCAAAATATTCTTCCTTAGTTAATCCAATCAAGCACAATCAAGGCAATCGACCTAATATCATCTTCCAAGGAAATATTCCTTTGTTTCCCCATGGAAACTTGTTATCACTGAACCCTACCATGCATTTACCATCAAACACAAGTACTTGGAATAATCATCCAAATCACATCCCACAATCAATTTAATGCAAATATTTTAGGACGTTATTCGATCAATCACAAAAAAAATGGTATTCCTTTCCAAACATTTCACGAATAGACGTGATAACCTTGCTGTCGCATATTTTCTCTCCCCCTTGGGATCAAGAGCAGTTCCATGTAAAATTTACTTAACACACCCTTGTTTTGGCTAAGGCATTTGTTAAGGTTTCAAATACTATACAAGACATAAGTTCTATTAATCATTTACATTGATCGATAACCCAACCTTCTTCCCAACAAGTACAAGAGCATCAGTCTTTCCTTTGGCTTAGGGTTTCCTAATCCTTGAGCTCTTTGCTTGACCTGGAGTTGTTGTTGCATTTAGCCCAACCCTGAATAGGATTGGTAAACATGGTAGCTATTGGATATATCTCAAGGCATCTTAATTTTAATCCTTATTATCATTATTTGTGTTAACTACTCACAACATCAAGACCCCAACAAACTAATAGATTCGAGATTGAATTTTCCCTAGGCTAGATTATTTATGTCAAGCGTGCAAGCTACAATATACTTTCAGTGTGGAGAAATACCTATCTATTATTTTCATGAAAAGGAGAGTCAACAATACCTTGGAATGCTATTATGCTATGTGCAAGTTTGTCGCATAGCATCCAGATATAATTAAATTCTCTTAATACCCACACTTTGCAACTTTATCTTTCAAATCTATGCGATGAAGCCTATCCCTTCCCATGACCTATTCTCATGTGGCATCTAATGTACTTCATGTGGGAATTAAAAAAAAGGATCTATTAATTTGGAAATACATCACTTACTGCAGTTGGATTGGGAGTGATGTTCTTGCCCAAGGCTCCATTGCTCGTTGAGGGATTGCCATTCGAGTGCATTAATTTCTGCTTGGGGGCCATTCTTGAACTTCATCTCCCTTAGACGCGAGCCACACAAGAATTTTGCACCTTGTGCTTGATCAGTGGGGTTAATTGGGGGGAAGAATCATGCTTGCGGGTGGACAATAATCTCGCGAAAAAAGGTATAGTGATTCACGGCAAAGGGAAAAAAGGATGCCCACCCTCTTAGGAGGAGAAGAGAAAGAGTTCCTCTCCCTCTCTCTTTTCCTCTTCTTCTTCTTTCTCTCTCCTTCTTTTTGTTCTTCTTGTTCTTGTTCTTGTTCTTGTTCTTCTTTTTCTGCCTATCTTCTCACCTCTCCATTTCTCTCTCTCACCCTCACCCTCACCCTCACCCTCTCTCTCTCTTCTCACCTCTCCCTTTCTCTCCCTTTCTCTCCCTCTCTCTTCCTTTCTCTCTCCCTCTTATCACCTCTCCCTTCCTTTCCCTCTCTCTTCCTCAGCAGCAACAAAAGGGGGGGAACATGGAGTGATGCATGGTGTTAGTGGAGTCTAGGCCTCCTAGCTATCTTGGGACTGTTCGTTATACCCAAAGGGGGGGGGGCATCATTGTTGAGCCAACATCATCTGCCTCTTCATCGTCTTGTTCTTTGTCAATTTCTTCTTCCCCTTGATGTCATCCTCTCACCTCGCCACGTCAACTTCTTCTTTCCCCCCTCGCAACTTGTCAGTGTGATGGCAAGTCGGGATGGGGGAACTTCTTCTTTCCCCCCTCACCATGTCAACTTCTTCTTTCCCCCCTCCCGACCTGTCAACACAATGGCAGGGGAAACGAATTTTTTTTCATTATTTTTGTTACAAGGGAGGGCATTCATAACAACAGAACATTACAGAGGGTGTAGGAGATTTTGGACTCCTAGGTGGACTTGGCTTTGGCTAGAAGATTTGCTCATGCTCATTAGACAATTCTGCCATTTGCTTTGTTGAGCACACAACCTTATCATGGGCAGTGTTGTGTATGTGGTGCTCATTATCCTCTTGGGAAGTCAAAGGCTCCTTGGGCACTAGTGGTTTTTGTGCACACTCAATGCTTACATCTGATATCCATTTGTTAGCATGCTAGGCTGAGGATTTACCTTTCGAATAGTCATGTTTGGTTTCTGGATTTCAATCATGAGGGGCTCAGTCACTCCAATGTTGTTGACTCGAGACTTGGACTTTTTTTAGATTTTCTCCTACAGTTCTTTGCTTTTAATACAATCTAGCTTTTAGTGGCATAGGTGGTTTAGCATGGGATTTTGGTATCCAAATCCATCGATTACCTACGTAATATCCTTGAGCACGTAGCAACGCTTTGGAAATCTACCACGGCATTGTGCTAGCTCTTCATCGATACCTTCGACTATAAGGCTTGGGCTTCTTTTGTGGTCTTCTACGATATTTGTAAGTCCAAAGCCTATCCTTGCCATTGTCTCGTAACCTTCTTGTTTCAAGCATGGCCTCGCTCACCGATTCTCTCTGTTCAACATGCACTTGTATCAACTCTTTCAACAAGTCCTTGCTCTCATTACTAGGCTTGCCTAGTATGTCAGAATATTCATTGTCTTTTCCTCAAGGTTTGATGAGGCTACCATTGCTAAAGGTTGTGATTATCTTCACACCTAGTAGTGTCAAGTAGTGTATCCTTTGTGCTACATAATCAGCCTCACACTTCATCGCCCTTTTGAAGGATCTTCCTAGGAGGGTTTCCTTCCCACAATTTTCACTATTTGGAGGAACGTGGAATAGGATAGGAAAGATTTTAATTTCAATAGTTACAAGGAACTTGCACTTCCCTACAAGTGCTTGTGGGTGTCCCCCGTAAGGATTAAGAGTTGCATTAGTCATTGGTATGAGGTCTAGTTCGCATTGTCGAGTCCATGCTTCATAGGTCAAGATATTTAAATCTGCTTCTTCATCGATGAGAGTATCGACAATGTGCTCTCTTTTTGCAGTGAGTTTGACTCTAAGATAAGCAGGTGGTACTATGTCTTCATCTTTTGGGTCTTAGCTTACAAGTTTAAGCCTTCTGATACATACCTTTGATTCCCCAACTGCACAACCAGATGTGGATTCTCTATTAATGTCTTGGGTCCTCCGTGCGGTGCCATTCAAGGTGCACATATCATCAGGGCTATCATGTCTATCATCCTTGCAATTGTAGCTTGATGTTGTTTCATATTTCTTTGATTAGATGTTATCCAAATGCAACATATACATGTTTTTGTGGTGTGGTATTTTTTTCCTTGTTGGCTTGATTGGCCCATTGAGATTCTAGGGTCTCTGGTTTGGGTATGGGAATTTGGTTGGCTATTTTGCAAGTGAGAATCTATGCTTGTGCAGAGCCATTACTACACTAGGATCTAATTTGGACGACCTATCATGGCTCGCATTTTCTCTCCAACCTACTTAGGGAAGCTGCGGAGAGCCCCCTCTATGGGTGTAGAGGGAGCTCACACTTAACTACCAAGACCCACAAACTGCTTATTTGTTCAAGTATTTCAAGCGAGCACCTATGGCTATCTCTCACATAGCTAATGTGCCTTTGATCCTTCCGAGGTGTAGTGAGCTTAGCTCGATGCCCGAATGTGTTGCCTCCTCCCTCAAGCACATCGGTAGCTCCACGATTCTTGATTCAAGCTCAAGCATCCTCAAGTCTCCACCTCCAAGCTCCATCCTCCATATCCACGCACAAGAGAAGAGAAGAGAAGAGAAGAGAAGAAGAAGAAGAAGATAGAGATAGTGGAGATCTTCACCTCCTTAATCCCTCACCCTCACATACTCACTCCCTCAAACACCATATTGGGAAATATGGGAATTTTCCATAAGTTTGGGACACGTGGTCAAATCTTTAGATTTGTCATAACTTGAACACTATAACTCCAAATTGAGTGATCTATAGATCAATAAATTCCAAATTTCAAGTGCTTTCCAATGATAGGTCACATCATATAGTTCTGAGAAACTTATGGGCATGTTATCCATGTGCCACCTTTTTAGTATTCAAAAAATGAGAATTGAAAAATTTCCAAACTCACTAATATTGTGTTCTCACACTCTCACACTCCCTCTCTCAAGCACACACAAGCAAGCAAAGAGAAGAGAATAAGAGAAGAAGGAGAATCTCTTGTTGCCACACACCAAAGAATGAGCTCTCATTCACTTTTTAAACTTTATACACATGCCCTAAAATCTCGTGGGCACCCATTTTCTTTTTTATATGACTGATCTCGATTTGAGGTGCCCAAGTGCTCAAGCTTGAATCCATTGGTTCTAGCAATGGAACCAAAATGTAGAGGGACCTCATGCTCAACCGTCAAGATCCATGGACCGCTTATTCATTCAAGCATTTCAAGCGAGCATCTATGGCTATCTCTCACCTAGCTGACACTCCTTTGATCCTACCAGGGTGTAGTGAGCTTACCTCGATGCCGAATGAGTTTCCTCCTCCCTCAAGCATACCAATAGCTCCATGATTCTTGATGCAAGCTCAAGCATCCTCAAGCCTCCACCTCTAAGCTTTATCTTCCATAGTTGCATGCAAGAGAAGAAGAAGAAGAGAGGAGATGGTGGAGAGCTTCACCTCCTTGATCCCTCACCCTTACACACTCACTCCCTCATACTCTCACACTCCCTCTCTCAAGCGCATACAAGAAAGAAAAGAGAAGAGAAGAAGGAGAGTCTCTTATTGCGACACACCAAAGAATAAGCTCTCATTCACTTTTTGAACTTTATATACATGCCCTAAAATCCCATGGGCACCCATCCCCTTTTTTACATGACCAGCCATTGTGGTAAGGTCCTCTTTTCCATTCACTTCTACTTAGCCTATTTCTTTGTCTACCCTTTTATAATTTGCATAGGAGGGAGCTTGGTGCTCTTTTACAAAATTTTTGAAGTGCCTTTCACTTAAAAATGCTCTTTTGCCTTTAACTTGATTTTAGATCCCACCCTTGTGTCTTTGCTTGTTCTCCATCCTGCTTCTTCCATTTCATCCGCATTTCACTTCTTTTGCTTATGTCTCGAGCTGGGGTTAACAGTGGGGGCCTAAGGAAGGGGGGAGGCAGTCCCCCCCAACCCCCAAGGCCCTTACGCTAAATACCATGTGCAATTTGAAGGACCGTTTGCACTACTTGCTCTAGATTTCAGCCAACTGATAGATCTATGATGTGCTTTCGGCTCTATATGGTCTCTACATTGGTGTTAGGGTCTACAAGTTAAAATTTTGAAAAAAAATAAATTCGGCCTAGCGGGTCTGAATTGCGGGCTGAATGTCTGATTCGGCCCATCCGAATGGCCAAGGGCCAAATGAGAAAGGATCAAATGCAACCTGTCCAAATGTCAAATTTGGCTAGTTTAAATATGGTTGTGTGAGGATCAAATGGTTGAACAGTAGTGGGCCAAATCAGACCCATCTAACCAAGTGATCTATCATCAACATCTGCATGTGTCGAGCTTGCCATCTCAATAATTGAGTGGGATGAAATCAAAGATTCCTCTACAATAGAATCGGATTGAAGGATCTTAAAGAGCCAAGGGTTTCTTGAAACCCATCTTTCTCTTTGTTTAGTTTATAACCATTCTGAAAATATTCTCTTTGCACAAGAGTTTAGATATCCCTCTTTTCTTTTTTGGGTAACCATTTGTATTGTTTTTGCCAAATATAATATATGACATGATGTAGTTGTGTCTCTAAGATTTTATTTATGTCAAATTTGTACATAGGACCATTAAGAGATCTTTAATAAAATATTTTCTTTGACTCTTCCACTTCTATGTCTTGTATGTTTGAAGTATTTATCATTGCTTGATTATGTGGTTTTTCCATGCCTTGGATTGACCAAATAGATAGGCTTGCATATTGTTTGATGAAATATGGAGTATGGTTATATAAAACATGTTGCATAGTTAAAAAATAAAAAGATTTAATTAAAAATATTATAGGAATCAGATAATGAAGAAACATAAGAATACTAACTTCTTACCATATTGTGTCTTTTTGAAAAGATTCAATTGTTCTTTGAAGTCTTTGAGGTCATCACCTTTCCAACCAATTTTATCACAATTTTAAAAAGTTATGTCTAGTGTTTTCCAAACTTTGGCTTTTCTATTCCGAGCATGTCCATTATCAACATGATTCTTAGCTACATTATATAGGCATTTCCATTGATTGTATTTAATAATTGAGCCTTCATTTCTAGAGTTTATCTTGCCAAGTTTCCAATGGAAGACTAGGAACTTTCTAGCCTTTATCCCTCCAAAAGATGGCTTTTTGGGAACACAATTTTGTGTAGAAATTTCGAGCATGTCCATTATCAACATGGTTCTTAAGTGCAATATGTAGAAATTTTCATTGATTCAATTTAATGATTGAGCCCTCATTTCTAGAGCTTATCTTACCAAGTTTTCAATGAAATCCTAAGAATATTCTAGCCTTCATGCTACCAATAGATGGCTTTTTGGGGACTCAATTTTCTGTAGATATCACACAAGCTAGTTTTGAAGGCTGAAGTGAAGGAGAAGAAGCAAGGATTTAAGCAAGCAAGCAATAGGTAAGAAGCTCTCCCATTCTTTTACTCTCTCTCTTGGATAGTGCCTATGGAGGCATCAAAAGTAGGGCAGAGTGAAAATATCAAATTGCTACTTTTTGGGCATATGAGGCCGTTTTAGACCCCATTTTGGAGCCTCAAGGTTGTGAACATCAGTTTCAATGTATTCTAAGATTTTGGCCATGTTGACCGAAAGTAGGTACACATGTTGCAGATTTCAAATATGTAATTTTTAAGGTATTTTTCGAGAAGCAAACATAAGTTTTATATACAAACAAGTTGCAAATTACATGTATTGTGGCGCAGAGTTGAAGAAATAGGAGGAAAAAATGCCAAAAGCGCAAGGACAACCTTAAAAGTTCAAGGCAAGTACAAAAGAGGAAAAGTGCATTTAAATATAAAAATGCACTCTAAATCCTTGCAAAAGAGTGCCAAGCTCCCTCCTGTGCAATTTGTAAATGTAGATGGGCATGGGTGAAGGCACAATGCAAATAGAAAGGGAATAGGAAAAGAGGACCTAAGCTAAAATAGTTGGTCATGTAAAAAAGGAATGGGTTCCCAAAAGGGATTAGGGTTTTGTGTAAAAGGTAAATTTAAGTGAATGAAGAAGCTCATTCTTGTGTGTGGCCAAAATTAGCTCTCTTCTTCTTCTTCTTCTTGCTTGCTTGCTTGCTTGAGCTTGTGCTTGAGAGAGGGAGTGAGGGAGTGAGTATGTGAGGGTGAGAGACCAGATGGAGAAGCTCTCCATCTTCTCCTCTCTTCTTCTTCTCTTCTCTTGTCTCGCACGTGACAAGGGAGCATGGAGCTTGGGGATTGAGGATCGAGATTTCTTAAGCTTGCACCTTGGATCATGGAGCTACTAGAGTGCTTGTGGGAGGAGGCAACTCGATCAAGCATGGAGGTGATCTCAATACACTCGTAGGTGTGAGAGTGTGTACTGCTATGTGAGAGATAGCCATTGCACTTGGCTGGAAATGCTTAAAACAATAAGCGGTCTGTAGATCTTGGCAGTCAAGAAAGAAGCTCCACATTTTGATTCCATTGTCAAGACCAAAAAATTCAAGCTTTGAGTACTTGTGTGCTCTGAATTGAGCATTGAAGTAGGGTTTGCCTCGAACCAGTGCTTGAGATAGGTAGGAAGCAAGGGATTTGAAGAGGTATTCGATCTCCTTTGCAAGTAAATTTCCTAGTTTCTTGGATTTAGGTAAGTATGTTAAATTAGTGTAAGTAGTTGCTTGTGATTTGGATGCATTTAAGTAAGGAAAAAAAAGGAAATTTAGAGAAATAAACATTAGGGTTTTTGCTATAATAGAAGGCCCAAAACATGAAAAAAACGGGGAAAAGAGAGCTTCAAGGATTAGGATAGCAAAGAGAGAGAAGGGGAAAGTAAGAGGGCAAGAGAGAAAGGGTTTAAGAAGTCAAGAGAGCAGAGAGAGGGCTCATTTGTGTGCATTTAGTTAAGAGAGAGCTACAAGGAAGAACCACGTATCTTTTCATTGATTCACATTCCCGTATTCTCGAGCCCTACAGGTATGCTCTGAGTGTCAAGTTATGCTTATTGATCCTAATTAGGACCCTGGGTGCAATGTTTGGATAATTGCTAGGAGTATTTAAGTGATTTTTTATATTTCTGGACCCCTGATTGTTGTCACATTCAGACGGATTCCACAGTCGTCCAAGTCTCGCTACCACTCGGACAGTCCGAGTCACAAGTCCACTCAGACCACCAAAAATCGTCTAAGTTCCAGACTTGCGGACTTGGACAACATCACTTGGACTCAGACGTTCAAATCTACAGACTCGGATAATGGACTAGGATAGTTGTCCTCAGCCTTGGATGGCCAAATCTGAATGCCCCAAAATCATCCACTCGGATGCTTACATATTTAGCCTTGGATCCATCCATTAGGACCACTTAGACTCAAATGGTTTGAGTTAGACAACTGAGAAACATGCACTCGAACAGTCCATTCAGACTCGGACATGACACCCATACTCGGACAACAATCCTGACTTGAACGGGGATACCCAACTCGGACGTCTAAGTTAGGCACTCAGACATTATTACTCTAATAGACTACACAAAAGCCAGATTCTGGAAAATTGGACCCACCCTATGGTACGCATACAAAATAATAAATATTTGTCAAGCACTTCAATAAATAAGCACGTCTGAATAAATATTAACGCCACGCCTTTAATGATAAGGCGCACCCATCAAAAATGATAATTTCTTCTAGGTAATCTGAATACACGCCATTGCCCGGTGCTTCCCAACACCACCACTGCCTTCTCTACACATTAACTGAAACATTCGCAATTGTTAGAAAATAATAAAATTAAATCGACAAAAGTTAATACCTAGTAGTCTTCAGCTACAAAGTAAATTAATAGGTTGGAACTCTGTCATAACCTTAATTTAATACGAGTGTACTCTAAACTCATAAACGTCCATTAATTTAAATATGTATTTTGCAAAATCACCCGTGTGCACATTTTAACATGACACTCGAAAAGGACAGGTGCCCCCATCAACTTCTTGCATAAGGAATCCACCTTGTGTACAAGCCCTGTCAAATAAATATAATTTTACGGAATCCATCGTGGAATAAAAACCTCATGGAATCCGTTGCATGGAATATGCCTCTTGGGTGGTATCATACCCCCGAGGTGGGATAGCAATTGTCCTCAATTGCTATTAGCTCAATGTGGAGCGAGTAGTGAGGGGTAAACACTTAGGTTGCGGGCATGCATCCATTGGGCCTCTTCAACATGATGATTTTTAAACTTAACCAAATATCTGAGTATCTACGGCCATCTAGTAGTCATAAAGTGAGTATCTAAAATAGTTTTAGGTTCAAGGATTTCAATTTCTTCTTCTAACAAAGGAGGGTTTTCATAGACACGGTGAACAAGTAATTGGCCTCTAAAAGGTTGTAGAAAAATGATATGAAAAGGATTATGAATTTTACAATGTTGGGGTAGTTCTAATTTAAATGCATTGTCATTGATTTTGTGAATGATCTTGAAAGCTCCATAAAATCTAAAGGCTAACTTAACAACAGGGTGTTTCTCAACACTTTGCAATCTTCTCTTTTCAATGCATAACCAAACATAATCATCAACTTAACAACATGGTTTTTCTCAACACTTTGCAATCTTCTCTTTTCAATGCGTAACCAAACATAATCATCAACTTTGAAACTCATGGCTTTTCTTCTCTTATTAGCTTGTTTAGTGTATGATTGGTGGGCTTTTGCAATCATATCTTTAACTTCAACAAAAATAGTAGCATGCATATTGGCAATATCATCAATAATTTTAACTTTGTTTGACAATGATGTAACATGTGTAGGCAAACTATGTCCATAAATTATTTCAAAAGGTGCTTTATGTGTAGCTATATGTGGTGTATTATTGTATGAAAATTGAAGTAAATGCAGGTGTGTATCCCATTTTTGTGGTTTTGAAATTGTGTATGCACGCAAAAGATCTAATATTATATTGTTAGTAGCTTCTATTTTCCTATTTATTTCAAGATGAAATGCAGATGAGAAATCAATCTTAGTACCTAAATTAGCAAAGAAAGTAGTCCAAAATTTATTATAGAATCTAAAATCACGATAAAAAATAATAACTTTTGGCAAACCACGGTTAGTGAAAACAGTCTTCAAAAACAATTGTGTAGCTTGAGATGCAGTTAATGTTTTCTTGCATGGAAGAAAATATGCTTGTTTGCTAAATCAATCTATGATAGTCCAAATCATATCATGATTAGCTTGTTTGTTAGGCAAACTAGTTATAAAATCCATTGAAATATGTTCCCATGGTCATTCAGGAATTGCTAAAGGCATTAACAAAGCATATTGCTTACCATGGTGTCACTTGACTCTTTGACAAATTAAACACTTAGATACAAAGATAGAAACATCAAATTCCATTTGTAGCCAATAAAAATCTTCAACCAATGTACATAAAGTAGAAATAATACATCTATGGCATTCATATGGGGGACAATGAATTTCGTGCAACACAAATGATCTAAATGGAACAGTGTCACACAATCTTTTCTCATAAAACATAAATCCATCATAATAAGACAAAGAATCAATTGGAATCAAATTATTAGCAACTAATTTATTCCAATCAGTTTGAAATTAGTTTGAAGACTTGGGTCTTGGTCATAGGTATCCTTCATAGAAATAAGAGAATCAAAAGATATATCAGAGATGTTATGGATACTTGGTCTTCTACTCAATGCATCATCAAACAACATTCTGTCTTCCGGGTTGATATTGGATAAGTGGATGGAAACTTTGAATAAAAGCAGCCCATTTAATATGACGATTAGATATTTGTGATTGAGTAAGGAGATATTTGATACTTTGTTGGTCATTTTTTATCATGAATTCAGATCCCATTAGATAGTGTTTCCATTGACATAAGGCATGCACTACATCTAACAATTCCTTATCATAGGTAGAATACTTCAGCTCAGAGGGTTTAAATTTGCAACTAGAATAGACTATGGGATGTGAATCTTGCATAAGGACAGCTCCTATTCTTGATCCGCTAGCATCTGTGACTACTAGAAAGAATGATCGATTAAAGTCAGGTAATTGCAAAACATGTGCATGTGTTAAAGCATGTTTCAATAAATCAAAAGACATTTGCTGATTATTAGACCAATGATATACAATACCTTTCTTTAATAAATTTGTTAAAGGAAATGCAAGCAATGAAAAATTTCTCACGAATTTTCTGTAAAAGCTAGCAAGATCTAAGAAAGAACGTAACTCATGTATATTTTTAGGGATTGGTCAATTCAAAATTGCTTCTATCTTTTTAGGATCAACTTGAATACCATAAAAAGAAACAATATTTCATAAGTATTCAATTTGGGTTTGGAAAATTTCACTCTTTTCAAGGTTAGCATATAATTGATTCTCTTTCAATAATTTGAAAACCAAAAATAAATGTTGATAATGCTCGGTCTCATTCTTACGAAAAACCAATAAGTCATCAAAGAAAACAATTACACAATGCTTATACTTCAAAAATATTCGATTCATCATACGACTGAATGTAGCTGGTGCATTAGTCAAACCAAAAGGCATAACAAGGAATTCATAATGACCAAATTGAGTTCTAAATGCAGTTTTAAAAATGTCAGGTGTATCCAATCGTACTTGATGATATCCAGATTTGAGATCTATCTTGCTAAAAATAGTGGCTCCCTGTAGTTTATCCATGAGGTCGTCTACCCTAGGAATCGGATATTTATTCTTGACAGTGATCTTGTTTAGGGCACGATAGTCAATGCACATCCTATAGGTATTATTTTTCTTCTTCACTAATAGGATAGGTGCACCAAAAGGAGAACTACTGTGCCTAATGAGCCCTTGGTTTAATAGTTCTTCAACTTGTACTTGGTGTTCAATTTGATTGTGTCTATAAGGTGCTTTACATGGTGGTTGAGAACAAGGGATTAAATCTATTTTATGATCTTCAAGACGTGTAGGTGGTAAACTAGGAGGTAAATCAAAAGCAAAACAATCTTTAAATTGTGAAAGAAATTGTGCGTACCTAGAATGCATCTTATTTTCCTTAGCTTCAATTTCATTCGCCCATACTAAATATGATTTGCTACCTTTTCTCAATGCACATAATGTGATTTGTTTTCTGTTAGAATGAATTTTCATTGAATATGTGGAATAATCTACGTTAGGATTATATTTGTGACACCAAGGCATTCCTAAAATAATGTCACTAGCTTGCAAAGGCACAACTAAGAAATTTTTGCGCGTAACATAATCACCACTTTTAATTTCTAAATCATGAACTTCTTGTGTACCATTGTATCTAGTGCTTGAGAATGTAGCTTTTATGTGATAATGAGTTGGAACGGTATGTAAGTTCAATTCTTTTAGTAATTTTACATAGATAAAATCATGTGTGCTTCTGTCATCATGCAAAACAATCTTTTCGTGACCATGCACAAGACATTTCATCCTTAATAATGAATGAGGATTTGGCATACCTGGTAAAGTATCTGAAGTAGTACCGATATCATCATCATCTTCCGTGCAATCTGGCATTTTTTCATGGTCTTTATCTTCAGTCACTCCCAAGTAGTTGATGTGAACAGTTGGCTTCTTGGATTGACAATTTACTGTTAAGTGTCCAGGTCGTTGACACTTATAGCAAACTATAGGCTTGTCTTTGGAACATTATTGGTAATGGCTAGAATTTTAGGTATGTTGGGATTTGGCTGAAGAGATGGCTTAGGATTTGAATTTGTGTTTGATGGTAAAGGAAGAGGTCGTGTCTAGGGTTTACGAAAAGAAGAAGGAACAAAGCAATTTTGAATGAATCTTCAAAAGTTAGAATTGAATTGCTTTGTACCAAAGTTACCATTAGTTGGAAATTGTTGTGGTCACTTCTCTCATCTAGGAATTTTGTCTTTAGCATCATGGACTAAAGAAATCACATCCTCCAAATTCTTTGGATTGAACATGTTCACTTTAGCATAGAAGTGACCGAGCAAACCGTACATATACTTGCACTTGTGGATCACCTCAAGAACATATTCAAGCATTCAAAGTTGCAGTAAGGCATTCCAAAAACTCTTAGTGTATTGCAAAATAGGCTCACAATCTCTTTGTTGCAGAAGATCCCATTGTTTGATTGCTTTTTCATGGAATTGAGGTGGAAGACAATTCTACAAAAATTTATTTTGAAAGGCCTCCCAAGTAGTAGGACAATCAACACTCTTGCAGACAACAGTCCACCATAATGATGCTCTGTCCACTAGATGGTTAGTGACACATTTGAGTTTATCTTTCTCAGCATACTACTCTTCATGGAAATAATCATCAAACTGACTTATAAAAGCAAAAACAGTTTTTCTATCACATAGCCCATTTAAAGTACAAAATTTGAAATTTCTTTTACTTATCTTGGCTTCTTTCTTGAAGATTGTGCTTCGAGTGTCGCATCGATCGTACGTCGAATAACATCTTTGGGTTGTGCTCCATCTTGATTGATAGTGGATCGTTGAAGAGTGGCCAGTTGAGCTTGCAAAGTTTGACGTGCTCTTCGTTCCTCTTGAAGTTACATCATAATTAGGTCCAATTTTTGCTCTAGAGTTGATTCTGGTAAATCACTTTTGACCTTAAAATCTTCCATGGTTTGATTGGACATCCTGCAAAATCTCAAACAACCTCACACACTCGAAATATTGTTAGAGGGATAAGCATATCTTAAGTTTTGGTTTACAAGGCTTGCTTTCTTTTAAAATATGGATTTTTGCAATATTGCTTCTTTTGTGGGTATAGTAATTGATGTCGGTCATCTTCTAATGAATACTTCTTCCATGTAGACTGCGTATGACAATTTGCTTACTAGAAATTGTCTTTGTATCAGGGTGCAGGTACAAATAGGGGGTTGTTGGAGTTGCAAAACCGGTTCCGGGAAAGAGCTCAATGTGAATTGATGCTAGGCAAGAGATTAAAGAGTAAAATTCTTAAGATTTAGTCTAAGCTTAAAACATTAAGCTTAAGCTTTTTAATGAAAATCTTTGACCCAATCGAATTTGATGGGACAGGACCTCAAGAGCTTTTTGACGATGTCAATGCCCTACAATTCTCGTCCTGCCGTCATCGATTCCTAAAATTAGGAAGGTTAAGATTTATTATAAAGCTTATTAAGCTTTATAATCTCCAACCTTAATCAACTGTTCTCTATCAATAAGACTAATTTACAAAGGAGCTTGGGAGGTGGTCCTCCGTCGCCAAAGAGTGATCCTTCGTGATTCAACAACACAACAGGGGGTTCTTCACCACTAGGAATACACTGGTATTAATGATTCATCGCAAGACTACTTGTAGAGCCCGTTCATTTCAGGAGCTTTGCCTTCACGCGAGATGCTAAGCGATTGGAAGCCCTTGATCTCAGCTTTGCTCTGATACCACTACTGCGCAAATCAGATGATGTATGCATGCGTAGTGAGAACCGGAAGGTCCCCAAGAACAAAGAACTCTACTAAACTTCATAAAATCAAGAAGAGAGTTTGCATAATATGAAGGAAAAAGACAAATTGGGTACAATCTCCCCCCACACCTTGTGTGAGTGCTCCACAAGGCATGTATTTATAAATTTATTAATCTCCAAGCTAAAAATTAGCCCAATTTTACAATTAGCATGCTTCGTCTTTTGTGTTTGCTTTTGTCCAAATAAAGAATAAAGCAGTTGGGTATCCCAAAAGTCGCAGTGCCCATGTGCATACAAAATAATAAATATTTGTCAAGTACTTCAATAAATAAGCGCACCTAAATAAATATTAGCACCACACCTTTAATGACAAGGCGCATACCCATCAAAAATGATAATTTCTTCTAGGTAATTTGAATGCACGCCATTGCCCGGTGCTTCCCAATGCCACCATTGCCTTCTCTACACATCAATTGAAGTATTCACAATTGTTAGAAAATAATAAAATTAAACCTACAAAAGTGAATACCTAGTAGTCTTCAGCTACAAAATAAATAAATAGGTTGGAACTCTATCCTAAGCTTAATTTAATACGAGTGCACTCTAAACTCATAAATACCCATTAATTTAAATATGTATTTTGCAGAATCACCCACGTGTACATTAAATTAACATGACATCCAAAAAGAGCAGGCGTCCCCGTCAACTTCTTGCACAAGAAATTCACCTTGTGTACGAGCCCTAGCAAATAAATATAGTTTTATGGAATCCACCGCAAAACCTTGCGGAATCCACTGTGGAATAAAAACCTCACGAAACCCACCATGGTCTCACATAATCCACCGTGGAATATGCCTCCTGGCATCATCAACAGAAGTGTTGCACCACTCCTTAGAATAGAATCGGCCTCGGAGTTGCAACCATTAGGCCAAACTCCTTCTAGAGAAGGTTATGAGTTTGAACCTAAGTCAAAAGTGAGCTATGAGAGTGACCCGAACCTAAGGCCAAATGCTCGAAAGGGACCTCAAACTCCACCTAAGGCACGGGTGGTTAAAGGAGGACAAGAGAAAGTAGCCAAGGGATTGGAAGCTGAAGAACAATGAAAGCCCTAGGATCTTCTTATGCACTTCACAAAGTTCAAAAAGGGCAACAATATAGTAATCTTGTTAGGAGCTAAGAGACAAGGACAAGCAAATGAATCTATCAAAGGGCCTGCTAGAATCAAGGAAACCAACTTGGTAGGGGAAGGGGAAAATCCTCAACTTTGTTCATAGCTGAGGACGTGATTAAGAAAGAGGAGTCTGATCTCATTGCTCTCCCCTATGAGAGTTCATAGATGTATTAGTTGAACCCAAAGGAGTCAGTCCAAGGGTCATGACCCATAACATCTCGATGACTCCGGATGCAACACCAGTTAAACAACAGCCATACCCAATGAATCCAAAGCACACACACACCATCAAGGAGGAGATAGATAAGCTATTAAAAGCCAAATTCATCTATGAAATTAAGCACACAGACCGGGTATCACCTATTAAAGATGCGGGATCTAGAGCATGGCAGAGGCGGAAGCTATGGAGGATGGAAGATGTAGATACTACTCATGTTGACATTGACAAAGAAGACAACTGTTACACAAGTGAATTAGGTTTCAAGATTGAGACTTGGACTCATAAACACAATCTTGTGTAGGACTGACAATGACACAGACACTTGACAGAAAGAGACAAGTACTATTGCATTATCATCATATGAAAGTGATAGTCAAGTACATCATTATATAGGATTTCTTGGTAGCACACTACATCACTGTGCCTATGGGATCTGTCTCTCTTCCTAGAATGAACTGCACCTTCCTAGCCTAGTTGTTCCATACAAAGGGGCATACATAGGGTGTGATTGGAAGATTCTCAACACCCCTCCTCAATCACAACCTGAAAGTACAAAGTGTGTAGAGGCTTTAGCGAGAGCAACACCTGCAAAGTGTGGGCATACCACAAACATGGGAAAACACAAGAGGTTGCAGAAAAGGCTAAGTGTGGGTACCATAAACATGGTGGACATCTAGAGGCTGTAACAGGGGCCTCACAAAGTGTACAGAGGCTGTAGTACAAGGCTACATGAGGAGTTTTTACAAGCTTATGAAAGGAACATTAAGGCAGGTACAATGCTTTTAAAATAGAAAATGAGAGACAAGGACCGATAGGCCCTTGTGGTCTTTTTCAGCATATGCTTTCTCTTTTTCAGCATGGAAAATCTTCTTGTCTTTCATCTTTGGTTCTTCAGCTTTGAATGATATGATCATTTGGTCTTCATGGCAGATCTTCTTCTTGTCCTTCTCTTCTTCATTGTTTGTTTGGTCTACTTCTTCTTTGACTTTTCTTGCAGCTTTAGTCTTCATGTCCATGTCCCCCTCAAGCAAAGGTATCATCTTTGAGGTAGTGAAAATGTCTTCAAAATCTTCTGATGGATTCATTGATTGAACTTTGATATAGACAGCTTCATGTCTTTCTGCAAGTAAGATAGCCAAGTCTTGCATGCAATGTAAATGGGCAACAAGAGTAATGTTACTCTTTATGACAGGTAACCACCCAAGAGACTTCATGCTTGGCATTTCCATGATGGAATCAGCTTAAAATTTGTGAAACTTTCTAGCACAGAGTTGAAATCTAATGTGTCAGAAGACACAACCAATGGCAGTGTGAAAACACACTATGTAGTATCAAAAGATACTATGGTTGAACTTGATGATGATTCTTGATGCTTTGATTTTGTTGATGCTTATCTTCTTAAATCTTTTTCTTGGTGGAAACTTTAGTAACACAGTGGATCAGAGTGACAGAGGTTTGGGTTGAGTGTCATGAGAGAGAAAATGAAAGAAAAATGAGTTTGGGAGATTTTGGCTATGGTGGAATTAGGGTTTCTAAGACAGGGGCTTGGTTTTTTTCAGATTGCAGGAGCTGTACTTGATGATTTTCAAAATTTTTTTTATGGAAAGATAGCTTACTTCATGGGCTATCAAAGCCCCATAACAATCTATCAGATCGCCAGCAGTACGGCGTGTGCAGAGAGCTCGATTAGAGACGGCGCAGATCAGGACAACGACGACGAATTTTCGCAATGCCAGGGTTGTCGGTTGCCAATGTGCCAAGGAGAAGCACAGGGAGTAGGAGAACAATCCCCTAGAAGGAAGCAGGAGCTAAAGTGGCCTGGTTGAGGAGTTATGGAAGCTCCAAGTGAGGTAGGTCCTGTCTGGCTATGGCAGACACGGGGCAGAGATTGAGAATTTTCATAATGCTAAAGCTATGCTTGCCCAAAGTCAATGATTGATGTGTCAAGAAGAAGCTCTGGAAGCAGGGGAACACTTTCCCAGATGGAAGCTCCAAGAGGTTTGACTTGTGGAGTGAGATATAAGAGCTTCAAGCTAACAGGGTGATGCTGGCTATGGCTGCCATGGAAGCTCAAGTGAAAGAGATGAAGTCATGGGCTAGAACTGTGGTGACCAAAATTGAAGAGGAATTGAGAGAGAGCAGAGAAGAGCTAAGCCATGCTCCTGATACCATGTTAAAGATGCGGGATCTAGAGCATGGTAGAGGCGAAAGCTATGGAGGATGGAAGATGTAGATACTACTCATGTTGACATTGACAAAGAAGACAACTGTTACACAAGTGAATTAGGTTTCAAGATTGAGACTTGAACTCATAAACACAATCTTGTGTAGGACTGACAATGACACAGACACTTGACAGAAAGAGACAAGTACTATTGCATTATCATCATATGAAAGTGATAGTCAAGTACATCATTATATAGGATTTCTTGGTAGCACACTACATCACTGTGCCTATGGGATCTGTCTCTCTTCCTAGAATGAACTGCACCTTCCTAGCCTAGTTGTTCCATACAAAGGGGCATACATAGGGTGTGATTGGCAAATTCTCAACATTACCCATAGTAATTGTCTTGAAGAAGAATGGAAAAATTCAAGTGTGTGTAAACTATAAAATAGTCAACACTGCAACAAAGAGAGATAACTATCCACTATCCTACATTGAGCACATGCTTGGGAGAGTAGTTGGAAGAGAGGCATATAGTTTTCTGGATGGCTTCTCAAGTTATAACTAGGTGCAGACACCTTGACGATAGGCATAAAATAGTGTTTGCAATGAAATGGGGTGTGTTTGCCTATATAGTCATTCCATTCGGGGCTTGACAAATGCAGCTACCTTTCAGCACCTCATGTGTACCATCTTTAAAGACATGCTTAGGTGAGAATTGGAGGTGTTTGTTGACAACCTATGCATTCACTCTAGTTGGAGGGAACACCTAGATAAACTTCATGTAGTCTTTGAGCGGTGTAGGCTATATAATCTCTCTCCTTAAACCCCTTAAAGTGCTAGTTTTGGGTGAAACAAGGGGATGTATCCTAGGGCACATGGTGTCTAAGAATGGCATTTCCATTAACTTCTCCAAATTCATAGTCATTGTTGATTTACCATTACCCATAAACTATAAGGGAGGTCAGTGCTCTCTAGGGCATACAAGGTACTATCGACAATTTGTTTTGAACTATGCATTGATTGTTAGATATGATCAATGCCCCACCCTCATTAGGTGCTACCAATGATCCATGGTGCTCAAAGTTGTAAGGCCCCCATTATGAGGAGAAGCCAAATATGAGCCCGGACATTGGTTGAGTCCTGACTTGTATATCAGATGAGGTCTATGTGACCGGATGGCAAAAAGGTGACTGTTGTGGGTCTAATCTTTGGGTTAGACGGAGTGGTTAAGCTGGTAGCAACTCGAGGCACATTGCATTGAGTTGCGTGGTAAGGGAGTTAAAAGGGGCCCCTATTGTGGGGTCCGAGGGGGGCCAGCGGCCCCCCTGGCGGGGGTCCGGGGGCAGCGCCCCCGGCCCGATGGTAAAGGGAATATTCCCTGGAATATTCCCTGGCCGACTAGTGGAGGCTCATATGGTAGGTCGGTCAGCAGGCCGACCTAACGACCTTCGCGGGCTATAAAAGCTAAACCCCTTCGCAGCCATCTTACACTCATCTTTCACCCAGTCAGAGTTGTTGTTCCAGCTAGCCTTAAGCTCTTCACCTATCTTCTGTCTAGATCGCCATCTAAGCTTCACACAGTGGAAGCGCACGGGTGGACAGAGCCATCTTTGTATCAGTTGTTTGGAGTTAAAGAATTTTACTGATTCTCCTCTTATCTGTTGTGTACTCTCTATCTCTTTCTCAGATTCTGTTCGTTGCGCCGTGTAATATTTTACATGGTATCAGAGCCCAGGGGGCTCTAGAGATCGGAGAGAGTGCAAGAGGCAAAGGCTTCAACAGCAAAGAGAAACGATGTCGACTCCGGGAAGCAGTTCTGGCGCATCAGGAAGCGGTGCAGGAGGTGGTGCTGTTGTACCGGCTATTCAAACACTGAGGATTCGTCCACCAACCTTCAGCGAAGGCAAGTTAGATGGTACAAACTACACCTTGTGGAAGTTCAAAATTACTACTATCCTTGATTCTTATGAGCTTCTGGAGACTGTGCTGGGGACTGACGCAGAACCACAGCCTACCCCCGACCCATCAAATCCTAGTGTGATGATTCCTCCGAATGCAGATCTTCTACGAGCTTGGAAACGAAGGAATGCAGATGCATTGTGTGCCTTAGTTACAAGCTGTTCTGACAGTGTTTTGACTCTGATTCAGCATACAACCAAAGCGTCAGAGGCTTGGAATGTACTAAGGAGTCAGTATGAAACACGAAACCAAACAAGGATTCAAAACTTGGAGAATCAACTAGCAGCGGAGAAGTTTGCTGAAGGAGAGACGGTTGAAGCATTCATCACTCGGATTAAGAATCTGCGCGACCAGATGGCTGGCGCTGGGATACAAAAGACTAGCGAAGAGCTAGCTCGGAGGTGTCTTCGGATTTGTCCACAAAAGTTTGATGGACTAGTAACTGCCCTTAATACTCAGGTGAGACCTCAAGCTTTGACTTTTGAGGAGTTTTGTGCATTATTAATGGAGGAGGAGTTGAGGCTGAAAGCCCGAGAAGGAAGCAACAATGGAGATGCTGCATTCTCTGCCAATGCAAAAGGCAAAGGTGTTTCCTCCACCAAAAATGATGGTGACAAAAAGAAGAAGGGCGGCAAGAAGAAGTTTCAAGGAGAGTGCTTCTACTGTAAGAAGAAAGGACATGCAATTGCAGATTGTCGTGTCAAGAAGGCAGATGAAAAGAATGGTACCCTTAAAAGTAAAGGGAAAGAGACAGCCAATACGGCTGAAGCAGAGTTGGAATTATTCATGGCGACCATTGAGGAAGTGTGCTCCTCGGCGCAAGAAGAATCTACCACTGACTCTTGGGTGTTGGATAGTGGGGCCTCCCGTCACATGACCAACAAGAAAGGTCTATACAGTTCTATGCAGCCTCTACAAGAATCCATCACTGTGACGGTTGGAAATGATGCTAAATGCCCTGCTGCGGGCACAGGTACTATTTCTTTTGTTGCTGCAAATGGTGAAGTCAAAAAGCTTTCAAATGTGTTGTATGTTCCCGAAATCAGAAGAAATCTCTTATCAGTTGCTGCCATAACTGATCTTGGTCATGAAGTAAGGTTCAAGAAGACAGGTGCAGAAATTATTGATAGTGCTGGCACAATTGTTGGCAAAGGAGAAAGGAGGAACAACCTGTATGAGCTAAGTGCTCTTACAGCCACCGCTGGAGTGGGCACAAGTAAGCTTTGGCATGAAAGGTTTGGACACATCGGATTTGCAGTATTGAAGGAGATGCAAAAGCAAGGTATGGTTGCTCACCTACCTACAATAGCTGAATTGAAGGAACCATGTGAAGCTTGTATGATGGGCAAGCAACAGAGAAAGGCATTTCCACAAGAAAGCAAGAATAGAGCACATGCTCCTCTAGAGTTGGTGCATGCTGACTTGTGTGGTAAGATGCCTACACAGGCCTTGGGGGGATCTTCTTATTTTATGTTGATTGTCGATGACTACAGTAGGAAGATGTGGGTGTACTTCCTTCGTGATAAGGCTCAAGCTTTTGGTAAGTTTAAAGAATGGCTAATACTTGTTGAGAATGAAACAGGGAAAAGTGTGAAGAAATTTAGAACAGATGGTGGTGGTGAGTTCAACTCAAAGGAGTTTGAAGGCTTTTGCAAGAGCAAAGGGATCAAGCGTCAATTGACGACGCCTCACACACCTCAGCAGAATGGTGTTGTGGAACGCAGGAATCGTACCATTGTGGAGATGGCAAGATGCATGCTAAAGGGCAAGGGATTGCCTAACCATTTTTGGGCTGAAGCTGTTAATACTGCAGTCTACATTCTAAATCGGAGCTACACAAAGGCTCTCAAGGGAAAAACACCTCATGAGGCTTACACTGGTAAGAAACCATCTGTTTCACATTTCAGAATTTTTGGATGTGAATGTTATGCACATGTTCCAGATGAGAAGAGAAACAAGTTACAACCAAAAAGCAGAAAATGTATCTTCTTGGGTTATAGTGATGAGCAGAAGGCTTACAAGTTATATGACCAAGAGGCAAAGAAGATCATCGCGAGCCGTGATGTGGTGTTCAAGGAGGAGCCGCATACAGTGGAGGAGGAGAAGGCAAGGTCTTCCACTTTATCATCAAGCGAAGAAGTAGTCCACTATGAACCTGTCCCGAGAGCTATCCCTATCCTTAAGGAGGAGGAAGCATCATCTTCAGATGATGAGGAAAAAGTTCACCAACCTGACATCACCCCACCGGAAAAGCCATTGCCGCGCTGGGTGAAGCAGCTCTATGACCACAATAATCCTATGCCTGCATCTGTTGAGGAGAAGGCAGACGGACCAAGGAGGTCTCAGAGAATAGAGGAGCAAAGGAGGGCTTCTGCTCACATAGTCAACATGGCCTTGATGGTTGAGATTATGAGAGAAGTAAAGGAGCCAACTGACTTAGAAGAAGCACTTGCAGATCCATCATGGAAGGCTGCTATGCAGGCGGAGTATGACAGCATAATGAAGAATGACACTTGGGAGCTAGTGGATCGGCCAGCAAAGCGGAAGATTATTGGCACCAAGTGGATCTGGAAGGTAAAGTACAAGGCTGATGGTACCTTAGAAAAGTACAAAGCTAGACTGGTTGCCCAAGGATTTTCACAAGTTGAAGGGTTTGATTTTCAAGAGTCATTTGCCCCAACTGCCAGAATGACCACTATTCGCACGGTACTTGCAGTGGCTGCCCACAAGAAGTGGCCAGTGTACCAAATGGATGTTAAGTCAGCGTTCTTAAATGGTGACCTCAAGGAGGAGGTTTACGTGGCTCAGCCACCAGGGTTTGAGGCCCCCCATTCTGAGAACAAAGTGTGTAAACTGAAGAAGGCATTGTATGGGCTGAAACAAGCCCCCAGAGCATGGTACCAACGGATAGATAGGTTCTTTTTAAACCTAAACTTCAAAAGATGTGCCTCAGATGCTAACTTGTATGTTTACAGGGATGGTAAAAAGTCTGCAGTGATTGTCCTATATGTGGACGACCTTCTTATTACAGGTGACTATGAAGATATGATCAACCAAACTCGAAAGGCTTTGAGTTTTGAGTTTGAAATGACAGACTTGGGCTTGCTGCACTATTGTTTGGGGATTGAAGTCTGGCAAGAGCCAGGAAAGATCTTCATCTCTCAGAAGAAGTATGCATGGGAGATCTTGAAGGCATTTGGCATGACCGAGTGCAAGGAGATAGCTACACCTATGGAGGTGAATGTAAAGTTATCCGTTGAGGATACATCAGCACTAGCAGACATTGGGAGGTATAGGAGGTTGGTCGGCAGTCTAATCTACTTGTGTAACACCAGACCAGATATCAGTTTTGCTGTTGGTGTTTTGAGCAGGTTCTCAAACAAACCTCATGAGAGTCATTGGAAGGCTGGGATGCGGGTGCTCAGATACTTGAAGAAAACTCTTGACTATGGTATCACATACAGTTTCGGAACTTCTCTTGTGGGGAACTGTGACTCAGATTGGGCAGGAGACATTGATTCCAGGAAGTCAGTTTCTGGTTACTGTTTCTCTCTGGGTTCAGGAATTTTCTCTTGGATTAGTAAGAAGCAACCAACAGTGGCATTGTCTTCTACCGAAGCAGAGTACAAGGCAGCTTGTTTTGCTGCATGTGAGGCCGTATGGTTGAGAAGGATTCTATGGCATATGGGAGTGCAGGATGAAGAACCAACTGTGCTGAGATGTGACAATCAGAGTTGCATCGCCATTGCCAAAAATCCAGTGTTTCATGCACGCACCAAACATATAGAGATCCAGTATCACTATGTGCGTGATTTGATGGAGGATGGGATAGTGGAATTGGTCTACTGTCCAACAGAGGAGAATGGAGCAGATATCTTCACCAAAGCACTTACGAAGGATCTGCTTCAAGTTCATCTTCAGAGACTCGGCATTGGGCCGAGGAGATAGTTCACCTATGGGTGGACATTGAGGGGGGGTGTTAGATATGATCAATGCCCCACCCTCATTAGGTGCTACCAATGATCCATGGTGCTCAAAGTTGTAAGGCCCCCATTATGAGGAGAAGCCAAATATGAGCCCGGACATTGGTTGAGTCCTGACTTGTATATCAGATGAGGTCTATGTGACCGGATGGCAAAAAGGTGACTGTTGTGGGTCTAATCTTTGGGTTAGACGGAGTGGTTAAGCTGGTAGCAACTCGAGGCACATTGCATTGAGTTGCGTGGTAAGGGAGTTAAAAGGGGCCCCTATTGTGGGGTTCGGGGGCCGCGGAAGCGGCCCCTGGCTGGGGGGTCCCAGGGGGGCCAGCGGCCCCCCTGGCGGGGGTCCGGGGGCAGCGCCCCCGGCCCGATGGTAAAGGGAATATTCCCTGGAATATTCCCTGGCCGACTAGTGGAGGCTCATATGGTAGGTCGGTCAGCAGGCCGACCTAACGACCTTCGCGGGCTATAAAAGCTAAACCCCTTCGCAGCCATCTTACACTCATCTTTCACCCAGTCAGAGTTGTTGTTCCAGCTAGCCTTAAGCTCTTCACCTATCTTCTGTCTAGATCGCCATCTAAGCTTCACACAGTGGAAGCGCACGGGTGGACAGAGCCATCTTTGTATCAGTTGTTTGGAGTTAAAGAATTTTACTGATTCTCCTCTTATCTGTTGTGTACTCTCTATCTCTTTCTCAGATTCTGTTCGCTGCGCCGTGTAATATTTTACATTGATCGCTAGGCCCCTTTACAAATTTTTGATCGTATTCAAGTGGACCAAGAATGGCAATGCACCTACAAGGAACTAAAAAAGGCTCTCATGACCACGCCAATTCTACAAGCCCCAAATTGGAATATAACATTCCACGTGCACATTGATGCATCAAAATTCACCACGGGAGTTGTTTTGTGTCAACCTAGTGAACATAATCTTGATTATCCTATGGGCTTTACAAGTAGACAACTCACAAATATGGAGATGAATTTCTCCACAACAAAAAGGAATGGCCTAGCCATGGTATTCACTGTAAAGAAGTTTTGTCATTATCTTTTGGCTATGCCCTTTGTCTTCTTCGTTGACCATCAAGCCTTGCTTTACCTAGTGAACAAACCTTGAACTACAAGGCACATAGCTTGCTTATACTTCTATAATTTGACTTCTCTGTGGTTTTAGGCAAGGGTAAGCAACATTACATGATAGATCATACGTCCCGATACCCATAGGAGAAGCTACTGCACAGGGCATCGTGGACAACTTTCTTGATGTGTACCTACTTAGAATGTCAAGTGGGAGAGACCTTTTTAGGGCCAATCTAATGCCCTATTGGGCAGATGACATAGTCCAAATCCTAGAGCATGGACTCCATGAGAGACCTATAGAGAAGGCTAGACTAAAGTGCCTTATCCTTAAGATTCAACCTTATCAATTAATTGCTGACCAACTCTATAGACTAGGACAGGACGAGTTCTTGTGAAGATGCGTGTGTGAGCATGAAATGCATGAGGTGCTTGTTGAAGCACATGGTGGAATTGTTGGAGGGCACTTTAGAAGAGACACTACTGCACACAAGGTGCTGCAATCTCAGCTATGGTGATCCACCCTATTCTGCAATGCTGCTAAGTTCGTGAAGCACTGTGATGAATGTCAAGGAACCAAAGTGCCCATCCATAAGGACAAGATAGAGTTGACCCTGGTAATAGCATGATAACCCTTTGAAAAGTGAGGGATCAAGTTTATTGGGCCAATCAGCCCCATAGCACAGTACTCATAGGCCAAGTACACCATTGTAGTGAGATAGATTATCTCACAGAATCTATGAGGAAGAATGATGCTAGGACCATGACTAAGCTCCTTTGGGAGCAAGTGATCTCGCAATTCGGCTACCCTGTCAAGCTAGTTAGTGATCAAGGTGAGGACATGGAGTTCATTAATGAAGTAATTTCCCATTTTGTATCCACATTCTTGATCATCCATAGAAAATCATCACCATACTATCCTCAAGTGGAATCCATGAACAAGATCCTAGTGAATGTCCTGACTAAGGTAGTCTCTGCCTCACGTAGTGACCAGGACAATAAACTCATGAAAATGCTATGAGCCTAGAGGACAGCCTATAAGATGGTTCTAGGGCAGATACCATTCAACCCTACCCATAGGACTAAAGCAATCCTGCTAGTGGAGTTTTTTGCTCCAAGCTTGAGAGTGGCAGTGCAAGAGAGATGGGATGGCAAGGAGGCATGGACAAAACTCATGGCAAAGCTAGAATGCCTTTTTGAGACCCGACTCCTAGCTAGCCATGTGCTAATTTGTGAAAAGGCAAGACACAAGAGATGGTTTGACAAACATACCAAACAACATGACTTTAAGCAAGGCAATCTAGTGTTGTTATACTCTATAAAGGGCCGTAAGCAAAGGATGAAGTTCAAGGTATTTGGGCCTTTCAAAGTATGCAACATCAATTAAATTGGCAATGTAGAGCTCAAGAGCCTAGAAGGAGAGGGCGTAGGCTTCTTCAATGGTAGTTGCCTCAAGAAGTACTACCCTCCATCACACCCATTGCACGAGCCTCCAATGCTACAACCCCCTATAAACGTGAGAGTTTCTAGTATCACTGTGATAGAGGACAAGGATGAGGAATTGGTAGAATCCACCTTTCTACTCATATCAATGACTACCTCGAAGACGCACATCTTGGACACACTTATTGATAAGGAGGTGACTTTAATATTCTTATACACGATCATTGGACTCTCATTGGTCAACCCCAGTTGTAGCCTGCTAATACTAAACTCAACCCATTTTGGGAACAGTCCTAGTCACTGCTAGGAAAATGCAAAATAGTGGTCTCTATCAAGACTAAAAGCCTTCTTATAATCTTCTACATGATGCCTACCACCAAGGCTGTTGGTAATGAATCGCTGCTAGGATACACATTTAAGAAAAAAGCACACTAGAATGTCGACTATAACTCACAACATGTTCACCTCACCATTGGCAATGTTTGGGTAGTGACGACTTTTTGAAAGGTGAGAAGGATCGAAGCTTGCTTGGAAGTGAGCTATGGCAGAGAGCAAGAGCAAGAAGAGAGAGAGACACAAATGGAAACTCCAACAGCCACAATGTGTGACCAAGCCTTCCTTTATTCAAATTGTCACTAAAAGAATAAAGAATAAGTGACAGTGACAGGCGCCCCCCACCTACAGTGTGCAGTGGCGGGTATTGTCAGTGTAGTAATACATGGGCAGCTAGGCAGAGGCACCTTTACCCCCAACAAGCTTCCACTTAAAGGTGAATTTACCCAGTGAGGAGTGAAAAGAAAAAGAAAAGACAGTACAATGTACACATGTACAACAAGATGAGGAAAAACTTCATCTTATCCAATGCCCATCAATCTCTTGAGGAAGGAAAAATGCTCAATAGTGAGGCTTTTTGTGAGCAGATCTACATGATTTTTGTCAGTGGAGATCTTGACAAGGTCAACAAACTTTTCCTCAATGACCCCACATATGAAGTGATACCTCACCTCAATGTGTTTCATCTTCGCATGGAAGACCAGATTCTTGGCTAGCTGAATAGCACTCATAAAATCCGAATGCAACGTAGGTGTAGTATCAATCCTAAGGTCATAAACCAAACGGCCCAACCATATGGCCTCCTTGTAAGCCCCAGTGGCCGCAACATACTCGACCTTAGTGGTAGAGAGAGCCATAGACTTTAGAACCCTAGACATCTAAGAAATAGCACCTCTAGCATAGATAAAGACATAGCCAAAAGTGGACTTCCTACTATCTACATGTCTTGCATAATTGGAGTCTATGTAGCCCACAACTCTTGTATCCAAGCTACCATAGCAAATACACATATCTATTGTTCCCTTCAGGTATCTCATGATACCCTTTATGGCATCCCAATGCTTTTTTCCAGGTGTAGCCATATAGAATGCCACAATACCAATTGCAAAGGAAATATCTAGAAGAGTGGTTATCATGGCATACATCAAACTGCCCATGGCTGATGCATAAGGGATCTTGACCATCTCGGCCCTCTACTCATCCATGTGTGGACAATTGGCCTGTGAAACCTTCACATAAGAAGGTAATGGACAGCCAATAGGCTTTACATCCTGCATGCGGAAACGCTCAAGGACTTTATGAATGTACTCCCTCTGTGAGAGCCCTCTGTGAGAGGTAGAGTAGTCCCTGATGCCTGTCATGCTTAATGCACATACCAAGAATGTGAGAGGCCTATCCCAAATCCTTCATCTCAAAGCTCTTCTTTAGCTGAGATTTAAGAGCATCCAGCTCATCATGAGCTTTCCCTGCTATCAGCATATCATCCACATAAAGTACCAAAATAAGCAATGAGCCATCACAAACTTTCTTCATGTAAAGACACAGATCCATAGTACTTCTGCTGTAGCCCTGTGACTGCATAAAAGCATCAAACTTATGATACTACTCCCTAGGTGCCTACTTCAAGCCATAAAGACTTTTCTTCAACTTACATACTAGGTGCTCCCTTCCAGGTTCTGCAAAGCCCTTATGCTGCTCCATGTATATCTCATCATGCAAATCCCCATGCAAGAATGTAGTCTTAACATCTATCTGGTACAAGTCCAAGTCAAGCTGCATAACTAAGGCGAAAACCAAGCGTAGGGTGGTCATCTTGACCACAGGATAAAAGACTTCATCAAAGTCAATTCCATGCTCTTATTTAAAACCCTTAGTGACAAGTCTTGCTTTATAAGCCGGCTTGGGGTTTCCAATGATACTTTTCAGCTTGTACACCCATTTGCATGGCAAAGCCTTCTTGCCTTGAGGCAGTGCAACCAAATCCCAAGTCATATTCTTGTGTAGGGAGTCTATCTCAGACTGCATATCCCTCTCCCATGAGTGACTGTCACCCCTGTGCATAGCCTCATTGAGGCTCTCTTCCATCTCTAACCAAGACATAATGTATCGAGGGCTCAAATCTATCAGGTGGATGTCTATCTCTAGTAGACCATCAGGCTCTGCGGCCGGTCCAACACCCTAGCCATGTGTAGCAACTGCTCCTGCAGGCTGTCCAACTGGCTGGTAGGAGCATGTGGATCCTCTTGGAATATAATCGTACGTATCTCTACCACCTTCTCAGGCTACCTATGCATCTTGTCTTCATGGAAGAGTACATCGTGGCTGCATATGACTTTCCACACTTGCGGATCCTAGAGGTGGTAACCCATCTTGCATGCATCCCCATAGCTAAGGAAAATGAGTTTGACACTCTTACGATCCAACTTAGTATGCTTGTCTTTGGGCACATGGCAGAATGACTCATATCCAAAGACATGCAGATGCACATAAGATGAAGGTTTCCCAATCCATACCTCCTCTGCAACCTAGAAATCCAAACCACTAGAAGGCGATCTATTTATGGCATGCATAGTTGTACTGACTGCCTCAGCCCAGAAGCTAGGGGCGGTCAATTGACGCTTAATACCCCTCTCGTCACATAGTTTCTCAAAAGCGTGTGACACATATTCTCCCCCATTGTCAGTCCTAAGGCATTTTAGCCTATGCCTAGCCTGGTTTTCAACAAATGCAAGCCATCTCTAAAATACAGCCAAGACATCAGACTTAAGCTTAATGGGGTAAGCCTAGACTTTATGCAAAAAATCGTCAATGAACGTCACAAAATACTTTGCACCACCCATAGACTGACAGGGCATGGGCCAACATACATTCAAATGTACCAATGCCAGGGGCTCACTCATGCGTGTTCTACCAGACTTCTTATGTGTATTCCTAGTCTATCTACCATAAAGACAATGCTCACATGAATCAAAACATGCATTTTCATTCCCTTCAAGGACATATGGCCCAAATGGGCATGCCAAAGAGATACATGTGGGATGGAACCCACTTACAAAACATGGTCAACAGAGGACCCATCAACTACAAGAGGATAGAGGCTGCCAGCTTTGGCACCTCTAGCAAGCACAAGTCTGCCACGAGTGATTTTCCAGGAAGAATCCCCAAATGAAACATGAAACCCAACATCATCAAGCTACCCTACAGACATAAGACTACATGTAAGCATAGATACATGACGTACATCCTGTAACAAAAAAGTACTGCCAATAGAGAATTGCAGCTATACATCCCCAATGCGGACTCAATGTGTTTTGCCCTAGCATGGGGCATTGGATTCCTAGCTAGCTGTATGCTACTCATGTTGTCACAATGAATGACAGTTGGACCATCTCCTTGCATGTCCAAATCACCTAATAACTTTTGCAACCATACCACCTCACATGCTGCCATAGCAGCACCTCTGTACTCAGCCTCTGTACTCAATAAAGCAACTGTAGGTTGCTTTTTCCTGCTCCATGTAACTGCTGCACTACCAAGGGAAAACATGAATCCACTTGTAGATCTTCTAGCTGACATGCTACCATCCCAATCTGCATCTTTGTATCCAAAGACCTATATGTCCTTACCTGCCTCATAAAAAAACCCATAATGTAAAGTGGACTTCACATATCTCAATATATGTCTAACTGCATCCAAATGAGGCTTTCTAGGCATCTGCACAAACTGATTGACAAGGCCAACAACATAGCTCAAGTCTGGCATTGTGATAGTCATGTAAATCAAACTCCCTACTATCCTCTTGAACATAGTAGAATCTTCTATCTCATCCCCAACTTCAGCACTCAACTTCACATTTTTCTCCAATGGTACTAAAAGAGGCTAGCATGGTGTCATACAATACTTGGATAACATATCCAAGCCATACTACCTTTGGGATAGCCATATACCATCATCACATATGATCACCTCAATACCAAGAAAGTATCTCAGCTCACCCAAATCTTTCATCTCAAACTTCTTCTTCAAGAAGTCCTTAACTTTAGCAATCCCATTGTCACTATCACTTGTAATAATCAAGTCATCCACATAGATGACTATGATGACCAACTCTGCATCTCCCTTTCTCACATAAAGTGAGTGATCAACATCAGAAATACAAAATCCAATATTGACAAGATACTCTCCAATCTTGTCAAACCATGCTCTAGGTGCTTGCTTCAGCCAATAGAGCGCCTTCTTTAACAACCTGCACACATATGTGGGATGCTCTAAATCCTCATAATCGGTTGGCTGCTCCATCTACACTTCTTCTTGCAATTCACCATGCAAGAAGGCATTCTTAACATCCATTTGCTGCAAACTCCAACCTTTGGCTACTGCAAAGGCAATCACACATCTAGCAGTTGCCATCCTAGCAACTGGACTGAATGTCTCTTCATAATCTATGCCATATGTTTGAGCATAGCCTTTTGCAACCAGCCTAGCTTTATACCTACTAACTGAACCATCTACATTATGCTTGACTTTGTAAACCCACTTCCAACCAATAGCTTTCTTACCCTTAGGTAAGGGTATCGAATCCCAAGTCTTATTGGCTTGTAATGCAGCCATCTCCTCATCCATTGCTACATCTCAATGAGCATGATCAACAGCATCCTCAAGATAAGTGGGCTCAAACCCTCAATTAGTTTCACCATATAAGCATAATGGTGAGCTGCATAACCTTTAAAACCAAATCTTTTAACAAGGTATCTGACCCTGCTAGATTTGTGTACCACCAGATTGTGAAATACTCAGGATCTAGAGCATGGTAGATGCAGAAGCTATGGAGGTTGAAAGAGGAAAAAAAAAACTCATGAAGACATTAACCCTGACTAGGAAAAATTGTTACACAAGTGAATTAGGTTCCAAGATTGAGACTTGGACTCATAAACACAATCTTGTGTAATGACAGTGACATGACACTTTACTGGAAAGAAAAGAGTACTATCATTGCATTAGAAAAAGAGTGCAAGTACAATTCTTTATAGGAATTGAGTGGTGGTACTTTCTCCTACTGTGCATATGGGATTCTAGTCCTAAGCCCTCACTGCTTCTCACAAAGGGACTAAAGTGGGTGTGATTGCAAATATCTCAACACCCCTCCTCAATCACAACCAAAAGTACAAAGTGTGTAGAGGCTTTAGTGAAAGAAACACTTGCAAAGTGTGGGCACACCATAAAATGGCAAAAACACCAGAGGTTGTTGCAGAAAAGGCTAAGTGTGGGTACCACAAACATGATGGACATCCAGAGGCTGTAGCAGGGACCTCACAAAGTGTACAGAGGCTATAGTACAAGGATAACTAAGGAGTTTACAAGTTTATGTTTGAGGCATTAGGGCTAGGGAATACAAAACTAAAAAAGTCTATCTGAATAGAAGGACTGATGAGGTTTGTCCTTAAGAGATGCATGACTTACAAAACCCAGGTTATGTGCAGACAGGTGATGATTCATGCCATCCAATTTCACACATTGGAAAGGTTCCCTTGTCCTTGTTGTATGATGGCTAGACAAAGAGTCTGACAGATGTATTACATGTGCCATCAATTACAAAGAATCTAGTGTCTGTTGGCCAAATTGTAGAGCAAGGGTTTCAGGTTCAATTGAATGCAAAAGATTGTTTTGTAGAATACTTTAATGATAAGTGCACGTTTGTCACAAAAGGAAGTAGAGTTGGCCGAATGTTCACCTTAGATGCTGGAATTCCTGCAATGGATGTTGCTATGTATGCTAAAGGAAAAGGAGTAGTGGTAGATATTGAAATATGGCATAAACATATTGGACATGCAAATATGCAAAGGTTGAAATTAATGCAGTCCAGAGGATTGGTTTCAAGATTACCTTCTTTTAGAGTTGCAGAATTTCATAAAGTTTATGTAGCATGCCAGTTTGGTAAGCAGGGGAGACAACCCTTCTCGCATGATAGAGAAGTGAGCAGAAATATACTTGATGTAGTACATACAGATGTTTGGGGACCTACATAAAATGTACCTCTTGGTGGCAGCAAATACTTTGTCACATTTATTGATGACTGTTCAAGGAAGCTATGGGTATACTTCATGAAGGAAAAGAGTGATGTTTTTGAGCATTTCAAATATTTTAAGGCAGCTGTTGAAATAGAAATAGGCTTAAAAGTAAAGTTCTTGAGATCAGATGGAGGGTGAGAGTACCTCTCTAATGAGTTCAGTGGCTTCTTGAGGACTCATGGGATAAAGAGGCAATTTACTTGTAGGTATACCCCATAGCAAAATGGTGTTGCAAAAAGAAAAAAACAGGCATATTGTAGAAGTTGCACGGGCATTAATGGCTAAAAAGAATATGCCCAAACATTTTTGGTCTGAGACTGCCCATATTGTTGTCTACATTATGAACAGAACTCCCACAGCTACACTTCATGAGATGACTCGTGAAGAACGCTTTACTAGTAAGAAGCCTGATGTGTTGCACTTGAAGGTATATGGCTATGTTGCATACGTTCATGTGCTAGATGAGCTATGGAAGAAGCTTGATCCAAAGGAAAAAAAAATTGTTTTTATTGGATACTCTTTAGAGCAGAAAGGGTATCGTTGTTATAACCCTATCATAGGTGAGTTCAGAGTGAGCAGGGATGTTATCTTTGATGAGATGGGAAGTTGGTATACACCTGCTGGTGATGTTTTGGATGATGATAATGATCAAGACAGCTACGTGCAGAAAGATAAACAAGAATCATAGAGTCTTAGTGAACTAGAAACATCATCTAGTACTACACCTACAGTGAACCCTTGGTCTGGGAGACTACGGAGTAGCCCCACATCTTCAGGTGGATCTATAAGTGTTGCAGGGAAAGACAAAGAAAAGAAGAAAGTGCTGGATGGTAATGATGCATCTACTAGTCATTTGGGATTTGATGGAGATTCTAGTGGTTCGGAGAGTTTGGATGATGAGCTTGGCATTCCTTCATTCAAGACCCTAGGTGTACAAAGAGCTCATAGTAATGTAAAGGCTCCATTGAGTGATCTAGTGGTATACATATCTAGCAAGGTCAGATACCCTGTTAATAGATTTGGTTTTGAAGTTTATGCAGCTCACCATTATGCTTATATGGTGAAACTAGTTGAGGATGTTGAGCCCACTTGTTTTGAGGATGCTGTTGGTCATGCTCATTGGGATGCATCAATGAATGAGGAGATGATTGTATTAGACCCATCTCCTCATTCAGCCATTTAAGGGTAAGAAAGCTATTGGTTGCAAGTGGGTTTACAAAGTTAAGCATAATGCAAATGGTTCAGTTAAGGTATAAGGCTAGGCTGGTTGCAAAAGGCTATGCTCAAACATATGGCATAGATTATGAAGAGACATTCAGTCCAGTTGCTACGATGGCAACTGTTAGGTGTGTGATTGCCTTGGCAGTAGCCAAAGGTTGAGTTTGTAGCAAATGGATGTTAAGAATACCTTCTTGCATGGTGAATTTTAAGAAGAAGTGTATATGGAGCAGCCAGCAAGTTATGAGGATTTAGAGCATCCCACATATGTGTGCAGGTTAAAGAAGGTGCTCTATGGGTTGAAGCAAGCACCTAGAGCATGGTCTGACAAGATTGGAGAGAATCTTGTCAATATTTGATTTTGTATTTTTAATGCTGATCACTCACTTTATGTGAGAAAGGGAGATGCAGGTTTGGTCATCATAGTCATCTATGTGGATGACTTGATTATTACAAGTGACAGTGACAATGGGATTGCTGAAGTTAAGGACTTCTTAAAGAAGAAGTTTAAGATGAAAGATTTGGGTGAGCTGAGATAATTTCTTAGTATTGAGGTGATCAGATGTGATGATGGTATATGGCTATCCCAAAGGCAGTATGGCTTGGATATGTTATCCAAGTATGGTATGACAGCATGTAAGCCTCTTTCAGTACCATTGGAGCAAAATGTGAAGTTGAGTGCTGACGTTGGGGATGAGATAGAAGACCCTACTATGTTCAGGAGGATAGTAGGGAGTTTGATTTACATGACTATCACAAGGCCAGACTTGACCTATGTTGTTGGCCTTGCCAGTCAGTTTATGCAGATACCTAGAAAGCCTCATTTGGATGCAGTTAAACGTATATTGAGGTATGTAAAGTCCACTTTACATTATGGACTTTTTTATGAGGCAGGTAAGGATATACAGGTCTTTGGATACACAGATGCAGATTGGGCTGGTAGCATGTCAGACAAAAGATCTACAAGTGGATTCATGTTTTCCCTTGGTAGTGCAACATTTACGTGGAGTAGCAAAAAACAACCTACAGTTTCTTCAATGAGTACAGAGGCTTAGTATAGAGGTGCTGCTATGGCAGCATGTGAGGTGGTATGGCTACAAAATTTATTAGGTGATTTGGATGTGCAAGGAGATGTTCCAGTTGTCATTCACTGTGACAACATGAGCAGCATACAACTAGCTAGGAATTGAGTGTTCCATGCTAGGACAAAACACATTGAGGTGCACTACCACTTTGTGAGAGAAAAGGTACTTGCATGAGAGATTGACTTGGTATATGTCAGCACACAAGATCAGATAGCTGACATTTTCACAAAGGCATTGGGTGCAGAGAAGCTTCAAAAGTTTCGAAGCTTACTTGGAGTTCCAGAGATAGAATTGAGCTTGAGGGGGAGTGTTGAGATGGCAAGCTCAACACGTACAAACATTGATGATGGACCGCCTGGCTAGATGAATCCACACATCTACACTTAGCATGTTGGTGGTCATTATGACACTCACACGGCCATTGACCTATCATTTATTATATTTAGTTTGTTACACCTACCTATAATTGCCAAGATATAGCGCCAATTGATTAGTGTAGTCAGTTATGCACTGTTTGTCTTAGAAGGTCACTTTCCTTTATATTGTATCTTATCTATACTTTGTGTACATTGTATAGTGTGTGGAAAAAGAAGACGAAACCAGCAAGAAAACGTTTTGGCCTCCATCTCTCTTTTTGTGTTCTTGAGTGAGCTTCCTCTTGTGTATACATTGTGTGTTTGGCGCAACAGCTTAAGCACATCCCCCCATCACGCGATTCTTGACATGGTGAAGAACTTTCATCTCACATACTTGATCATTAGAGATTTTACTCATTGCTATTGTGGCATCTCTGGATTCTTCAAATTTGATGATTGTACTTAAAGAGAGACTTCAACCTTCTGATGTTGTGAAGTTGTCAAGAGGGTCATCTATGCTCTTTGACATGAGGGGTTTTATAGAATGTAGCATAAGCATTAATGTCTGAGAGAGATATGTCATGATCATGCTAAACAATCTCCATACCAGGAAATTAATGCAACAGCCCAAATCATTCCTCCCAAAAGTACTCCTAATTGATGCATGGACTCCAACATTACAGTCATAGATTGCTAAATCATTACAGCAATTAAGCCCCTATTGTACAGTGGACCTTTTTGCTGTATGACAGTTAGACTATTACAGAGCAAAAATTGGGAGTATTATGGGCTTTTTTGTAGAGATTATTCTTGGATTATCAATGTACTTACTGATATGAAGCATTTCTCAACTTCTTATGGTGGAAGACATTGTTGTAATATTTTCGCTACGAAATATTGAAGATCCAAAATCTCGCACAAAAGCGTTTCAAAATAATCTCCCGCAATGGAAAAAACCCTTTGTCTAAGTGCTCCACCCTCGCGAAATAGCAAACTCCAGCTCCGTGTCACGTATAGGAAGCCGTGGCTTGAAAATTGTGAGCCACCGTAGGCCTACGTAGGAACACCCCTTCAAGGGGGAAAAATGGATAATGGATAAATTTTTGGCAAAAATTTTTTATGACAAAACTCCCTCCCCTTCAGCCGTTGCATGGCAGGGAGAGGGAGTATGTGTGGGAGTTGAGTGAGGAGGGGCATGGGAAGGAGGCATGCAGCCCGCCACTTGGTGGCTACCCCCCCCTTCAAGCCTATAAGAACCCCCCCCCCCAAGCTAGAGTGGAGGGAGGAGAGAGGGAGATTGTGGAGTTGCTGCCATCGCCCTATGGATCACGCTACCCGTTTACCATGCTGCCAGGCCATGCCGCCAAGCTGCTGCGCCTCCATCTTCATCATCATCATCATCATCATCCTCATCGCCCTCTTCACCTCCATCCTCATCAATTTCCCAATCATCCTTTTCTCTCTCCACGTCATTCTGCTATAACAGAAGCTTAGAAGCTTCTAATTGGAAGCTTCCATTAAGGCTTCCATAAGCCTTGTTCTTCCGTGCCTTCCCCAGTTTTTTAAAAGCCGATCTTGCAAGGCCCAAGTTTTACGCGAGGGGAGAAATCTCGGCCTAGTAGGCAGTTTTGGAGATTAGGAAAAAGGGCAAGGAGAGTTTGCGGAGTTCAAGTCCACTGCGCCAATGGCTCCTAAGCAAAAGGCGAGAGGAGCACATGTGGGAGCTTCCACTGTGAGTACGTGAGTGGACAATGCCCCGAATCTTAATGCCCAGGTTCTGATAGTATTCCCGCATGAAAGGAATGCATTAAGCATGTTGGTTTTTAGGGAAGTTTAAATGCATTTACTCATTCGATTTACAAAGCTTAGTGGCATGTCGAGCACTTGTATTTGCTTGCACCTCCGTGGTCAAGAGTAGCTGCAAATTCAATGCATGATGCATAAGTTATATGACGAAATTGTGCAAAGGCGTCCTTGTGGCATCTCGCAAATGATAGGGAATATAACGCGTAACGTATTTAGGCAATAAATTCTTGGTTGTATCTCGTGATTAAGGTAACCATAGACGGACATTAAATGATGTTTGAACAGTTGCAATGCATGGAAAGGATTTATGTACCTTGCAAATTGCATGCGATGATAGTTCATTTTGGGTCGGGTTTAATGCTAAACGAAGGATTAATTTAATGACGGACTCATGGTATTCGCTCATGCATGGAGTCCTTTTATCAAAGTTTGAATGCATCTTCATTAAAAATATTAAAGCTTTGATTTCGTTGCATCATTATAGTATAGGGCAAGGAAAAGAATGATCTCTAAGTTGCATAAAAGCAGGAGGTCTATGGTTTGAAGTTGCATACTCGCATGGAATGATGCATCTCACCTATCTTCCAGTTACTTACATCTTTTAGGCGAAAGTACTTGAAAATTTAGAAGAATGTATTTGCATCTTTAAAACAAAGATCATCTTAAATCATGGGTTGGTTAGATCAACTAAGTAAATCACGTATAATTGAATAGCTTACATGAGAATCATAAAGGTACGATTAGATTACATATGACGATCACCTCAAAGTGCTAGGTAGGGTTAAGTTACGCTAGAATTCTGCCTAGTATCGCACTTCAGTTGTTGCTGACCTAATATTTTCGATCCCAAAGATCCTACCCACATTCTCGAAAATGTTAGGGCTTTCTAATAACCGTGCAAGAACGATCTAGGGTTCTCACCCTAAGGATCAATTGACCAAATACTAAACCTCCATATGAATTTAGGATCCCTAAGGCCAAAGCGTTATCGGCCTAGTAGAGTTAGGGGTTGAATTGGGTCAAGAAGACTCCCAAACCCTACATCTTGACCAAAGGTATTCTTGACCAAGAAATACCGTGTGATGGAGGAATAATCCCACAAGTTAGGTGCGACACCTATCTCCTGCAACAAGTTGCAACGTCGTACGGTTTTGTGTCTAGATCACAAAATAGTATTGCCACTCCTTAGAACAAGTTGGCGAGTTCTAAGTACAAGTCTAATTTTCTAGAGGATGAGTAGTCATCTTGCTACATCACCCTTCTTTGGGGTGGATTTTCCAAGTTAGGGGGAGATACAAATTTGCCAAGAAAGCAGTTAACTAACCAAGTTAGGGCGACGAGGTTACCCAATATTTATTGTCTATAATTTAAGGAAACCTAAGGTGGAAACAATTTGGGTCAACAAGGTATAAACCCTAACCCAAGGAAAAGAGGGTAAACAAGCAACTCAGCTTACGAAACCCTTGGGATCTTGCCAAGTCGCGATTGATCCCGGATCGAATACTGGATGTATTCGGAGAGAATGATTCACACCTTAGCAGTTGGATGTATAAACGACCACTAGAGTGCTTGTGTTTGTACACTTAGGAGCACTTTTTGTACTTCTTTGATTAAGGAACTAATACCAAAAAAATGACTAATGCTTCAGGTTGAAAGCCTAGAGGGAGAGGCAGTATTAGTTACTCCCGACTGTCTACTTGACCCTATCTAAGGGGGTTGTTAGCCGCACCATGTACATGGACTGAACCCGCCGCGAGAGGTCTCTCCGTGGGTGCTACTTGGAGTAGGAGGATGCTTGGGTGCCAGGGGGGCTCTGGCTGTAAATCCCTTGCCTCCGGATCCTGCACAAGAGGCCGATGTGACTCGAGATGGGATCTCGAGGCCCGTATACTAATCAATAGGCAAAACTTGGAATAGCAATCCCTGAGGGTTGCTAGAATTGCCTTCGGGTGGATTATGGAATAGCCTTCGGCGCGAATTATTTGATGTATTCCAAAGACTGGTAAATAAAGATCAAATGTTGAAAAGGAACTTGTTTGACATTGTTTTTCTATGTCAGTGCCTAAGTTATGTGAAGGAACCGGTGATTAAATGGTTAATTAAGGAAGTTGTTTTTACTTGTGAAACTAAATGTGGTAGGTAATTAGATAACTAAAGCAACATGAGGAAAGTGTGATGGATGTGACCTTGGGTCCGTCCTACGGAAGGGTGGTCCCGATTGGCCAAGAACTTTTCTCAAAGGATTTGACAGCGAGGTAACAATGACCTAGAATCATTAGGGCTAGAGTCCTGATTTATGCTATTTTAGGGGAACGTAATGGGACTATGCCTTACGGGTAGAGAGGTCAAGCTTCACATCCCTCTCGTTTCCCATTCTCCTTGAACCAACTGCAGTATGAATCCGCTTCGACCCTGATGTTTTTGCATAAAGTAGTTCCGATGCTAGCTACCTCATAGAAACTTGACCATTAGGGAAACCCTATTTCAAGTCGGTCCTAAGTGGGAACGGCCGGAATGTTTCCACTTTGTGGCAGACTCAGGAAGACCTAGATTGCAAACCCCAAGACATTCCTTGGGAGTGCCGAGCGGCGCTTTCTAGACTCTTTTCCCAATGGACTGCTAAGATGTGTCCTACAAGTGGACAGGGGGACACGTTACAGTTGTTCATGAGGTAAAATAGGGTCAAAATATAGTAAAAATAGGGTGCAATCCACTATGGACAGATCTGGAAATCCTTTTACAGAGAGGAATATTCCTACTCCTAAATTGAAACTAGCACTCTCATTTGAAGCTAGACATCATAGGCTTCAAATAGAGCTATTATTTGTTCCATTTGGACTTGTATTCATCATGTTATGGCCAAAAGTGTGTCTATGGATATTTGGGACAGCATGCATGCAGTCTCGCAAGTGTGACAAGTGAGATTAGGGAGATGAAGATGGGTATTGACTAGTATTTTACGATAAAACTAGTATTTTGTATTTATTACATAAGGATCTCTTAAATTCTTGTATAAAAAAATTAAACTTACAAAAATGGATTTATAAATTATGGTAAAAAACATAGAAGGGTCAAAAAAATATCACAAAAAAGGTCACATAGGGATATATAAAACATGCCATGAACGCATGTGATATATAGATTTGTGTAGAGTGACCCCCCCGAGACTGGCAATACTCACTGTTGTGTTTCCTTTAAATTTTTTCGTACTTTTTTGTCTTTTTTTCTTTCTCCTCCTTAGAATTAGACTCTATGTTGTTGGGCTCTATGTTTAAGTCAGATCAAAAGTTGATTCATTGATGTCATCATGTTGGTGTTTTCCTAGTGACTTGCTGGACTTCTTTCCTTTTCTAGACTTTTCTTTCAACAGAAACTACTCTAACCTTAGAGCTTTCTGATAGAATGGGTACTATCAATGTTGGTACTAGATAGATGATCAGAGTCAAAGGCCTTTCAAATAGGTTTATTGAAACCTTGGATATACATGGTATTCAACATTTCATCCTTCGATTGTGCATTCAGATCAATCTGGCTATTCAATATTGTGAACTTGGAGGTGTAGTGAACTAACTTGTCACCTTGCTTGAGATGGCAAAGTCATTTATGTTTTTACGCATCTGTTTGGTTTGGTTGGAATTGGATACAAAATGTGGTTAGGGCTTCATTCCATGATGGCCATCCATTTTTTGTGACTAATCAGGTTGTAGCCTTCTTCCACATGGAGGATTCAAAAATGGCAACCTTGTGAGCCTCATTAACTTGACCACTATAATTTTATTGTGTATGCTAGATAAAACTATCGGATAAAAGAATTCGGGTCTTATTTGAAAGATCCTGAGAACTTTGAGAGGGAAATGCTAGGATGGTGTGCCATTGGGATAGGAACGGTAGGTGGATTGGAGATGCCTTGTGGGACGCCTATCACGGGTTGAGTGAGGTGAGAAAGTGACTAGTCAATTCAATGGTGAAATAGGAAAAAAGATAGAAGGATTTGGTTCCTTTGTAGTCAACAAAGTGGATTGCAAATGACACATATGGAGTTCTAGGATAGTGGATTGTGCCTCAACTATGGCCTCACTGAGGAATGGGTCAACCTCAAGAGGTAGTGTCATCTGGACCAATATTTTTGTATATGGTTCACAACCAAGACTGGCTCAATTGAGATCATGCAAATGTGTATGCATTTAGCTTAGCCTATGAAGGAAGGGAATTTATGATTTCCATGTATTATTAGTATCCTTATGCAACCACCACAAAAATGATGGTAGTCACACTTGATACCAACATAGACAGACTTTGACATCACTTTCGATTATCAGAGCATGGATTGAAGAGTGAGACATAATCATAGCACAAGAATCAATGTAATATTTCCGCTCAAAATATTAAAGAGCCTTGATCACCACACGCTCATGCAAAACCCGTGAAAAGTCATCTCCCACAACGAAATAATGATAGTGACAAAGTCCTTACCCCGCACGTGCAATAATGAGCCCATCTGCATTGTGCAAATGAGGCCAAGGCTTAAAAACCGCAAGCCGCACAAGAAACACCCCTTACATAAAGGCAAATGGATAAATGATTAAAGTAGTGCAATTTTTTTTTATTAATTACCCCTCCCCTCAGCCGATGCATGGTAGGGGGAGAGGAAGTGTGTGGAGGAGTGAGTTAGGTGGAGAGAGGGAGGAGTGTGGTGTGGGGATTCATGAGGGAGGGAAGGCGTGAAGCCTTCACACGGTGGATCTTCCCCCCCCCCCCTTTCCTTACACACTATATAACCTCCCCCTTAGCCTTGGCGGGACGCACGAACAAAGGGAGATCGTGGTGCTGCTGCTTCTGCTGCCTTGTGCCATGCTGGCCGCCACCGTGAAGACCACCGGACTGCCTTGTTGCTACCGTGTCGCTAACCACCATCATCAACTTAATCTCCCCCCTCTCATCGTTAATCTTCTCCCCTTCAATCATTACCCCCCTCCATGTCGTTTTGTCCAGAAGTAGAAGCTTCTTGGAAGCTTCCTTAGAAGCTTCTAAGGATAAGGCTCCCATAAGCCTTGTGCACGCGGCTTTTTCCCCGAGTTCTTAAAACCCACATCCTGTAAAGGGGTATTCCTGCATGAGGGAGAAGTAGACAGATTTTGAGGCTGTTTTGCCAAGCTTGGAGGGAGTTTAGAGATCGCATAGAGGCAAGGACAAACTGTGGAGTCCAAATTCCACAACATCAACGATGGCTCCAAAACAAAAGATGCAAAGCGTGCACACGGAAATGTCCAACCCGAGCATACACGTGGACATCCCTACGAGCTCACAAGCGCAAGTTCTTAAAAAAATGATTCCGCATTTAAGCGATGCATTAGGCACATTAAATTTCATGGGAAGAATGCATTTACGCATGTTCAAATTCACGTAGCCTAGTTAGAATACATTTGGGAATTTATCCCCTTGGACGATCTATGAAAATTTGTGCATGGCATGCATTTCCAAAGTTATGAATGTAAATTACTTATCCGTCTTACGAGCTTAGTTGCATGTTGCCATTTTCGTGCATTTCTAAAGTGACAAGCCTAAACACATATTGCTTAGGTTTAAAAGGATGAAATTTGTTTTAAAATCCACCCTGGTCTTCCTTGCAAGAAAGAACAAGCGTATATTGCATTTAGGCAATAACTTCCTTGTTGTGATTAGCATGAGGAAAAATCGTTAACATTCGTTAGATATTGTCCAAAAAAATTTGCATAGCATGGAAATGAAACCATGGACTTGCATGTTACATGCGAAGATGCTTGTAGAATGGATTAAGTCAACATTAGTCTTATAATATTCGTCTTGCATGAACTTCATTTATCAAAGTTGTATCTAGAAAAGGCAGCATATCATATTAAAGCCTGAAATTCAATTGCATTAAACAAAAGGTTGTAAGCATAGTTCCTTGATGTAAATCTTTGTAGGTTTTATGCAAGTTATTCCCCAATTTGTCATTCGTCATGACTTTTGCAAGGAAAATAAATAGTTATTACAAACCTTATAGTTGCATAGAAGTAATGAATCACATGTTTACACGTAATGTGATGTCTTGCAACTATTTACACCTTTAGATCAAGTTTAGCATCTCTAACAAAGGATCATTCCTTGTCGCAAGACAAGTAGACCAATTTAGCTAAATCACTTGTAATGTTATAACCCTCTAGGGATTCGTAAAAGCATGATAGGATGGTACGATGAACACCTCAAAGTGCTAGGTAGGGTTTAGCACGTTAGAAATTCTGCCTAGTATCGCACTTGGGACGCCAAGTTGAGACCTTCAAACCCAAAGATCCTATCCACATTCACGGAATGTTTGGGTTAATTGGACGCCCATACACTAACGATCTAGGGTTTCTACCCTAAGGATCGAACGACCTAATACTAAAATTCGGATTGAGCCTAGAAACACTAGGCCCAAATGTTATTGGCCTAGCAAGGTTAGCGTTGGGTTGGGTAAGAAGACACCCCTAACCCTACATCTTGACTAAACAAATTCCTTGACCAAGAAATGCCATTTGATGGGTGAAATGATCTCATGAGTTAGGTGCAACACTTGTGCAACAAGTTGCAACATCACATGGCTTGTGTTTTAATCACAAGATAGATTTGCCACTCCTTGGAATAAGGTTGGCAGGTTCTAGTGCAAGCCTATTGTGCAAGAGGATGAGTAGACATCCTGCTACATCACCCTTCTTGGATTGATTTGCCAAGATAAGGTAACTATGAATTGCCTAGCAAGAAATTAACAAATCAAGTTAGAGCGACATGGTCGCCATGATTTACTATCTTAACTTAAGAAACCTAATGTGTTGGGTAATTTGGTTGACAGGGTATGACCCTAGCCCAAGGATAAAAGGGTAAACAGATAAACCCTTGAGGATCTTGCCAAGTCGCAATTGATCCCGGATCGGATACTGGACACATTCGGAGAAAGGATTCACACCTTAGCAGTTGGCCAAGTAAACAACCACTGGTTTGATTGTGTTTGTATAGTTTAAGAGAACTGTTTGTATTACTTTTCTCAAGGAACTAAAGATGGAAAAATAAATAATGCCTCAAGTTGAAGGCCTGGAGGGAGAGGCAGCATTAATTACCCTCGACTGTCTACTTGACCCTAACCAAGGGGGTTGTTAGCCACGCTGGGAACATGGACCGAACTCACCCGCGAGAGGTCTCTCCGTTGGGCGCTACTTGGAGCAGGAGGATGCTTGGGTGCTAGGGGGGCTCTGGCCGTAAATCCCTTGCCTTCCGAGCCCTGCACAAGAGGCTGACGGGGATTGGATCTCAAGGCCTGCATACTAGTCTACGGGCAAAAACTTGGATTTAAAGTAATCCCTGAGGATTGCTGGATTGCCTTCGGACGGATTCTGGAGGATTATGGATTAGCCTTCGGGCTTGATTATTATGATGTATTCCAAAGAGTGATTAATAAGATAACCTATTGAAAAGGAACTTGTTTGACACTGTTTTTCTATGTCAAGTGCTAAGATTATGTGAAGGAACCAGTGACTAATTGGCTAATTAAGGAAGTTGTTTTATGCGTCTCCAACTAAATGTGGTAGGTAATTAGACAACTAAAGAAAACCTTAGGAAAGTGGGGTGGATGTGGCCATGGGTCCATCCTATGTATGGGTGGTCTCGGTTGGCTGGGAACTTTTCTCAAACAGAATCGATAGCAAGGAATGTTGACCTAGAATCTAGGATACTAGAATCCCAATTTATGTTGTTTTAGGGGAATGGAATGGGACTATGCCTTATGGGTAGAGAGGTTGAGCTTTGCATCCCTCTCATTTCCCATTCTCCTTGAACCAAGTGCAGCATGAATCCGCTTCAACCCTGACATTTCTACGTAAAGAAGTTTTGATGCTAGCTGCCGTTCTAGGAATTTGACCACTAGGAAAACCCTGATTAAGGTCGGTCCTAAGTGGGAATGGCCGGAATGCTTCCGCTTCGTGGCAGAATCAAGAAGACCTAGATCACAAACCTTGTGACATTCCGTGGGAGTGTCGGGCAGCGCTTTCCGAACTCTCTTCCCGATGGGCTGCTAAGACGTGTCATGCAAGTGAACAGGTGGACACGTTACAATCAAACATAGGAATAAACTCAAAACTAAATCAACAATTGTATTATTGGAATCAAGGACAATACACCAAACATGAACCAATTGGTTACAGCCTAGTTCTCTTGAAGAACAAACACTGAACAATCAATTGATATAAATGACCAAGGCAATAATACTACAGTACACAATGACTAAAGATAATACAAATAGAAGCTCTATCATAAGAGCACTCAAGATGTTAGTCAAGAAGACTGGACTAAGAGCCAAAAAGAATGAGAATAGATATTTTTTTAGGGATTTGGAAACTACAAGATCGAATGATAGCTAACTGGTGACTTGAAGACATAGAAGTGTATGCATAACATATCAAATGGAGAAAACTCTAGTTATCCCTACATATATTTCATATGTCTAGCTACATAATTAAGCTTAAGTAACTAGAACAGAATCCTCTCTAGGCATATGAAAGACCCACACTTCAAGTTAGTTTTAGATGTTCCTAGTACATGAAGACTCCAAGCAATGCTACACTACCAAGGGAAGAGATGAATCACTAGTAGATCTTCTGTATGCTACTAGCACAATCTATATCTATGTATCCAAACACTTGTATATCCTTACCTACCTCATAAAAAAGTCCATAATGTAAAGTGGACTTCACATACCTCAATATGCATTTAAGAGCATCCAAATGAGGCTTTCTAGGTATATGCATAAAGTAAGTGACAAGACCAGTAGCGTAGCTCAAGTTTGGCCTTGTGATAGTCATGTAAATCAAACTCCCTAATATCATCCAAAAGATAGTAGGGTCTTCTATCTCATCCCCAATGTTAGCATATCTCAAGTTTGGTCTTGTGATAGTCATGTAAATCGAACTCCCTAATATCCTCCAAAAGATAGTAGGGTCTTCTATCTCATCCCCAATGTTAGCACTCAACTTTTCTAACATGCCATTCTATCGGTTGCCGAGGAACGTTTTTAGTGGTACATCAAGACATGAATCTAAGCAATGCTACCCGACACTCGCATGGAATGTTACAGGGTTTGTCACCTAGGGTTTCTCGAGTCTACCTCACAACTGAATGTTCACGACTGCGAACCCACTAGGATCGACCTGAAATTTGGATTCCTAGTGGTCAAGGTCTCCTGACAACATTCTAGCATCGAATCGTGGACATCCTACTTTTCACAGAGACACCCAAGCCAAAGCAAATCCATGCCACACTTGGTTCAAAGAGAATGGGAAGCGAGAGGGATGCGCCACTCAACCTCTCTACCCATAGGGTATAGTCCCATTTTGGCCCCCTAAAACGGCATGAATTGGGGTTCTAACCTAACAATTTCGAAGGGTAACCTTGTGAGAAGCCTCCCAATTCTCTAGGACCACCCAGACCCATCGGGGTTCCGCCCACCCGCTTCCCTCAATAGGCGTTCTTTAGTTATTTAATTAGGTCCTACCACAATTATGTGTGACATTTAAAATCAGCTTCCTGAATTAAGTCTCTTAGAGAACGGGGTTCGTTTGCGTAATTTATAGCATAGAAATGAATATAGAGCAAGCAATACTTTTGGCAAACAAGTTCCTTATCGTCAAGTTAATCTCTATCTCCTGCCCATATAGGAGAAATTATATGTCCCTTCTGCCCTGCAAAAGTAGCTGGTTGAAATCACATGGCATCACAATTTCCATCCTTTATCTAGAATAGGATCTTCCAACATCACAGATGTTGGTTCCACGAACGTCTTCAACTCCGTTTTGCACTTGGCAAGGGGTGTCCAGGAGCTCCACTTGACCCACAGGCTGCCTAGGAGTAAAAACATTATTCCCATGGTTGGCCTTTGCACCACTTGACCTCTGGCCCATGAATCGAGCAGTTCCCTTTTTGGGTTGATCTATGGTGCGATCATGGAGGTGATCCACCCGTGCAAAGAACCTTTCCTTAATTAATTCATTTAAGAATCAAGTATAGTCAAGGCAATCAGTCTAATATCATTTTCCAAGAAAACATTCCTTTATTCCCATGGCAATTTGTCATCACAAACCCGTGCCATGAATTTACCATCAATCACAAGCACTTGAAGTAATCATTCAAATGACAACCCAACAATCAGTTGAATGTAAAAGCATTTAGGACGTTGTTTGATGAACCAACAAAACCAATTGTATTTTTCCAAACAATGCAAGAATAGATGTTGTAACATTTTCATCCGGATATTCGCTCTTCCCCTTGGGATCTAAGAGTGATACTATGCAAAATTACTTAATACTCCTTCCTTCGCCTAAGGCATATGCTAAGGTCTCATACAACTATGCAAGATGTAAGGTTTATTGATCACTTACATTGATTGACAACCCCCCAGCCTTCTTCCCAAATAAGTATAAAAGTATCGGTATTTCCTTTGACTTAGGGTTTCCTAACCCTTGAGCTCTCCACTTGCCTTTCAGGCCTGGAGTTGTTTGCATCTAGCCTAGCCCCGAATTGGATTGATGAAGGTAGTAGTGACAAATCTCAAGGCATATTAGTTTTAATCCTTATGATCGTTGTTTTGTACTAACTATGCACATCATCAAGATCCCAATCTGTCAAACATGAGTTATCAGTTTGTGTTGTTGGCAAGTTCTTTGGGCAAAGACCTAGAGCTTCTAAGATGAATTTCTTTTAGACTAGGTTTCCTACCATGTAATCCATCAAGGGTGCAAGCTGCAAAAATATACCTTTAATGTGGCAAAAACATAACTACTAATTTGCAAGAAGAGGGAGTTGACAATACTCTAGAACCTTATATGCTTTTCATGCTATGTATGATTTCGTCGCATAGCACCAGGATGCAATTTACTTCTCTTGATACATGCACTTTCTAAACTCCATCTTCGAATATTTGAGTTGAAATTTATCATTTTCAATGACCTATTCTCGCACGGCATAGTACATGCCTGATGTGTCCCATGCGAAAAATCAAAGCAAGCAGCTAACAACTTAGAAATGTATTATTTACATCCAGTACCATAGTCGTATTGGCAGTGATACCCTCGCCCAAGGCTTTGTTGTAGATTGTGGGATTGCCACCCATACTCGACATTCTTTGCTTGGGTGCCATTCCCAATCTTCCTCACTTTAAATGCAACCCCTGCAAGGACTTCAGCAACCTCTTAGTCAAGAAGGGGGGGGGGTTAAGCTTGTGTGGTGGTGAATAATCTCACGAGAAAGGGGAAAAGGATAAGTGTGTGTGGTCATCCTGTAAGGAGGGGGAAGGAAGGAACCTTCTAGAAGGTTCTCTCTCTCTCTCTCTCTCTCTCTCTCTCTCTCTCTCTCTCTCTCTCTCTCTCTCTCTCTCTCTCTCTCTCTCTCTCTCTCTCTCTCTCTCTTTGCCATGTAGCGTGTCCAGGCCTTCCTCTTTACTTTGTTTTTTTTTTTTGGGGGGGGGGGGGGTTTATAGCAGGAGAGGTGGGGAGGAAGTGGAGTGGTGCATGGTGGCGGAAGTTCTAGGCCTCCTAACTGGCCGTGGGCTGCGAGAGGCTAGGGGGGAGGTAGTAGGCCGCATGGCTATCTCCTCGACATCATTGCCATCATCATCTTCTTTGCCTTCTTCGTCGATGTCTACTTCACTTTCCTTCCCTCATCGACGTCGCCTCCTTCTTCCTCCCCCTACTACCTGTTCACAGCGACGATAGGGGGGAGGATAATTTTTTTTGAAATAATTTAATTATTTAGAGGGGGTGGTTTCTATGCATAGGGGGGCATGGATATTACTTCCTCTCCCCCTTAGAGAACTTGAGATGTCCTCATCTTGGAAGAAAATGGGGATTTCATTCTAGAACATGTGGGGTAGGAACCATTACACATTCGTTGCAACACTCTAACCACTCATAAGCACATGGTTTTTTAAAACAACAACTTATTATATTTGATCTATTCGAGTCTGGATTACAAGTGAAAGTTTATTGTAGTTACATCTCATGAATATCTTCTAGGTTTTTCCTAGGTATGTGATAATTTCATGCTAGATTATGGATCACTGAAGCTTTTACTTCATTTCTTATATGTTCAAGTTCTCTTTGAGTCTTGTTGGGACAATTAGCGTGGATATGTCCAACGTTGTGGCACTAGGAGCATCAGTGTTTAGGGTGCTTTGGACATTCCATTTTGAAATGACCTAATTCCTTGCAATAGAAACAATGTGGAGCTTTATCACTTGGGGTCACAAGATTCTTGGTTGTCTTTGGTAGGATTTTCTTATTTAGACCAAATTGCCCTAGGATCCTTTTAGTGGACCGAAGCGGTCCTTTATCTCAAAAAATCTGTTTCCGAATTGTCCTATTTTTAGCAAAGGCCCTTGCTATGGGTGCAGTAGTAGCTGGAGGAGAGTCCCGAGCCTCTACTGTGAGATCAGCCTGCAAGAAGTCCTCTGCCAAGGCTTCTACCATCAGATACGGTGGTGTCCTGATAGCCATTATTCACAAGGCCACCAAGGAAGTAGGGGGAATTGAAGAGATAGTAGCACCCTCCTAGCCACTGCACACCATGAGGAAGATAGATCTAGTGAACGCACCATTAGTAATAGAGAAGGGCGTGAAGTACCATCCACTCAAGTCAAAGCTAGGGCACAAGAAAAGGTAAAGACTGCCAAGATCCAAAAATAGAAGAAGGAAAACTTGAGCAAGGAAGAGAAAGCTGAGTTGAAAAGAGCACAAGAGATCCATGGACAATTGGCTTTGCTTGTAATACCAAAGAATACTCCCAAGCTTTGAGATTCTGAAAATACCCAATCTTTATTAGTTGAGAAGAAACAACTTAAGAAAAAATCATTGTAAGTTATAACTATCACTCCTTGCTAAAGTATCTCTGATCACTTGTAAGTTCTAAACTCAAAATTTATGCATCTCATTTTACTCGAGCTAACTATAGTTAGGTTTATTCCAGTACAAGTTGTATTACATGTTTGATCAACCAAAAAAGCCAATTGCATTTTTCCAAACAATGCAAGAATAGATGGATAACATTTTCATCTGTATATTCGCTCTCCCCCTTGGGATCTAAGAGCGATACTATGCAAAATTTACTTGATGCTCCTTCCTTCGGCTAAGGCATATGTTAAGGTCTCATACAACTATGCAAGATGTAAGGCCTATTGACCACTTACATAAATCGACAACCTAACCTTCTTCCCAAACAAGTATAAAATCAAAGCGAGTAGTTAACAACTTAAAAATGATCTATTCTCCCGCAGCATAGTACGGGCACGATGTGTCCCATTCAAAAAATCAAAGCGAGCAGCTAACAACTTAAAAATGCATTATTTACATCCAGTACCATAGTTATATTAGCAGTGATACCCTCGCCTGAGGCTTCGTTGCAGATTGCAGGTTGCCACCCACACTCAACATCCCGATCTTCCTTGATTTAAATGCAACCCTCGTAGGGACTTCAACAGCTTCTTACTCAAGAGGGGAGGAATTAAGCTTGTGGGGTGGTGAATAATCTCATGGGAAAGGGGAAAAGGATAAGTGCATGTGGTCACCCTATAAGGAGGGGAAAGGAAGGGACCTTCTAGAAGGTTATTGTTGAGAAATAAGCCAAAAGTCTAAGGTATAGTCTAAGCCTTATCATATTGTTGTATGTAAAGTGTCCTTAAGTTTGGGGGCATCTATCTTTTGATGATACCACTTTAGTGAGTGGACTGTCTTTTAAGAAAAGTGTGGGAGAATATTGAAGAAGATGAGAATGAAAAATGGTTGAGCCTCCATATCCCATGCTATTCACTCTCACTTGCCTGTCTTTCTCTCTCTCTTTTTTATCAATTGGTATTAGAGCTCAAATTGGAGTGAGGAGCGCGTCGAATCGAGGTATACATAGACTTGGGAGCTAACTGTCCACCATTGAAATCAGGTATACTAATCTCGATCTAAGTCACCCAAGCAGGTACCGGGCTTGAGGAAGCCATTGAGGCTCAGATTTTGAGTTATTGAGTTCACATCGGATGCATACGCGAAGAGAAAGCATGCTGAAAATCAGGATGACAGTGTTAAACAAAGGAAGGAGGTGGACAGGGACATTGTAGTAGATAAGGTTAAATCTGATAGATAGAAAAGTGACAGAGATCAGGAAGGTGATAATAGAGCTACCAAGTTGTAGAGGGACACGGACAAGGCAGATCACTGACAGCATATCAGAGTAGAGAAGTGGTTATGACAAAAAGGAAAATGAAAAAGAACAGGATGATAAGGGCAGCCAAAAAAAGAGGAGAGCGAGAAAATTTCGATCTTGCCATAGATCGAATAGTATGCGGCGTGAGCAGAGTATACTCTTGATTCATTCGGCGCCCTCTAACATGCCGCAGGGTGATTGGGAGTCCGCCACTTATACCAGACGGAGCCATTAATGGCTCTCCTGCTTGTGCACGGGAATACAATTGGTTGAAGTGCCAAGGGAGTCAAGCAGACGGTCGATGATGAGAGGGTCGAGACGATGGACCATAGAAGTTGAATATTCGCTGGGCAGTGCGTGCACCGTTTTCTGAAGACGGCGACCTGGCGTGATGGATAAGGTTTTTTTAAAAGAAAAAAAAACCTTATTAACGTTATTACAAAGGCTTAAGGCCTTCTTAAATTACCCCTGTTCACACTTGTGTGTATTGAACTAGATATTTTTGGAACCCATGTTCATACTGGAGGAAGATGGAACCAATTAACTGGTAAACTGGTTCACAGTCAAAGGATTTTACACTACAGAAGAACTTGAACTAGTTGTTTTGGAGCTGAGAAGGGCAGTTTCTATGCAATTTACGGGAGGCCGTTTGAAGGCCAATTTTTGCTTAAAAAATTCCAGGAAAATTTTTGCAGCTTCCTCTTGATATGAAGTTCCAGTTTGGCACGAAAAACTGTAGAAAAAGTGCAGGAAAAATGGTCAATTTTAAGCCCGTGTTTTGATGCATTTTGGGTCATACGGACACTATTTGAGGTCCGATTTGGATGTTTCTTGTTGGGAACTGAATGTATGATATGTTGGCATCATGGATGGATGTATGTAACCGTTTTTGGACACATGTATGACAGTCATATTGCTGAATACCACTTCTGGACAGATTGTATTATTGTATTCTTCTAAATTTGCAGTAGTCATAATGTCTGACACGGCACAAATCACTCAGATCGTGGGGGACAAATTGACCAAAGACAACTATAGTGTTTGGTCCTACAGGATGGAGAATTTTTTGATGGGTAGAGGTCTATGGGATCTCATAACAGGTGATGATGAATGTCCAGAAGTTCCCGAACATCCAACTGAAGAGCAAAAGAAAGCGTACAAGGATTGGACTAGGAAGAATAGGAAGGTTTTGCATTGGATCTCCATATGTATTTCAGAAACATTGATTCCTCATATCAAAAAGGCAAGTACTTGTAAGGAGGCATGGGAAATCATAGAAAAAATGTATGGAACATGTACAGAGGCTCGTAAGATACAGCTTAAGCAAAGATTACATGGTGCATGGAGAGGCAATCGCAGTATCAGTGACTATGTGGCAGAAATCAAGCAAATTGCAGAAGACCTTGCATCCATTAATGCACCTGTTGATGATGATGATTTAGTGTCCGTGACACTAAATGGGCTTGGACCAGCTTTTAAATCTTTGGATACCTCTATTTCTGTTAGGGGAGGCTCTATGCCTGACTTTGAGGAGCTTATTGGATTGCTACTTACAGAAGAAATCAAGTTGGGACTGAATGCATCTAGTAGTGGCAAAAATGCAGGTGGAGATAGTGTTTTCTATCACCAGAGAGGTCGAGGTAGCTCATCTAGAGCTAGAGGCTCTTCACCTGGTCGTAGTAATTATGGTTTTGCTCATGGAAGAGGCAACTTTGGTCGTGGTGACTTCATGCATAGAGGCAGGGGGAGATCTTTCCCTAGAGGTAGAGGACGGTCTAGTCCTTCTTCACAAAGAGATGGCACTTGTCATTATTGTGGGCATTTTGGTCACTTTGAAAGGGATTGTTATCAAAAACAGAATGCTATGTCTAGGGGTCGTGGAAGGACCCAATATGGCCACTATGCAAGCACTTATGGTGGTACAGGTTATGGATCTAGAGGTGGATCACCTAGAGGTCATTTATTTACTATGGAGCATGTGCTTGGGAGCATGACTCATCCTTCTCGTGAGAATGACTGGTTTTTGGATTCAGGAGCTACAAACCACATGACTCATCATGCTGAGTGGTTTGATAGCAAGGAGCAAGTGCAAAATGATGAATATGTTGCCACTGGTGATGATACTTTACTCAAAATTACTCATATTGGTAGTGTGCCACTTGTTACTAAAGATGGGATTGAGAACAAACTTGGTGATGTACTTTATGTGCCCACAATAACTAAAAACCTAGCATCGGTTGGTCAAATGACAGATCAAGGATTGCAGGTGCGATTCAATAAGTTTGGATGTTTCATTGAAGAGTTCCAAAATGGGAGAACAGGCAGGGTGATTGCTCATGGTGAAAAGAAAGGGAGGTTGTTTGCCTTGGATGCAGGTACTCCAGTGATTCAAAACTCTATGTATGTTGAGAGAGGACATGGGCAAGATAAGGATGTGGAATTATGGCATAGACGGATTGGTCATGTTAATTTGCAAAGATTGAAGCAAATGCAATCAAAACACATAGTCCGTGGTCTACCGCATTTAGGATATGTAAATTTTGATCATGTATGTGAGGCTTGTCAATTTGGCAAGCAGTCCAGATTGCCATTTCCAAAGAGGGGGAGAATAAGCAGCTATCCTTTGGAAATAATACACTCAGATATTTGGGGCCCATGTCAGAATGTTTCCATGAGCGGAAAATGTAGATTCTATATCACTTTCATTGATGATTTCAGTAGGATGACTTGGGTGTACTTTATGCAGCATAAAAGTGAAGCGTTTGAAAAGTTCTTGGAATTTAAATCTATGGCTGAAAAGTAGTTTGGATGCTACATAAAATGTTTGAGGTCAGATAATGGTGGAGAGTACATGTCATATGAGTTTTGTGACTTCTTGAGAGATCATGGTATCAAAAGGCAATTGACATGCAGGTATACACCCCAACAAAATGGTGTGGCTGAAAGGAAGAATCGGATTATTGCAGAGGTTGCAAGGGCAATGATGAACCAAATGAACATGCCATTGTCATATTGGGCAGAAGCAGTGCATACTGCAGTTCACATTATGAATAGAACACCTACAGCCTTGATTCATAATATGTCACCATATGAGAGAATGTATGGCATGAAACCTACTGTTGTATACTTTAGAGTCTTTGGATGTGTCTGTTATGTTCATGTTCCGGATGATTTGAGGAAGAAAATGGAACCTAAGGCTATAAAATGCATTTTCCTTGGATATCCTGATGAGAAGAAGGGATACAAATGCTATGATCCAGTGAGTAAGGAAGTATACATAAGCAGGGATGTCAAATTCAGTGAATATGAATCATGGTACAAGCCCAAAATTGTAGTGGATGTTGATTCTTATGAAAGCAATGATGATAATGGATATGGAAGGAAAATTTCAGCAAACAGCAAGGCTGAAAATCAGCATGTGGAAGAAGCTTCAGGACCTCAAGAGAATGTGGAAAGCAATGGTAGCTATAGTCCATGGAGTGGTAGATTGAGAAATGCACAAAGGAGTGCAGAAGTTGCAAAAGGTAAGAGACCAATGACTAAAAGTTCAGAAGATGAATCTATAGATGATGAGTATGGCATTCCGCATGTTAAAACACCTGGCACTAGAAGTGCAGGAAAGTATGTGCCACCACATGCTAGATCAGATGAGACACGCGGTAGTGCACCTCAATTGAGAAGGTCAGAAAGAGTAAGGTATCCAGTTGATAGATTGACTTACAATGGGTTCATGAAGATGCATTATGCATACATGGTTTCTTATGTACAATATGTGGAACCTACTTGCTTTGAAGAAGCAGTAGAGAGCAAAGAGTGGAGACAAGCAATGGATGAAGAGATGGATGCACTAAGGAAAAACAAGACTTGGGATTTGGTGAAACTACCTTATGGCAAGAAGTCCATTGGATGTAAATGGGTTTATAAGGTCAAATGTAAGTCGGATGGTTCTCTTGAAAGGTATAAAGCAAGGCTAGTTGCAAAAGGATATGCACAAACTTATGGTTTGGACTATGAAGAAACATTCAATCCAGTAGCTAAAATGACAACAGTAAGATCAATAATTGCTTTGGCTTCTATCTATGGTTGGATGCTTTATCAAATGGATGTGAAAGATGCATTTTTGAATGGCAACTTAGAAGAAGAAGTGTACATGGATCAACCAGAGGGTTATGTGGATCTAAAATACCCACATTATGTATGCAGGTTGAAGAAGGCTTTATATGGACTGAAGCAAGCACCAAGAGCATGGTGTGATAGAATTAGCAAATTCTTATGCAGTATGGGATTTCAACAGAGCAAAGCTGATTATTCACTTTATGTGAGGCATACAGAAGATGGTATGGTGGTTGTGGTCATCTATGTTGATGATCTCATTATTACAGGTGCACTTGAGAAGGAGATTACTGAAGTCAAGTATGGGTTACATAAAGAGTTTGATATAAAAGATCTTGGTTTGTTGAGATACTTCTTGGGTATTGAGGTTATTGATACACCTCATGGTATATGGCTGATACAAAGGCAATATGCATTGGAGATGTTGGAAAAATATGGCATGACAGGATGCAAACCGGTTGATACACCATTGGATCAAAATGCTAAGTTGATTGATGATGGATCTTATGTTGAGGATGTTACTATGTTCAAAAAGATAGTTGGCAGTCTTATCTACTTGACCATTACAAGACCAGACTTAAGTTACACTGTTGGATTGGTAAGTCAGTTTATGCAGAAACCATGCAAATCTCATTTGGATGTAGTAAGAAGAGTTCTTAGATATGTGAAAAAGACAGCTGGATTTGGGTTGTTTTATGGAAAAGGAATCAAGCCTACACTATTTGGATACTCAGATGCAGACTGGGCAGGTAGTTCTATGGATAGAAGATCTACTAGTGGCTATGCATTCTCATTTGTATCAGCCATGGTAAGTTGGAGCAGCAAGAAGCAACCTACAGTTGCTTTATCAAGCACTGAATCAGAATATAGAGGCATTGCATTGGCAGCATGTGAGCAAACATGGCTGAGATTGATCCTATATGACATGGGAATAGAGATTGATGGTGGAGTTATTATGTATTGTGACAATGTTAGCAGCATTATGTTGGCAAAGAACCCAGTCTATCATGCAAGGACAAAACATATAGAAGTGCACTATCATTTCATTAGAGAAAAAGTCATTGATGGAGAGATTGACTTGGTCCATGTGAAGACCAATGATCAAGTTGCTGATATCTTTACCAAAGCATTAGGTAAAGATAAGTTTGAGTACTTCAGGAGTGCACTTGGAGTCTTATATGTGCAAGCTCATTCTGAGCTTGAGGGGGAGTGTTGAGAAATAAGCCAAAAAGTCTAAGGTATAGTCTAAGCCTTATCATATTGTTGTATGTAAAGTGTCCTTAAGTTTGGGGGCATCTATCTTTTGATGATACCACTTTAGTGAGTGGACTGTCTTTTAAGAAAAGTGTGGGAGAATATTGAAGAAGATGAGAATGAAAAATGGTTGAGCCTCCATATCCCATGCTATTCACTCTCACTTGCCTGTCTTTCTCTCTCTCTTTTTTATCAGTTATATATCTCTCTCTCTTTGCCATGTAGCATGTCCAGGACTTCCTCTTTCCTTTGATGGGAGGGGGGGTTTATAGCAGGAGAGGTGGGGAGGACGTGGAGTGGTGCATGGTGGCGGGAGTTCTGGGCCTCCCAACTGGCCGCGGGCTATGAGAGGCTGGGGAGGGGGGTGGTAGGCCATGTGGCTGCCTCCTAAACATCATCTCCATCATCGTCTTCTTCATCTTCTTTGTCCACATCTACTTCACTTCCCCTCCCTTATTGGCATCATATCCTTCTTTCTCCCCCTGCCACATGCTTGACAACAATAGGGGGAGGATTTAAAAATTTTGAAATAATTTAATTATTTGGGTGGGATAGTTCCTATGAGAAGGAGGACAGGAATATTACAACTTTCTATTTTGCTCCAATGGTACTGAAACAAGCTTACATATTGACATACCATACTTGGATAACATATCCAAGCCATACTACCTTTGGGATAGTCATATACCATCATCACATCAGATCACCACAATACCAAGAAGGTACCTCACCTCACCCAAATCCTTCATCTCAAATTTTTTCTTGAAAAATTCCTTAACCTCAAAAATCCCATTGTCATTGTCACTTGTAATAATTAAGTCATTGACATAGATGACTATGATGACCAAACCCATATCTCCATTTCTTATATAAAGTAAGTGATCAGTATCAAAAATATAAAAGACAATATTAACAAGATACTCTATGATTTTATTATATCATGCTCTAGCTTCTTACTTCAGCCCATAGAGAGCCTTCTTTAACCTACACACACATGTGGGATGCTCTAAATCCTCATAGGCTATTGGCTGCTCCATATACACCTCTTCTTGCAATTCACATGCAATAAAGCATTCTTGACATCCATTTGCTACAAAGTCCAACCTTTGGCTATTGCCAAAGCAATCACGTATCTAACAGTTACCATTCTATCAATTAGGCTGAATGTCTGTTTACAATCCTTTACAATCACGTATCTAACAATTACCATTCTAGCAATTAGTCTGAATGTCTATTTACAATCCTTTATAATCTATGCCATATTTTTTCACAGAGCCTTCTGTAACCAACCTAGCCTTATACCTGCTAACACAACCATCTACATTATGCTTTATTTTGTAAACCCACACTTACAGCCAATAACTTTATTGCCTTTAGGAAAGGGTAACAAATCCCAAGTCTTATTGGCTTCTAATGTAGCCATCTCCTCATCCATTCCTACATCCCAATGAGCATGACTAACAACATCCTCAAAATAAGTGGGCTCAACATCCTCAACTTCCTTCACATATAAGCATAATGCTGAGCAACATAAATTTCAAAACCAAATCTTTTAATAGGTTATCTGAGCCTGCTAGACGTGCATACCACTGGATCACTAAGTGGAGCCTTTACATTACTATGTGCTCTCTATACACTTGGTGTCTTGACTAAAGGAATACTAATCTCATCATCCAAACTCTTTGAACCACTAGAACCTCCATCAAATCCCAAATGACTAGTAGATGCATTATTACCATCCAATACTTTTTTCTTTTCTTTGTCTTTACCTGCAACACTTGTAGATTCACCTGAAGATATGAGGCTACCCCTTAGTCTCCCAAACCAAGGGCTAACTATAGATATAGTACTACAAATGATGTTTTTGATCCACTAAGGCTCCATGATTCTTGATTTTCTTTCTACATCTAACTATCATGATCATGATCATGATCATCATTTAATACATCACCAATAGATGCATACTAACTACTCATCTCATAAAAAATAATATCCTTGCTCACGCTAAACTCACCTGTGACAAGGTTATAACAATGATATCCTTTCTTCTCTAAAGACTATCCAATGAAAATACATTTTTCATCCTTTGGATCAAGCTTCTTTTGTAGCTCATCTAGAACATGAACATATGCAATATACTCAAACACTTTCAAGTGTGACACATCAGGCTTCTTGCCTGTAAAGCATTCTTTGGGGGTTATCCTATGAAGAACTATGACTATGGGAGTTTTGTTCATAATATAGAAAGTAATATGAACAACTTCAGACCAGAAATATTTTGGCATATTCTTTTCAGTCTCACCATCAATACTTGGACAACTATTTTATAAATAAATTATCTCTTTATCCCATGAGATCTCAAGAAGCTACTAAATGCATTAGAGAGGTACTCTCCCTCTCCATCTGATCTCAAGTACTTAGCTTTCAAGCGTGTTTTTGTTTCAATAATAGCCTTGAAATATTTGAAATGCTCAAATACATCACTCTTTATCCATAGCTTCCTTGAACAATCATCAATAAACGTGACAAAGTATTTGCTGCCACTAAGAGATACATTCTGTGTAGGCTCCCAAACATATATATGCACAATATCAAGTTTATTTATACTCATATCTTTGTCATGCAAAAAGGATTGTCTTGTCTACTTACCAAATCGGCATGCTTCACATACTTTATGAAATTTTGTAACTCTAAAAGAGCAAGCAACCATGTAACCAATCCTTTGGACTTTATTAATTTCAATCTTTGTAGATTTGTATGTCTAATACATTATGCCATATTTCAATGTTTGCATCCACTCCTTTTTCTTTAGCATATATAGCAGCATTCATTGTAGAAATTCCAACATATATAGCAGCATTCATTGTAGAAATTCCAACATCTAAAGTGAACATGCAGCCAACTCTACTTTCTTTTGTGACCAACCTGCACTTATCATTAAATTCTTCTACTAAAAAACATTTTGCATTAAATCAAACTTGCAATCCTTGCTCTACCATTTGGCCAACAAATACTAAATTCTTTGTGATTGATGGCACATCTAATACATCTAATAGACTCTTTGCCTAGCCATCATACAAGGACAAGGGAACCTTTCCAATGTGTGAAATTGGTTGGCATGAATCATCACTTGTCTACACATAACCTAGATTTTGTAAGTCCTACATCTCTCCAAACAATTCAATTTAACTAGTCATATGATTAGATGCACCTTAATTGATATACCATACATCATCATGTGTCATCTTCCCTGTGACAACATTCATTATATGCTGCATAACAAACATACACTCATTTTTGTATTCATTTTATCTAAAAATGATGCATAGTTTCCTTGTTGTTATCCACCATTGCAGCTATCATCCATCTTAGCATAACAATGGGCTAGAATATGAGATGTCTTTCCATAATAATGGCAAACAATAATAGAATTTCCAGAACCTATATTCTACTATCCACCTCTTCCTCTAGAGCTTCCCTTGCCTTATGGGAGCTTCTCACTCGACTACTAAGACCCATGATCACTTATTGTTTCAAGTGTTTCAAGCCAAGTGTAATGGCCACCTCTCATATAACCATACTTGCTCTCACACCTAGTACAAGTGTAATGAGCTTACCTCCATCTCGATAGAGTTGCCTCCTCCCAAAAGCACTCCAATTAGCTCCACAATCCAAGATGCAAGCTTAAGCAAGCTTGATCCTCAAGCTCCAAGCTCTATGCTCCATCATCGCACATGAGACAAGAAGAAGAAGAAGAAGAAGAAGAAGAAGAAGAAGAAGAAGAAGAGAGGAGAAGATGGAGAGCTTCTCCACCATGGTCCCTCACCCTCACATACTCACTCCCTCTCAAGCACAAGCTCAAGAAAGCAATAAGAAGAAGAGGAGGAGGAGAGAGAGATTTGGCCACACACAAGAATAAACTTCTTCATTCACTTTTTGTCTTTTATACAAAACCCCAATCCCCTTTGGGAACCCATCCCTTTTTTACATGATCGACCATTTTAGTCTAGGTCCTCTTTTCCTATTTCCTTCCTATTTGCATTGTGCCTTCACCCATATCTGTATACATTTACAAATTGCACAGGAGGGAGCATGGCACTCTTTTTACAAGGATTTAGAGTGTGCTTTTATATTTACAATGCGCATTTTCCCTTTTGTGCTTGGCTTGAACTTTTAAGGTTGCACTTGCGCTTTTGGCCTTTTTTCCTTCAATTTCTTCAACTAGGCCATCTTTTTCCACTTTGCCTTGCATCTTTTTTATTTTCTATTTTCTTTCTTACACTAGGGTTAGCATTACCCCCTTCTAACTGAGTGTCAATTCCATGGCACTTGCCTGCACTTGTTGATAAGGATGCAGGTGGTTGAATGGTTGTCATGTGGGTCGAAGATGGAGCTTCATGAAGATTGGATAGGGAGAAGAAGCATCACAAAATTGCATGAGAGATTATAGAGGTTGAGGATGGATTTGAGTGGGTAATGGGAGCCTCTAATGCCACAGTGGTTGATCGCAATTGTTGAGTGTACCTAAAAAAGAAAAAGGAAGTGCACTACCTGGGGAGTATGCCTACCTCATTGTACAGTGTGGGATGTCCATGCAAGTGAATTTGGGAGTTGGGTTGAGAACCTTAGGGAAGCTTGGGGCGTTGCCCCACACTTGAGGACCTAGTTTGTGTACAAGGGGAGGTGCTATGGGTGTGACTTGGAGAGACATGTCTACCATAGGCAAGAATAAAATCCCTAGGTATGTCCTGCCCTTGCTGTGCCCTAAGTGTGAAGTGGAGGGATAGGAAGGGCTAGGGAGTTAGGGATGGAGTTGGCCAACTGAGGCCATTGAATGCATCTAAGTTGAGAAACCCTAGGTGCAGTGTTTGTGGTACTCTAATATTACATGAAAAAGTTCATTATTCATTTCCTTTTGCTTTGTGTGGGTCTTTTTTTTACTTTCTCTTTTCATTTTCATTTTCATTTTCTTTCTTTTTTTGTGAGATATATTGGGAGTGAGCACACTAGACATCATCTTGATGCTCTTCAATAGTTACATTTCGAGAGGGCCTAAGAGATTTGCTAAGGAATGCATGGCTTTGCATGTAGCCCTTTTGGTTAATCCTTACATTGAGAGGGGTAGTAGAGAGGAAAGAATGATTACATTTTCACAACATACTTTCACTCATATATTCTAAAAGGCTCATGCAAAAAGAGAGAAGCCCTTAACATTAGGCAAGTCATTACATAGATGTCTATCCCTACATTGATATCAAAATAGAGAGTGGCGCACTCTTCTTGGGCAATTGGTTTTTCTTTTAGTAGAATTTTCAAGAGGAAAAGGTACTTACAAGTGGTAAGGAAAGTGGGGTCAGGGCATGCTGTGAACTTGTCCAAAAAGTGGGTAATGGAAGGTTGGAGGTCTTGTGCTCCAAAGGTCATTTTAGGAGTGGCGGCACATTGATGTTGTAGATCAAAGGAAAGTTGTACATGCCATTCTTTCTCTAGTAAAAATCCACACCGTGGTACCTTGGGTAAGCCATGTGCATGGGGTCATCTCTTTCATATGGTAACATGTTGCATAAAGCCATCCATGCCTCAAAAATAGTATCCCAGATTCTTTGGTGCCACTTATGTTGGGCTTCGTAGCCTTTGACCTTTCTTGGCTCTTTCGTGACCTTATCCTCCTAGTACCTTGCAAGCTCTCTTCTCCATAACATGGGCTTTCTTCCCCTCTGTAGAGGCAAGCTCACGCTTAACTACCAAGACCCATGGACTACTTATTCTTTCAAGAATTTCAAGCCAAGAACTAATGGCTACCTCTCACATAGCCGATGCGCTATCTCTCTCTACGAGTGTAGTGAGCATACCTCCATGCCCGATCAATTTGCCTCCTCTTTCGAGCACTTCGGTAGCTCCATGATCAAAGTGCAAGCTTCAAGTGAGCTCGGTCCTTAAGCTCCACACTCCAAGCTCCATTGCTGTGATCAATTTGCCTCCTCTTTCGAGCACTTCGGTAGCTCCATGATCAAAGTGCAAGCTTCAAGTGAGCTCGGTCCTTAAGCTCCACACTCCAAGCTCCATTGCTGTGAGCAAGAGAAGAGAAGAGAAGAGAAGAGAAGAGAAGAGAAGAGAAGAGAAGAAAAGAAAAGAAGAGAGGAGAAGATGGAGAGCTTCTCCACCATGGTCCCTCACCCTCACGCACTCACTCCCTCATAGTCTCACACTTCCTCTCTCAAGCACAAGCTCAAACAAGCAAGCAAGCAAGCAAGAAGAAGAAGAAGAAGAAGAAGAAGAGGAGAGCTACTTTTGGCCACACACAACAATGAGCTTCTCATTCACTTTTGAACTTTATATACAAAACCCTAACCCTAATTCCCTTTGGGCGGTCATGCCCTTTTTGGTCTGCCGGGCTTGGCCCATTCCTCCAACCCTTCTCCTCCTCTTCCTTATTTGCATGGCCGCAACCCATGCCTCTAACCATTTACAATTTTCACGGGTGACAGCTTGGTGCTCTTTTACAAAATAAATCATGGTGTACCTTACGTTCTTTTACAAAAGTATTGACTTGGCTTTTTCTTGTGCGCCTCTCTCCTTGATTTAGGAATTTTTTGCACTTCTTGTGTTTCCAGATTTCTCTTGGCGTGCCTTTGTCTTCCTTTCACTTTTTCCTTGGCCTTGTTTTCTGCTTTAGATTTTCCAGATTTTCCACCTTGTTCATGTTAACATTACCCCCCTCCTAGATGAGTGCCAATCACATGGGACTCTTTGTCATAGATAGCAAGATTTGGCATGCACCAAAGTCATGGGTGGAAGGATTGCTATGGTTTGCCATGGAGGAGTTTTGGTGGTGGTGCGGATAAAGGTCGTTGATGGCACTTTTTTGCCTGATTGGTTGGTTATAGGGTTGTTATAGTTGGTGAAAATGCTATTCTTTGTTGGGAGTTGCATTCTTGGATGGCACAAGTGTTGGTGTTCTAGGGATTTTACGCTTGACAATTTTTTGGTGGGCTTGCATGATGATAAAGGGCAAGAGTTTGGAGGTGAGTGTTGATGGTGGAGAGCTGACAATACTTTCGTTGGAGTCTTCAATACATGCAATTGCCACCTACAACTGCCATTGTTTTTGTTGTTTTCTCCTCCTTTTCTTGGGTAATCAAGGTGTATCCTTTAAAGAATCGAGACCGTGAACTAGGTCAACAGCCATTGATGTGCTTGGTTGGTGGGCCTCAACCTTCTCTTTCTCTCATGTGTCCTCATGGGACATAGCCATGGCCTGCTGAATAGCCTCGTGAGTTTGTGAGAGCATAATTGCCTCTCTTTTTGAAGAGTCTAGCTCTTCAAATAATTTCTGTCAGTTTAGCTTCTCATCTGATTGCATTGGCAATTGCTCCTGGTTGGGTGTCTGCTCTAGACTCTCATCCTGACCCATTGGAACATTCCTCCACTGCATCTTATCAGAGCAAGTGTTGTGTTTAGAGTTGTTTTTCTCTTGCTTAAGAGGTTCGGGTGACTCTAGTGTAAAACCAAGAGGTAGTTTAGGTTCGCGTCATGTAGGCTTGGACAAAATCAACTAAAGAAGTCAGGGTTGTATTGATGGGAAGCATAAAGATCTAGTATTACAGGGTCTTGAGTGAGGCAGAAGTCATATGTGCTAACATCAAGTACCATGCTCCCTACTCCTAGCCTTCTAGCCACATGTAGATTTTCTTTTAGAAGTAGTTTATCATAAGGGATGTTCTTGGACCGTGGTGGCAAAGAGCTAGACCTCATGAACCTTTGCCAACACTCTTAATGAGGTCAAGGCAACATACGTGGGATCATGTATTGATGTCCAAAGGGCTTTCCTTTGCTTAGCGGTTGTCATTAGTCGGTGGCCAATTTTGGCTGCCAAACTTTGGTTGGAGTATCATTTCTGCAAAAAGTTACCTTGTCCTTTCCCTTTTCATTTGATTGATTCCAACTTTTCCTTGTTTGTCTCACATTGAGAAGTATACATTGAGGGTATCAAGCGCAATTCTCTAGCTGTGGCTTTTGGGATGTTCTTTATGACTTCTTCAATGACAACTACATAGCGGGATCAAACATGTTGTTGCTCATCCCAAGTCAGGGGTTCGACTACTATGAGCTTTGTGTGCTCTGGTGTTGGCCTTTCAATGTCCACATGGACGTACACTCGTGTGATGACTGTCAACTTGTGATCAAGCTTCATCAAGCACTTCATCTCTAGTTCATTGGTTAGATGCACCATCTCTTTGGCCAAATCTTCAAGAGATTTCTCCTTAAGCCTAGGCTTTAGGTGCCTCAAAAGTGTTGGAGGTGTTAAGGATCTTGGTTGCAACATCTCTTCTACAGGTGAATTACTAAGGACACGTTCCACAAGGGGCGTCGTCATGGCCAAAGGCTATGATTGTTGTGATTCTTGATTGGAAGTAATAGCGACTAGAATATTGAGTGGCTACTATTGGTAGACTGCGATGTCAAGTCCTTAGGAAGATCAGAAGTGGTCATGTCTTTTATTGCCCTTTGTGCATTTGCAGTTCGAGCAACAATTGAGCTAGTCTCATGGTGGATTGTACAGGCATACCCTTAGGCTGAGAATTAGGGAAGGTGTCATGTCCCACACCTTGGTTATTTAGAAGCTGAGATGGAGATAGAGACTAGGACTAAGTAGCTGCACTTGACAACTACTATTGTGCTTCCTATGTTTGTTTAGAGAAAAAGGGTGCAACATGCGTGCCTATTGGCTGTCCAGGCACATTTTAGTAGTCCATCAAAAACAAAAAAATCTACACGTCGCTTCCCGGCACTCCCATGGAATGTTTCGAGGTTTGTCACCTAGGGTTTCTCAAAGTTTCCTCACAATGAAAAGTTCACAGCCGAACCCACTAGGATTGACCAAAAATCTAGGTTCCTCATGGTCAAGGTCTCCTGACAGCATTCTAGTATTCTTGTCCTGGACATCCTACTTTACACAGAGATAGCCAAGCCAAAGTTGACCCATACTACACTTGGTTCAAAGAGAATGGAAATTGAGAGGGATGTGTTGCTCAACCTCTCTGCCCATAGGGTATAGTCCCATTCCGGTACTCTAAAATAGTATGAGTCAAGTTCTAACCTATCAATACCTAAAGGTCAAATAATGGTAAAACCTTGTGAGAAGCCTCTCAATTCTTTGGGACCACCCTACCATAGGAGACCCATCAGGGGTTCCTCCCGACTGCTTCCCTTGATAGATTTAGTTTTCTAATTATGTCCTACCACAATTACATGTGACATTTAGAACTAGCTTCCTTAATTAAGCCTTTAGGGAACAAGGTTTGTTTGCGTAATGTATAGCATAGACACGAAAACAAAGCAAGCAGTCCTATTGACAAAACAAATTTCTTAACTTATCTTTAAGTTAATCTTTGTCTTCTGCCCATATATGAGAAATTATATATTCCCTTCTGTCCAAGAGAAGTACTCAGTTCAAATCACATGGCACCGTAATTTCCATCCAGTATCTAGAATAGGATCTTCCAACACGCTAGATGTTGGGCTCACGAAAATCTACAACTCCATTCTGAACTAGACAAGGGGTGTCCAAAGCTCCATTGATCCCAAGCAACCTACGAGTGAGACACAACTTTCGTGGTTGGCCTTTTCACCACTCAACCTTCGGCCCATGAATCGAGTAGTGCCTTCTCGGGTTGAAACAAGGCGTGACCTTGGAGATGATCCACACTCACGAAAAATATCCTTCCTTAATTAATCCAATCAAGCATAATCAAGGCAATCAGCCTAATATCATCTTCTAAGGAAACATTCATTTATTTCCCCATGGCAACTTGTCATCACTGACCCGTGCCATGCATTTACCATCAAACACAAGCACTTGGAATAATCATCCAAATCACATCCCACAATCATTTTAATGCAAAAGAATTATTTGATCAATCACAAAAACAATGGTATCCTTTTCCAAACATTGCATGAATAGACATGATAACATTTCCGTTGCATGTTTGCTCTCCTCCTTGGAATCAGGAGGAGTTCCATGTAAAATTTACTTAACACACCCTTCTTTTGACTAAAGCATATGTTAAGGTTTCAAACACTATACAAGAAATAATTTCTATTAATCATTTACATTGATCAATTACCCAACCTTCTTCCCAACAAGTACAAGAGCATCGGTCTTTCCTTCAGCTTAGGGTTTCCTAATCCTTGAGCTCTTGGATTGCCCTGGAGCTATTGTTGCATCTAGCCCAACCCCGAATAGGATTGGTAAACATAGTAGCTATTGGATAGATCTCAAGGCATCTTAATTTTAATCCTTATGATCGTTATTTGTGTTAACTACGCACAATGTCAAGATCCCAATAAACTAACAGATTCAAAATTGAATTTCCCATAGGCTGGATTATTTGTCACGCAATCCGTCAAGAATGAAAGCTACAATATACTTTCAGTGTGGGAAAATACCCATCTATTATTTTCATGAAAAGGAGAGTCGACAATACCTTGGAATGCTATTATGCTATGTGTGAGTTTGTCGCATAGCATCCAGATACAATTAACTTCTCTTGATACTCGCACTTTGTATGCTATGTGCGAGTTTGTCGCATATCATCCAGATACAATTAACTTATTTTGATACCTGCACTTTGCAACTTTATCTTTCAAATGTATGAGATGATGCCTATCCCTTCCCATGACCTATTCTCATGTGGCATCTAATGTACTTCATGCAAAAATTAGAACAAGCATCTATTAATTTGAAAATACATCACTTACGACCGGTACCACAGCTGGATTGGCAGTGATGTCATCGCTCAAGGCTCTATTTCTCATTGAGGGATTGCCATCCAAGCGTGTTAATTTCCGCTTGGGGGTCATTCTTGAACTTTTTCTACCTTAGACGCAAGTCGCACAAGACTTTTGCACCTTGTGCTCAATCAGTGGGGTTAATTGGGGGAAGAATTAGGCTTGCGGGTGGACGATAATCTCACAAAATAGGGGAAAAAGGATGCCCACCCTCTTAGGAGGGGAAGAGAAAGAGTTCTTCTCCCTCTCTCTTTCCCTCTTCTTCTTCTTTCTCTCTCCTTCTTCTCCTTCTTCTTCTTCTTCTTCTTCTTCTTCTTCTTCTTTGTCTCTCTATCTTCTCACCTCTCCCTTTCTCTCCCTCTCTTTTCCTTTCTCTCTCCCTATTCTCACCTCTCCCTTCCTTGGCAACAAAAGGGGGGGAAGAATATAATGGCCTCTCCTTAAACGCTTAAGGAGGGGGAGGGGGTTTATAATAGGAGGGGGGTTATTTTTGGAGGGGGGAACGTGGGGTGATGCATGGTGGTGGTGGAGTCTAGGCCTTCCAACTGCCCCAAGACTATCCATTATACCCAAAGGGGGGTGGAATCATTGTTGCCAACATCATCTGCCTCTTCATCTTCTTGTTCTTTGTCAACTCCTCCTTTCCCTTGCTGACATCATCTCACCCTGCCACGTCAACTTCTTCTTTCCCCCCTCGCCACTTGTCGGTGTGATCGGCAGGGGGAAAATGATTTTTTTTTGTTATTTTTGTTAAAAAGGGGGGGGGTTCATAACAATGGAACGTTACATCCTCTCCCCCTTAGAGAACTTGAGATGTCCTCATCTAGGAAGAATTGGGGAAGAAAAGCATTAATGGGGTTTATAGCCTATGAGTTTCGACGACCCACCATGCATCCACTGCACTACTCTGATCACTCAGCATGTGGTCTTTTGAAACATCTTATTGCATTATATTTATCCAATTTTGGATTATAAGTGAAGATTTTATTGTAGTTACATCTCATGGGTATCTTCTAGGTTGTTCCTAAGTATCAGATAATTTCTTGTAGGCTCTAGATCACTGAAGCTTGTGCAACTTCATTTCTTGTAAGCTCAAGTTCTCTTCGAGTCTTGTTGGGACAATAGATGTGGACATGTCCAATGCTATGGCACTCAGAGCATCGGTGTTTAGGGTGCTTTGGACATTCCCTTTTGAGATGACCTACCTCTTTGCAATAGAAACAACGTGGACCTTTATCACTTAGAGTCACAAGATTCCTGGTCGTCCTGTGGCAGGATTTTCTTCTTTAAACCAAATTGTCCTACGATGGGACCTAAAATGGGCTAGAACTGGCTATACACCAGATCCCATCAGAACTCCACAGTTAAGGGTGCTTGGGCCAGAACAGCACTGGCATGGGTGACCTCTCGGGAAGTCCTGGTCCTGCACCTTTTTGCATGCTTGTTTCGAGACCATGGCATGGCAATCCCCTCGGATCAAGTCTTGACTCTCCATATTGACATCATGGTAGAAAACCCGCTCACATTGCCATGACATTACGCCTCCTCTCCTCATCATGATTGTCTTTGCGTACATCGTGCATAGTCCCTCCCTCTGCCTCGCTTTCACATGATACCCCCTCCTCACGGTGTGAGGTTTTTTGGGAGCGAAGGGTGTGCCATGTTGTGGGGGGGTTCGGTTGAGCGGGGTTTTCCAAGGAGGGAGGGTGTGCCATGTTGTGCGGGGGGATTGCTGGAGTAGGGTTTTCTGAGGAGGGAGGGTGTGCCATGTCGCGAGGGGGTTGGGTGGTGCCATGTCATGGGGGGGTTTTTTGAGGAGGTCCGCCGAGGGGGTGGGTGGTTCCATGTCATGGGAGGGGGTTGTGTGCAGTGGGGTGTGTGCCGTGTCATTATGGAGCGGGGTTTCTGAGGAGGGAGGGTGTGCCATGTCATGGGGGGGTGGTTCCATGTCATGGGAGGGGGTTGTGTGCTGTGGGGCATGTGTCGTATCGTTGTGAAGTGGGGTTTTTTTTGGGGGGTGCGTCATGTTGTGGGGGGATGAGGTGGGGTTGGTTGAGCGAGGTTTTTTGAGGTGGGGTGGGAGGGGCGGATGTGCTGTGTCGTGGGGGGTGAGGTGGGGTGGGGGGGTGTGCCATGTCGTGGGAGGGTGAGGTGATGTGGGGTGGGTTGAGCGGGGTTTTTTGAGGTGTGGTGGGGTGGTGTGGCTGGAGCGGGGTTTTTTGAGGTGAGGTGGGGTGGGGTGAGGTGAGGTGGGGAGGGGAGGGGGGGGATTAAGGGTGGAGTGGGGTTTTTTTGGGGGGGTGAGGTGGGGTGGGTTGAGCGGGGTTTTTTGAGGTGAGGTTGGGTGGGGTGGGGTGGGGGGGTTTTTGAGAGGCTGGGGGGGTTGTGCCATGTCGTTCAGGGGGAGGGGGGGATTGTGCCATGTTGTGGGGGAAGGGGGGTTGGGTGGGAGCGGGGTTTTCTTAGGGGGGGAAGGCGCGCTGTGTCATGGGGGGGTGAGGTGGTGGGGTGGGGTGGGGTGGGGTGGGGTGAGGTGAGGTGAGGTGGGGAGGGGGGGGTTGTTTAGGGTGGAGTGGGGTTTTTTTGGGGAGGTGAGGTGGGGTGGGTTGAACAGGGTTTTTTGAGGTGAGGTGAGATGGGGTTGGGTAGCGGTGGTTTTTTGAGAGGGGGGGGAGGGGGGGGATGAGGGCATGCTATGTCGTGGGGGGTGAGGTGGGGTGGGGTGGGTTGAGCGGGGTTTTTTGAGGTGAGGTGGGGTGGGATCAATGGAATGGGGTTTTTCCAGGGGGTTGCCATGTCGTGGGGGGGAGGGGGGAACTTGGGTGGAGTGGGGTCTTCTTTGGGGGGGAAGGGGGGGTTGTGCCATGTCATTGGGGGGGAGGGGGGGATTGTGCCATGTCGTGGGGGGAGGGGGGGTTGGGTGGAGCAAGGTTTTCTTAGCGAGGCAAGGTGCATTGTGTCGTGGGGGGGTGAGGTGAGGTGGGGTGGGGTGGGGTGGGGTGGGGTGGTGTGAGGTGAGGTGAGGTGGGGGGGGGGGGGGTTAGGGTGGAGTGGGGTTTTTTGGGGGGGTGAGGTGGGGTGGGTTGAGTGGGGTTTTTTGAGGTCTGGTGGGTTGGGGTGGGGGGGTTTTTTGAGAGGCAGGGGGGGATGAGGGTGTGCGATGTCATGGGGAGGTGAGGTGGGGTGGGGTTGTGCCATGGCTTGGGGGGGTTGGGGAGGGGAATGGACTTGGGTGGAGTGGGGGTTTTTTTTTTGGGGGGGACAGACTTGGGTAGAGTGGGAGTTTTTTTTTTTGGGGGGGGGGGGTTGGGTGGAGCGGGGTTTTCTTAGGGGGGAAGGTGCACCATGTTGTGGGGAGGTGAGGTGAGGTGGGGTGGGGTGGTGTGAGGTGAGGTGGTAAGGGGGGGGGGGGGGTTTAGGGTGGAGTGAAGTTTTTTGGGGGGTGAGGTGGGGTGGGTTAAGCGGGGTTTTTTTAGGTGAGGTAAGTTGGGGTGGGGTGGGGGGGGGGGGGGGTTTGAGAGGCGAAGGGGACGAGGGTATGCCGTCCTGTTGCCGGGTGAGATGTGGTGGGGTTGTGCCATATTGTGGGGGGGGGGGGGGGGGATTTTGCCATGTCGTGGGGGTACTAGGGGTTAGGGTGCAACGGGGTTTTCTTAAGGGAGGAAGGTGCACCATGTCATGGGGGGTGGGGTGGGGTGGGGTGAGGTGAGGTGGGACCTCTAACATGCACAAGACAACTCCACGGCCTCGCGGTGAGGAGCATCTACAAGACACATTATCCTGCCATCGTACATACATTTTGCCTTTGTATCATGTTTTGTAGTCCAACCCTTAACCTTCTCAAACTCCTTAGCAGAGGGAGACCCTACACATTTTGGTGTAATTCACCACCTAGAACAACATAGGAGGCACCCCTTCGCTGATTGCCGCGGTCCCACTGCGCCCCTCCTACACCTTGGGGATTGGCCCCTCGATGCATCACTAACACATATAACACATACGAAACAGACTCTGCTCTTGGTACCAATATTATATCGTTCCAGGAATGTACTAGTCCTCACTTACTTGCCCCCTTGGACCTACCGTCTAGACCTACAGCTTGGGTGTCTTACTCTCTCCAGCGTGGGTCATTTATACATCAACCAAGTCCTATGCATGCCAGGAATAGATACCATGTGTATAATTCTTGCAAAAGTGTATATCTTATTCTGCACAAATAATTATGGTTTAAAAGCAGCCTATGTGTCGTGCAAAAATAGCTCTTTTAATGAATTTCTGCTAATACGCAATGCTTCATTGTAGGAACCTAGCACCAAGGCAAACCTCATGTTGCTAGATCCATTATTTTCAAATAAATCGCATCCTAAATGTTATGCATAAAGAGAACAATCAGACTTTTTAGTATTTCAACGTTTAAACTATTGTATAACATTATCCTCCCCCTCTCTGTTTAAATGTTGCTGCGGTGCATAGGTGTAGAGGGTTTTGTATGCCATTTTTTGTATGTAAAAGCAATAAATACTCACTTTAACATAAAGGACAAGGCCAAACTGAGGCTTAACCTCATGCTTCAACCCCGTCAAACATTCACATACATAGATCTTATTTTTTCATTTTTCTCAAATGCAAGAAATCCATTTTCCCCTTTTTTTCTATTTTCCCTATTTATTTTTAATAGAAAATAGGTATTTTTTGGTTTTTTTCTAATGACTGATCATTGGAATTGAAACTCATTATTTTTCCTTATTTTATCCCATTTCCACTCATTTTTTCCCACTCAGTGTTTTGGGTTTTTGGAATATTTAATTGGGACTGTGTATCAACCAACCAACCATGGATTTCAGCATAAATCTTTAGCCTTCAGCCTCCTCAGCCTCTTGGAACAATCTGGTGCCTCCCAGACAAGCATCCATCTCTCGATTCTCTTCTTGATTCTTGCCACATGAAGTGCCTCTTAAGTGGAGAGAGAGAGGAGAGAGAAAGACTGATTTTTTATCTCTTTGCTTAGTGCATCAATTCTTGATCAGATCTTGATGGTGGAGGGCGAAGAATAGAGGCATCTCAGGCCCAAGAGGATTCTCTCTCTCTCTCTTTGTAGATCAAAAAATGGCCAATAATTGCCAAGATAGGAGGTGCAAAAAAAAATGCCCCCCCCATGGAGTTTCATTTATTTGGCTTAAGCTTTAAAACATAAAGTATCTAGTTCTTCATAGCTTGTGCTTTCACACTTCCAGCAAGTGGTTTTTCTAGTTTTGAGGGGGAAAACGATGTCGAAATTGAGATCCTTCTGGACAGGTGGTTCCATAACGCTGAAATCTACAAAGCTGGGCACCATTACGCTCTTCCTGGCTTCCAAATCCAATAGCCGCTTCACGACTCTAAACCTTGCGAGGATTAAATGGGGGATCAAACGACCTTGGAATGGAGATCCAAGACTTGCGTTAGATTCCTGACATTGTTTTGCATCTAGAAAAATTCTAGCTCGGCCATCCGCCACCATTTGATTTTTCATTCAAATAAGCATTAGTGCTCTAGGGACTTGCCGCTTAAAATCGTACTGATTGCAACCGCCACCTTCGACGGAGTCTATTTTTTCCCTAAAATTCAGAAATTTTGGCTATTTTTTAAGCATTTCTCGACATAAAAAATCATATCTCATCCTAGGATCCTTTCAACAGACTGAAGTGGTCCTTTATCGCAAAAACTTTGTTTCCAAATTGTCTTCTTTTTAGATCTGGACTGAGGTCCATGGTCAATCAGTTTTGCTTGTAATATTAAAGAATACTCCCAAACTTCGACATTTTGGCAAGACCCAATCTATATTAGTTGAGAAAAACACTTAAGGAAAATTCATTACAAGTTATAACTGTCATTCCTTGCTAGAGTATCTCTAATCATTTGCAAGTTCTAGGGCCCAAATAGATGCAACTCATATTACTCGAGTTAACTGTTGTTACAAGAGTAAATTTTATTCCAATACAAGTTGGATTACATATCAATCGAACTTCTAGGATTTCTAATCATCCTAAAGAGGTGTAGTAGGCTCTAGGTCTTCGTCTTCATCTCATTCCTCTATATATCCATAGACTACACTTGTGTAGCTTCATTTTCTTAGAAGCTCTAGACTTAGGTCAGGGCAATCTGCTTGGATGTGTCCTAGCTCATTGCAATGGAAGCATTTACGGTAGGGACATCTCCTACGAATGTGCCCTATCTCACCGCACGTGTGGCGTCTCTTGTCCGGATCTCGGGAATCATCTTTGTCACAATTGTCTTGCAAGTCCATTGGGCAAGTAATGCATCTTGCAAGTCCGTTGGGCACATTGCTTTAAGATGGTGGTTTAGAGGAGTGTTCAAGCCATGGCAAAACTTGGATACTTGTTGCGCAATATCCATAGGTGGTGCATATTTTTGTAGGGTTACAAACTTTAAGTAGTAAGCTTCCAAGGTTAATTCCAACTGCTTGAGCTTGAAGAATTCATTCATCTTGAAAGTTTGGTAGGTTGGCAAAAGATATCATCCGCGTACATCATCTTTCAATTGAGCCCAAGTAACAGCGGTCTCAAAAATACCTTGATCTTTGCACCATTTCTCCCACCATATCTGAGCCTTGCCAACTAACTTATGTTTGCCTAATATTTCTTGATTGGTAGAAGTAGTTCCCAAAGCAGAGAAATAATCATCCATTGACTCAATCCATATCTCTGCCTCTGCTGCGACATCTATCCCTTCACCATCAAACTCGAGTGCCTTAATTTGCTTGAGAAGAAAATTCTTCTCTTGCATGTTAGCATTCATGGGTGCAGAAGGTACCTAAAAATCAAACCATACTATTTAGGTTATTCTATTTAGGATATGCCTATGAACTATACATTAATCAATCACATATCATTACAATTTTTGCTCTGATACCAACTGTAACGTGCCCGCCTATTGGCTGTCTATGCACGTTTTAGCGGTCCATCCAGAAACAAATCTAAGTGTCACTGCCTGGCACTCCCATGGAATGTATCGAGGGTTCATGGCCTAGGGTTTTTTGAGTCCACCTTGCAATGGACATTCACGGCTGAACCCACTAGGATTGACCTGAAATCTAGGTTCTTGGTGGTCGTCAAGGTCTCTTGACAGTATTCTAGCATCGGGTCTTGGACATCCTACTTTACGCAAAGATACCCAAGCCGAAGTTGACCCATACCACACTTGGTTAAAAGAGATTGGGAAATGAGAGGGATGCGGTTCTCAACCTCTCTGCCCATAGGGCATAGTCCCATTCCAATCCCCTAAAATAGTATGAGTCAGGTTCTAACCTATCAATACCTAAAGGTTGAATGACGGTAAAACCTTGTGAGAAGCCTTCTAATTCTCTGGGACCACCCTACCAAAGGACGGACCTATCTAGGGTTCCGCCCAATTCCACCCACCTACTTCCCTTGATAGCTTTAGTTTTTTAATTAGGTCCTACCACAATTACGTGTGACATTTAGAATCAGCTTCCTTAATTAAGCCTTTAGGGAACAAGGTTCGTTTGCATAGATTGCAACATAAATACGAAAACAGAGCAAGCAATCTTTTTGACAAAACAAATTCTTCAAGTTAATCTTTGTCTCCTACCCATACAAGAGAAATTATATATTCGCTTTTGTCCAACAGAAGTACCCGATCCAAATCACATGGCACCATAATTTCCATCCATTATCTAGAATAGGATCTTCCAATGCGTTAGACATTGGGCTCATGGTAGTCTACAACTCTATTCTGGACTAAGAAAGGGGTGTCCAGAGCTCCACTGATCCCAAGCAACCTAGGACTGAGACACAACTTCCATGGTTGGCATTTTCACCACTTGACCTTCGTCCCATGAATCGAGTAGCAGTGCCCTCTTGGGTTGAAACATGGTGTGACCTTGGAGATGATCCACCCACAATCAAGGCAATCGACCTAATATCATCTTTCAAGGAAATATTCCTTTATTTCCCCATGGAAACTTGTCATCACTGATCCCTACCATGCATTTACCATCAAACACAAGTACTTGGAATAATCATCCAAATCACATCCCACAATAAATTTAATGCAAATATTTTAGGACTTTATTCGATCAATCACAAAAAAATGGTATTCTTTTCTAAACATTGCAGAATAGACATGATAACCTTCCCATCGCATATTTTCACTCCCCCTTGGGATCAAGAGCAGTTCCATGTAAAATTTACTTAACATACCCTTCTTTCGGCTAAGGCATATATTAAGGTTTCAAACACTATACAAGACATAAGTTCTATTAATCATTTACATTGATCGATAACCCAACAAGTACAAGAGCATTAGTCTTTCCTTTGGCTTAGGGTTTCCTAATCCTTGAGCTCTTTGCTTGCCCTGGAGTTGTTGTTGCATCTAGCCCAACTCGGAATAGGATTGGTAAACATGGTAGCTATTGGATATATCTCAAGGCATCTTAATTTTAATCCTTATTATCATTATTTGTGTTAACTACTCACAACATCAAGATGCCAACAAACTAACAGATTCGAGATTGAATTTTCCCTAGGCTAGATTATTTATCACATGTTAAGCGTGCAAGGTACAATATACTTTCAGTGTGGAGAAATACCTATCTATTATTTTCACGAAAAGGAGAGTAGACAATACCTTGGAATGCTATTATGCTATGTGCAAGTTTGTCGCATAGCATCTAGATATAATTAACTTCTCTTGATACCCACGCTTTGCAACTTTATCTTTCAAATGTATGTGATGAAGCCTATCCCTTCCCATGACCTATTCTCGTGCGGCATCTAATGTACTTCATGAGAGAATCAAAATAAGCATCTATTAATTTGGAAATACATCACTTACTGCAGTTGGATTGGGAGTGATGTTCTCGCCCAAGGCTCCATTACTCGTTGAGGGATTGCCATTCGAGTGCATTAATTTCTACTTGGGAGCCATTCTTGAACTTCATCTCCCTTGGACATGAGTCACACAAGAATTTTGCACCTTGTGCTCAATTAGTGGGGTTAATTGGGGGGAAGAATTAGGCTTGTGGGTGGACAATAATCTCGCAAAAAAAGGTATAGTGATTCACGGCAAAGGGGAAAAAGGATGCCCACCCTCTTAGGAGGAGAAGAGAAAGAGTTCCTCTCCCTCTCTCTTTCTCTCTCCCTCTCTCTTTTCCTCTTCTTCTTCTTTCTCTCTCCTTCTTCTTGTTCTTCTTGTTCTTGTTCTTCTTCTTCTTCTTTGTCTGTCTATCTTCTCACCTCTCCATTTCTCTCTCTCACCCTTACCCTCTCCCTCTCTCTCTCTTCTCACCTCTCCCTTTCTCTCCCTCTCTCTTCCTCTCTCTCTCCCTCTTCTCACCTCTCCCTTCCTTTCCCTCTCTCTTCCTCGGTAGCAACAAAAGGGGGGGGGGGGAACATGGAGTGATACATGGTGGTAGTGGAGTTTGGGCCTCCTAGCTGTCTTGGCACTGTTCGTTATACCCAAAGGGGGGGGGGGGGTGGCATCATTGTTGAGCCAACATCATCTGCCTCTTCATCTTGTTCTTTGTCAATTTCTTCTTCCCCTTACTGTCATCCTCTCACCTCGCCATGTCAACTTCTTCTTTTCCCCCCTCGCGACCTATCAGCGTGATGGCAGGTCGCGAGGGGGGAACTTCTTCTTTCCCCCCTCACCACTTCAACTTCTTCTTTCCCCCCTCATGACCTGTCAGCGCGATGGCAGGCGAAACGATTTTTTTTTCATTAGTTTTGTTAAAAGGGGAGGCATTCATAACAATGGAACATTACAGAGGGTGTAGGAGATTTGGGACTCCTAGGTGGACTTGGCTTTAGCTGGAAGATTTGCTCATGCTCGTTAGACAATTCTGCCATTTGCTTTGTTGAGCACACAACCTTATCATGGGCAGCGTTGTGTATGTGGTGCTCATTATCCTCTTGGGAATTCAAAGGCTCCTTTGGGCACTAGTAGTTTTTGTGCACGCTCAATGCTTACATCTGATATCCGTTTGTTAGCATGCTAGGCTGAGGATTTACCTTTCGAATAGTCATGTTTGGTTTCTTGATTTCAATCGTGAGGGGCTCAATCACTCCAATGTTGTTGACTCGAGACTTGGATTTTTTTAAATATTTCCTCCTACACTTCTTTGCTTTTGATACAATCTGAATTTTAGCGGCGGGTGGTTTAGCATGGGATTTTGGTATCCAAATCCATCGATTACCTGCGTAATATCCTTGAGCACGTAGCAACTCTTTGGAAATCTACTGTGGCATTGTGCTAGCTCTTCATCGATACCTTCGACTATAAGGCTTGGGCTTCTTTTGTGGTCTTCTACGATATTTGTAAGTCCAAAGCCTATCCTTGGCATTGTCTCCTAACCTTCTTGTTTCAAGCATGGCCTCACTCACCGATTCTCTCTGTTCAACATTCGCTTGTATCGACCCTTTCAACAAGTCCTTGCTCTCCTTACTAGGCTTGCCTAGTATGTCAGAATATTCATTGTCTTTTCCTCAAGGTTTGATGAGGTTACCATTGCTAAAGGTTGTGATTATCCTCACACCTAGTACTGTCAAGTAGTGCATCCTTTGTGCTACATAATCGGCCTCACACTTCATCGCCCTTTTGAAGGGTCTTCCTAGGAGGGTTTCCTTCCCACAATTTGCACTATTTGGAGGAACATGGAATAGGATAGGCAAGCTTTCAATTTCAATAGTTACAAGGAACTTGCACTTCCCTACAAGTGCTTGTGGGTGTCCCCCGTAAGGATTAAGAGTTGCATAAGTCATCGGTGTGAGCTCTAGTTGGCATTGTCGATTCCATGCTTCATAGGTCAAGATATTAAAATCTAGTCCTTCATCGATGAGAATATCGACAATGTGCTCTCTTTTTGCAGTGAGTTTGACTCTAAGATAAGAAGGTAGTACTATGTCTTCATCTTTTGGATCTTAGCTTACAAGTTTAAGCCTTCTGATACATACCTTTGAGTCCCCAACTTCACAACCAGATGTGGATTCTCTATTAATGTCTTGGGTCCTCCATGCGGTGCCATTCAAGGTGCATCTATCATCAGGATTATCATGTCTAGTCATCCTTGCAGTTGTAGCTTGATGTTGTTTCATATTTCTTCGACTAGATGTTATCCAAATGCAACATATACATGTTTTTGTGGTGTGGCCTTTTTTTCCTTGTTGGCTAGATTGGCCCATTGAGGTTCTAGTGTCTTTGGTTTGGGTATGGGATTTTGGTTGGCTGTTTTGCAAGTGAGAATCTATGCTTGTGCAGAGCCATTACTACACTAGGATCTAATTTGGAGGACCTATTACGGCTCGCATTTTCTCTCCAACCTACTTAGGGAAGCTGCAAAGAGGGCTGAAGAGGGAGCTCACGCTCAACTACCAAGACCCACAGACTGATTATTTGCTCAAGTGTTTCAAGCGAGCACCTATGGCTATCTCTCACATAGCTAATGCGCCTTTGATCCTTCCGAGGTGTAGTGAGCTTACCTCGATGCCCGAATGAGTTGCCTCCTCCCTCAAGCACACCGGTAGCTCCAGGATTCTTGATGCAAGCTCAAGCATCCTCAAGTCTCCACCTCCAAGCTCCATCCTTCATATCTGTGCACAAGAGAAGAGAAGAGAAGAGAAGTAGAAGAGATGAGATAGTGGAGATCTTCACCTCCTTGATCCCTCACCCTCACACACTCACTCCCTCAAACACCATATTGGGAAATATGGGAATTTTCCATAAGTTTGGGATACGTGGTCAAATCTTTAGATTTGTTATAACTTGAACAATATAACTCCAAATCGAGTGATCTATAGCTCAATAGATTCCATTTTTCAAGTGCTTTCCAATGATAGGTCACATCATATAGTTCTGAGAAACTTATGGGCATGTTATTCATGTACCACCTTTTTAGTATTCAAAAAATGGGAATTGGAAAATTTTCAAACTCACTAATATTATGTTCTCACACTCTCACACTCCCTCTCTCAAGCACACACAAGCAAGCAAAGAGAAGAGAATAAGAGAAGAAGGAGAATCTCTTGTTGCCACACACCAAAGAATGAGCTCTCATTCACTTTTTGAACTTTATACACATGCCCTAAAATCCTGTGGGCACGCGTTTCCTTTTTTATATGACCGGCCTCAATTTGAGGTGCCCAAGTTCTCAAGCTTGAATCCATTGGTTCTAGCAATGGAACCAAAATGTAAAGGGACCTCATGCTCAACTGCCAAGATCCATGGACCGCTTATTCATTCAAGCATTTCAAGTGAGCATCTATAGCTATCTCTCACCTAGCTGACACTCCTTTGATCCTACCAGGGTGTAGTGAGCTTACCTCGATGCTGAATGAGTTTCCTCCTCCCTCAAGCACACCAGTAGCTCCATGATTCTTGATGCAAGCTCAAGCATCCTCAAGCCTCCACCTCCAAGCTTTATCTTCCATAGCTGCACGCAAGAAAAGAAGAAGAAGAAGAAGAGAGGAGATGGTGGAGAGCTTCACCTCCTTGATCTCTCACCCTTACACACTCACTCCCTCACACTCTCACACACCCTCTCTCAAGCGCATACAAGAAAGAAAAGAGAAGAGAATAAGGAGAGTCTCTTATTGCAACACACCAAAGAATGAGCTCTCATTCATCACTTTTTGAACTTTATATGCATGCCCTAAAATCCCATGGGAACCCATCCCCTTTTTTACATGACTAGCCATTGTGATAAGTTCCTCTTTTCCATTCACTTCTACTTAGCCTATTTCTTTGCCTATCCTTTTACAATTTGCACAGGAGGGAGCCTGGCACTCTTTTACAAAATTTTTGAAGTGCCTTTCACTTAAAAATGCTCTTATGCCTTTAACTTGATTTTAGAGCCCACCCTTGTGCCTTTGCTTGTTCTCCATCTTGCTTCTTCCATTTCATCCGCATTTCACTTCTTTTGCTTATGTCTCGAACTAGGGTTAACAGTGGGGGTCCAAGGAAGGGGGAGGCAGTCCCCCCAACCCCCAAGGCCCTTACGCTAAATACCATGTGCAATTTGAAGGACCATTTGAACTACTTGCTCTAGATTTTAGCTAATTGATAGATCTATGATGTGCTTTCGGCTCTATATGGTCTCTACATCGGTGTTAGGGTCTACAAGTTAAAATTTTGAAAAAAAATAAATTCGGTCGAGCAAGTCTGAATTGCAAGGGCTGAATGTCTGATTCGGCCCATCCGAATGGCCAAGGGCCAAATGAGAAAGGATCAAATGCAACCGGTCCAAATGTCAAATTTGGCTAGTTTAAATGTGGTTGTCTGAGGGTCAAATGGTCAAACGGTAGTGGGCCAAATCAGACCCATCTAACCAAAGGATCTATCGTCAATATCTCCATGTGTCGAGCTTGCCATCTCAATAATTGAGTGGGATGAAATCAAAGATTCCTCTACAATAGAATCAGATTGAAGGATCTTAAAGAGCCAAGGGTTTCTTGAAACCCATCTTTCTCTTTGTTTAGTTTGTAACCATTCTGAAAATTTTCTCTTTGCACAAGAGTTTAGATATCCCTCTTTCTCTTTGTTTAGTTTGTAACCATTCTGAAAATTTTCTCTTTGCACAAGAGTTTAGATATCCCTCTTTCTCTTTGTTTAGTTTGTAACCATTCTGAAAATTTTCTCTTTGCACAAGAGTTTAGATATCCCTCTTTTCTTTTTTGGGTAACCATTTGTATTGTTTTTGCCAAATATAATATATGACATGATGTAGTTGTGTCTCAAAGCTTTTATTTATGTCAAATTTGTACGTAGGACCATTAAGAGATCTTTAATAAAATATTTTCTTTGACTCTTTCACTTCTATGTCTTGTATGTTTGAAGTATTTATCATTGCTTGATTATGTGATTTTTCCATGCCTTGGATTGACCAAATAGATAGGCTTGCATATTGTTTGATGAAATATGGAGTATGGTTATATAAAATATGTTGCATAGTTAAAAAATAAAAAGATTTAATTAAAAATATTATATGAATCAGATAATGAAGAAACATAAGAATACTAACTTCTTACCATATTGTGTCTTTTTGAAAAGATTCAATTGTTCTTTGAAGTCTTTGAGGTCATCACCTTTCCAACCAATTTTATCACAATTTTAAAAAGTTATGTCTAGTGTTTTTCAAACTTTGGCTTTTCTATTCTGAGCATGTCCATTATCAACATGATTCTTAGCTACATTATATAGGCATTTCCATTGATTGTATTTAATAATTGAGCCTTCATTTCTAGAGTTTATCTTGTCAAGTTTCCAATGGAAGACTAGGAACTTTCTAGCCTTTATCCCACCAAAAGATGGCTTTTTGGAAACACAAATTTGTGTAGAAATTTCGACCATGTCCATTATCAACATGGTTCTTAAGTGCAATATGTAGGAATTTTCATTGATTGAATTTAATGATTGAGCCCTCATTTCTAGAGCTTATCTTACCAAGTTTTCAATGAAAGCCTAAGAACCTTCTAGCCTTCATGCTACCAATAGATGGCTTTTTGGGGACTCAATTTTTTGTAGATATCACACAAGCTAGTTTTGAAGATTGAAGTGAAGGAGAAGAAGCAAGCAATATTTAAGCAAGCAAGCAATAGGTAAGAAGCTCTCCCATTCTTTTACTCTCTCTCTTGGATAGTGCCTATGGAGGCATCAAAAGTAGGGCAGAGTGAAAATCTCAAATTGCTACTTTTTGGGCATATGAGGCCGTTTCAGACCCCATTTTGGAGCCTCAAGGTTATGGATATCAGTTTCAATGTATTCTAAGATTTTGGCCATGTTGACCGAAAGTAGGTACACATGTTGCAAATTTTAAATATGTAATTTTTAAGGTATTTTTCAAGAAGCAAACATAAGTTTCATATACAAACAAGTTGCAGATTACATGTATCGTGGCCCAGAGTTGAAGAAATAGGAGGAAAAAATGCCAAAAGCGCAAGGACAACCTTAAAAGTTCAAGGCAAGCACAAAAGAGGAAAAGTGTATTTTAAATATAAAAATGCACTCTAAATCCTTGCAAAAGAGTGCCAAGCTCCCTCCTGTGCAATTTGTGATGCAGTTTTAAAAATGTCAGGTGTATCCAATCGTACTTGATGATATCCAGATTTGAGATCTATCTTGCTAAAAATAGTGGCTCCCTATAGTTTATCCATGAGGTCGTCTACCCTAGGGATCGGATATCTATTCTTAGCAGTGATCTTATTTAGGGCATGATAGTCAATGCACATCCTATAGGTATTATTTTTCTTCTTCACTAATAGGACAGGTGCACCAAAAGGAGAACTACTGTGCCTAATGAGCCCTTGGTTTAACAGTTCTTCAACTTATGCTTAGTGTTCAATTTGATTGTGTCTATAAGGTGCTTTACATGGTGGTTGAGAACGAGGGATTAAATCTATTTTATGATCTTCAGGACGTGTAGGTGGTAAACTAGGGGGTAAATCAAAAGAAAAATAATCTTTAAATTGTGAAAGAAATTGTGCGTGCTTAGAATGCATCTTATTTTCCTTAGCTTCAATTTCATTCACCCATACTAAATATGGTTTGCTACATTTTCTCAATGCACGTAATGTGATTTGTTTTCTGTTAGAATGAATTTTCATTGAATATGTGGAATAATCTATGTTAGGATTATATTTGTGATACCAAGGCATTCCTAAAATAATATCACTAGCTTGCAAAGGCACAACTAAGAAATTTATGCGCTCAACATAATCACCACTTTTAATTTCTAAATCATGAACTTCTTGTGTGCCATTTTATCTAGTGCCAAAGAATGTAGCTTTTATGTGATAATGAGTTGGAATTGTATGTAAGTTCAATTCTTTTACCAATTTTGCATAGATAAAATCATGCGTGCTTCCATCATCATGCAAAACAATCTTTTCGTGACCATGCACAAGACATTTCATCGTTAATAATGAATGAGGATTTGGCATACGTGGTAAAGTATCTGAAGTAATACCGATATCATCATCATCTTCCGTGCAATCTGGCATTTCTTCATGGTCTTCATCTTCAGTCACTCCCAAGTAGTTGATGTGAACAGTTGGCTTCTTGGATTGACAATTTACTGCTAAGTGTCCAGTTCATTGACACTTATAGCAAACTATAGGCTTGGCTTTGAAAACATTATTTGTAATGGCTAGAAGTTTAGGTATGTTGGGATTTGGCTGAAGAGATGGCTTAGGATTTGAATTTGTGTTTGATGGTAAAGGAAGAGGTCGTGTCCAGGGTTTACGAAAAGAAGAAGAAAAAAAGCAATTTTGATTGAATCTTCAAAAGTTAGAATTGAATTTCTTTGTACCAAAGTTACCGTTAGTTGGAAATTGTTGTGGTCACTTCTCTCATCTAGGAATTTTGTATTCAGCATCATGGACTAAAGAAATCACATCCTCCAAATTCTTTGGTTGAACATGTTCACTTTAGCATAGAAGTGACTGAGCAAATCGTACATATACTTGCACTTGTGGATTGCCTCTTCAAGCATTCAAAGTTGTAGTAAGGCATTCCAAAAACTCTCAGTATATTGTAGAATAGGCTCACGATCTCTTTGTTGCAGAAGATCCCATTGTTTGATTGCTTTTTCATGGAATTGTGGTGGAAGAAAATTCTACAAAATTTTATTTTGAAAGGCCGCCCAAGTAGTAGGACAATCAATACTCTTGCGGACAACAGTCCACCATAACGATGCTCTGTCCACTAGATGGTTAGTGACACATTTGAGTTTATCTTTCTCAGCATACTGCTCTTTATGGAAATAATCATCAAACTGACTGATAAAAGCAAGAACAATTTTTCTGTCACATAGCCCATTAAAAGTACAGAATATGAAATCAATTTTACTTATCTTGGCTTCTTTCTTGAAGATTGTGCTTCGAGTGTCGCATCGATCGTACGTCAAATAACATCTTCGGATTGTGCTCCATCTTGATTGATAGTGGATTGTTGAAGAGTGGCTAGTTGAGATTGCAAAGTTTGACGTGCTCTTCATTCCTCTTGAAGTTACATCATAATTAGGTCCAATTTTTGCTCCATAGTTGATTCTGGTAAATCACCTTTGGCCTTAAAATCTTCCATGGTTTGATTGGACATCCTGCAAAATCTCAAACAACCTCACAGACTCGAAATATTGTTAGAGGGATAAGCATATCTCAAGTTTTGGTTTACAAGGCTTGCTTTCTTTTAAAATATGGATTTTTGCAATCTTGCTTCTTTTGCGGGTATAGTAATTGATGCCGGTCATCTTCTAGCGAATACTTCTTCCGTGTAGACCGCGCATGACAATTTGCTTACTGGAAATTGTCTCTGTATCAGGGTGCAGGTACAAATAGGGGGTTGTTGGAGTTGCAAAACCGGTTCGGGATTGATTCGGGAAAGAGCTCAGTGTGAATTGATGCTAGGCAAGAGATTAAAGAGTAAAATTCTTAAGCTTTAGTTTAAGCTTAAAACATTAAGCTTAAGATTTTTAATGAAAAGCTTTGACCCAATCCAATTTGATGGGACAGGACCTCAATAGCTTTTTGACAATGTCGAGACCCTGCAATTCTCATCCTGCCATCATCGATTGCTGAAATTAGGAAGGTTAAGATTTATTATAAAGCTTATTAAGCTTTATAATCTCTAACCTTAATCAACTGCTCTCTATCAATAAGACTAATTTGCAAAGGAGCTTGGGAGGTGGTCCTCCGCCAAAGAGTGGTCCTTCGTGATCCAACAACACAATAGGGGGTTCTTCACTGCTAGGAATACATTGGTATTAACGGTTTGTCGCAAGACTACTTGTAGAGCCCGTTCATTTCAGGAACTTTGCCTTCACACGAGATGCTAAGCGATTGGAAGCCCTTGATCTCAGCTTCACTCTGATACCACTAGTGCGCAAATCGGATGCTGTATGCACGCGTAGTGAGCACAGGAAGGTCCCCAAGAACAAATAACTCTACTAAACTTCATAAAATCAAGAAGAGAGTTTGCATAATATGAAGGAAAAAGACAAATTGGGTACAATCTCCCCCCATGCCTTGTGTGAGTGCTCCACAAGGCATGTATTTATAAATTTATTAATCTCCAAGCTCAAAAATAGCCCAATTTTACAATTAGCATGCTTTGGCTTTTGTGTTTGCTTTTGTCCAAATAAAGAATAAAGCAGTTGGGCATCCCAAAAGTCGCAGTGCCCATGCGCATACAAAATAATAAATATTTGTCAAGCGCTTCAATAAATAAGCGCACCTAAATAAATATTAGCACCACATCTTTAATGATAAGGCACACACCCATCAAAAATGATAATTTCTTCTAGGTAATCTGAATACACGCCATCGCCCGATGCTTCCCAATACCACCATTGCCTTCTCTATACATCAATTGAAGTATTCACAATTGTTAGAAAATAATAAAATTAAACCGACAAAAGTGAATACCTAGTAGTCTTCAACTACAAAATAAATAAATAGGTTGGAACTCTATCCTAAGCTTAATTTAATACGCGTGCACTCTAAAATCATAAATACCCATTAATTTAAATATGTATTTTGTAGAATCACCCACGTGCACATTAAATTAACATGACGGCCGAAAAGGTTTATGGAATCCACCGCAAAACCTCGCGGAATCCACTGTGGAATAAAAACCTCACGAAACCCACCATGGTCTCACATAATCCACCGTGGAATATGCCTCCTGGCATCATCAACAGAAGTGTTGCACCACTCCTTAGAATAGAATCGGCCTCGGAGTTGCAACCATTAGGGCAAACTCCTTCTAGTGAAGGTTATGAGTTTGAACTTGAGTCAAAAGTGAGCTATGAGAGTGACCCGAACCTAAGGCCAAATGCCCAAAAGGAACCTCAAAGTCCACCTAAGGCATGAGTGGTTAAAGGAGGACAAGAGAAAGTAGCCAAGGGATTGGAAGCTGAAGAACAATGAAAGCCCTAGGATCTACCTATGCACTTCACAAAGTTCAAAAAGGGCAACAAGGTAGTAATCTTGTTAGGAGCTAAGAGGCAAGGACAAGCAAATGAATCTATCAAAGGGCCTACTAGAATCAAGGAAACCAACTTGGTAGGGGAAGGGGAAAATCCTCAACTTTGTTCATAGCTGAGGACGTGATTAAGCAAGAGGAGGCTGATCTCATTGCTCTCCCCTACGAGAGTTCATAGATGTATTAGTTGAACCCAAAGGAGTCAGTCCAAGGGTCATGACCCATAACATCCCGATGACTCTAGATGCAACACCAGTTAAACAACAGCCATACCCAATGAATCCAAAGCACACACACACCTTCAAGGAGGAGATAGATAAGCTATTAAAAGCCAGATTCATCTATGAAATTGAGCACACAGACCGGGTATCACCGATAGTAATTGTCTTGAAGAAGAATGGAAAAATTCAAGTGTGTGTAAACTATAAAATAGTTAACACTGTGACAAAGAGAGATAACTATCCAGTATCCTACGTTGAGCACATGCTTGGGAGAGTAGTTGGAAGAGAGGCATATAGTTTTTTGGATGGCTTCTCAAGTTATAACTAGGTGTAGACACCTTGATGATCGGCATAAAACAATGTTTGCAATGAAATGGGGTGTGTTTGCCTATATAGTCATTCCATTCAGGGGCTGACAAATGCAGCTACCTTTCAGCGCCTCATGTGTACCATCTTTAAAGACATGCTTAGGCGATAATTGGAGGTGTTTGTTGACAATCTATGCATTCACTCTAGTTGGAGGGAACACCTAGACAAACTTCATGTAGTCTTTGAGCGGTGTAGGCTATATAATCTCTCTCCTTAAACCCCTTAAAGTGCTAGTTTTGGGTGAAACATGGGGATGTATCCTAGGGCACATGGTGTCTAAGAATGGCATTTCCATTAACTTCTCCAAATTCATAGTCATTGTTGATTTACCATTACCCATAAACTATAAGGGAGGTCAGTGCTCTCTGGGGCATACAAGGTATTATCGGCGATTTGTTTTGAACTATGCATTGACCGCTAGGCCCCTTTACAAATTTTCGTTCGTATTCAAGTGGACCAAGAATGGCAATGCACCTACAAGGAACTAAAAAAGGCTCTCATGACCATGCCAATTCTACGAGTCCCAAATTGGAATATAACATTCCACGTGCACATTGATGCATCAAAATTTGCCACGGGAGTTGTTTTGTGTCAACCTAGTGAACATAATCCTGATTATTCTATGGGCTTTACTTGGAGACAACTCACAAATATGGAGATGAATTTCTCCACAACAAAAAGGAAAGGCCTAGCCATGGTATTCATTGTAAAGAAGTTTTGTAATAATCTTTTGGCTATGCCCTTTGTCTTCTTCATTGACAATCAAGCCTTGCTTTACCTAGTGAAAAAACCTTGAACTACAAGGCACATAGCTAGGTGGTTGCTTCTACTTCTATAATTTGACTTCTCTATGGTTGTAGGCAAGGGTAAGCAACATTACATGATAGATCATATGTCCCGATACCCATAGGAGAAGCTACTAGACAGGGCATCGTGGACAACTTGCTTGATGTGTACCTGCTTAGCATGTCAAGTGGGTTAGACCTTTTTAGGGCTGATCTAATGCCCTATTGGGTAGATGACATAGTCCAAATCCTAGAGCATGGACTCCATGAGAGACCTATAGAGAAGGCTAGACTAAAGTGCCTTATCCTTAAGATTCAACCTTATCAATTAATTGTTGACCAACTCTGTAGACTAGGATAGGACGAGTTGTTGTGAAGATGCGTGTGTGAGCATGAAATGCACACCTTTCTACGCATATCAATGACTGCCCAAAAGACATACATCTTGGACGCACTTATTGATAAGGGAGGTGACTTTAATATTCTTATACACTATCATTGGACTCTCATTGGTCAACCCCAGTTGTAGCCTGCTAATACTAAACTCAACCCATTTGGGGAATAGTCCTAGTCACTGCTAGGAAAATGCAAAATAGGGGTCTCTATCAAGACTAAAAGCCTTCTTATGATCTCTACATGATGCCTACCGCCAAGGCTATTGATAATGAATCGCTGCTAGGATACACATTCAAGAAAAAAGCACACTAGAATGTCGACTATGACTCACAACACATTCACCTCACCATTGGCAATGTTTGGGTAGTGACGACTTTTTGAAAGGTGAGAAGGATCAAAGCTTGCTTGGAAGTGAGCTATGGCGGAGAGCAAGAGCAAGAAGAGAGAGAGAGACACAAATGGGAACTCCAACAACCACAATGTGTGACCAGGCCTTCCTTTATTCAAACTATCACTAAAAGAATAAAGAATAAAGTGACGGTGATGAGCACCTGCCACCTATAGCGTGCAATGGCGGGTACTGTTAGTGTAGTAATACACGGGCGGCTAGGCAAAGGCGCCTTTACCCCCAACAACCTTCCACTTAAAGGTGAATCTGCCCCAGTGAGGAGTGAAAAGAAAAAGAAAAGACAGTACAATATACACATGTACAACAAGATGAGGAAAAACTTCATCTCATCCAATGCCCATCAATCTCTTGAGGAAGGCAAAATGCTCAGTAGTGAGGCTTTTTGTGAGCAGATCTGCAGGATTTTTGTCAGTGGAGATCTTGACAAGGTCAACAGACTTGTCCTCAATGACCCCACGTATGAAGTGATACCTCACCTCAACGTGTTTCATCTTTGCATGGAAGACCAGATTCTTGGCTCGCTTAATAGCACTCATAGAATCCGAATGCAACGTAGGTGTAGTATCAATCCTAAGGTCATAAACAAAATGGCCCAACCATATGGCCTCCTTGTAAGCCTCAGTGGCCACAACATACTCGACCTCAGTGGTAGAGAGAGCTGTACACTTTTGAACCCTAGACATCTAAGAACTAGCACCTCCAGCATAGGTAAAGACATAGCCGGAAGTGGACTTCCTACTATATACATGTCTTGCATAATCGGAGTCTGTGTAGCCCACAACTCTTGTATCCAAGCTACCATAGCAAATACACATATCTGTTGTTCTCTTCAGGTATCTCATGATACCCTTTATGGCATCCCAATGCTTTTTTCCAGGTGTAGCCATATAGCATGCTACAACACCAATTGCAAAGGCAATATCTAGACGAGTGGTTATCATGGCATACATCAAACTGCCCATGGCTGATGCATAAGGGATCTTGACCATCTCAGCCCTCTACTCATCCATGTGCAGACAATTGGCCTGTGAAACCTTCACATAAGAAGGTAATGGATAGCCAATAGGCTTTACATCCTACATGCGGAAACGCTCAAGGACTTTATGAATGTACTCCCTCTATGAGAGCCCTCTGTGAGAGGTAGAGTAGTCCCTGATGCTTGTCATGCTTAATGTGCATACCAAGAATGTGAGAGGCCTATCCCAAATCCTTCATCTCAAAGCTCTTCTTTAGCTGAGATTTAAGAGCATCCAACTCATTATGAGCTTTTCTTGCTATCAACATATCATCCACATAAAGTACCAAAATAAGCAATGAGCCATCACGGGCTTTCTTCATGTAAAGACACAGATCCATAGCACTTCTGCGGTAGCCCTGTGATTGACTGCATAAAAGCATCAAACTTATGATACCACTCCCTAGGTGCCTACTTCAAGCCATAAAGACTTTTCTTCAACTTGCATACTAGGTGCTCCCTGCCAGGTTCTGCAAAGCCCTTATGCTGCTCCATGTATATCTCATCATGCAAATCCCCATGCAAGAATGTAGTATTACCATCTATCTGGTACAAGTCCAAGTCAAGCTGCGTGACTAAGGCCAAAACCAAGCGTAGGGTGGTCATCTTGACCATAGGAGAAAAGACTTCATCAAAATCAATTCCATGCTCTTATTTAAAACCCTTAGCGACAAGTCTTGCTTTATAAGCCGGCTTGGGATTTCCAGTGGTACTTTTCAGCTTGTACACCCATTTGCATGGCAAAGCCTTCTTGCCTTGAGGCAATGCAACCAAATCCCAAGTCATATTATTGTGTAGGGAGTCTATCTCAGATTGCATATCCCTCTCCCAGGAGTGATTGTCACCCCTGCACATAGCCTCATTGAGGCTCTCTTGCATCTGTAACCAAGACATAATGCATCGAGGGCTCAAATCTATCAGGTGGATGTCTATCTCTAGTAGACCGAGGCTCTGCGGGCTGGTCCAACACCCTGGCCATGTGTACCAACTGCTGCAGGCTATCCAACTGGCTGTGTAGGAGCATGTGGATCCTCTTGAAATATAATCGTACGTATCTCTACCACCTTCTTAGGCTACCTATGCATCTTGTCTTCATGGAAAACTACATCGTGGGGCTGCGGATGACTTTCCGCACTTGCGGATCCTAGAGGCAATAACCCATCTTGCCTGCATCCCCATAGCCAAGGAAAATGCATTTGACACTCTTAGGATCCAACTCAGTATGCTTGTCTTTGGGCACATGGCAGAATGACTCACATCCAAAGACACACAGATGCACATAAGTTCTAGGGTTTCCCAATCCATACCTCCTCTGCAACCTAGAAATCCAAACCACTAGAAGGTGATCTATTTATGACATGCACAGTTGTACTGACTACCTTAGCCCAAAAGCTATGTGGTAAGCTTGCATGGATAAGCATACTGCGTACACACTCTTGGATGGTTCTATTCATCCGATCAGCCAAACCATTCTGGGGTGGGGTATAGGGGGCGGTCAATTGACGCTTAATACCCCTCTCGTCACATAGTTTCTCAAAAGGATGTGACACATATTCTCCCCCATTGTTAGTCCTAAGGCATTTCAGCCTATGTCTAGCTTGGTTTTCAACAAATGCAAGCCATCTCTAAAATACAACCAAGACATCAGACTTGAGCTTAATGGGGTAAGCCCAGACTTTATGCGAAAAATCGTCAATGAATGTCACAAAATACTTTGCACCACCCATAGACTGATAGGGCATAGGCCCACAGAAATCCAAATGTACCAATGCCAAGGGCTCACTCATGTGTGTCCTACCAAACTTCTTATGTGTATTCCTAGTATGTCTGCCATAAAGACAATGCTCACATGAATCAAAACGTGCATAGTCAAGGGGCGATAAGTACTACAAACCATAAAGCGTTTTCATTCCCTTCAAGGACATATGGCCCAAACGGGCATGCCAAAGAGATACATGTGGGATGGAACCCACTGACAAAACATGGTCAACAGAGGACCCATCAACTACAAGAGGATAGAGGCTACCAGCTTTGGCACCTCTAGCAAGCACAAGTCTGCCATGGGTGATCTTCTAGGAAGAATCCCCAAATGAAACATGAAACCCAACATCATCAAGCTACCCTTGCAGACATAAGACTACGTGTAAGCACAGGTACATGACGTACATCTTGTAACAGAAAAGTACTGCCAATAGAGAACTGCAGCCGTACATCTCCAATGCCAACAATAGCAAGTGACCTATCATCACCCAAGCGAACTCAACCAAAGACAGTGCAGTAGGAGTGGAACCACTCAGGACATGGTGTAACATGAAATGAAGCACCAAAATCCAAAAGCTAGCATTGTGCATACATAGAGTGAACATCGGTCAATGACATAGCATCACAAGAACTAGCTGCAAGTATGTACTCCTCATTGGAGTCATCAGTCTGCATGACATTTATCTCCTTGATTTTCACACTGGATTTCATAGGCATAATGTTGCGATGAGAGGACTTTTCTTGTACTTTGTCTTTCCCCTTCTCTTTGCACTTCTCATTGCGCAACTCATGACACTATGGGCGTATATGACCCTTTTTGCCGCAATGATGACATGTCATATTAGCATTTCTCCCACGATACTTGCTACGCAACTTACCACATGACTTAGACCTAGAATTTTGCGAGTCTCTACCATGGCCATTCCCACATTCATTCTTGCCATTACCATCTCTGCCTCTAACAGCCAAAGCATGCGGCACACTAGAGGCATCCAAGTTCTTACGGTTGATCTTTTCCTACAGAAGAGCACTCTCTACATTAGGCAAGTCCAAAATAGTAGCAGAAGCACATAAGGCAGTGCAGAATACATCCCATGACTCACTTAGCATCCCAAGCAAAAACAATGGAGTAACCTCATCATTAAAGGTAATACCCTATGAAGTCAAGTTCTTGAGAATAGCATGGAACTAGCTCAAATGAGCAGACATTGTCATATTCTCCTTCATGCACAGGTCCGTAAGATGCTTTAGCCAATACATCTGACTTGCTCGACTTTTATTGTCATAGAGAATCTTAATTTTATCCCAAAGCTGCCAAGCACTCTATGCTTCCTCAACCACATTTTAATGCACCTATTCAGTGAGAGACAAGATGAGGGTGTGTCGATAATCGCATGATGGGGGGATGTGCTTGAGCTACTACGCCAACACACACTGTATACACAAGAGGAAGCTCACTCAAGAACACAAGAAGAGAGATAGAGGCCAAAACGTTTTCTTGTTGGTTTTCTCTTCTTCTTCCACACACTATACAATGTACACAAAGTATAGATAAGATACAACATAAATGAAAGTGGCCTACTAAGTCAAATAGTGCATAACCGACTACACTAATATAATAAGTGATAAGTTAGTGGCCATGTGAGTATCATAATGACCACCGACATGCTAAGTGTAGATGTGTGGACTCATCTAGCCAGGCGGTCCATCATCAATGTCTCCACGTGTTGAGCTTGCCATCTCAACACTCCCCCTCAAGCTCAACTCTATCTCTGCAACTCCAAGTAAGCTTCAAAACTTTCAAAGATTCTCTGCACCCAATGCCTTTGTGAAAATGTCAGCTATCTGATCCTGTGTGCTGACATATACCAAGTCAATCTCTCCTACAAGTACCTTCTCTCACACAAAGTGGTAGTGCACCTCAATGTGTTTTTTCCTAGCATGGAACACTGGATTCCTAGCTAGCTATATGCTGCTCATGTTGTCACAATGAATGACAACTGGACCATCTCCCTGCATGTTCAAATCACCTAATAACTTTTGCAACCATACCACCTCACATGGTGCCATAGCAGCACCTCTGTACTTAGCCTCTGTACTCGATAAAGCAACTATAGGTTGCTTTTTGCTTCTCCATGTAACTGCTGCACTACCAAGGAAAAACATGAATCCACTTGTAGATCTTCTGTCTGACATGCTACCATCCCAATCTGCATCTGTGTATCCAAAGACATGTATATCCTTACCTTCCTCATAAAAAATCCCATAACGTAAAGTGGACTTCACATACCTCAATATACGTCTAACTGCATCCAAATGAGGCTTTCTAGGCATCTGCATAAACTGACTGACAAGGCCAACAGCATAGCTCAAGTCCATCCTTGTGATAGTAATGTAAATCAAACTCCCTACTATCCTCCTGAACACAGTAGGGTCTTCTATCTCATCCCCAATGTCACCACTCAACTTTACATTTTGCTCCAATGGTACTAAAAGAGGCTTGCATGGTGTCATACCATACTTGGATAACATATCCAAGCCATACTGCATTTGGGATAGCCATATACCATCATCACATCTGATCACCTCAATACCAAGAAAGTATCTCAGCTCACCCAAATCTTTCATCTCAAACTTCTTCTTCAAGAAGTCCTTAACTTTAGCAATCCCATTGTCACTGTCACCTGTAATAATCAAGTCATCCACATAGATGACTATGATGACCAACTCTGCATCTCCCTTTCTCACATAAAGTGAGTGATCAACATCAGAAATACAAAATCCAATATTGACAAGATACTCTCCAATCTTGTCAGACCATGCTCTAGGTGCTTGCTTCAGCCCATAGAGCACCTTCTTTAACAATCTGCACACATATGTGGGATGCTCTAAATCCTCATAATCTGTTGGTTGCTCCATCTACACTTCTTCTTGCAATTCACCATGCAAGAAGGCATTCTTAACATCCATTTGCTGCAAACTCCAACCTTTGGCTACTGCAAAGGCAATCACACATCTAGCAGTTGCCATCCTAGCAACTGGACTGAATGTCTCTTCATAATCTATGCCATATGTTTGAGCATAGCCTTTTGCAACCAGCCTAGCTTTATACCTACCAACTGAACCATCTACATTATGCTTGACTTTGTAAACCCACTTCCAGCCAATAGCTTTCTTACCCTTAGGTAAGGGTATCGAATCCCAAGTCTTATTGGCTTGTAATGCAGCCATCTCCTCATCCATTGCTGCATCTCAATGAGCATGATCAACAACATCCTCAAGATAAGTGGGCTCAACACCCTCAATTAGTTTCACCATATAAGCATAATGGTGAGCTGCATAACCTTCAAAACCAAATCTTTTAACAAGGTATCTGAACCTGCTAGATTTGCGTATCACCAGATTGTGAAATACTCAGGATCTAGAGCATGGCAGATGCAAAAGCTATGGAGGTTGAAATAGGAAAAAAAACTCATGAAGACATTAACCCTGACTAGGAAAATTTGTTACACAAGTGAATTAGGTTCCAAGATTGAGAATTGGACTCATAAACGCAATCTTGTGTATTGACAGTGACATGACACTTTACTGGAAAGAAAAGAGTACTATCATTGCATTAGAAAATGAGTGCAAGTACAATGCTTTATAGGAATTGAGTGGTGGTACTTTCTCCTACTGTGCATATGGGATTCTGGTCCTGAGCCCTCACTGCTTCTCATAAAGGGACTAAAGTAAGTGTGATTTCAAATATCTCAACACCCCTCCTCAATCAGAACCAAAAGGAAAAAGTGTGTAGAGGCTTTAGTGAAAGCAACACCTGCAAAGTTTGGGCATACCATAAACATGGGAAAAACACCAGAGGCTGTCACAGAAAAGGCTAAGTGTGGGTACCACAAACATGATGGACATCCAAAGGCTGTAGCAGGGATCTCACAAAGTGTACAGAGGCTATAGTACACGGATAACTGAGGAGTTTACAAGTTTATGTTTGAGGCATTAGGGCTAGGAAATACAAAACTAAAAAAGTCTATCTGAATAGAAGGATTGATGAGGTTTGTCCTTCTCTTGGTGGTCTTCTTCTTCTTCTTCTTCTTCTTCTTCTTCTTCTTCTTCTTCTTCTTCTTCTTCCTTTGCCCCATTTTCTTCTTCTTCTTTGACTGTAGCTAGATAGGCCTTTTGGGACCTCTTTTTGGCGTGGCAGAACTTCTCGGTGTGTCCGGTCCTTTTGCACAAGTCACAAAAGAGCTAATCCTTCTTGCCTTTGTACCTGTTGCCAACATATAATGCATGCTCATCTCTAGAGGTACTTGGTTCTTCCTTATTTTTTAGCATATTTTCCTCCTCTAACAGTGATGCTTGGATATCAACAAGTTCAGGATTTGGCATGTTGATTAAAGTTGTTGATACATTATTATATTCAGGAGGCAAACTCTTAAGTAGAACACCGATGCAAACATCTTCTTCCATTTTAATATTGATTCCTACAAGTTGGGTTAGAAGTCCTTCCATGTAATTTAGATGTGTGGCAAGTGATGTGCTGGACTTCATTTCAAGCCTGAAAAACTCAATTAAGAGACCATACTTTGATGATTTAGACTGTGCACCAAACAAGGTGTCAAGTCTCTTCCATATATCCTGTGAGGTCTCACAGTTATCCACATGGTGGATATAGCTGTCGTCTAGCTCCAGTTTGATAATGGCCTAAGCCTTATCATCATTCTTTTGCCAAGTGACAGCAAGATCTGCATCACGAGGCTTCTTTTCTTTTCCAGTGGTAATTGGCGAGAGGCCCTTCTTCATCAGGATCAATTTGATGCGGGTCTACCAGGTATGAAACCCGACTCCTTTGAAACAGGAAGTTGGAGAATCTTTGCCCATGTTTGACTTGAGAGACCAGTAGCAAATTAGCTTCAAATGACTGAGAATAACCACAAATGAGTTTATCTTTGTATGTGTCAAAAGACACAAGCAATGGCAATGAAGTATCAAAAGATACTAGTTTGAAATTTGATGTTTATTGCTTGAGTTTGACTTGATGATCTTCAAAAACTCTTCATAGATTTCCCTCCTTGCTGATTTGATGGTTGAATACTTTGCTGAAAACTTCAGATTAGAGTGGCCTTAGCTTGGTTTAAATGGTAGGAGAGAGAAAATGAAGGAAAAATGAGCTTAAAGGTAAGTGGCTATGGCTCTCATGTCAAAACAGGGACCAGCACTGGTAAATGAGCTCCCACACGCTCCACAGGTTGAATCTACTCAAACCCTTTGAGATGGAGGACCCTCACTAATGGATCTAAGTTTCCCTAACAGGGTTTGTACCCATTATGCTCCAGTTGAGAGATCTAAGCCTTCAAATTGGTCGCTATCAAAACTAAGCCCAAATTTGGGAAAATGCAAATGTTGGGCATGGTGTGCATCAATCTCCTTGATTTTTATGCCAAGAAGTTGCGCCTTGATCTGAAGAAAAACTCTCAAGAAGATAGCTCGAAGAGATATGGCTTGGTTGATGAGATATGGCTGCTCCAACAGAGGTAGGTAGGTGCTATCCATAGACACAATTATGGCAACAACTCTGAAAAGAGGCAATGCTGAAGCTATAATTTGCCCAATCTCAATGATTGAGTGCCAAGAAGGAGCTTTGGAAGTAGAGAAAAACTTCTCCTAAAGGAAGTTCAGAGAGATTTGGCCTGTGGAGAGAGATATGAAAGCTTCAAACTAACAGGGTAATGTTGTCTATGGCTGCCATGGAAGCTTCATTGAAGGTAGGAATGCAAATGAAGTTGGAGATAGGGTCCAGTACTCAAACTGAGCTAAGAAGAGATGGAAAGGAGCTGAGAGGAGTGAAAGGAGAATTGGGCCATGCTCAACAACCGAGCTCTAATACCATATGAAATACGCGGGATCTAGAGCATGGCAGATGCGGAAGCTATGGAGGTTGAAAAAGGAAAAAGAAACCCATGAAGACATTGACCCTGACTAGGGCAAATTGTTACACAAGTGAATTAGGTTCCAAGATTGAGACTTGGAATCATAAACAAAATCTTGTGTATTGACAGTGACATGACACTTTACTGGAAACAAAAGAGTACTATCATTGCATTAGAAAACGAGTGCAAGTACAATGCTTTATAGGAATTGAGTGGTGGTACTTTCTCCTATTGTGCATATGGGATTCTGGTCCTGAGCCCTCACTACTTCTCACAAAGGGACTAAAGTAGGTGTGATTGCAAATATCTCAACACGAATCACTCAATGGAGCCTTTACATTACTATGAGCTCTTTGTACACTTGGTGTCTTGACTAAAGGAATACCAAGCTCATCATCCAGGCTCTCCGAACCACTAGAATCTCCATCCAATCCCAAATGACTGGTAGATGCATCATTACCATCCACCACTTTCTTCTTTCCTTTGTCCTTCCTTGCAACACTTAAAGACCCACTTGAAGATGTGGGGCTACTCCTTAGTCTCCCAGACCAAGGGCTCACTGTAGGTGTAGAATCAGATGATGTTTCTAGTCCACTAAGAATCCGTGATTCTTATTTATCTTTCTGCACATAGCTGTTGTGATCATTATCATCATCCAAAACATCACCAGTAGGTGTATACCAACTTCCCATCTCATCAAAGATAACATCCCTGCTCACTCTAAACTCACTTGTGACAGGGTTATAACAGCGATACCCTTTTTGCTCTAAAGAGTATCCAATAAAAACACATTTTTCTGCCTTTGGATCAAGCTTCTTCCGTAGCTCATCTGGCACATGAACGTATGCAACACAGCCAAATACCTTCAAGTGTGATACATCGGGCTTCTTGCCAGTAAAGAATTCTTCAGGAGTCATCCCATGAACTACAACTCTGGGAGTTCTGTTCATAATCTAGACAATAGTATGGACAACCTCAGACCAAAAATGTTTGGGCATATTCTTTTCAGCTATTAATGCCTATGCAACTTCTAGAATATGCCTGCTTTTTCTTTTCTGCAACACCATTTTGCTATGGGGTATACCTACAAGTAAACTGCCTCTTTATCCCATGAGTCCTCAAGAAGCCACTGAACTCATTAGAGAGGTACTCTCCCCCTCCATTTGATCTCAAGCACTTTACTTTTAAGCATGTTTCTGTTTCAACAGCTGCCTTAAAAGATTTGAAGTGCTCAAACACATTACTTTTTTCCTTCATGAAGTATACCCATAACTTCCTTGAACAATCATCAATAAATGTGACAAAGTATTTGCTGCCACCAAGAGATACATTCTGTGTAGGCCCCCAAACATCTATATGCACTACATCAAGTATTTTCTACTCACTTCTCTGTCATGCAAGAAGGGTTGTCTTGCTTGCTTACCAAACTGGCATGCTTCATAGACTTTATGCAATTTTGCAACTCTAAAAGAAGGCAACCCTGTAACCAACCCTTTAGACTGCATTAATTTTAGTCTTTGCACATTTGCATGTCCAATATATTTATGCCATATTTCAACATCTGCAACTACTCATTTTCCTTTAGCATACATAGCAGCATCCGTTGCAGGAATTCCAGCATCTAAAGTGAACATTCGGCCAACTCTACTTCCTTTTGCGACCAACCTGCACTTATCATTAAAGTTTTCTACAAAACAAACTTTTGCATTGAATCGGACTTGCAACCCTTGCTCTACCATTTGGCCAACAGACACTAGATTCCTTGTAATTGATGGCACATGTAATGCATCTGTTAGACTCTTTGTCAGACCATCATACAAGGACAAGGGAACCTTTCCAATGTGTGAAATTGGGTGGCATGAACCATCGCCCGTCTGCACATAACCTAGGTTTTGTAAGTCCTGCATCTCTCCAAACCATTCAACATGATTGGTCATATGATTAGATGCACCTGAATCGACATACCATACATCATGTGTCCCCTTTCCTGTAACTACATTCATCATATGTTCGCATAACAAATAGATGCTCATTTTTGTCTTCATTCTGTCTTGAAGACGATGCATTGTTTCCTTGCTGCAATTTACCATTGCGAATATCATCCTTCTTAGCATAATAGTTGGCTGCAATATGTCCTATTTTGCCACAATAATGGCAAACAATAGCAGAATTCCCTAACCCTGTGTTCTGCCATCCACCTCTTCCTCTAGAGCTCCCCTGCCTCTAAAGTTTCCTCTGCCTCCAGAAACTTGCATTTCACCAAACTGTTGATTGAACCTGTTCTGTTGGTTATCGCCAGCATGTCCCATACCATGGCCTCTCGAAGAGGATCTACCACGTCCCCTTCCTGAACTCGAGTAAAATGCTTGGACCTATTCACCATTTCTTTCAGACAAATCACCCTGCATATTGATCTCTTCAATAATCATGAGAGAGATCAGCTCATCAAAATTTGGAAATGGCTTCTGTACATATAGTGAAGTAATAAATGATTTACATGCCTTCTCATTGTTAAGGCCACTCAGAGTGGATGAAACCAAAAGCACCAAACCCATAAAACCTCAACAAGTCCATCGACCAACTAGCACCATAAGCCCAACTCAACCTAACACTTCTAATGTCCCAACTGCTCCATGAGTAGAAGGCAGCGCATCATCTAAGCCCCAAGACCAATCCATTGCACAAGTGGGTGACAAACACCCCATGGAATAGCCTAGGAGGTAGGCATTGGTAGTGGAGTTATACAGCCTAGCCAATAAACCCCAACCTCTCGTAGGCCTTAGACCTTCCTATAAGCAGAGATCCATCCTTATGTCGGCCTCAAATGACCTAACTGTGAATATGGGGGAGGACCTCATCACTTGTATCAAATGCTTGGATGCCACATTCACCATGCTAGCCAAGAGCTATGGAATGGCTAGTGGACTTGGGTCTCCTCAATGAGACATTAGCAATGGAAGTATACTCCTTGCCATGAACTTGGGAGGAATATGAGTTCATGTTCGTCAAGCTTCCTGAAATGGCCGAAGCCTTGATTGATAGCGAGATCTCTCGAGAGCAATCTCACACACAACGATTGATCACATCTTATCACAGGAGCAAAGTCTCTGCAACAAGCCAGGAGCTAGAGGAGTTGACAAAGCTAGTCGACTCTAACTATTCCTTTTTTCAAAAAATGGTATGCTTTGCGGCTCTAATGGCAACAAGAGGGCTGGCAAATCATGACCAATGTCGAGCAGAGACACACAATCAAAACTGCTGAAGTATGACCCTACCTATGTGAATCTTACCTCATTCAGAGTCTAGGCCATCATGCACAAATGACCTTTAAAGGAATATGTAATGGACCAACCCTATTTTGATCAAATCCAGACTAAGGAAGAATTGTATATTGCTAGTAGGATGAACTCCAATGACTTCCTCACTGATTTCTTGACCTACATTACACACATAGGCATTAGGCCTCATGACATGGACCATCACGCCCACTTGGAGTATAACCCAAATTTCTATGATTGGCTTATGATGAAGTAAAGCACAGCATGCATGCGCTTCATGCCCTTCACCCTTCATCCTCCAATCCTAGGAAGGATTTTCATCTCCCAAGGGAGAGGGGTAATGTGGGAAAGAAGACATGACTTGAACCTTAAATCAAACTTTAAAAAAGAAAAAAGAACTGCTAAAAGTCAATTTGTAGTTAAAGAAAATTTTCATGAAATGTTGGGCAAAACTATGTGGACTAATTGAAGCAAAAATTTCCATTCTTTCCATAGTATATATTCATAATCCCCTCATCTTTTTGCAAAAAATTGTTTCAAGCAAACTAATAGTGAGCTATCACATCATGAGAGGAATCGAGATGGCCGAGCATGACAAAGCCAGAAAGCTCCCATTCATGGAAGAAAAACAAGAGAAATATAACATAACAAAAACAAGGGCCTTCAATCAACTTAAATTCAAAAGCATTCAAAACTTTGAGAGTGTGGTGATGAAAGAGTAAGCGGTAAAATAGATAGTCGATCGAGGTAACCTTGGTAAATATATGGAGAATGTAGACCAAGCCATCCATTACAATAAGTGTATAGAATTCGTGCAAGATTTCGATGCAAACACGAATCGTGGCACCGTGACAATGAGAGAGGGAGGAGAGATTCATAGAGTAGAAGTGGAGTTGAGCCTTGAAATGGTAGAAAGAGCTCTAGGGCTACTCAACAAGCCCGAGAGGTGGCCTAAGAGAGATGTTTACAGTATGCTAGGGATGGACAAGGCCCAAGTGTACACAAATGATGGAGTTAGCCTAGTTGACATCCTCAACCCCGATATCTATAATATTTCCACGCAATAAAATTTACTTGGTTAGTTCAAAAGTTAGTTAGTCAATTAATAAGTTAGTAAGATTACTAACTAAAGACTAACTAAGGTAAAAACTAACTAACGTTAATAGCTAATAATTTTTATTTAATTAAAAATATTTTATTTAGAAAAATCGAGAGTCATAACTCCAATATTTTTCTCGGATTGATAAGGACCGTAGCCACCCTTCACGGAGATTACAACATGAATGAGAGTTATGAGCCATATTAATCACTAGTATTAATATATATAGTATGGATTGTCCAAAAATATTAGCTTTTGGGCAAAACTAGCATATTCTAGATATTTTAGATATTATCCTAAAAAGATAGAATTGTATGTCTTCTAAAAGAAAAGACAAGTGATGTTTTAGTTAGTTTTGGAAATTTTATAAAAAGAAAAAAATAAAGAAAAGTGATTGGCGAAATCAGGCGTGCCACGATCGCAGTCACTCTATAGGTAGTAGACAGCACCTCGAATAGAGGAAAGAAGAAGGAGTGAACTGATCAAGTGTCTTGGAGTTTTACCTCCCTCTTGGAGCCAATGCAACCATCAGATTTATGAGTTAAGAATCAGATCATTGATTTTTCCAAGAGTCTCTCCACCAAGAACTCTTGTTCTCAGCCTCATCCCCTCCTCTCTAGTTCAGTATAAATATGAGGCATGGGGAGGCACAAGAGAGCATAAGGAGACCCCGAGAGGTTGCGAGAAAGAGGTAGAGAGAAGGATGCCCCTCCAAGAGATTGTGAGAGAGAACTTGAGAGAGAGAAGGAGAGAGCGAGAGAGAGCGAGAGAGAGAGAGAGAGAGAGAGAAGAGTTACCTCGAGAGGCTACACAATTCCCTCTATCTCGATCCTCGACTTAACGATATTCTCTTACACTCTCCCATCTTGAATCTACTTTGCCTTCTTAATCTCTTGAGTCTACTTGCGGATGATGGCCTCCAAGCGAAGAATGTCGCATGCAAATGGCAATCCTACAACCAGCAACAAAGCTTCAGGCAAAGGCATCAATGTCGATCCAATTGTGGTACTGGTCGTAAGTAATGTATTTTCTAAATTGTTAGATGCTTGCTTTGATTCTCGAATGAGATACATTAGGCTCCATACTATGATGTATTAGAATAGGTCATTGGGAAGGGATAGGCCTCTTCTCACATATTCAAAAGATGGAGTTTGCAAAATGCATGTATCAAGGGAAGTCAATTGCACTTAGTTGTATATGGTTTATTCGTTGATAGAGCAATTGGTCAGGGGTTATGAATTGCATAATCATAAAAAGAATGACATTAAGAATTGTGCATACAAGTGTTAAGTAAATTTTTCTTAGAATTGCTCTTTGATCCCAAGGGGAAAAGTGAATATGCAATGGAATTATTATCCCATCTATTCTTGTATTGTTTGGAAAAAATACAGTTAGTTTTGTTAGTTGATTAAACAACACCCTAAATGTTTTTCTTTCAATCAATTGATTGTTTCATTATGATTTGGACAAATATTCCAAGGCTTGTGTTGATGGCAAATGCATAACAGGGGTCTGTAATGATAAGTTGCCATGGGAATAAAGGAATGTTTTCCTAGAAGATGATATTAGGGCCGAATGCCTTGTCATGCTGGATTCTTAAAGGATTTAATTAAGGAAGGATATTTACATGGGTGGATCGTCTCCAAGATCGCATCGTGGATTACCCGAGAGGGCACTGCTCAATTCATGGGTCCAAGGTCGAGTGGTGAAAATGCCAACCATGGAAAGTGTGTCTCGCTCCTAGGTCACTTGGGGTCAGTGGAGCTCTAGACACCCCTTTGCTGAGTTCGGAATGAAGTTGTAGACTGTCGTGAGCCCAACGTCTGGAGGAGTTGGAAGATCCTATTCTATATAAAGGATGGAAATTTTGGTGCCATGTGACTTGGACCGGGTCCTTCTGTTGGACAGAAGGAATACATAATTCTCTTGTATGGGCAGGAGACAAAGATTAACTTGAAGATAAGTTAAGGAACTTGTTTGTCAAAAGGACTTCTTGTTTTGTTTTTGTGTTGGTGTCATAAATTACGCGAACAAACCCTTTTCCCTAAAAGGCTTAATTAATGAAGCCAATTTTAAATATCGCACATAAATGTGGTAGGACCTAATTAGAAAATTACAGCTATCAAGTGAAGCGGGTGGACGGAATCCACGACGGTCTGTCCTACGGCTAGGTGGTCCCAAAGAATTGGGAGGCTTCTCACAAGGATTTATCACCGTTCAACTTTAGGTATTGTTAAGTTAGAACCCGATTCATGCCGTTTTTTTAGGGGATCGTAATGGGACTATGCCCTATGGGAAGAGAGGTTGAGCAGCGCATCCCTCTCATTTTGCATTCTCTTTGAACCAAGTGTGGTATGGATCTGCTTCAGATTGGGTATCTCTATGTAAAGTAGGATGTCCAAAACCTGATGTTAGAATGCTGCTAGGAGACCTTGGCCCTAGGAACCCAGATTTTAGGTCAATCCTAGTGGGTTTGACTATGAACGTTCCGTTGTGAGCCAGACTCAGGAAACCCTAGGCAATAAACCCCAGAACATTCCTTGGGAGTGCCAGGCGGCGGCGCTTAGATTTTGATGGACCACTAAAACATGCTTAGACAGCCGATAGGTAGGCACATTACAACATGAAACTACAAGCAAAGACAATTTATGCTCTATTCTCCACTCAGAAGTACAATGCCTTGATGAACAAGATTGGAGTGCCACTAGTCGAGAGCCTCACAGCCAAGTCTCTAGATGAGATCAATTTGAATGGCTACATGTGTAAGACCGTAGAATCCTCAGTGAAAGCACTAGCCACAATAGCAGGTGGGGAGTCTTTGGCTTCAATAGTGGAGATGCCAAGGAAAAAGCCAACAGCTAAGGACTCCAACATAGGTTTTGAATGTGTGCTCACCTCCATCATCTAGGAGGCCTTGGGGGACTTGGAAAGATAGGAAGTGGTAGAAGAAACCCTCGAGCACTCACCAATCCACAAATCGCCCATGCAATCACCTAGAAAGAGGGAAGCTCACCAACAACAAGAGACTTTGAGTAAGAAAACCATTAGTGAGGAAAGGAAGGAGGGCTCAATCCCATCAAGATGAGGCACAAAAAGAAAAATCAAGCTGAGCATGTCAGGGAAGAAGAAGAAAACCATGGCAGAAGAAGACTAGGAAGTAGAATCCGCACAAAAGGGATCGAGGGAATTAGAATATGAACGGAGAAATTAGGAAGACAAAGAAGAGGAACGAGTAAGAAAGGTGGAAGAGGAGTCAAGAAGGGAAGGGGAGGAATGAAGAAGAAAGCAAATAGAAAATGAGAAAAGGCTAAAAAGAGAAAAAGATGAGAAAATGACCCTAGCTTTCTGGTTGTTGGTAGAGCAAGCCTCCCGACCCAAAAAGCTCATGAGGAGAAGCGCAGGTCATGAGCCAGTCTCCAGTGCTGTAGTAGAAGAAAGAGTTTAAGAGCCCATTGTGCCAGAAAGGCCCCCATGAACCCACCACCACCGACCCTAATTGCCATGCTAGTCACCACCCAAGAGACCTCAAAAGGGGGAGTGGACCAAAGAAATGTGGTGGCATGGGTGCAGTACTTGTTGAACTTGGTGAAACAGCTTGGCCCAGTTGGTGCGCAGATTGGACGATGTATGCTCGCGTAGTGAATGCTGGAAGGTCCCCAAGAATAATGAACTCTACTTTTTGCACAAATTATAAGGTAAAAAGCATGAACGACAAGAGCAAGAGACCAATTGGTGCAATCTCCCCCCATGCACTATGTGAGGGCTCCACAAAGCATGTATTTTACGTATATTTCATCTTCATGATCAAATAATAGCCTAAATTACAAAATAGCAAGCTTTTAGCTTTTGAGTTTGCTTTTACACAAAAATAGGAATAAAGCTAATGGACGGTGCCCAAAGAGTCTGGCACACCCAATACAATGTCCAAATAGAAATAACATAACCGTGCGCCCATGCGCATACAAAATAATAATAAATAATAGATGCCTCAATAAATAGGCATGACAAAATATAGGCGTGGCACCTATCAAAATATAATCCATAAATTGAATACTCGCTATCCTCCAATGCTTTCCTCTGCCACTGCTGCTATCTCTACACATCAACTAAAGCATTCACAATCGTTAGTAAAATAATACAATTAAACCGACAAAAGTGAATACCTAACAGTCTTCAACTACATAAATAAGTCAACTAGTTAGAAATAAATCCTAACCTTAATTTATTACGAGTGTGCACTCTAAACTCATAAACGTTTATTAATTTAATATGCATTTTGCGGAATCACCCGCTATGAAATCACCCATGTACACACTAAATTAATGAAACGCCCGAAAAGGACAGGCGTCCCCATCAACTTCTCGCACAAAGAATCCACTTTGTGTATGAGCCCCGGTCATCAAAGTTTACGGAATCCACTGTAAAACCTCACAGAATCCACCATGGCACGGAATCCACCGTGAAATATGCCTCCTGGCATCATACCCCCGGGGTGGGATAGCAATTGACCTCAATTGCTATTAGCTCAATGTGGAGCTAACAGAGTGGAGAAAGCATTTAAGTCTCTAGCATGCATCCATTGTGCTTCCTCTACAGGATGGTTCTTAAATTTAACTAGATATCTAGAATACCTTCGGCCAGTTCTAGTGGTCATAAAGTCAGTGTCTATGATAGCTTCTGGTTCAAGTATTTCAGTCTCTTCCTCTAATAAAGGTGGGTTTTCATAAACAGGGTGTACATGTAATTGGCCTCTAAATGGTCTCAATAAACTAATGTGGAATGTGTTGTGAATTTTCCAATGTGGTGGTAATTCTAACTTGAATGCATTGTCATTAATTTTATGAATGATCCTAAATGGTCCATAGAATCTAGGGGCTAATTTCACAACTGGGTGTCTATCTACACTTTATAGTCTACGTTTTTCTATTCTCAACCAAACATAGTCATCAACTTTGAAATTCATTGCTTGTCTTTTCTTGTTGGCTTGTTTGGTATATGATTGCTGGGCTTTAGCAATCATATCTTTAACCTCATCAAAAATAGTATTGTGCATACTAGCAATATCATCAGCACTTTGAATTCTATTTGACAAAGATGCAACAGGTGTAGATAATCTATATCCATAAATCACTTCAAACGGTGCTTTCTTTGTAGATATGTGTGGTGTATTGTTATATGCAAACTGTAATAAATGCAAATGTGTATCCCATGTCTGTGGTTTAGAGATAGTATATGCATGTAGAAGATCTAGAATTGTGCTGTTAGTGGCTTCTGTTTGTCCATTAGTTTTAGGATGAAATGCAGATGAAAAATCAATCTTGGTGCCTAGGTTAGCAAACATAGTAAGCCAAAAGTTGTTACAAAATCTAGAATCACGATCTGAAATAATAACTTTTGGCAATCCATGGTTAGTGAAAACCGTTTTCAAAAACAATTGTGCTGCTTGTGATGCTGTTAAAGTTTTCTTACATGGAATGAAATATGCTTGTTTACTAAATCTATCTACGACTGTCCAAATCATATCATGGTTAGATTTAGTATTAGGTAAACCAGTAATGAAATCCATAGAAATTTGTTCCCAAGGTTTAGATGGAATAGACAAAGGCAAAAGTAATCCATACTGTTTACCATGATGTCTCTTAACTCTTTAACAAATCAAACATTCAGAAACAAAGTTAGATACATCAGTGTCCATATGCGGCCAATAAAAATCTTCAGTTTTAATGTACGTAAAGTAGATATGATACGCCTATGACCTTGATATGGGAGACAATGAATCTCATTCAAAACAAAAGATCGGAATGGAATTGTAACACACAATCTCTTTTCATAAAACATAAATCCATCATTATAGGATAATGAATCAATAGGAATCAAGTTATTTTGAACTCATTTATTCTAATCAGCATGAAAAGTAATATCCTGATGATAAGTATCTTTCATAGCAATCAAAGAACCAAAAGATATAACAGAAATATTATGAATGGCAGGTCTTCTACTCAATGCATCAGCCACTACATTTTCTTTTCCAGGTTGGTATTGAATGATATGATGAAAACTTTGAATAAAGGAGGCCCATTTGATATGACGGTCAGAGATTTGGGGTTGGCTAAGTAAATGTCTAATACTTTGTTGATTAGTCTTAATCATAAATTCTAAACCCATTAAGTAGTGTTTCCACTGTCTTAATGCTTGTACAACTGCTAATAATTCTTTGTCATATGTGGAATATTTCAATTCAAAAGGTTTCAGCTTACAACCAGAATAGGCTATAGGATGATTGTCTTGCATAAGTACAGCTCCTATTCCTGATCCACTAGCATCGGTCACTACTAGAAAGAATGGTCTATTAAAACCAGGCAACTGTAGAACAGGGACATGGGTTAATGCATGTTTCAATAAGTCAAAGGATTTCTGTTGATTTTTTGACTAATGATAGACAATACCTTTCTTCAGAAGTTTGGTTAATGGTAATGCAAGCAATGAAAAATTACGTACAAACTTCTTATAGAAACTAGCAAGACCTAGGAATGAGCGTAACTCATGCACATTTTTAGGTACAGGTCAATTTAATATTGCGTCGATTTTCTTAGGATCAACTTTAATTCCATCAGATGATACAATATGACCTAAATACTCAATTTCTGTTTTAAATAATTCACTCTTTTCAGGGTTTGCATACAGTTGATTATCTTTCAGTAACTGGAAAACCAATGACAAATGCTCATAATGTTCTTTTTCATTTTGACTAAACACCAAAATATCATCAAAGAGGACAATTACACAATACTGATATTTCAAAAATATACGGTTCATCATTCTACTAAACGTAGCAGGTGCATTAGTCAATCCAAATGGCATCACTAAAAATTCGTAATGACCAAACTGTGTCCTAAATGCAGTCTTGAATATGTCTGACGTATCTAGTCTCACCTGATGATAACCAGACTTAGAGGTCTATTTTACTAAATATAGCAGATCCTTGCAGTTTGTCCATAAGGTCATCAACTCTAGGAATGGGATACCTATTCTTTACAGTAATCTTATTTAAAGCTCGATAGTCAATGCACATATGATAGGTATTATTCTTTTTCTTGACTAACAGAACAGGTGCATCGAATGGAGAACTACTAGGTCTAATCAATCCTCTATTTAGTAATTCCTGAACTTGACTCTGAATTTCTTTTTGCTCTATCTGGTTATGCCTATATGGTGCTTTGCAAGGTGGTTGTGTGCCAGGGATCAAATCTATCTTATGGTCTTCTGGACGTGAAGGAGGTAAACCAGGTGGTAGATCTTCTGCAAAACAGTCCTTAAAATGTGCAAGAAATTCTTTATGCCTAGGGTGCATATGATTTTCTTTTACTTACAATTCATTCGCCCAAATGAGATAGGATTTACCACTCTTGCGTAATGCACGTTTAGCTTGAGTATGCGAAAGCAGTGGAAAAACATTAGATGCATGCATACCATATAATGTAACAGATTTTCCTTGAAAATTAATATTCATTGAGTGTGTGGAATAATCTATATATGGGTTATGCTGTGACGCCAAGGCATACCTAAAATAATGTCACTCGACTGTAATGGAACAACTAGGAAATTTCGTCTTTCAGTATATTGACCAATTTGAATCTCTAAGTCATGCACTTCCTGTGTACCATTATACCTAGTGCCTAAGAATGCAGCTTTTATGCGGTAATGCATAGGTACAATCTGTAACTTCAATTCTTTTATTAATTTTGCTGAAATAAAATCATGAGTGCTACGGTCATCATGCAAAATAATCTTTTCATTTCCATGCACCAAACATTTCATAGTCAATAAAGAATGTGGAGTTGGCATACCTGGCAAAGTATCCGAAGTAGTAGTAGTGTCGTCCTCATCTTCTGTGAAATCAGGCATATCTTCATATTCGTCTTTGTCCATTGCTCCAAGGTAGTTGATATGGGCAGGTGGCTTCTTTGAATGACAATTTGCTGCTAGATGTCCAGGCTGGTGGCATTTATAGCATACTATTGGATTGGCTTTGGTTACATTGTTTGCAATGGCGGGAAGTCTAGGGACATTAGGATTTGACCATGGAATAGGCTTAGGGTTTTGATTGACATTGGATGGTAATGCAAGTGGTTTTGCCCAATTTTTGCAGAAAGATGATGAAGAGAAATGACTGGATTAAATCTTCTAAAATTGGAATTGAATTGTTTAGATCCATAGTTACCATTGGCTTGGAATTGCTATGGGCGTCTGTCTCTACCTCGTAGCTTGTCTTCAGTGTCGTGAGCTAGTGAAATGGCGTCTTCAAGAGTAGCAGGCTTGAACATGTTAACTTCAGTGTAGTAATGCCCAAGGAGTCCAGACATATACTTGCGCTTGTGTGTCGCTTTAGGTACGTCTTCAACCATGCGTAGCTGGAGTAGTGCATTCCAAAAACGCTCTGTATACTGAGGAATAGGCTCACGATCCCGTTGCTGGAGAAGATCCCATTACTTAATAGCTTTCTCATGAAATTGTGGAGGAAGGAAATTCTGCATGAACTTCTTCTTGAAATTCTCCCAAGTAGTAGGACAATCTATACTCTTGCGTACTACAATCTACCAAAGAGATGCTCTGTCTACTAAGTGATTAGTGACACACTTGATTTTATCTTTTTCTGCATAGGTTTCCTCATGGAAATAGTCATCAAACTGACTAATGAATGCTAGAACAGTTTTTCCTTCTCGTATGCCATTGAAAGTACAGAATTTGAAACTTCTTTTACTTATCTTTGATTCCTTGCGGATGGTTTGAGCTTCAAGAGTTACGTCAATGGTACGTCGAATAAGATCTTCAGCTTGAGGTTCTTCTTTGTCGGTAGACGCTCTTTGTAAATTTGCCAGTTGAGCTTGCAATGCTTGCCTAGCCCTTTGTTCTTCTTCCAATTGCATCATGATTAAGTCCAGCTTTTGCTCCATTGTAGGTTCAGGTAAGTCACCTTCAACCATAAGATCATCCATATGTGATTCCGCCATCTTGCAAAACTCAAAAGACCTTTCTCACTCAAAATCAAGTTAGCGGGATGAGCGTAGCTCAAGTTCGGGAATACAAGGCTTATGTATTTTTGGGTATAGCTTTCTCAATCTTTAGAAAATCTGTGTTTTATCCTTCTTCGTATGTTGAAAATGCTTCAGCAAACCTACGTATGGGTAGAGTACCTTCCAATGAACAACTTTGCAGTTCGGAGTTTCTACGCAGGAACAGCCCTTCTAGGAGTTTTGAGCACAAGTCAGCAGTTCTGACTCCAGTTGACTTGTCTGACTTGCAGACTTGCAGACTTGCAGAATTTAGTCGATTTATGGAACTTGTAGTACTTGACTTGCTTTATGGGACTTGCAGAACTTTAACTTAATGGACTTGCTGAACTTGCACCTTGCAGACTTGCTGTACTTGGAAGAATTAGGAAATTAGTTGGTTTAGTAGCTTTAGTGACTAAAGCTTATGATTTTTTTGGATTTAGGACGTCGATATGTTGATGCCGAGTTTGACACCGCCAAAAACGTCCTCTTGCCACCGCCAATTGACAATTCGTTGATTGAAGCTTCTTAAAGCTTCTAACTAAGCTTACTAACTTATAACCTTAAGCTTTGAAGCTTAGTGAGAGGTATGGGAGTTACTATTTTCTCTGTTTATCCACGATTTGATGAAGGAGATGTAGGAGTGGTCCTCTGCCTCTGTAGCCCGGTCCTTCGCGATCCAATGACAGAAACAAGGGTTCTTGATCGCCAGAAGTCTGCCTGTATCGACGATTCATGACGAGATTGACCGTAGAGCCCGATCGTTCCAAGAGCTCCACCTTCACACGAAATGGATAGCGATTGGAAGCTCTTGATCTCAGCTTTGCTCTGATACCACTGGTGCGTAGACCGGACGCTATATGCTCGTGTAGTGAATGCCGAAAGGTCCCCAAGAAGAATAAACTCTACTTTTTGCACAAATTACAAGGTAAAAAGCATGAACGACAAGAGCAAGAGACCAATTGGGTGCAATCTTCCCCCATGCATTGTGTGAGTGCTCCACAAAGCATGTATTTTATGTATATTTCATCTTCATGCTCAAATAATAGCCCAATTTACAAAATAGCAAGCTTTTAGCTTTTGAGTTTGCTTTTACACAAAAATAGGAATAAAGCTAATGGACGGTGCCCAAAGAGTCTGGCACGCCCAATACAATGTCCAAATAGAAATAACATAACCATGTGCCCATGCGCATACAAAATAATAATAATTAATTGATGCCTCAATAAATAGGCATGACAAAATATAGGCGTGGCACCTATCAAAATATAATCCATAAATCGAATACTCGCTATCCTCCAATGCTTTCCTCCGCCATTGCTGCTATCTCTACACATCAATTGAAGCATTCACAATTGTTAATAAAATAATACAATTAAACATAAAAAAGTGAATACCTAACAGTCTTCAGCTACATAAATAAATCAACTGGTTAGAAATAAATCCTAACCTTAATTTATTACGAGTGCGCACTCTAGACTCATAAACGTTTATTAATTTAATATGCATTTTGCGGAATCACCCGCTATGGAATCACCCATGTACACACTAAATTAATGAAACGCCCGAAAAGGACACGCGTCCCCATCAACTTCTCACACAAAGAATCCACTTTGTGTATGAGCCCCGGTTATCAAAGTTTACGGAATCCATCGTAAAACCTCACGGAATCCACTGTGAAATATGCCTCCTGGCATCACCAGTGCACCTCTAATGGCGGAGATCCAATAATAGGGACAAAGAGACCTCATGTCATGATTGCCGAATCTAGAAAGGACCCAAAGAAGTCCAAGGTTGAAGCATCCATAATGTCTATGCCATTGGCCATGCCGATAGCAACCAACTACGATGAGTATGTGTAGGACTCGCTCCTAGGCCAACTTGAAAAGATGAAGGAAGACAAGAAGGCTGCCATGACGGAATTGGAAGAGGAAAAGGATAAGTTTGTTGCCTACCAACTAGAGAAGACAAAGCAAATAACCAATTATCAAAGGTAGGTGAACAAACTAAAGGAGGAATTAGAATCAAGGAAGAAAAAGGAGGTGGAGAAGGAAGAAGGAAGTGTAAAAGAGCTATGAGTGGAAAAGATAGAGGGAGAAATGGGATTAGAAATAGACTTCTCAACTCTCATACAAAGGAAAAAGGATAGGAAGGAGCAATTCAAATAATTAAAGAACCTAGGAGAGGATCTCAAGAGGGTAAAGACACAACCCATGAAGAATTCTAGAAGTAGAGGAGGCAAAAGGAACAACTACTGAAGAAACTACAAGAGGTTAAGGCCCAGAAGAACAAAGAATCAACTAAAAAGTTATTGGAGGCAAAGAACCGACTACTCGAGACCCTCCTAGAGTACAAATTCTAGAAAAAGAGCTGAATTGCCACAAACATGATAAGGAAAAGATGCTAATAATATGGAAAGAGAAAGAAGAGGTGGTGGCAACACTACCATAAGAGCTGTGTTTGAGTCAAGGCAAGATGGAGAAGAAGGCCAAGGCCTGGGAAGAGAGAAACCTTGGAAGGGTCAAGGACCTGGCCAAACACCTTGTCCTAGCAAAAAGCAGGAGAATCATGGCCAAAGTAAGGGCCGAAGAACTGAAGGCATGGCTAGAGGGACTTCGTCAATATTTTACTTCATGTAACTCATGCCGGGGATGGTGACCTTGGAAGGGCTAAAGTGGAAGCTAGAGGTCTTAGAGAGCCATAAAATATGGGCTCCAATAGCACACCCCAAGGATCAGTACTACCAAAGCCTGGCGCAACGAAGGCAAATTTTTTTCCAAGCAAGGCTCTTGATAGAGGAGTTAGAGTAGCTTGGAATTGGAAAACAAGAGCACCGAGAGCAACCAACCATAGGAGGTTAGGTAGAACCACCAAGGGGTGAAGGGCCCGATTTTGAGCAACATGCTGACATTGAGGCACGACCTAGTAAATAGAGCCCTCCTCCACCTCCAACCACGAAAGTAGAAGGCCAAGGAGAAGGATCTTGACATCACAGAAAGAATCGGCTGACTTCACGAGGAGAAAGTTTAATGCCAAACCATAGGACATGCCTAATGTCTAGATGTTGCAAAACTTAGGAACAATTACCTATCAATTGGACACTAGAATAAACCATTGGGAGTAGTGGGAGAACATGGTGCACACCATGTGAATTTGAATTCTTCTACCCTTTTGTCTTGAATCGAGTGATATCCCCTCCAGTGGGTTGAAGGAGCCCTCCAGGTCACGGCAAGGCTGAGCAAGTGCTGGCTAGACCCTCAAACAAACAAGGTGGAAAATCCAACAAATCTAAATCAAAAGACAAGGCCAGGGAAAAAGTGAAACGGAAGACGAAGGCACGCCAAGAAAAATCTAGAAACACAAGAAGTGCAAAAATGTCCTAAAGCAAGGAGAGAGGCACACAAGAAAAAGCGCAAGTCAACACTTTTGTAAAAGAGCGCAAGGTGCACCATGACTTATTTTGTAAAAGAGTACCAGGTTCTCACACGTGCAAATTGTAAATGGTTAGAAGCACGGGTTGTGGCCATGCCAATAAGGAAAAGGAGGAGAAGGGTTGGAGGAATGAGCCAAGCCCAGATCAAAAAGGGGATGACCGCCCAAAGGGAATTAGGGTTAGGGTTTTGTATATAAAGTTGAAAAGTGAATAAGAAGCTCATTCTTGTGTGTGGCCAAAAGTAGCTCTCTTCTTTTTCTTCTTCTTCTTCTTCTTCTTCTTCTTGCTTGCTTACTTGAGCTTGTGCTTGAGAGAGTGTGTGTGAGAGTGTGAGGGAGTGAGTGTGTGAGGGTGAGAGATTGTGAGAGCAGAATTTTGGTGCCGAGAAGTGCTTAAAAATAGCTAAAAATTATGAATATCAAGGGAAAAATATTCAACGTCAAAGGCAGCGGCTCGATCTAGGACGATTTTAAGCGTCAAAGTGCTTTAAAGGCGCCCAAGCGGCACTTGTTGATTTTTCATAATTTTTTAGACAGTCGTGCGGGTTGATACGAGTTACTGGCCAATGCGGGATGCCGAACCGGACGCCCAGTATTTTTCGAAGCTCAATTCCGAGTCCGGACGGGGAAATGGCCAAGAATTGGTCAAGATTTGAAGAGGTGGACATGAGACATGAGTTGGGCCAAGTGGTAAGTGACCCTTGGGGTCTTGGAAGCATTTTATACCAAACAAAATCGTGGCATGAAAGATGAGTGAAAAAACGTGGAGAAAACGTGAAGGAATATGGCGCCCGAAATTTGCGCTTCTTGGATGGAGGAGGCATCATGGCTGCTGCAAACAACCCCCCCAATTGATTATGGGGCTTTATTCCCCTCTGTATGTGGACTCTATCGTTGTGCTTCGCTCCTCCAATGGCTATCTCTATGAAGAATTTTGATTTCAGTCTTTCTCTCTCCTCCCTCTCTCTCCCCTAAAGGCAGATTCATGTGGTGAAGAGGAAGAAGAAGAATGGATGATGGATGCTTGTCCAATGAAGACCGGATTGCTCCATGGTGTAAGAAGATTGAAGATTGCTGAATGTGGACTATCATGAGCATTAATGGTGGCTGGAAATCAGTCCAGAGATATGACAAATAAGAACCCGCAACCCGTAAAAGACGGTAATATACTTTTCACAAAGGAAAATGGTGTTTTTATGCAATTTCCTTGATGCATTCTTGTTCCCATGAGATGATAATGTATTATGATGTTATTTGCAATGTCTTTCAACCATTTATGATTAGAAAATCAGAAAATCACAAGTGTTGTGGATGAAATGAATAGTGTAAGACCCGTAAATATGCAAAATATGGGAAAATTGGGTGTTTTTGAGATATCAATGGAAAATATCATAAGACACACCAAGTAAAGTTGTTTTAGTCATTTAATATTGCAAAAAATACAAGAAAAATAGAGAAAATGGAGAAAAAATAAGGAAAAAATGGATTTTGAGTACCGAAAATTAAGGAAAAATAAGATTCATGTTTGTGGATGTGTGGGGGGTCTGAAGTATGAGGTTTAGCCTCATTTCAGCCCTACCTTTATGTTATAGTGAGTTTTTATGGCTTTTTATGCAATAAAAATGTGGAAAATGAATCCTAAACCTATGCAATATGCACAACCTAAACGGGTGAGGGGTTGGAGTGTATGAAAAGTGTGTAAATGTTGAATGAAATGATAGAAAGCTTGCTGGTTTTTTATGCATACCATATAGATTGGATGATATTTAAAGATTAAGAACCTAGTAGCACGAGGGTTTCTCGGTGCTAGGTTCATGCAACGCTGCACATGAGTGATAGAGAAATTCATGGAAAGAATGCTTTTGCACTAAGGACCAATGCTAATTTTCGTAATTGTTTGAGCACATGGATATTCACAATTTGCATGAAGCATGAAATTTAAAGGGTATCAGACAATATCTCTTGGATGCATAGCAATTGCTTTCTAGAGACATGACCAACGTTGAGTGAGTAAGGTTGTCCTAAGCTGCAGGCTAGGCGTTGGGTCTAGGGGAAAGTAAAGTGACGAAGCATGATATATCTCCTGGAAATACGCAAATCATAAAAGAGAGGAGTTTGTGTTCGTATTTTATATATATGTTTAGCGACGCATCGAGGGGCCAATCGCCAAGGTGTAGGAGAGTCGTAGTGAGGTAGCGGCAGCCAACCGTTGGAGGACCTCCTATGTTTGTGCTTCTTGCTATTTGGCAATGTGCTGGGACTCCCTCTGAGGAGTGTTGATTGGGTTAGAGTTGGACTATAAGATGTGATACAAACGCAAGATGTTTAGGAAGATGATGTATGTGTCATCCACGCTCCTGGCCGCGAGGCCGTGGGGTTGTTGAGTGCATGATAGAGGTCCGACTAGTGCATGAGCCAGTGCCGGCCCGTTTTAGGTCCCATCAGATTGTGGTGGAGAAGCTCTCCATCTTCTCTTCTCTTCTCTTCTCTTCTCTTGCTTGCGTAATGGAGCTTGGAGCATGAAGCTTGAGGATCGAGCTCACTTAAAGCTTACACTTAGATTGTGGAGCTACCGAAGTGCTCAGGAGAGGAGGCAACTCCATCGGGCATGGAGGTAGGCTCACTACACTCGTAGAAAGAGAGCGCATCGGCTATGTGAGAGGTAACCATTAGTGCTCGGCTTGAAACACTTGAAAGAAGAAGCAGTCCGTAGGTATTGGCGGTTGAGCATGAGCTCACCTCTATTAAAATATTGAGAATGCAAGCTATGGAGGATCACTGATGAGAAAATAGACAATCATAATGAGGCAGAAGCATTGACAAAGAAGAAACAACTAATATTATCCAAGCATAGTGCAAGTAGAATTGAATGATAATGACTGATGGAATGAGTGTGGGATGAGTGCCTTTTATAGGCTTATAGTAGGTGGTATTGGTAGTTGGAAAAAAGTGGAAAAGGGACCATGGTAATCACCAACCGTGGTTTTAATAAACCATGCATACATGACCTAGTCTAAGGCTTTATTTGTAGTATATTTCTTTGCCTTGTTTGTTCCAAACAAAGAGGCTATGGTGGATGTGATTGCACATTTCTCAACACCCCTCCTCAATCACAACCAGAAAAGACACTGAGTATACAGAGGTTGTCGTGAGTAGAACCTTGCTAAGTGTAGACATGGAAAAACCAACCATACAAGGCTAGAGATTGTTACAGGGCCTCACTAAGTGTGTAGAGGCTGCAGTGTGCAGAGGTTACATGAGGATTATAGGAGTTTATGGTGGGAACATTAGGCAAGTCCACATTTTAAACTTAAAAAAGTCTATCAGAAAATGAGCTACAAAAGAGGGACTCTGAGTCCTATCCTTTTGTTTTTGGGGTTCTTCTTCTCCTTCTTCTTCAATATTGTCCTCATCTTCTTTGAATGTAGCAAGATATGCTCTTTGAGACCTTTTCTTAGCACAACAAAATTTCTCAATATGCCCAATTTTCTTATAAAAATCACAAACTATGCTCTTCTTCCCTTTCACATATAGAGGAGTTGTTGGTCTCCTCTTGGGATTCTTGTTTCTCCCTTGTTCTTGATCTTATTTTCCTCTTCCAAGAGAGAGGCTTTGATGTCCACAAGTTTCAGCTTTGGCATGTTGATTAATGTGGTAGACACATTATCAAACTCAGGTGGAAGACTCTTGAGAAGCATTCCAATGCAAATGTCTTCATTCATCTTCAAGTTGATTCCTACAAGTTGTCAACAAGCTTTCCATATAATTCAAATGAGTTGCAAGTGAGATATTACTTTGCATGTCAAGCCTAAAAAATTCAATCAGTAAACAATATTTTGAGGATTTTGAATGAGCTCCAAATAGGGTTTCTAATCAATCCCATGTCATGTAAGAGGTTTCACAATCATCTGTTAGAAATGCGGGATCTAGAGCATGACATAACCGGAAGCTATGGAGGATGGAAGGAGAAGTGTAGACTCATGATGGAATGGACACTGTTTGTTACACAAGTGAATTAGGTTCCAAGATTGAGACTTGGACTCATAAACACAATCTTGTGTATGTGGACAATGACATTGACACTTTACTGAAATGAAAAGAGTACTATCATTGCATTAAGAAAGGAAGCAAGTACAATGCTTTATAGGAAAGTAGGAAACTGCAGTAGGCACCATTGTGCATATGGGATAAGTTAGCCTGCATGTCCTTGACCCTGAGACTCCATACAAAGAGGTTGTTTGAGTGTGATTGCTGATTCTCAACACCCCTCCTCAATCACAACTAGGAAAGGCACAAAGTGTGTAGAGGCTGTAATGAGAACCACCTGCAAAGTGTGGGTATACCACAGACATGGCAAAACACCAGAGGCTGTCACAGAAAAAGCTAAGTGTGGGTACCATAAACATGGTGGACATCCAGAGGCTGTAACAGGGGCCTCACAAAGTGTACAGGGACTGTAATGCCAAGTTACATAAGGAGTTTACATAGCTTATGGCAGGAAGCATTAGGGCAAGGAAAAATACAAGGCTATTAAAACAGTCTATCAGAATTATGAGAGTACAAGGACTGATGAGTCTTGTCCTTCCGATCCTGGTGATCTTCATCTTCTTCTTCCTTTGCTTCATTTTCTTCTTCTTCTTTGACTGCGACTAGATAGGCCTTTTGGGATCTCTTTCTTGTGTGGCAGAACTTCTCGGTGTATCCGGTCCTTTTGCAGAAGTCACAAAAGAGCTGATCTTTCTTGCCTTTGTACCTGTTGCCAACATATAATGCATGCTCATCTCTAGAGGTACTTGGTTCTTCTTTAGTTTTTAGCTTCTTTTCTTCTTCTAATAGTGATGCCTGGATATCAACAAGTTTAGGATTTGGCATGTTGATTAAAGTTGTTGATACGTTATTATATTCAGGAGGCAAGCTCTTAAGTAGAACACTGATGCAAACATCTTCATCCATTTTAATGTTGATTCCTGCAAGTTGGGTTAGGAGTCCTTCCATGTAATTAAGATGTGTGGCAAGTGATGTGCTGGACTTCATTTCAAGCCTGAAGAATTCAATTAGGAGACCATACTTTGATGATTTAGATTGTGCACCGAACAGGGTGTCAAGTCTTTTCCATGTATCCTGTGAGGTCTCACAGTTATCCACATGATGGATATAACTGTCATCTAGCTCCAATTTGATAATGGCTTGGGCTCTGTCATCATTCTTTTGCCAAGTAGTTGCAAGGTCCGCGTCCCGCGGTTTCTTCTCTTTGCCATTTGTGATGACCCAGAGACCCTTCTTCATCAGGATGAGCTTGATGCGGGTTTGCCAAGTGTGGAATCCGACTCCTTTGAATCGAGCATTTGGCGAGTCTTTGCCCATGTTAGATTTACGGGAACAGTAGCAAATCAACTTCAGACTTTTTTAGATTTGAGCAACAGAAGAATTGATTGAGAGACACAAGTGCTAAAAAGCACTAACTGAGTGTCAATGAATACCAAATCTGCAAAAGTCTTTTACTCCAAGTGATCTTCCCCTTCTTGATTTGATGCTGATGTCTTCAGATCTGAGTGACAGTACTTTAACGAACTTAAGAGAGTATTGCTCAGTGATTAAAATCACTGTTGATAACTTCAGTGAGAGAAACAGTGAAAAATGTCAAGATTTTGAAGCTTTTGGCTATGGTGGAATTAGGGTTTCTAGACAGGGGCCTGGTTTTTTGCTGATTGCAGGAGCTATAGTGCATCATTTTCAAAACTTTTTACATATCTAGGAAGCTTATGTCATGGGCTACCAAAGCCCCATGGAGATTGTCAACATCATGGTCAGTATACAGCGCGCAGGTGCCGCGACCAGAATCGGTGCAGATCTGGACAGCGAGGTCGAATTTGAGCAATGCTGGAGCTGTAGATCATCAATGTTGGTCTTAAAGTGACAGGAAGCTGCGCCCTGAGCCAAGGAACATTTCTCCAGAAGAAATCGTGTTGAAATTCTGCCTGGTTGAAGAGTTATGGAAGTTCCAAGCAAGGTGGGTCCTGTCTGGCTATGGCAGACACAGAACAGAGATTGGGGATTTTCACAATGCTGAGCTCCAGATGGTCCAATGTCCTGGATTGATGTGATGTAGGGAAGCTTTATGAGTTGGGGAATACTTTTCCAGAAGGAAGCTCCAAGAGATTTGACCTGTGGAGTGAGATATAAGCAGTTCAATCTGACAGGGTGCTGCTGGCTATGGCTGCCATGGAAGCTTCAGTGAGAGTAGAGTTGAGAAAAGAAGTCATACACTGACACTGAGCTGGATGGAGGTTCAGAAGAATCAAGAGAGGCTGGAGAAGCAATGCCATGCCCAAGTGGGCTCTGATACCACGTTAGAAATGCGGGATCTAGAGCATGACATAATCGGAAGCTATGGAGGATGGAAGGAGAAGTGTAGACTCATGATGGAATGGACATTGTTTGTTACACAAGTGAATTAGGTTCCAAGATTGAGACTTGGACTCATAAACACAATCTTGTGTATGTGGACAATGACATTGACACTTTACTGAAATGAAAAGAGTACTATCATTGCATTAAGAAAGGAAGCAAGTACAATGCTTTATAGGAAAGTAGGAAACTGCAGTAGGCACCATTGTGCATATGGGATAAGTTAGCCTGCATGTCCTTGACCCTGAGACTCCATACAAAGAGGCTGTTTGAGTGTGATTGCTGATTCTCAACATCATCAACATGATGAATGTAGCTGTCATCAAGTTCGAGCTTGATAATAGCTTGAGCCTTATCATCATTTGTATCCCATACGATTGAAAGTGTAGCTTCCCTTGGTTTCTTCTCTTGACCACTTGTGATTGACCACAAGCCTTTCTTCATTAGGATCAGTTTGCCATGTATGGAATCCAACACCATTGAATCAGGATGTCAATGAGTCCTTGCCCATTTTGAGATTGCAAGATCAACAACAAATCGGCTCCAAAAAATTCAAATTTCAATTGAGCACAAGTGCCAAGAAGCACTAGGTGATTAGTATCAAGAGATACTAGGTGATTTGATGACTATTAGGCCCTTAAACTTGGAATCTTCAAGATCTTGCAAGTTCGAGTCTTCCCCTCCTTGATTTAATACTGGAGTTGCAAAAAAAAAAACTGTGAGTAGTCCAGCAGAAGTGTTGAATTTGAGTGTGTCAAAGGACAAAAGAGGATTAGTGTTAATCAATATTAGAGTTCAGAGAAAAAGAGATGGACACAAAGGCACAGGCAGCAGGGCAGCAGATAGCTTCTTCAGTTCATTCCTTCCATCAACATAGTCTCAAAATTCAATTGTGTACAATACACATTAAAGATCAAAATGACCTAGATCTAACCATGGTTAAGTCAGTGGGACTTAACCTTATTCAACTAAGGTAGAACTAACTAACCAAAGATTACGAGCTTGAATCTCAACACTCCCCCTCAAGCTCAAGTGGGGTAATTCACTCCAAGTAGTTCTCTGAAATGCATAAACTTATCTTTACCCAATGACTGGTAAAGATATATGCAACCCGATCTTCTATCCTCACATGGACCAAATCAATGTCTCCTACAATCACTTTTTCTCTGATAAAGTGATAGTGTACCTCAAGGTTCTTAGTCCTAGCATGATAGACAGGATTACTGGCTAGGAGCACACTACTCATGTTGTCACAATAGATGACAAGCCTAGCATGATAGTGTACCTCAAGGTTCTTAGTCCTAGCATGATAGACAGGATTACTAGCTAGGAGCACACTACTCATGTTGTCACAATAGAGTGTGACGAGGCCTAACTTCATGCATGCCCAAATCATCAAGAAGCTTCATGAGCCATGCTGCCTCACATGCAACTAATGCAGCACCTCTATACTCTGCCTCAGTACTAGAGAGTGCAAGTGTAGGTTGCTTCTTACTACTCTAGTTGACCATACTACTACCAAGGAAAAATGCATACCCACTAGTAGATCTCCTATCATAGGTACTTCTTGCCCAGTCTCATCAGCATCTGTATAACTTGTAAGCTCCAAAGACTTACCATACTCATAGAATAGACCATAATCTAATGTAGCCTTTACATATCTTAAGATCCTCCTCATTGCATTCAAGTGCAGCTTCATAGGCTTCTGCATGAATTGACTAATCAGTCCAATTGAATAGCTTAGATCCGGTCTAGTAATGGTAAGGTAAATCAAGCTACCCACCATTTGTCTATACATAGTGACATTCTCAATCTCATGGCCAACACCTGCAAGTAGCTTAACATTTTGTTCCAATGGAGTACTCAATGCTTTGCAATCCAACATACCATACTTGGTCAACATGTCTTGTGTATACTACTTCTGCAATAACCAAGTACCATGAGGTGTAGTGACAACCTCAATCCCAAGGAAATACTTTAGTTCACCCAAATCTTTGACCTGAAATTTAGCATGTAACATTTCCTTGATCTCTCCAATTCCTATGACATCATCACCTTTAAAGATCAAGTCATCCACATAAATGACTAATACCACATAACCAGCCCTTGTATTCTTTGTGAATAGGCTATGATCAACCTTGCCCATAGTGAAACCAAGTTTTTGTAAGCATGCACTTATGTTAGCATTCCAAGCTCTAGGTGCTTACTTCAGTCCATATAATGCTTTCTTCAATCTACACACATGTGTAGGAAAATCTGGATGTACATAGCCCTCGGGTTGATAGTATATTTCCTTGACCAAATCACCATTGAGAAAAGCATTTTTCACATCCATCTGATATGTACTCCATCCTGTAGATGCTGCCAAAGCAATCATTGTCCTCACGGTTGCCATTTTAGCAATAGGTTTGAATGTTTCCTCACAATCAAGACCATATTGTTGTGCATACCTTTTTGCCACAAGTCTTGCCTTGTATCTTTCCAATGTGCCATCCAATTTGCATTTCACTTTGTATACCCATTTGCAACAAATAGACATTTTTCCTTCAAGAAATTCAACCAAATCCCAAGTGTCATTTTCAGCCAATGCTAAATATTCCTCATCCATTGCCTTGCACTAATGATCATCCAAGATAGCTTTAGAAAACTTTGTGGGTTCCTTGAAGCTAGTGACTTTTGCCATATATGCATAGTGCCTCACTATATAACCACTATATGTAAGTCTATCCATAGGCTTCCTGACTCTTTCTGATCTCCTCAACCAAGGTGCAATATGAGACTCTCCTCTCTCATGAGATGGTACGTATCTATGTCTCACACCAAGAGTCACAACAACTGATGGAATACCAAACTCACTATCCAAGCTGTCAGCGCCAGGTGAATCATAACCACAAGTGAGTGGCCTTGTAACATCATCAAGTTTTCCTTTGCCTTTATCCACATTTCTCCCCCTCATTGACATACCCGTGTCAGGACAAAGATGTTGAAGTCTTCAATCTACCTGTCCAAGGACTAACTGATGAAGTAGCATCTTTAGAAGGCCCAGAAATTTCTACACTTTCATTTGTACCTACATGTACATAAGTCTCCTAACACACATCATCATCATTCAGCAAGGTGGTCTTCTTCTCATGCCATGATTTCAACTCATCAAATACCACATCTCTTGAGACTAATCTTTCATGAGTAGAAGAGTTGTAGCATTTGTATGCTTTCCTATCTTGTGCATACCCAATAAAGATGGCTTTTTCTGCCTTTGGATCAAGCTTCTTCCTCATTTCATCTGGAACATGTACATATGCCAACCATGCAAAAACCTTAAGATGGCTAATGTCTAGCTTTATCCCATAAAGCCTCTCATGAGGAGTCACCTCATGTATACCTGCTATTGGTGTATGATTCATGATATACACTACAGTCATTACAACCTCTGTCCAATATGCATTTGGTAGGCTTTTCTCATTCAACATGGCTCTAGACGATTCCATGATCACCCTGTTTTTCCTTTTTACCACACCATTTTGTTGTGGTGTGTACATGCATGTCAATTGCCTTTTAATCCCATGAGCTGCCAAGAAGTGATCAAAGTCTTTAGAAACATATTCTCCACCACTATCAGATCTCAAGCATGAGATGTAGCAAGCCAAATCTTTCTCCACATGTCTCTTGAAGTCCTGAAAAGCATCCATGACATCACTCTTGTGCTTCAGCACATACAACCATGTGTACCTACTATAGTCATCTATAAAGGACACAGTAATGTGATCCCCTAAGAGATGCATTCTGTGAGGGTCCCCATACATCAGAATGTACAAGCTATAATGGTCTAGTAGCAGTGCTTACATGCCTCATAAATGGAAGCCCTGATTGCTTTCCAAATTGACATGACTAACATACATGTCCAAATTCTGCATCCTTGAACTTAGGGAGTCCAAGTACAACTTGCTTATGCTGCATATTCGTCAGCTTTTGAACATTTACATGACCAATCCTTTTATGCCATATCTCGATGTCCTTAATTGCAGCATTGTCATGTGAGTACATAGCAGCATTCAACGCTAGAAATTTCGTATCCAATGTAAACATCATGCCATTTCTTTTGCCTTTAGCAATGAGTTTGCATCCTTGACCATACTCTTCAATGTAGCATCTATCTCTATTGAATCTAACTTGTAGATTTTGTTCATCCATTTGTCCCACAAAAAGCAAGTTTTTACTTATGGAGGGTACATGTAACACATCATAGAGACTCTTTTTCCTGTCACCATGCATCATCAGGGGAACAATACCTATATGCATAATGTCATGCTGCGTATCATCCCCTACACAAACATATCCATGAGCACCTTCTACCAATGTGTCAAACCACTCTCCATGAGGGGTCATGTGGTTAGATGCCCCTGAGTCTATATACCATACATCATCTGATTTGCCTTGTGTAGGCAACCCTTTCGTCACATGTTGCATAGCAAAAAACTTGTCATCCTCCTGCATACCACTAGAAGAAGCATAATTACCATGTTGCTTCCCTCTTGCTCTCTGATCATTCTACTTTTTGTAGCAATCCTTAGCTACATGCCCATATTTGCTACAATAATGGCAATCCTTATTTGCATTTTATTAATGTCCATGACTCATTTGAGGCTTCTACCAAGTGCCTCTTCCTCTAGGTAAATATTCCCCCTCTTCCACGAGCGTTTGAGGCACCTCTATTTTCTTGAGGCTGCCTATTTTTCCATCCAGTAGCTTGTTGTCCACGGGCTGCATATGCATTTCCAGCACCTCTTCCTCTAAAATTTGATCTTCCTCTTCCACCTCTACCCCTTTGATTGGAGTAGAAGACAGTGTCCCTGCTATTTTTAGACCCATTGAAACCTGAGTCCAAGTTTCACTTCTTCATGCAATAGAAGTGCTACAAGTTCATCAAAGTCAGGCTACTCCTGACGCACTAAAATGGAAGTATCAAACTGCTTATACTCTTGTTGAAGTCCATGGAGAGTAGTAGCCACCAAATCATCATCGTCAACTTCATCTCCAATTGAGCCTAGTTGTTCTGCAATGGATATGATCTCACTAACATAGTCTTCAATAGACCTTCCATTCCTCGATATGTGGCTGGAATTTTGCTTCAGTTGTGTCTTTCTCGCATGAGTGACATGCCCATAATTCTTCATCAATAAGTTCCAAGTAGCTTTTGGGGAAGTGTCTGACATACATAATGATAGCCAATGCAAGACCTTGCTGGCTTTTTTCAACCAAGTCTTGTGTGCCTTTAAGTGATCCTGTGTTGAAGGTCTATCCTCTGATAGCTTGGGCTCATCTTCAAGACCTGTGACTAGGTCCCAATAGCCTCTTCTAATTAGGAAATTAGACATCTTGAATTTCCATAAGACAAAATTGTTGTAGTCAGCTTTTCACCAACTATCTAAGTGATAGTATCCTTCTCTCCTGTGTTTTCCATTTTCAAGGTCTTAAGCTTTGCAAAACCAGTCAATTTCTCAAAATGCCAATAGGAAATGTACTCTAATATCCTATAATGCAACCAATTTTTACTGTAAAATTGCAGTAATAACCACTATTGCATTTTCAGACAGTACATGTCTTTTGTTCCCATTTAACTACAGTTACACTACATCAAGCTTCTCAAGCTGAACAACCTTTACAATCTGAATGACTTCAAGTATTCGGGTCTTGCAACCAGAAGACCGTGTCCATTAGAGGAATTGAAAACCCTTTTGTAGAGATAGCATCAATATCTTTGATTAGATCTGGAGCATTTTCAGCAATGTAAATTTACATTTTCTTTGTCCTCTTCTATTGTTTCTTATGCATTTATAGCCAATGCTACTTCTGCTTTCTTTGCTTCTGTTTCCAATTAGAACCTATCAAGCACTCAACAGAACCTTTCAACACATCATATCTCCATTGAAAAACATCATGAGCTTCTCAAACCTATTCAACATTATCCAAAATTCTCTCAAACACTTCCAAATCAATCAATTATCATTTAAAACATACAAAAATCACCTAAAAATTCAACAAAAAACAACCAAAAACACAGTTATATCAACCCTCAACATATCCCCACACTTAATCAAGGAGCATTCACACGACCTTAGAAAAAGAGAATAAAGGTTCAAAATAATAGCTCAGTACTTTATCTTCAAATATCCAATCAGAAACCAAAAATGATTGTAGCTTCATCTCTAGAAAAGTAAACTTGTATCTAATCCATCAAAACAAGAGATCAAGAACAATACTTAGTCAAACCAACTTAATTTAAATAAGCTCTTAAAGGATATGAGAGTTTCTTCATTTGCATCCATCCAACTATCATCACCACCATGAATCTTCAAAAAACTATCATCTCTAACAAATAATACACACAATATAGACACCAAACACAAAACAACCATCTAAATGGCACCTCCGAAAGAGAGATATCACATTATAAATCATCAAAATTCATCCAAGGATATCAATGAAGGTGATCCCTCTTGAAAGCTTGGTGGTTTCAAAAATGATCCACGGACATAGATTCATCTACAAAAGTCTTGGGAGGATTTTTGGAAAAATTGCAAGCAATGCATTCTCTCCACCAATACAAGATATCAGCTCGGCAAGTAAAGGGCATGATAGTACAAAATATCCAATTGGTGGGGACCAATATCCACATTCACATTCATACACAACTTTGGGATAGACTTTTGATCACTATGCAAATGCCAGTGCATGTAACCAAGATACCAAGCAAAGTGAGCAATCAGTTTCACTGAAGGATTTAAAGACCAAGAATACTTTTGAGCAAAGTGCAACTACTTTTGAAAAGCTTGGATGGCAATTATCCATTCCCCTAGAATCAATGGCCAATTTATTTCAAGTCCTATGAGAGAATTTGTTGAACTCCATCCTTGTTGTTTGGGAGTTTTGAGATCACAACCTGTGTAACCACTAACCAACTGAGGGGGTTGAGGGATAGAAGTGGTAGGATATGGAAGAGAAATGAGCAACATAGGAGAAATGGGCTAAAGAAGGATAATCTGTTAATTCATAGGAATTAGCTAAAAATGTTTGTTAACAAGTATGTTGGAAAAGTGGAAAAAATAGTTGTGGATGGGGAAGGACAATAAGGAGAAGGGGAAAAGACACGATCCTCATAAAAGAACAACAGGTGAAAATAGGGATTTGAGGGGCATCTTGGGGTTGAAATAGAAGGTGTAGAATAATCTGTGGAGTAGATTGATACATAGAAAGGTAGGCTTCATATCTATGGGCCATTTGCTGATAATAAGATAAAAAAGGCACTCATGGTCCTAGCACAGATTTGCGATGATAGGCATCAAAGATTACATGAGCAAAGGCTTTGTTTTGACATTGATTCAAAATCACAGAACCAATCATTGTATACCAAGAAGCTTCAAGGAAATCAGCCACTTTGAAGGAATATGTTTGAAACATCTGGTTTGTATGCAACTCCAAATGTTTGACATATAAAACAGCTTGCAATACCACATCTCCAATATACCAAGACAAATCTTCATCATCTAGGATCAACAAATCACCTCACAAGTACATGTATAACATAAACATGGTATCTGGAGTCATTGAATCTTCAAAGACCATTCTAACCACATCAGTCAATAAATCAGAAGACCAAGCTCCACTCCAGCTATCCTTTGGAGGAGATAAATCCATCATGGAAAGATTAATATAAAATGCCAGCTTATGCTGCTGATAATGCACAAAGAAGGAGTGATCTAGAGTAACAAATTCTTGGAATTGCTCAAAACAAGTCCATAACAAATCCATTGTTGACTGAAGACTTTCCACCTTGACTTGGAATAAAGGGCATAATGTTGCATTTCTTTGAATAACAACTAAATCTGTAGGGGATAAGGAAGGAATTACCTGCACAGTAAGACTCTGTGAGAACACAGTTGAGCCAATTGTTCCTTAAGCTATTGAATTTGAGTAGTATTTTGGTCTATGAGAGTATTGGTTGATTTGAGCTCTTTCATTTGGACAACTATCAAAGCTTTCAACTCTTACTTCTTTCAACAACCTATCACTCTCCTCAGTCACAATAATGACTTTAGATTTGTATCTACCAACTAAGCTTGCAAAGTAGACATATCTTCTTTTTGGGCATCCATGACCTTAGTTTGCTGCTCCATTTGTATATAGAGGTCAAAAATATTTATGTGGTAGAGGCTAGCTCACTATTAGACTTGTTCAACTCCTCGTTGGACTACTAGACCTTCTCATAAAAAGAAGAATAGACTTGCTTAGCAAATAGAGCTTTCTATGTCTTTGCACAGAAATAGAATTGCATCTTCTGTCACCACATGTTGCACAGAAGGAATGGAATATCCAAAGTACTATCTTTATGTGCTCTGAAAAGATTAGGCATTACAAGGAAAAAAGAAAGCTGGCTGCAAGATTGGAAAAGAATTAGAACTGAAGGAGTGGAAACTGGTATTCATTCAACCACTTGCTTAATACATTTTCTTTCACAAAAGTAGGAGGATTAGTATTCACAATGATAACATCAAGATCTTCAGAAGGAGGAGAAACAATTGGAGGATTAACTGGTAGTGAGGAAATTTCCTTCGTAGGGGCAACATATGTCAAGAAAACATAAAAAGTAGAAACCAAATGTGACATAGTCACATTTCCCCTCATGACTCAAATAAATTGCTAATCCATTTTAGTAAGGAGATATGAACTCCAATCAATAGTGATACTCTTGAGCACCATGCAAGAAGCTGTAAATAACTCCTTTGAAAGATAATATGAAGGGATTTTGACAAGCATGAACCTGACCGAAAGAAGCTCCCGAAGTAGTAATGATCCACTTTTAGGATCCAAGACATGCGGGGTCTACATTTGCAAAATCTTCAAAATGTTCTCACTTAAGAAAAGTTGACGGACAATAGGAAAAGATTCCCCACGGTAGGGTAAAGAAAAGCTTTGCCCAAGCTCTTAGGTGTCATGAGGATAGCTATGTCATGAATAGAGCCAGAACTCTTATTATAAGAAGTTAAGAACTGATCACACATGTTAGGATCATCAGGGAGGAGTGGCAATGGAAGAGCAACAAATTTGGATAACCTAGCCTTAGAAATGAGGTCTGATTCTAACAACAACGACCATTCGTACGATTAAATCCACAATACACTTTAACTAACTCGAAAATTTTTGGCATAAGCGAGAATACCACATTCCATGTGTATTTTGTTGGTATTATTTTGATTTTTTATTTTCTAGATTTTTATAAATTTTATTTGGATGTGTTTAGTTTGGTTTGTTGTTTCTATTTTTTTAATGGATAATTATTTGTGTGTGTGTGTGTGTGTGTGTGTACACATTCAACAAGAAAAAGTTAAACAATTAATCATGGGACTTTACGATACTTTTCCAAATTTTTAGTTAACTTTTTAAATTTTAATACTTTTAATGGATTTTTTTGTTTTTATAATATTTTAATTTTTACTTTATTTCTATTTATATTTTAGCTAATTTACTTAATCAAAATGTTCAAAAATTTTCCAAATTTAGTTTCCTATCTTTTTGTAAATTTTTATAATTTACTTTAAATTTTTATGCTTAGTAAAGTATGTTGAAAGAATGAGGTATATCAGATTTTTGATTGCAAAGCATCTGAGCAATAGATTGAATTTGTTTCTCGATATTATGGACATAAGAGATAGCTTCATGAAGAGAATTGGGTTTAAGAGAGTCCAATTTAGCTTGGATGTAGAATCAAAGATCATCTTCATATTTGCATTGCAACATACTCTTAAGAACTTTCTTAAGCATGTGTAATAGCAAAAGCCTTTATAAAATCATTCAATGTAGTTAGAAACATCACCAACTTCTTGTCAATATAAATTTGACCAATTACGCCTTGCTTGAAGATGAAACTAGGATGGAAGAAAATATTCTTTAATTTTTTATTGAAAGTTGACCTATATCCTCAATTGATCAATGATATGGTGTAGGGCATTCCACCAAAGCAAAGCTTTTTCCATCAAATAATTGGTTCTTCATCAAAAGTAATCATCAAATTGGCCCAACCATGACAAAACAAAATTTCCATCCTTTTTTCCATCAAATTTAGAAAACTAAAAAAACTTACGGATTATTTTTTTATCCTTCTTAATTTATTAAGTGTTGAATAATACACCCTTTAGGATTTGAGCAATACGACCATCTTTTGTCAAGAAGAGAATTGAGAGGTGAGAGAAATGTTGAGGGTTGATATGACTGTGTTTTTGGCAATTTTTTGTTGGATTTTTAGGTGATTTTTGTGTAGTTCAAATTATAATTGATTATTTTGGAAATATTTGAGAGAGTTTTGGATAAGGTTGAGTAGTTTGAGAATCTCATGATGTTTTTCGGTAGAGATATGATTTGTTGAAATGTTCCTGTTGGAGTGATTGATACACTACAAGGGACTGGGGCAATAGCGACGCCGATTAGCGACGGCGTTTATCGGCGTCGCTATTGGCGTCGCATTTGCGACGCCAATAGCAACGCATATAGCGACGCCAATAGCGATGCCGCAGGGAAAAAAAGCGCGGCCGAAACCAGAGCGCCGTTTTCATTTTGTTTTCTTCGCCTTTTGAGAGCGAGAGCGAGGGAGAGAGCGAGGGAGAGAGCCAAGGCTTTGTGAGAGAAGAGGAGGAAGAGACTTGCTGCCGCCGCCGCCACCGCCACCGCCACCGTCGTTGTTCGCGAAGGAGAGGAGGAGCCCTCGTTGCAAAGAGAAGCCGCCCACGCTCGCCATATCTCATTGGTGAGTCTCCCTCTCTCTTTCTTTTACTTGTTGAAGGTTTAAATCGTTCTCTTTTGTTTATTTAGGAGAGGAAAAGAAAGAGAAGGAGAGGGAGAGGGAGAGAGAGGGAGAGAAAGAGAGTGAGAGTGCATTCTCTCTCTCTCTCTCCCTTTTGCTTGTTTAATGTTTAAATTACTTTCTTCTTTGCTTGTTTAGGAGAGGAAACGAGAGAGTAAGAGAGAAAGAGAGGGAGAGGGAGAGGGAAAGGGAAAGAAAGAGAAAGAAAGAGAAAGAGAAATAGAGGGAGAGGGAGAGGGAGGGGGAGGAAATAGGAGAGGGAGAGAAAGAGAAAGAGAGGGAGAAGGAGGGAGAGTGCATTCTCTCTCTCCCTCCCTCTCCCTTTTGCTTGTTTAATGTTTGAATCACTTTATTTTTTGCTTGTTTAGGAGAGGAAATGAGAGAGAAAGAGAGTGAGAGGGAGAGGAAGGGGAAGGAAATGAGAGAGGGATAGAAAGAGAAAGAGAGGGAGAGTGCATTGTATCTCTCCCTCTCCCTTTTGCTTGGAGGATGTTTAAATCACTTTATTTTTTGCTTGTTTAGGAAATGAGAGAGAAAGAGAGATAGAGAGGGAGAGGGAGAAAAAGAGAAAGAGAGGGAGAGGGAGAGGGAGAGGGAGAGGGAGGGGGAGGGGAAGGAAATGAGAGAGGGAGAGAAAGAGGGAGGGGGAGGGAGAGGGAGCGAGGGAGAGGGAGAGGGAGAGGGAGAGGGAGAAAGAGGGAGAAAGAGGGAGGGAGAGGGAGAGGGAGGAGGAGGGAGGAAATGAGAGAGGGAGAGAAAGAGAACGAGAGGGTGAGGGAGAGGGTGAGAGAAAGAGAGGAAGAGAGGGAGAGGGAGAGGGAAGGGAATGAAATTTAAGATAATATACGTATCGATAATGGTATGCAATGTGCTTTGCATACGGCCACGTACTTCATCAAAATTAACCCAAAATTATTGTTATAGAAGTGGAGATCCCTTAAATTGAGTATAGGATAATTTCTCTCAGGTCTTATGACTATGAGTAGAATTGATTGAAATAAATTTTATTACTATAGTTGTAAAATTTCATAGATGGCGCGCATTAATTTTAAAATGGATTACTTATACTCAAAGCCGAGATATAACAAAAAATTATCTACCGGGACAAACAAATCGTTGAGCATGATACAAGGCCGAGATATAACATCGGAAAATCTCTCGACTACTATATACAATGCAAGGTTTATGGTCAACTTGCAAGTTGACGTACATCTCCATAAAGCTATCCATTTAAGCCTCGTTTGCTGTAATGTAGATAAGATGGCAAACGAAGAAGGTCCTATTGTTCAAGACCGCGAGTCGTATCTTAATCAGCGTGTCCCATGTCCTTGCTCTCAATGCAAGTTGGCAATTAGACGAAAACGCCGATTGTCTATAGAACACGTACGACGATTTGGCGAGTTTCAACCTGAGATTATTGATCAGGCGATTGCAGATTTTCAGCAAACGGTATTTTCAAGTTAGCATTTTTCATGCATTGTACTCTCAAGCTAATTGAAAACCATACACAATAAGATTGGGTCTTGTTGGCAAATTTTGTGTCCAGGGGGGTGATGTCTCGACCCAAGGGGGAGTGCACCCTTTGCGGCCAATTAGAAGAGTTTGTGGACGTGCGATGGATGGATGGCAGGAGCCAATAGACCACTCGCAAGGCCCATCTATATCGTCAATGCCAGAGGAGACAGACAACCTTCCCGACTTGCCTACAATCTTGGAGCCTGAGATGGAGGCAATGATCGATGCATTGATTCCCATGGATGTTGAGACATCTGACCCGCTTAGAGAGGAAGCATCCATACCATTATATGATGGGTGCCGAGTGTCTCAGTTGAAGACATTGCTTGCACTCTTAAGTGTGCAAGCAAAATACGGTTGGAGCGATACGAGTGTGACTGAGTTATTCAGGTACCTTGCACACAGACTTCATTGTTTTTTTTAAAAACAGTATTATTGTAAATATGGATGGATTTTTCAAGGTGTTTTATGATTTTTTCAGGTTATTGAAATATCATATATTGCCACCTGCAAACACCATGCCTGAGTCTCGTGATGATGCACGACATGTTTTACGGAAGCTTGGCATGGACTACAATAACATCCATGCATGTATCAACGACTGCATATTGTTTCGAGATGAATACGAGACTATGGAGACATGTCCAAAGTGTGGTGCTCACAGGTATCGACAGGACTTGCAAGGGCAGACCATCCCTCAAAAAGTCCTCAGACACTTTCCGCTCATCCCCCGCATAAACCACATGTTTCGCACATCTGCCATGGCAAGCTTGACAACGTGGCATGTGCAGAATAGGTCTACGGATGGAGTGCAACGAATATCAGCAGATTCGCGTGCATGGAGCCACATTGACTCTACCTTCCCAGGCTTTGCGCGAGAGCCAAGGAATCTTCGGCTCGGTCTCGCCATGGATGGTGTGAACCCATTCGGTCTGCGCTCGACTTCTTACAGTGTGTGGCCTATAGTGCTTGTCAACTACAACATTCCTCCATGGCTTTCTACGAAGAAAGGACATCTCATCCTTAGCTTGCTCGTCCCGGGCCGCTACAAAGTAAAAAATATGGACGTGTATCTTCGTCCATTAGTCGATGAGCTTAAGATTTTGTGGGAAGAGGGGGTCACGGTGCAAGATATGAGCAGGCACGATGGTCGGCGGTCAGCCAACATTCGAGCCATTCTCATGTGGACGATGCATGACTTTCCGGGATTGGGAGAGTGCTCAGGTGAGCAGACCTTTGTTCACGCCGGTAATATCTATATTTTATTTCATTCAATCAAGTATTCACTAGGTCGTGGATCGCCTTGCAGGTCTCGTTACCTCAGGTTATCATGCATGTCCATTGTGTGGGCCACAGTTAGACTCCCGAAGGTCACGAACCATGAAGAAGATGGTATATCAAGGACACGGCGCTTTCTTGCCGGAGGATCATGAACTCAGGGAAGGTTTTCTTGGACGACCTCCAGCACGTATGAATGCTGCAAGCTGGTACGAGCTGAAAATGGTAAACCCGGAATCACATCCAAATGGAATGCGACGGTTCTCAGTTTTCTACGAGTTGCCATATTGGACCCACTTACAGGTCAACCACTTGTTGGATCCCATGCATATTTTCAAAAATGTGGGCAGCTTGCTATGGGACCACATCACAGGAAAGAGAGACACTATAGGGTCACGAATGGATTTAAAGGAGGTAGGTAAGATGGAGGCGCTTTGGCCGCAATCGAGTGCTGAAGGGGGAGTGCAGCTTCCTCGCGCTCCCTGGGTTTTGTCTACCAAAGAAGAGCGCATTGTGAAGCAAGTAATCAAGTCTATCCGCACTCCGACGGGTATGATGCATTCTCTCAGGTCCGCATTTTCTAAAGATGACCAAATGTCTGGGCTAAAATCCCATGATTGGCATAAGATATGTCAGGTTTGTGAACAGAATGGATTTTAATTAGCGTGGACATTTTGAAATTTGAAAAGTGACCATTATTCTTAATGCTTTCTCATTTGTGGCAGTTTGTCCTACCGATCGCGATCGCGGGATGCCTAACTCCAGAAATTCGCGGGGCCATTTACAAGCTGTCGACTTTGGTGCAATGGATCTCACGGAAAGAGATTAAGACGTCCTCTATTGAATCCGCAAGGCGGGGAGCAGTTGAGACGGTCTGTCTCTTTGAGAAATACCTGCCCACTAGCATGCTCACGATACAAGTTCACCTTCTTGTGCATCTTGTGGACGAAGTGGAGATTGCCGGACCTGTCCATACGCGATGGATGTTCTTCCTGGAGTGCTTCATGAAAACCCTAAAAGGCTTTGTGCGACAACGAGCTCGTCCGAAAGGTAGCATGGCGGAGGGTTGGTTGGTGTCAGAGGCATTAGTGCATATCTCACAATGGCTACCAACGGTGGAACCAGACAATGAAATGCTATGGACGCTCAAGGACGATGACAGGCTGACTAGAGATGTGGTGGTTGGAAATGGGGTAGAAAAAAGAATGGATGCCTCAATGGAAGAGAAGGTGAATCGCTTTTGTATGTTGCACCATGCCTCCATGGAGACGTGGCTCGCCAAGTACCAGATTGCAAGGCAAGATCGAGAGGAAGCGCGAGCTGAATTCCGACGCAGTACGCGTCACCGACCAATTCGATATCCCGAAGGCATGGAGGAGATGCCGCGGTTTATGTCAACACGATGGTTGCATGGAGCCTTGATTGTAGCATCCAGCGAAGGGGCAGAGGTCTCAATGGAGGAGTGGGAGTTCTCGAGGGGATGTAGTCCAAAGGTAATGAGGGGTTTAGAATGTGTCGTATCTGAATTTGTTTGCTACATCTAATTTGAGTGTTTCAATGTGCAGTACAAAATATATAGTGCATCGTGGTCGCGCGGACGGCATTTTCGGGTGGAGCGTATTGACAAAATGCGCTCCACAATGGACTGTGGTGTCATGGCAAGGTTTGAGCAAGAGAGCCGGCGACGAGCAACGGATCCGAACACGGTTGTGGATGAGATGGAGTATTTTGGGAATTTGCAAAGTATTATTACGGTGGATTACCGTAGCTTCTCCATGATAATATTCGATGTGCAGTGGTTCAAAGTGGTACTTGGAGGAGCTGGTGCAACGGTTCGACGAGGTCCATCTGGATTTCTCGAAATAGATTCCGAAAAAAAATGGATGGATTTGCGCGACACCTTTGTGTTGCCGGCACATTGTGAACAGGTAATCTTCTAGTCATTTGCTTGCTAATTGTAATACGACATGCTTTATGTCACAATGGTTTGAAGACGGTTTGTAAGTGTTTGTGAACAGGTAATCTTCTATCCAAATCCCCGACAATCTTGATGGTGGTATGTTATACCTTCAACTCCTCGAGGTGCGAGAGTATATGATCAAAGCGACGTTCCAGGCATAGATGAAGAATATATGCAAATAGAGGGATCGAAATTACAAGGGGTGGAGGCCACCGCAAGCTTGGAGCCCGCATCGGCTAACAATGATGGAAATACAGAAGTCGTAGAATTTTTTGAGAACGAGGCAGACTCGTTCTTTTGTGGTGACATGTCTATCGACCTTCCAGTGTATGCAGAGTTATGTCAGGAGATTAACATGGGACCATAGAATACTTCATTCTTGGAGAATTGTATTACTCAATTCGTTGTTTAGATCTTCCATAAAGGTAGATAAGATATGCATTTTAAGATGGATTTTTCAAAAATGATTTATATTAATGCGCTTTGTATAGTTTCAATTGATTATTCTAACATTATTTTTTATCTCTGCAGGTATCGATATTTTCAGGATGAGTCGAGGGATGAGCGATGAGGAGTTTCAGGAGATGATGGCACGTATGTCTCCAGATCAGCTCACGAGATTCAGAGAGATAGCAGATCAGGAGCTGTCTCGTTCTTCGTCAGGGCGCTCTGCTAGATCAGCTTCAGTGCGATCAGATGCTTCAGCTTCGAGCAGACGATCTCGACGCTCGCGACTTGGGCCAGAGGGAGGGACTGCGACTGCAGGAGGATCAGGGGGGTGCTGCTGTGGAGACACGGACGCGGTGTCTCCGTCTCGTCGTTCAGCTGGAGCTCGGTCACCTCCAGGATTTATCACACCTGTGGGGACGTCCACTCCAGTTACTCCGGCTTTTGCGCAGCCGTCGGCAGATGTCACGCCTTTTGGTGGCACTCCTTTTGGTGGCACCCCCTCTTGTGGCACTCCTTTTGGTGGCACCCCCTCTGGTGGCACCCCTTTTAGTGGCACTCCAGGAGAGGGTACCCCCGTCGGTACACCGGATGTTCAGGGGTCTCCTGGATATGCCCAGGAGCGTGGACGGAGATGGGAGAGGGCCCATAGGAGGCACACTCCTAGGGATTATGGATACCTAGTGGATGGCAGGTCAGGAGCTATCATCATGAATGATGAGGGGAGGAGGGTGATGGCTCGCATGAGGGAGTTGTGCCAACAAGTTTTTCGGCACAACGTCCTGGATCATTGGAGGAACATACCGGAGGGGAGCAAGGAGTACATAGTAGCATCCTTGCACGAGGAGTTCCCGGTGCCAGCCGCAGTGGATAGATTCTCTACGGGCTGGATGATGGATTGCATGCGTGCATACATGTCACATAGACGATCCGACGCACGCAAGGCAATCAAGAATGGGGCTCCAAAGCCCGAGTGGTTAGATGCAGAGGACTGGCGCCGACTGAGGGAGGAGGCTACAAATTCACCAGGACGTTGGAGTCAGCAGCGGGAGGCGGCGGGGGCACGAATCGAGGCCGGATCGGTACATCATCTTGGGAGTGGCGGCCACAGGACATATTTGGAGGACTTTGTAAGTTTCTCTTTTGTTTTGCTTATTTGTTTTTTTGAGATATTATTTGTACTGACAATCATGTTTCTAACAGTTAGCATTTTGTTTTCTTTGCAGCACTCCATTACAAATCGTGATCCGCAAGGCCTTGAGACTCAATATGCAGAGAGGCACGGTCTCAGATCATTGATCGACCGATTGTACAGACGCGGCGGCCCAGTAAGTCTCTCATCTTTCGTGTCCGTAGTTACCATGAGATATTTGAATGCATTATTGTATGGTGGATTGATATGTTGTTTCTTTTTCTGCAGAATCCGTTTGATGCTCCTTTGCAGAGGGACGAGCTTTCGGGGGACGACGATTTGTAGCTCGCCCTCGGATCCTTAGCGCTCACATACCTTTAGTTTTTAGTCGCCCGATCTATGTAGACATTTTCTATGTATTAGTGATATTGTTTTATGATTGTACCAATCGCATTTTATGCGATATCATGTATTTATTTCATCTATCAGTTTTATGATTTCAGTATAGATTCTTTTTGTTTGCAAATGCTTTGTATGCAGCAGTGCAGAAACTATTTTGTATGGCTCTCATACAGCACACAATGCTATATGCTTGCTGCCCTGCCACAATTTTTTTTTTCTCTGTTACCGTCGCTATTTGCATCGCAAATTTACTGCAGGCGTCGCTATTGTCGTCGCTATCAGCGTCGCAAACTCTCTGTAACCGTCGCTATATGCGTCGTTATTTACGTCGCTATATGCGTCGCATTTGCGACGCATATAGCAACGTAAATAGCGACGCATATAGCGACGAAAATAGCGACGATTCCATGGCGTCGTCAATAACGACGCTTTTTGCGACGACGGGGGCAAATTTTGTTGTTTGTATTTTCGTCGCTTTAAACGTCGCTATAAGGTCTATATCTTGTAGTGATAGATTCTGATATTGGTTTTGTTAAGTTTCTTTTTTGTTCTGGTTTCTTTTTGAATGGGAGGTTGGAATGATGATTGATGGAGTTTAAGAGTGTTTAGAAGCTTATTGAATGATTTTTTATGGTTTTGAATGGTTTTAGTTGAGCTAAATGCTTATGATGACCTTCTGTATGGTACTGTAGAGCCTCTATCTCTGTTTTATTTTTGCTCTGAATACCTCTGTACGTGTTATGTGGGATGAATGTGTAGCTTCGGGGAGTTTTTAAATCTTTGGAAGGTAATAAAAGTTCAAAATAGCTCAAAGAAGCAAAAGAAGTAGGTGCTAAAGACTCAAGTGAAGATATTGAAGTGATAGTGACACTGTTGAGCTATAAAAGGACACTATTATGGCTCTAATGACCCTTCCTATTAGAAATACCTCTTGGGAGGGGTATCCATGACCAAAGAGGGATTATGGATAATGATTATTCATTATTCCAATGTACTATTGTGAGAGACCAACTATCCCCGAAGCCTTCTGTTTGTACTATTTAAGGAAGAACCATACATAGGATATTTGCTCTTTGAAGGAGATGCATGAAAGAGGGAAGAAACATGAAGAAGAAAGATTCAACTTGTTGGAATCCAAGATGACCAGCTAGGATATTGGACCAAATCGTAGAGAGTTCGATCCTAATTTCGGCCCAAGGAGGTTTCCCTCTTAGAGTTACAAAGGACAATAGTCTGGCATTGGTGGCCAAAGATTAGAAATGGAGTGTTACATAAGTGAATAAAATATATTAATCTCACCAAATTTCCCAAACCCTAGAAGGTCCATGGACTATAAACCCTTATGCAATTGATGCAAAGGAGAAAGGCACACTATAAAAGATTGTCCCAATCTCGCTTATAAGAAAGCTACTACCACTATTAACCAACAGAAGACCCAAGAACCTGCCTCCAACTTGGAGGAATTGGAAGTTGCTGCAATAGCGTGTGCCAAGAAAAGAGAACATTCCCTCTACCAAACAATGAAGTTTAATCTTTCCAAGGAGAACCCACAGTTCCAAAAGAGAACATTCCCTCTACCAAACAATGAAGTTCAATCTTCCCAAGGAGAAACCCACAGTTCCAAAAGAGAACATTCCCTCTACCAAAATAATGAAGTTCACTCTTCCCAAGGAGAAACAAAATAATACATAATAGAATGGTATAGTAGAGAGCTGTCTAGTAGTACAAAAGGATATAGAGACAATTACAGAGACAGACCTAGAGGTCCAAGAGTAGAGGATGTAGAACTACCCCTAGTGGTAGAAGAAGTGCATATGTTGCCATTGCTAGAAGAAAAAGGAAAGATAAAAGTGGGCGTTGCCCCATTCTCTACCTGGTTGGAGAAGCTCATGGATCTTATCAAAGAGTATAACTTAGTTAAAGACAGACCTAGACACTTTCAAACCAAACCCAACATTTCAAAAATTACCAATGCTATCCCCTAGTTGTCAAAAGAAATTCAAAAGCATATTGACAAGAATACAGGCCTAAGGATTGCTCCCATAGCTGCCCCCAAGTCTAATAAATCCCCAAAGCCTATGAAAGAAGTGAATATGGCTAATGACTTCCTAAATCCTGGTACCCTAGAGATTGGTGTTTGGATTGAAAGTTGCTTTATATTGATCATCAATGAACATAATAGCGGATGTGACAATGAAAGATCTAGGCTTGCAAGGGATGCAGCCTACAGAGTGGCTTATCAAACTGGTAGACCAAAGCAGAATTAAGCCTTTAGGAATTCTCCCATATGTAAAGGCAACCCTCACAGGAAGAGATTATTGGCTAACCTATTTGGTGGTAAAATCAAATTCCTATGGGTCCTCATACCCTCTGCTTTTGGAAAGACCATGGCTTTTTGAAGCAAGAGCACAGATGGATTGGCTCAAGGGAACCCTAACCCTAGGTAGAGGATCCAACAAAGTGGTGCTGAAGTTGTATGGCTCGCAAAAAGGTAACGGATCCACTTCCATTGAAGTCTTAAAAGACTCCTCTAATGAAATAACAAATGGTACATCAGGAAACTTCCCATAAGTGGATCATGTTTTCCCATAGTGGATTTTTGTTTTCCTTAGTGGACTTTCTTTGTAAAAAAAAACCCTTTCCAAAGATGTAAATTTTCAAGCTTTAACTTGACTAGGTTGCCTATGAGCTAGTCTCCTGGGCCATGTTATCATGTAGGGGGGAAAAAGCTAGCAAGTGTAGGAACTCATCATTTGAGGGAAGGTGTTGAGAATAGCAAATGATGCATGATATGTATGCTCGTAGAGGATTTTCCATAAGTGGCTTTGTATGAGATGTAGACAATGATGATTGCTCTAGGAAGAGATGTCTTGATTCCATAAGCACAATGAGGAAGAGTGGCACTATCCAAAAGCTATATAAGCATGTATGTGACACTCATTTCAATGAAATAGTACTATCATTCTGTGTCACTCAAGATCATTTTTATGAGTCCAAGTTCATCTATCTTAGAACCTAACTCACTGAGTTACAATTATTTATCTCAATCATGTTTTATGTTTATAACCTGTGTTTGCCATATCTAGCATAGCTCTAGATGCGTGTTTCTCAATAGCTATAAGAAAAAATGACTCTAGTAACCTTTGAATTAGTAAGTGAATTGAATTATAGGAAAAATATCCATAAGCAATGGATTAAGAAAAATAATCCTTCATTCAATAGTGGCTCTTGTCACCCTAATCTACCCTTTTCAAGAAAGGATGATAACGATGCACCTTACCAATAACCACCAATCCTACAACCCAAGCAAAACTCTGATAGTTCTTGTTGTGTGACATTCTTGGAGGTATCCTCAAAAGATGAGTCCTCAATTCAAGAGATAATGAACCCTCTCACAAAATCTAAAACAGCCCTGATAGCCTTTCAGCATCCCAAGGAGCAAGTAAAATCCTCATTAAAAGAGGAAATCAGTCCTAGTGGTGTATCAGATGAGCAGGCCACTCCCTTGAAGGAGTTGGATCTATACCTAGAAGCAGTCTGTGGGACCTTCATTCATGAAGTGGAAGGTGAAAAGTAATTATATTTCATGAGTGTTGATGGCACTCAACATCACTTGAAGGTGGGTACCAGTCTCCTAGAAGAAGAGTTGTCAGTCCTACATGACCTTTTGAAGGAGAACTTAGACATGTTTGCATGGATCTACAAAAATCTGAAGGGGATTGATCCCACAGTGTTTTAGAGCCTAATGCCAAGCCCATGAGGCAAAGACAAAGGCACATGAATCAAAATTACTCTACCCTGGAAAAAGACGAATTGTTGAAGCTACTTGAAGCCGAGTTTATCTAGCCAGTGGCCAATAGTGAATGGGTTTCACCCATCATAGCAGTACCCAATAAGAATGGAAAGCTGTGAATATGTGTGGACTTTTGCAAGTTGAATTTCAAGACTAAGAAGTATCATTTTCCTATCCCTTTCATAGATCACTGTTGAACACAGTGGTGGTTGAACATTATCTCTCTCCCCTCTTGGATGGATTCAGTGGGGATACAACCAAGTCCAGATCGTAAAAAAGGATCAATCCAAAATAACCTTCACAATAGAATGGGAAACATATGCTTACAAAGTGATGCCATTTGGACTCTGTAACACTCCTGCTATCTTTCAATGACCAAGTGATGATGGCTGCATTCCAAAATCATTTGCATGATTTCATTGAGGTATACGTGGATGACTTTTGTGTCTATAGCCTAATCCATGAGCATTGGAGAACCTAGAGTAATGGTTTGATAGATGTTGAGAGTATGGGATTTCTCTCAACCATGACAAATGTGTCTTCGGAGTCTCTTCCAGGGTTCTTCTGGGCCACATTGTCTCTCCACAAGGGATAGCAACAAATCCTATCAAAATCGAGAAGATTGCATCTCTAAAAAACCAACTAACCTCAAACAATTGAGGGGATTCCACGACCATGTGGGCTATCATAGACAATTCATTGCACACTTTGCAACAAAGGTAGTCCCCTTGCATAAGCTCGTAAGAAAAGATGCAAAGTTTATGTGGACTATTGATTGTGACGAAGCAATGTTTGATTGAATCACCCATCTTTCAACCTCATGATTGGACAAACGAATTCCATGTGCACATTGATGCATCTATCAAAGTCTTAGGTGTAGTCTTATGTCAAAAAGGATCCTTGAATATGATTAGCCTATCTATTATACAAGCCGAAAAGTAACTGATCAAGAAAGAAACTACACATCGATGGAGCTCAAATGCCTAGCAATGGTGTTTGCCTTGGAGAAGTTTTGACATTACCTGATGTCGACGCACTTGAAATTATATGTGGACCATAAGGCATTGTCCTTTCTAATGAACAAAACAGATGTGAAAGGCCGAATGATGAGATGGCTCATTATGTTCCAAGAGTTTGTCGACTTTGGAGTGGGGACCAAGCCTAGTCGCTCTCATGTCCCGGGGCTGATTATCTATCGCGTATCCCTCAGAGTGATGAAGTGGAGTAGAATCATCTAGACTTCTGTGATGCTTCCCTCTTTCTAGTTGAAATATTAACCCCATGGTATGTAGACATAGCCAACCTCTTAGAAGCACAATAGTATCCTCCTAGAATCTCCAACCATGAGAAGAAGAAGCTTCTATTGGAATCAGTCCCCTACACCTCTGTTAGGTGGTGCTCTATAAAAGAAAGGTAAATATAAAGTGTTGAGAAGATGTATTGTAGGAGATGAGATTGGGACAGTTTTGAAAGCATACAATGACTAGTCATGTGGAGGAAAATTTGTAGGAGAAGTAACAACCAAAAAGGCCTTTCTCGCACAATACTAGTGGCCGAACGTCCACTGATGCCTATGATTATTGTAAACGTTGTGATGCTTTTCAATGGTGGATGGGCAAGCCTACCAATACCAGCGCTATGCCACTACAGCCCATCCTTCCCCTAAAGGTGTTTGAGAAATGGCAACAATGTGGCCTTGTTCCTGTACGAGAATATCATTATTCATTTTGGTAGTCCCCTAGAGCTAGTCAGTGATAGAGCTATCACTTCCTCAACAAGATTATGGAAGAATTGATAGAGCTGTACAAGATCTGCCATTGGAAGTCCACATCATACTATCCCAAAGCCAATGACCAAATTGAAGTTACCAATCGCATCCTCTATTCAATCCTGACAAGGATGATTGTTGCACATCATTGTGATTAGGAAAATCGACTTACACAAGCCCTATGGGCCTATAAAACATCTCATAAGGCTGCTATAGGATAGACACCCTTTCAACTCGTGTATGGTACAAAATCCATCTTCCCTATTGAGTTTGAGCTACCCTCTCTGCATGTGGCTATCAAAGAATGCCTAGGTGATATTGAGTCCCTAGAGCATTGTCTCCTATACTTGGAATGTCTGGACAAGACTCGTAGGATGGCCCTACAGTGTATGGAAGCCACATAGGCGTGACAAAAGGCCTATCACGATAACTTCATCAAGCATAAGGAATTCAAGGAAGGTGACTTAGTCTTGGCCTATGACTTGAGATTTGGCAAGTTCCTAGGAAAACTACAACAACATTGGATGGGCCCCTATAAGAGGTGCTTGCTATCAACCCTAATGGCTCTATTCAGATATAGGTCATGGGTGCCTCCGATGATCCCTTTCTAATTAGTGGCTATCGCCTAAAGAAGGATTACCCTCCTTGCGAATCCTGACAATCACCATTGATAGCACCTTCATCCCTTGTGCATCGATTAGTAAGGCTTTGCCTATTGCATGTGGTAACCCTCATGCTCATCATGATGAGGTGGCCTTGTTCTTTGAGCCTCTCACAGCCACCTCCCACCCCTACTTTGCTCCCTTCTCATCTAATCCAGCAAAGGTGGCGAGGATAGTTCTAATACATGGTATTTCCACCATTCTCCTCTTGGAATTTAAAAAAAAATGAAAAATGAAAAAAAAGGATATCAGTCATAGGAGAAAAAGACTTTCGTCCTTGTCATGCCAACCTATTCTTTGAGAAAAGGTGTAAACACCCTCGGGAGTAGAAAAAATAAATAAATAAAATAAGAAAAAGTATGTAAAAATTGTTATGGGAGAAAATGAAGAAATTATTGTCATAACATGCCTCGTTACAAGAAAAGGTAGCAAACGCCCTCTTGGGGATGGGGTGCTGGCTATGAAAAAGGTAGCAACACCCCATAGTACTATAGATTAGTTGATTCTTCAATTGACCTTCCAAGATGTAGCTTCGAAGCCGGCTCCCTTGGTGCACTGTATCATGCAACTCCATCAATGGCCTGACTTCTACAACAGACAACATCTTTTACCTACAATCGAAGTTACAAATCGGTTGGCTACCTCCCTAGGTATGCCTCTTCATCAACCGATACAAGTTGATATCATCAATGACACAAAGCCCAATCTTTATCTTGACAATCCCTATAGTGACGTGAGCTTTCATCCTAACTAGATGGGAATGTGAGTTATGGGCTACCCTTTGTATTTATTAGACTAGGATAGAGGGTGGGGTGAGTGACCAGTCTTTGCCCTTTAAATCCAACAGAGAGGTGAGATGTGTGAATGGAGTGTTGCATGCATAGGCTAGGCCTCTCAATGCACAAAGCATGATTTGTTCATGTGCACAGCATTATGAGGCTCTCTGGCCTTCCTTCTTGCACTATATGCCGGCATAGGGCGGGATGCACTACTACACCATCAATTGCACAGAACAAGGCTTCATATAAGTGGTAGTGAGGATTACACCAATGGGTGTGAGGAACTCAGTTGCCCTCCTATTTCTATCAACAGAGCGTGAGACAGAGGGGGGAGCATGTCTGATTTTCCTTTCATTAAGTGCGAGGTGAGGATTAAGGGACATTATGACGACTGGCATCATGTATATTTTTGTTTCCTTATGGATATACAGGATAGGCCTCCACCATCACTACACACACATCACTCTATTCGGCGCACTGCACTACAAGGCTCCTTGGCCTTCTTGCACCTATACTAGATGGGTTGGGACACACTGATGCACCATCAATTGTGCACATTGGCATACTCCTTGTGAACCATCCTTTTTGTTGATTTCTAAACAAGATGTGAGATATAGCTTTCAATCATTCTCCTTGAGTGATGTGAGTTATGGGGCAAGCACTTGATCTATCATTCTCCTACGAGCGACTATCGAGATGATTGAGTGTTAATTTCTTCGCCCCATCGATACCTTAACCGGTGATTTTCATCAACAATGCTACCTCTCTGGGTGCTGCTGCATGATCCTTGCCATGCCAGAAGGTTGTTCTGGTGAACCTTGATACCTCTTGTGGATGACTTTGACTCCCCTACAGCGTGTGTCAACAACAATCTACATCAACCAACTAAATGGGCTAAGTGTTTCTAACCCTACCTCTTATGTCCATTTTTGTGCATATCATGTTTTAAGTATGGGAACGTATGTGTATGGGTCATGGTCAAGTGTTAGGCCCTAGTTGATTAGTCAAATTAATTTGTTCACATCTTAAGTGTGGGGACGTGTCCTTACACATCTCGTTTGCATACATTTATGAACACCATGTTCATTGATCCTTACATGATCTCATGTTTTCTTTTTGCTCTATTGGGGTTCCTTCTTCACCCACCTACCCTATTCTAACCTGTTTCCACGGACTTTTCTTGCCCTTTTGGTTGTTTATCATTTTGCTTATCCTCCATGTGAATACACATTATATTCACCAAAATTGCAATCTACCTCTACAACCTTGTTCATCCCTTCGAACTGGCCAATTTTTCTTTTTATAGCCCTTGGTTTGGAGCAATGGTTCATGAGCTATTAATTTTTGAATAATTTTATGCAAATCGGATGTGTTTCTATGCAAATGCATCTTTTTCATGCTGGAACTACAGTTTGATGTAATAGCTCAAATCCTTCTCTTACACTTTTCCTTTTTATAGCCCCTCTTTTTTATGCATCAATTGGTCATTATTTATTTTTGCATGTTTGCGTGTTTATTTTTACGCCCTTTTTATGTTTTTTCCATGTGAACATGTTCTTCTCTTGTTAAAATGACATTGTATTTAGCTAGCCTCAAGCTATTAGTCCCCTCAAACACCTTTTCTTTTTTCTCTCCCTCATTTCAACTTCCCTATTTTTTGTTTTAATTGTGTTTCCTTATGCATTTTTGCCATTTTTTCCATGTGCACGATGTTTATTTTGTCGGAATCATGTTCTCACCTAATATTCATGTTGACCACCATTCCTTAGACATTTTTCCTTTTTGTTACCCCTTGTTTCGACTTACGAATTGTTTGGAATTAACTTGTGGTTGAATTTTTTGGCGTATTTTTATCATTTTTTCCATGCGAACCTCTCCTATTTCCATCAAAACTATGTTTCCTTTGGATAGCCCTCTCCAACTTGTCAATCATGAACATTTTTCCTTCTTGCTACATTCCATTCCAACTTTTTGATTTTTTGTTATTAATTTCCAATAATGTTTTTGTGTATTTTTTTTCCATGCGACCGGGTTCTATTGTTGTCAAGACTATGTTTTGACAAGATAGACCTATTGGCACCTCATTTCAAATAGTTTTTCTTATTTCCACCTTTCATTCCGACTAACAAATTTTGCAAAATTAATTTTGCATGCTTTTTTTTGTTGGATTTTTATATTTTTCCATGTGAACCCCCTCTTTACTATCAAATATGCTAGACACATTGTCTGTGCCATTCTTCCCATCGCCTTGCCCATTTTTAATTTTTATGGCATGTTCATCCGACGCCTAGATCTCTCCGAATTAATTTTTCCGTCAATTTTTTAATTCCTCGCCCCTCGTGTGTCACGTTGTCGGAGGGGTTTTGTCGAAAGGTCGAATCCACCGAGGATCAGAGATAGAAGGAAGTAGAGATAGGAGATGGAAGAGAGATAAAGAATACACAAGAGGTAAACATAATAATGACAAAGAATAATGAATCAAATCAACATGTATTGACAGAACCTAAAATCCTTTGTCTGGCACTACTCAGAAGCAATCTCCAGGCATTAGATCTCCTAGAGTTTCTTCACAAAACAAAATGTGCATCAAAATTACGGCTCCTTCTCTGCTACTCGAAACCCAAATTTGATGGCTCCGTTGGCTTCGAAAGGGGGGTAAAAATGAAGGACACCTGACACTTGTTCCGGATCTTCCCAGATCACTTCTTCTTCCTCTTCCAGTTCAAACTGCAATTTTTTTCCTGTCAATAGCAATTGTGACATGCACGATTTCGTCAATGTGTCTTTTTTATGAAAATCCCATAACTTTTTCGCGATGCTTTTTGCATGCCATTCTAATCTAGAAGCTTTTTAAACTTTTTCAGATTTTTACAATAAATAATATCAAAAATAGGCTAAAATTATCCAAACATCTAGTATTTTTGGATAATCCATGCAGCTCACACTAATACTAATGACTCATATCACATTGACTCTTTTGATCAATAAGAAAGTCGAATGATGATGCATTCCAGAGTTTTTCACACCATGTTCACGTAGTGGCACGACAGCGTAAATAGCCAGTTTTTGCCTCATAATGTGTGTCGGACCTTTGACATGTTGCATTTGGCTACCTTGGGTCCCCCCCTCCGCTCCTATCCGTTCCCGTCAATGTAAATTTTTTTACCCACCATTTGGTGCGCAGGATGTGGGGTATACACTTTCTTTTAAAAAACAAAACAAAAACATTACAAAATCAATTTTTTAATATTTTAACAAAACAATTTAAAAAAATACCCCCCCTCAACCGTCCCATCCCCTCCTACCCTCTCCTTCTCTCTCTTCCCTCTCTCTTTCTCTCTCCCTGACCCTCCTCCCTGCGTTCTCTCTCCTTCCCTCCGTCTCCTTCTTCTCGCCCCTCCTTCTCCTCCCTTCTCCTTCTTTCTTCTTCTCCCTTTTCCCTCTCCTTCCTCCTGCTCTTCCTTCTCGTCCTCCCCCTGCCTTCTCCCTCCTCCCTCTCCTCCTGCTTCTTCCCACCCTTCCTCCCACCTCCTTCTTCTCCCTTCTACTTTCTTCCTTCTCCTTCTTCTTTCTCCCGCTCCCTCTTCCTTCTACTTCTCCTCCTTCTCCTTCTCCCTCCTTTCCTCTTCCCCTTCTTCCTCTATCCCCTGCCTCCCTGACTCGCTTGTGCCACCACATCACCTGCATTGCCTCCCTCCTCCTAACCATAAACTCACAAACAAAAAACCCAACAACCCCACACCCCACTTCCTTCCCCTTTTTTCACTTTAAAAATTTGGCATCTCTCGTCCCTTCGATCCCCTTGTGGTCATTCGCACGAGGTGTGGTTGGTAATGGTTTTTGCAGTCATTCACGTGCGAGAATGTGCCTATAGCATGTACTATTGTCCGTGTGGCAGTGGGCTAGTTGCTGTTCACATGCAGTCCAAACCTGGGCACATGTATTTCTGTATTTTTTAATTGCAAAAAACATTAAACAAAGTTAAAAAATCAAACCCAAAAAAATAAACCTTCAAAATAAATCATAAAAATTTACAAAAAATAGCCAAAAATTTTAGGATTGTTTTAAACTTTTGATTAAGTAAATTAATTGAAAATATAAAAAATAAAAAATAATTAAAATATTATAAAAAGCTAAAAATCCATTTAAAACATAAAAAGTTGGTAGAAATTTTAACTAAAATTTGAAAAAAAAAACCTCATAAATTTTCATGATTAATTTTCAACTTTGTCACACACACACACACACACACACACACACACACACACACACACAAACAAACAATTAACCAAAAAAACACAAACAACCAAACCAAACCAAACACATCCATTTAAAATTTACAAAAATCTAGAAAATAAGAAATCAAAATAACACAAACAAAATACACATGGGTTGTGGTATTTTTGCTTATATTGAAATTGTTCCAGTTAGCTGAAGTGTATTATGGTTTTAATCGTGGTTGTGCTTCTTTTTCATCCTATCAATTGATTTTTATGCACATCCAAATACATTTGCATTCACACCCTCCTCCAGGTAACCCATTCCTTTCTATATTTTCTTTTTGCATCAAACATCACAATTTTTTTTATGAACCAGTTGACCATATTTTTCATGTGCATCTGTGTTGTATATTCACATATAATTTAAATAAAATGAGCTAACCGTTCACGTAGCATACACTTTATGTGCTAAACACACAATCTAATTTGTAATAAAATGAACCCGTTGTCACAAATGCATGTGCTAAAAAGAAAGCACTATACACACATTAAAATTCTAAAAATGAATTTGCATTTAGAGACCTTGAGTTAGAACGATATCCGAGAAACATTCAAGCACTGTGAAATTTAATGTTTTTTAATTAATGGACAAATTTTACCTTGTAAATTAAGCACTATGTGGTTATTAGTCTCAATCCTTGTTGACCATCTTAGTTAGGTGTGGTTTGGTTATTAGTGTGTTGTGGTTTGGTTTATTCCAGTTTTTTATTGGTCATTTGATTGGAGTTAGAAAGATGATGTGACTTGATTATATTTTATTTGGATTGCCTGATTATGGGGATATGGGGTGCTTGTATGTTTGGATAGCATGAAGCTTTCGGTCGCATAAGTGGAGAGGTCATGTCAAAATTTTTCAGGATGTGGATTGCCTGGGTGGTCAATTGATTTTGTCTATGTGAGTCATTTCCATTGTTGATATCTTATATGTTGTTCTTATATTGTTTTGCAAGCATTCCTTGTGATTGTATGTATGTGTGTGATCCATCTAAATGATGGTGCCTCATACTCCTCCCCCGATCTAGTATGCTCCATTAGTTTCTCATTATTATTGTAATTCCTAGAATCTGACCTTATTTCTAAGGCCTGTACTATCCAAATTTTTGCCTCTTCCACTGCCACTTGTCCTTGATGATCTTGACATGTGTGATCAATTCTTAACTTCTTATAATAAGAGGTCTAGCTTTGTTTGTGACATAGTTATCCTCATGACGCCTAAGAGCTTAGGAAAAGCTCTTACTTTACCCTACCGTGGGAAATCTTTTCCTACTACCCGTCAACTTTTCTCAAATGAGGATAATTTGAAGATTTTGTAGAAGTGGACCACGGATGTCTTGGATCCTAAGCGAGTTATTATTACTACTTCTAGAGTTAGTATCTCCAAGATTTATAACCCTTTCTAGAAGCAATTGTAGCAGTTCCTTTAGGACACGTTCATGCCTGCCAAAACCCCTTCTAATTATATTTCAAAGGAATTATTTACAGCTTCATGTATGGTGTTGAAGGGTATTACTATTGATTGGATTTCATATCTCCTTGCTAAATTGGATGAGTATTTTATCCAAGTCATGAGGCGTAATGTGACTAATGTCACATTTGGTTCCTACCTTTATATTTTATTGACATATGCTGCCCCTGCAAAGAAAATTTCCTCACTACCAGTTCATGCTCTAGTGGTTCCTCCTCCTACTGAAGATCTTGATGTCATCATTGCAGATACTGATCCTCCTCCTTTAGTCATTTAGAGGAAACGTCTTAAGCGAGTGGCTAAATTAGTACAAGTTTCCACTCCTTCAGTTCTAATTCCTATCCAATCTTGCAGTCAATTGCCTACTTTCCTTACAATGCCTAATCTTTTTAGAGCATATAGAGAAGGTACTCTGGATATTTCCATTCCTTCTATGCAATGTGTGGTGACAAGAGATGCAATTCCATTTTTGTGCAAAGACATTCAAAGCTCTATTAAACTCTCAATTTTACTACTTGTATTCAGCAACTCTATTCTTCTTTTTATGAGGAAATTTAGCAGTCCAAGGAGGAGTTGAATAAGGCTAACATTGAGCTAGCCTCTACCACACAAAAAATTTTGACCTCTATACACACTGATGGAGCAACAGACTAAGGTCATCGATGCCTAGAAAGAAGAGACGTCTACTTTGCAAGCTCGGTTTGGCATATACAATCTAAAGTCATTAATGTGATTGAGATGAGGGATAGGTTGTCAAAGGAAGCCCAAGAGTTGAAAGCTTTGATAGCTGTACAAATGAAAGAGCTCAAATCAACCAATACTCTCATAGACCACAATATGACTCAAATTCAACAGCTTAAGGAACAATTGGCTCAATCCTGTTCTGCTTCAAAGAGTCCTGTTGTGCAGCCAATTCCATCCTTATCCCCTGCAGATTTAGTTATTATTAAAAAAACGTGACATTATGTCCTTTATTCCAAGCCAAGATGGAAAGGCTTCAGCCAAAAATGGATTTTTTATGGACTTTTTTAAAGCAGTTCCAAGAATTTGTTCCTCCAAATCACTACTTTGTGCACTATCAACAACATAAGCTAGCATTTTTTATTAATCTTTCCAGGATGGACTTATCTCCTCCAAAGGATAGTTAAAGTGGAGCTTGGTCTTCTAATTTATTGATTGATGTGGTTAGAATGGTCTTTGAAGATCTAATGACTCCAAATACCATACTTTTGGCATACATGTACTTGCAAGGTGATTTGTTGATCCTAGATGATGAAGATTTGTCTTGATATGTTGGAGATGTGGTATTGTAAGTTTTTTTATATGTCAAACATTTGGAGTTGCATATAGATCAGATGTTCCAGACATATTCCTCTAGTGTGGCCAATTGCCTTAAAACTTCTTGGCATACAATGATTGATTCTATGATTCTAAATCAACGTCAAAACAAAGCCTCTACCCATGTGCAAAATGCTAATAACTGAGGGTGGATCTCTCAGTCCACCTTTCCAAACAACCTCCATTTGATTCATCTTTCTTGAATGCCTATTATCACAATTCTGTGCTAGGACCATCAGTGCCTTGTTTATCTTATTATTGGCAAATGACCCATAGATATGAAGCTTGTCTTTCTATGTATCAATCTACTCCACAGATTATTCTACTCCTTCTTTTTCAACCCCAAGATTCCCCACAAATCCCTATTTTCACACGATGTTCTTTTATTGAGGATCATGTCTTTTCTCCTCCTTCTTCTTGTCCTTCCCCATCCATAAATATTTTTCCACTTTTCCAGCATACTTGTAAACACTCTTTTTAGCTGATTTTCCTAAATTAACATATTAACCTTCCTTAAACCATTTCTCATGTTATGATTTTTCTTATCCATGCTTTCATCCTTTCTTGCTTGTTTCTCTTCCATCTCCTACCACTTTTATCCCTCAACCCCCCCCCCCCCCCCTTCCCTAAGTTGGTTAGTGGTTACACATGCTATGATCTCAAAATTACTAAATGATGAGGATGGAGTTCAGTAGATTCTCTCACGCGACCTTAAATAAATTGGCCATTGATTCCGAGGGAATGGATAACTACTAGCCAAGCTTTTCATAATTATCTGCACTTTGCTCAAAAGTATTCTTAGTCGTCATATCCTTCAATGAGACTAACTGCTCACTTTGCTTGGTATCTTGCTTACATGCATCGACATTCACATAATGACCATCCCAAAGCTATGTATGAATGTGACTGTGGATATTAATCCTCACGAATTGGATATTTTGTACTTTCATGTCCTTTGTTTGCCTAGTTGGTATCTTGTATTGGTGGAGAGGATGTGTTGCTTGCAATTTTTTCAAAATCCTCCCAATACTTTTGTAGATGAATATCCGTCCATGGATTGTTTCCAAAACCACCAATATTTTAAGAGAGATCACTTTCATTGGTATCCTTGGATGTATTTTGATGATTTATAATGTGATATCTCTCTTTTGGAGGTTCCATTCAGATGGTTGTTTTGTGTTTAATGTATGTATTGTGTGTATTATTTGTATGGTGGGATCATGATTGTATATTCAAACTATTTGAGATGATACCTTTTTGAAGATTTGTGGTAGTGATAATAGATGGATAGATACAGATGAAGAAACTCTCATATCCTTTAAGATTTTGTTGAAATTAGTTGGTTTGATTAAGTATTGTTCTTTATCTCTTATTTTGAGATTTTTCCTTGAATAGTGGATTAGATACATGTTTTCTTTTTTGAAGATGAAGCTAGAGCCCTTTTTGGTTTTATTGATTGGATATTTAAAGATAAAGTGATGAGTTATTATTTTGAACTTTTATTCTATTTTTCCAAGGTCACGAGGACGCTTCCTAATTAAGTGTGGGGATATATTGAGGGTTGATATGAATATGTTTTTGGCTTTTTTTTTACATATTTTTAGGTGACTTTTGTATGATTTAAATTATAAATGATTGGTTCAAAAGTATTTGAGAGAGTTTTGGATCAGGTTGAATAGGTTTGAGAATTTCATGATGTTTTTCAATGGAGATATGATGTGCTAAAAGGTTTTGTTGAGTGGCTAATTGGTTTTGTTTAGTTTCTATTTTGTTCTCATTTCTTTCTAAATGAGAGGTTGGAATGATTATTGAAGGAGTTTAAGAGTGTTTGAAAGTTTATTGAATGATTTTTTATTGTTTTGAATGATTTTAGTTGAGCTAATTGCTTTTTGATGACCTTATGTATGGTACTATAGATCCTCTTTAGAGCTTCTGTAGAGCCTATGTCTCTATTCTTTTTTTGCTTTGAATGCCTCTGTAAGTGTTTTGTGGGATGAATGTATAGCTCGGGGGAGTTTTCTAATATTTGGAAGATATGAATAGCCATGAGTGGGAGATGAGGTCTTGGACTTGTCCTAAGCTGTGGACTAAGCTCAAGCTGAGCTAGATGAGAGTGAAATGGAGCTGTGCCATGCTCAGCTGTGCTCTGAGTATGGCACAGCTCCATTTCTCTCTCATATAGCCCTAATGCTTCTTATCATAAGCTTGTAAACTCCTCATGTAGCCATGTACTACAGTCTCTGTACACTTTGTGAGGCCCCTATTACATCCTTTGGATGACCATCATGTTTGTGGTACCCACACTTAGCCTTTTCTGCGACAGCCCCTGGTGTTTTGCCATGTTAATGGTGTGCCCACACTTTGCAAGTGTTGCTCTCACTAAAGCCTCTACACACTTTGTATTTTCTGGTTGTTATTGAGGAGGGGTGTTGAGATATTTACAATTACACCCACTGTGGCCTCTTTGTATGAGGCATTTCTCAGCTTAGGACATGCAGGATGCAGGAATCCCATATGCACAGAGAGGAAAAATTGCTACCCATCCAATAACTATAAAGCATTCTACCCATCCAATAACTATAAAGCATTGTACTTGACTACCACTTTTACACACAAAAAATGAAGGAATACATGATGATTCTTTTCTTTATCAGTTTTAGTGTCGTTAGTCTAATACACAAGATTGTGTTTATGAGTCCAAGCTGCCATCTTGGAACCTTATTCACTCGTGTAACAATTGGTCTCTACTTGTCTATGTCATCATGAGTTTGGTTTTCATCTTCCATCCACCATAACTATGCTTCTGCCATGCTCTAGATTCGTGTCTCTTGACAACAAGGTGAGGCAAGAGACAGTAAATGTATTAATGTTCCAAAGATATGAAAATTTATATGTTTCTCTTTTTATACATGTGTTAGTGTGACAATGTATTGTTAATAATTCTACACTAAACATGTCTTCTTTCCAACTTCTTACAATCCATCCCATCCCAAAGGTTTTTTTCCACAAAAGCAAGCTTACAAGAGTTGGAATGGATGGATAAAATAGAGTACTACTCTGTTTTCAACTATACAAAGTAAAAATGAATGAAGATTGAAGACAAATGGACTAAAATGAATACATGGAAGTAAGCCTCAGCTATATACATGATCTTGAGTTCTTCAAAAGAGTTTGGAGCCTTTAAGTCTTCAAGAAATAGACTCAAAAGATAAAAGATAACTTGTTGTGAAAAAAAGACCCTACTGAACCAAATCTGCCATAACTTCTAGTAGAAGTATCCAAATGAAGCATGCCACATGTCAAAACGTAGCTCTTAAAGATACTTTGACGCTATGTAGGTGGCACATTTATGAAAATTTGGTAAAATAAAACTTATTCTAAAAAACATTGTTGTTCAAACCATGTCTGCACCATAACTGGCTCCACAATAATTATAATTTAGGCCCACCAATGTATCCCATAGATAAGGAAACTCATATAATATAGATTCAAGCCTCCAAGAAGTTTCTTCAGATGGTAAGCCTCTCTATCTAATCAAATATTCAATGATAGAGCAAGAGCGAAGGTTCTTCTCACATTGATCTATGATAGCCTTAGGGATGTATTGAATAAGACCTTCTTCATCGATAGGTGGACCCTCATCAATTGTATCCATAGGAGCACGATAGAAAGGCTTGAGCTAACTAACATGGAATATATTATGAATATTAGTGGAAGAGGGTAGCTCCAATCTATATAACAAGTCTCCAATGTGCTTCAGGATCTTGTAGGGTCCATAAAACTTGTGAGCAAGCTTGTTACTGGATCCATCCTTCAAGGTAGAATAAGAAGACTTAGGCACTTTCAATCAAACTAATCCTTCTTCTTGGAACTATAAGGGTCGCCTCTTCTCATCTGCGTACATCTTCATCCGACCTTTGGCCTTCCTAAGATTCATCTTACATTGCTAAAGAGAAGGGTCTATATTCTTTCCAATTCTTCTTTCTGATGAGGATTGATTTTCTCATTTGAAAATGACTATGGGTAAGGGCACCTTATAACTATACATAGCCTCAAAGGATGAAACTCTAATACTAACATAAGTGGAGTTATTGTAGGAAAAATCAGCTAAATGCAACCAAGAATCCCATGAATGTAGCACATCATAATAGAAATGGAAAATGTAAGTCTCCAACCACTTGTTTACCCTTTCTGTTTGGCCATCAGTCTATGGATTATGGGCTATAGAAGGAGCCAATTCAATGCCCATGGATTTGAATACTATCTTCCAAAAGTTACTCATGAACTTTGGACCTCTATCATGTATAATCACCTGCGGTAATCCATGTAATCTGAAGATCTACTCCATAAACTGATTAGCCACCTCTGAAGTAGTAAACTGTGTCTTGGTAGGAATAAAATGAGCTACTTGGTGCATCTATCCACCACCACATGTATACTATTCCATCTATTTTTTATAATAGGTAAACCAGTAATTAATTCCATGGTAATGTGCATCCAGTTGCCCTCATGAATAGATAGTGGGTACAACAAACCACCTATCTTATGGGTGTTATCCTTATTCTGCCTAACAATGTATATACTTCATGACAAAATCTTTAACATCTTTCCAAAGTCCTTTTTAATGAAAGCTTTTGTTGATCTTATCATAGATTTTAAAAATTACAAAATGTTAAACTGAAGGTGAAGAATGCAACTCATCCATAATTTTCCATGTAAAATAAGTAAAGGGAATAACAATCTTGCCATTTAACTAGACTAAACCATTTTTAGGTTGATAATGTGAGTTTTCCTCCATGAGATCTTGTTGTAATTTTTGAAAAGGGTGAGCTCATGATTTTAAAGATAGGCTTTCTGTAATTCTTCAATCTATTCATTATGTAGCTCAGTCATAACTGAAACTTTACATGCCCACATGTGAGAAAGAGAATCAACTACTACTGCATTGTCTTTGCCCCTCATATGAGTGATGTCAAAATCATAATTTTGTAGAGTAGCTACCCACCTACACTGCTTAGGAGTAAGATTGCACTGAGTGAGAAAATACTTTAGGACCGTGTGATCACTTTGAACTCTAAATCGACTACCATACAAATAATAGTGCCACTTCTTTATCACAGTAAGATAGCCAACATCTCTTGGTCGTAGACATTCATAGCCATTTCCTTATCTATAAGCTTGTGACTTTCAAAGGCAATAACTCCATGCTCTTGTAATAAAATAGCCCCTATGCCACAACCATTGGCATCACACTAGATTATAAATTCTTTCAAAAAATCCAAGCATACAAGACTAGGAGTAGAAGTAAGGAGTTCCTTTAACTAGTTGAAGAGCTACTATCTGCAAGTGCATCCCAAAAGAAAGCTTCTTTCTTCAACCTATTAGTCAAAGGAGCTGCAATAGCCACATAATGCTTAATGAATCGGCCATAAAATAAGGATAGACCAAGAAACCCCCTAAGTTAAGTAGTGGTAGTAGGTGTTGGCCAATCTTTAACACATTGCACCTTCTTAGGATCATCATGTATCCCTTTTTCACTAGCAAGATGGCCCAAGTACTCCACCTCATTTCGCATGAAAGAGCATTTCTCCTTAGTAAAGAGTTTATGATGCCTCAATACATAAAAAATCTTCCTCTTATGTGACAAATGTTCCTGTAGAGTCTTGTTGTAAATCAATATGTCATCAATCAAAGAAGACTAGGACAAATTGAAAGAGAAAAGGCTAAAAAATCTTGTTCATCAGACTCTGGAAGGTAGCTGGAGCATTAATAAGCCCAAATGATATCATTAGAAAATGGTATAACCCTCAATCAATCCTAAATGTAGTCTTAATTGTATCACCCCTACCCTCTCACATATCGATCTGATGATACCTTTACGTCAATTCAATCTTGGTAAAGAATCTAGCCCCCTTGAGCTCATTAAGAAAATCATCAACTCTAGGTATTTGATACATGTTCTTCATTGTGATCTTGTTTGGATCCCTATAGTCAATACACATCATCCTAAAGGATCCATCTTTCTTCTTCACTAACAAGACCGGAGATGCATAAGGTGAAGAACTAGGTTCAATGAACCCCATCTCTAGAAGTTCCTTGATTTGCTTGGCTACTTTTTCATGCTCACATAAGCAAATTGTAGGATGGCTTATTGATTTGCTTTGAGTTCCAAATCGATAGGGTGATCCGCCACTCTCTTAGGAGATAATGAAGTAGATACTTCAAACAAATCCTTATACTTCTCAAGAAGAGCTTTCAAAGTTGGATGATCTGCTGAATTTTTGGACTTATCTTCAACCTCTTTATTCAAGTACAAAATAAAAAACAGTGAGCGCCTCTTGTACTCCTTGAGTTGTTGAATGGTGATAAGCTGAAAATCAAATCTAGTAGAGATTTTCTATAAATGGATAGGTTGTCCATCAAAGATAAACTCCATATACAGCTATGGAAAATCCATAGTAATGTTTTCTAATGTCATCAAACAATCACATCCGAGTACAACATCTATGGGTCCCATTTCCAAAGGAATCATGTTTACTTTTGCTTCACAATTTTCAGCTAGCTCTGTAAAGAAACCTATGGGCATATTTGAGTGTTGATTTCTTCTTCACATTTGCTATTTAAACTCTTATGGGTTGTTGTAAATTAGTGGGAAGATACTTCAATCTATCTACAATAGACTTATTTACAAAACTGTGTGTACTACCACTTTCTATCAAGATAAATACATCCTTTTCATGAATATTACCATTCATACAAAGTGCATTAGGGCTCTTAGAACCTATCCAAACATCCATGGATAGACTTATTTACAAAACTGTGTGTACTACAATTGTCTAACAAGATAACACATCCTTTCCATGAATATTACCATTCATAGGAAGTGCATTAGGGCTCTTAGAACCTATCCAAACATCCATGGAAATGGAACAAATAGTGGTAGCATGTGGCTCAACATGAATTTCTCCCATATCAAAAGAAATGCTACCACCTGGATCAAAAGAAAAGGTGTCAACAAGATCATAAAAGTATTCTTACCCAACTTCCTCCTTAATATCCTCATTTTTAATGATAGTCACGAATGCATTGGGCTCATCATTGTCATCCTCTGAATCCTCAAAGACTAACATACTATGGAACTTGGCTTTTGCATTCTTGTATACACGATTTGTTTCTTGATTAAGTGTGTACTTATCCCTAAATTTGAAACATAAGCCTTTTTCTTCATTTCTTTGTAAAGATCCATAGGAATAGATTTTGGATTAACATTGGTTGAAGAATATCTAAATTTGTTGTCCCCTTGTTTAAAATCCATTCTTGGACTGTTTGTTGTCTTGAAACTGCCTTGAGGTCTTGAAGCATTGAATGATGAATAAGTTGGCACTCTTAAGCTCCCACTTGGTACATGATTACTACCATAAACATTGCCAACTTGTCCCTATGTTCAACCAGTCATTGGTTGTCCATAACTAACTTGAAATGAAGAATCTCTTCTATAATTCCTTCCATAATGTTTTGCAAGCTCAATAGCTTTGAAAAAATTGGTGGGGTTTTGTGCCATAACATCAATTAGGTTTTAAACCATACATGTGTTTGTGGAGTTTAGCTTTATCATCACTAATGCTCTCTACATACATAGTAAGGTTGAAAAATTGGTTTGTATAATCTTGTATACTTAGGTCTCTTTTCTCTAATCCATACCATGTTCGTGCCGATTTCTTTTTTTCAAAAGAAGAGACAAAGACTTCAGCCATAAGCATCCTGAATGCATCCCAACTCTCTACTAGTATGTTCTCTCTCTTCATGTATCTCCACTAAGTATGCATAAACCCTTTCAAATTTAATGATGCAAAAGGAAACTTCATATCATCAATTCTAGGGACTATATCAAAATAGGATCTAATTTTGAAATCCATTCCTCTGATCATATGGTGAAGATGACTGCCCATTGTACTTTGCCAAAATAATTTTATCCTTCAACTCCCTTTCATGAAAAGGTTGTTGTCCCAAAATAGGCTGCTCATGACTAGTAGGCATTGAACCTCCAAAATGAGATGGTACTCTTCCAAAAGGTGGCTGAGAACTAGTGCGGAATCTTCCCAATAGTAGAGGATTCATCCCATAAGCTTGGGGATTAGTACCATTGATATTACTCAAATAGTCATCATGCCTTTGTGAAGCCTCTCCTACTTCATATTGACTATTGGGAATGCCCCTTCATCTAATTATTCCTTGACTTTGGCCATTTTGATTAGGTGGTTGAAGTGGAACTAATGGATCACTGTTTGAATGAGATTTCTCCGTAGCTTCCTTGGTGCTTGTTTGCATTTGCATCCATTGAGAGAATTGAGCCATTATTTGAGCATTGGATTCTACTAATTTGTCAATTGAAGCCTTCATTTGGATAGTGGTTCTCAATGGAAGACTTTGTTTGATTAGTAGACAATGTAACTCTAGATAGTAACTCCATATGTCTTTGAGCATGCCTACTCTCATGTTCACACATGGTATTGTTAAGTGCACTAATTTCTCCTTGCATTTGAGGCTCTTCAAGGCTCTCTTGAGGTGTATTTTCTTGCATAGAATCTCTGACCTATTCATAGTGAAGCCCACACTTTTCTAGTTGCATGGTTTGTGAATATGATAAAATAGGATGCCTCCTCTATAAACTATACATGCATAGGCCCACACATATCAATATGTACAAAGTCAAGCGACTCACTTCTTTTCCTATTTAAGTTTCTCTTATGGAATTAACATGTATGATTTTTGTATGTACAATGCTCAAAAATAGAAATATCTGAAAGATCAAGAGAAAGAAAGTGATTCAAATGAGTAGTGTTTTCATTCCTTTTTTAGATATATGTCCCAATTGATGATACCACAAATATATATTTGGTTTCTTGATTACTATGATTACAAGATTTTAGATAGAAGATACATGAAGGGGATATAATGTACTACATTTGTCTCCTTTAGCAACAACAAATGATCCCTTGTGTTAAGTTCTTAGTAAGCTTAGGTACATGGTGTACTCCAAAGACTAAAGGTATATCTATTCTAAAAATCAAACTGCACATCACTTGCACCAACTATATCACAAGCATAGTCATTACCAAGATGGACTAATCCATGTCTACTACTATCATATCAACAAAACTAGTCCTTATGAGGAGTCACATGAGAAGATGTGCCAGAATTAAGAGTCCAATCTTAAGCTACTTGTCTATCTGCTACAACTAGCATATGTGCAAGAAGAGTAAATGTGAATAGCACCTCACCATCATCATTGTCCATAATCACTGCATTGATTTTTTCAATATTTACCTTTCATTTACCTTGTTTCTTGTCAACATCCTTATCCTCCTTCTCATCCTTTTGCTCTTGCTTCCATTTGTAATAGTCCTTAATATGACTTATTTTACCACAATGGAAGCATTCAATGTCTTTCTTGGACCTAGATTTTTTGTGCGACTATTTGAAATCCTAATTCTTGCCTTTATACTAATGTTTACCCCTTTCTTCCTAAGTTTCCAATGCCTAACCGTTTCTAGCTTAGTCCATGGATCTCTTTGGAGTGGAATTATTAATGGCTATTCTAAAGGTGTCCCATGATGTAGGAAAGACTCATTGCAAATAGATTCCCTTAACCTTATCTTTCAACTTTAACTTTTAAGCTTGCATTTGACTAAATATAATATTGAATTCATTAAAGTGGGAGGTGCTAGTAGAGTCGTCCTTCATCAACAACTCAAACAATTTTTTCATAATATATATCTTTAGAGATGATTTCCTATCACATAGCTTCTTCCATAAGTCATATTTAGTGGTCTCATTCATGACTCTAAAATATACAAATTCTACCAAGTGCAACCTAATAATTCATTTGGCCAATGCATCAAGCTTTGACCAATCATCTTTAGACATACCTACTAGTTTTTCATCTATATCTCCTAATGTTGAATAATTCCTTGTTCATTGTAGATTATGAAGGCATTGGTGCAAAATATTAACCAACTATCAAGTGATAGCAACGAGGAAATTGGAAAATTACACCACAAAACTAGTAGACTTTTTACAACACTTACTCAATATAACCAAAATTGAGCAAAGATAGAAAATGAATGATTACTCATCAATAATGCATACATCATATTCCAAACATTGTCAAGATCATTGCATTTAGTTAAAGCATTGCATTATAGTATCAACGCTTCCTTAGAAATATTGTAGTATGATAGCATCCAATTGTTCACATCAAAAGATTGATCTCCCAAAAACTATTGTAATGCATCAAAGAATGATGTTCTTGCTAATTCACGCAAGTAAAGATGCATGGATGCTATGAAAATGTATGTAGCTCAAGGATTGCTATAACATATACATCATAGTTTCCACTCTTGTAACATTACTCTACATCATAGTATCCAATAGCAACCTGGAAAACTATAAAATGTGTAACTTATGACTTGTGTCAAAATACTTGCAATTTGAAACTATTTGTTTCTAGCAAGCTGTCATCACTGGTTATCAATGCCCAGTAACATGTATACAACATCTCTATAGTGGACATTGTAACCCTTTACTTGTTTTACAAATTTTGAACAATCTGTGCAGAATTGGAGAAAAAGATGAAACATCATATGCATTATTTATAGGTCTAAAATGGAACCCAAATAACCTTAGATTAAAAAATGGACCAAATTGAATCCTTACATCCCCCCTCCTTCCCCTATAATTTTTTGACCTCTTTGTACATGCCGAACCTCATCCAAAATAAAGACTGCATAAAGATTTTTGTTGGTGACATTGATTAAAGATTCCTCCTTCTCTTATACCAATTATTGGAGCTAAGGGAAAAATGAAGATTGCATAGAGAGAGAGAGAGAGAGAGAGAGAGAGAGAGAGAGAGAGAGAGAGAGAGAGAGAGAGAGAGAATTCTATGTTTGTGGTGCCTCCAAATAGCTCTTTTGTGAGTATCACCTTATTATCTTATCACTCAAGGAATAAGGAATGAGTGTGCACATATATAGTTAGGGTTAGAGAGTAAGATGAGTAGGCAGTCACACTAGCCTTTTTTCCAATAGCATAGTCCTAAAGTGGCAAAGCTTATCAGCTACTACAAAGGCCTTGGTAATGGATCTCTATATATTAAATTTATGCATGATACACTAGGTTATTAGCCAACCAAATATCATTAAGATTTTCCCAATAGATAATAACCTTTTTGTCCACTAGCTACAATTCCAAATCATTGAGTAGCTTGCTTAGCTAAGCAACCTCACATATTGCAACTATAGCATCCATGTATTCTATCTTACTCTACTAACCAATGTAATTGTAGGTTGTTTCTCGCTACTCCAAGTAATAGCATTAATCCTAAAGAAAAATAGAAAATAATTCGTAGATCTCCTATCTACATTACTATAAGCCCAATTTACATTCACGTAAGTGGTCCCAGAAGCATAGAACAAGACATAATCAAGTGTAGACTTGACAATGTGCACTACACTATATCCAAATTTGTCTTCCATGGAAGCTGCATAAAGGGAGAATAAAAGAATGAGAAGAATCGACAACTGTGAATCATATTCGGGTAAAGGCCAGTGTGGCTAGTCACCCATTTTACTCACTAACCCTAAGTATATATGTACACATTGATAGATTATTATTTGAGTGATAAGACAATAAGTGATGCTCATATAGAGCTATTGGAGGTACCACAAACATAATATGACACGTGTGTGTGCGTGTGTGCAAGCGTGCACATGTGTTCAATCTCCATTCTCCTTGCAACTCCATCAACTAGTTTCAGAGCAGGTGGGAGTCTCCAACCAACACCACCAACATAAATCTTCATGGTATCCATTTTGTATGACATTCTTGTTAAGTGGTTGATTAATTCTTGGGAGTGTCTTAAGGGTGTAGTGTGCTCTATTTTTGTTATAGCATACATTGAGCAATAGTTCATTTTCTATCTTCTCTAAATTTTGGTTATACTATGCAAGCATTGCAAAAAATTTACTATTTTTATGGTGCAGTTTATTGATTTTCTAGTTTCTTTCTAATAATTAATTACCATTTTACACAAATGATTTTATAATCTACAATGGACAAGGAGCTATATAACATTAAAAACTTTGATCATACTAACTTCAATTTGTGGAAGGAGCATATCTAAGATGTCCTTATTTAGAAGAAGTAATTGAGGCCCATAAGAGGCCTAGATGCAAAACCAATAGACATTTTTGAAGAGGATTGTTGGAGTTTTATACATTAACCAAATCTACTACTAGGTTGCAATTGGCAGAATCTATGTATTTTGCAATTATGAACAAACAAACTGTGCATGGCTTATTAAATTTTAGAGTTGAGAGGATGCATCTAGTATATGTAGCATATCAATTTGGAAAGTATACAAGAGGTATGCATTTTCACATGAAAATAATGTATACAAAAAGCCACTTGACTTGATACATTTTGATCTGTGGAGTCCTATGAAGATTGAAACTATGAGTAATTGCAAGTACTATGTCTTCTTCATTAACGAACATACTCAAGAAGTACATGTTTATTTTATGCATTAAAAAAGTGGGGTGTTCACTCACTTTGAAAGCTTTAAAGCTTTGGTTGAGAGGGAGATTGGGCTATATATCAAATGTCTAAGGTCGAATGGAGAGGGAGAATAGTTTTCAACAAAATGAGCATACATAGGCAGTTTATATGTAGATATAATTCTCAAAAAAATAGAGTTGCTGAGTGGAAAAACATGCATATTATAGAGGTGACTCGCATATACATATAGAAAAGAAGCAAGCATATGGGTTAAAGCTATTACAACTATTGTATACATTATGAATAAGGCACCCACCTCTACTGCTATGCATGGTATGACACCTGAGGAGAAGTATACAAGTAAAAAGTTAAATTTGTCCCATATAAATGTACTAGGATGTATTTCTTATGTACATGTTCCTAATGAGTTGCATGGTAAATTGGATCCCAAAGGAGAGAAATGTGTTTTTGTGGAACATTCTCTTGAGTAGAAGGGATACAAGTGCTTTAATCCTATTACATATGAGTTGATATTTAACAAAGATATTTATTTTAATGAAATGGCAACTAATATAATAGTGTGTAAAATAGATTTGGCGACTATGAGAAAAATAGGTTAGTAGTCTCATAGACATTGAGTTGAAAGACCTTGGAGTGGTAGATTGAGATGGTATCACTCCATTTTGTACATAATAGATGTTAAGAAAGGCAATGAGAAAATTGGAAACTCACCTATTATGACTAATGTATCATCAAGTTTCTCTCATATTTATATGGATTTAGATGGCTCTGAGTAGAGCTTGGATAAAGACTTTGGGATTCTAGCTAGTGAGATATTTGGTGTGTAAAAGGCACAAGAGCATACTAAGGTACCTAGTATTGATGTTTGTCCTAACAAGTCAATCAAAGTGAAAACAATATAGCTTATCACCATGCATACATGGCTAATGTTGTGGAAAATGTAGAGCACACTAGTTTTGAGGATCCTACGGATAATGACCATTGGGATCATGTTATGGATACATGGCTAATCTTATGGAAAATGTAGAGCACACTAGTTTTGAGGATCCTATGGATAATTACCATTGGGATCACGCTATGGATGAAGAAATGGTTGCATTCAAGGAAAATGATATATGGCATTTGGAACCTTTACATGAAGGCAAGAAAGCTATTGGTTGCAAATGATACATGGCATTTGGTACCTTTACTCGAAGACGATAAAGCTATTTATTGTTGCAAATGGATTCAAAAGGTCAAGTCAATCTATTGAGTGGTACAAAGGTATGGCTGGTTATTACCAAAGAATATGCATAGGCTCAAGGCATTGATTATGAGGAGATTTTTTCTCTAGTGGTAAATCTAATAGTGGCTACACTAAGCTCTATCATAGCAATGGATATGTTAAGGGGTTGAATCATGTATCAAATTGATGTTAGAAACGTTTTCTTGCATAGGGAGTTGCAAGAGTTTTATGTTGAGTAGCCCCCTTATTATGTGGATGAGAATTATCATGATCATGCATGCAAGCTTCGTAAGACCTTGTATAGATTGAAGTAAACTTCCAAGGCATGGCATGAAAAGACTATATAATACCTTAGTATTAGGCTGCATTGAGTGCATGATGCTGATCACTCACTTTACATATGTGAGAGTGATGCAAGTATTGTGGTTATTACTATAAATTTAGATGACTTGATTATTGTGGGTGATAATGAGATTGAGATTGATCGTGTGAAGGATGTTCTTAAGGTTGACTTTAAAATGAAGCATATTAGAGCTATACTATTTTCTTAATGCTCGGATAATAAAGACTCCTTAGGAGATATGGCTCTTATAGATATAGTATGCTTTGGTATCTAAAAAGGTATAGCATGGGTGATTGCAAGCCAATCTCTATACCTATGGACACTAATGCTAATCTTAGTGCACACGGGGATGATGTGATTGAGGATTTCACTATGTATTGAAAGATTGTGGGAATCATTATTTATTGGACAATTATTAGGCTAGACCTAAACTAATCAATGGGTTTGGAGAGGCAAAATTGTCATTGATCTTATATTGTGGTCATGCTTGGAATTAGTATCCTTATGGGGTTGTTTCAACAACCCAATTTAAAAGGTTTCTCTTTTATTTTCTCAAGGCCAAGTAACAATGCCTAAGTGTATGATGTTTCGCAAGTCTTGGTCAATGGCAAGTGTAAGTCACTTTTGGGTCCACCCTATAGTTGTGATACGCTCCTTGCCTTTGTGAAGATATTGAAGTTGTCTATCTCAATACACTCCTAAAATGTGGCTCTACAATCCACTCAATCCTCTTGGCATGTGAGTCTCCTCATGAGACCAAGGAACACAATGCCTTATCTTTCCTGATGGTTCAAGTACCCTCAAGGACTCACTAGATGTTTGGTGCCATGGGTTGAGGGTAACTCCTTGCCCCCAATTGAGGTCTTTTCATACATTGGCTAGCTTCTTTTTCAATCTTTTCTCTTTTCAAGTAGTGGATTGTTTCTTGCTACATTCCTTCTCAAGTCCAAGCTAGCTCTAGGAATATTTGGGTAGCTCAATGTACAACTTGTTTCTAGAGTATAGAGCTCTCATGAAGTTCTCTTAACCTTGGGTGACTTGGTCCATATGTTTGACTTCTTGGACCCTTGAGGTGATTCATTGAGATAAGGGAGGATGATGAGCTCTACTCTATGAGCAAGGACCAACACAACCTTGAATATGAGGTCTAAAGGTTATACTAGGCTTTATATCTTGCTTTTGTTGAGTATCAATGCCTATCTCAACCCCCCACTAGGCCATGATGTCAATCTTGAGACAAATTTCCACCAGAGATTGGCTCAAAGACCATAATCTCATCTATGGGGTGAACGTCCATAGTGGAAATAAAAATAGTTCAATGAGTTACAACTTGAGTGTTGACTTGGTGAGGAGATGTATCTAACTCTTGTTAAGTTTTCCTTGAGGTACATAACTATTGATCATCTTATGATAGTATGTATTTATCCTCTTGTAGCAATTAGCAAACCTTCTCAATTGAAGATGATTGCCACTTACTATCTAGATGATGTCGTTCTTAGGAAGCTTGAATCCCAAGGGCTATTAGGCTTTGACGGTGTTTTCTTAGGTCATGTCCACCTTAGTTTTGGCTTAAGGGATAGCCACTTGGTCACATCAGCTAAGTCTCAATGTGATGGTGTGGCACTGGTTGTAGGTGCAACTATGAGCTTTCAATATGATTTCAAGGTTTTTTGTATGCAATCCTCAGGTCTATTAGAAATCAAGCTCACCGTCAGTGTGTCTTCATCTATGACCGACATCTATGATAGCTAGTGTCTACAGCTGTCTATATGTGACTACATTAAATAAGTCGGGTTACTAGTCAGTTAGTGACCTGACTAGAGTCCCGTCTAGTCTACATTTACACTAGGTTACTTTATCTTGTAGAGTGTGTGCTTTTCAGCTCAGTGTGTGAAACATGAAGGAATGAGTTTGAGAGCCTGAAGGCTCATGGATATGGTGTTTTTCCCTGTCTCTCTCTCCTCTTTTGAACATGGTATCAGAACCTTACTTGGTGGACCTCTTGGAGCAAGAGGGAGTGAAGATGGTCTACAGTTGAAGACTTGTGTCATTTTCTCAAACAGGCTAAATGCCATTGTAAGCTGAAGGTATGCATTGAGTGATTACCTACTCTATGGGTTAAGCTGCAGGTTGTGGCTTGTTCAAAGCCTTGTGAAGGGTGTATTGAGCACTAGTGTGTGCTTCATCAGCATCAAACTCAGCAAATAGAGCTGTTGGAGCAGAGGACAGATCTGCATGAATTGCGCCTGTTTCCTGCTCTCAGTTGGTTGGGCTGCACTTCATCAAATGTTGGTGCATTTGGTCATCAAATGCTTGGTTATGACAGGTATGAAGTGTTTCAAGATGGCAAGAGGCAAATGCTTGACCTTAAGCTCTGACATGAGTTGAGATCAGAGTGGGCAGATCTGGAAAAAAGGGCAGCACTGCTGTATACACAGTATACATGGTATATGCAACACATTGAAGAGCTTTGGAAGCTCTCTGACAAGCCCAGAAGCACTCTTGGAGCATAAATATATGCTGGAGATCATATGTACTTGTTGTGATCCATTGCAAGTTGATTTTTGTAATTGAAATACTCAGATGTGGAGCATTTCAAATAGGGTGAAAACTGTCATTTAATATGGACAGCAAGCATTTGTTCCTTACTGAAGCATAGTGTGATATTTGGTGACATCTATGAGATGTATGTACTGACATGTGTATGTCAGAATGTTTATGGGTTGAGAAAAGCATTAAGTGCTACTGAATGCTGAAATTTTTGGAGCTGAAGCAAATGCAATCTTGTCTTGTTGGCTGAGTACAAATTTCAGAAGTAATGTATGACTTTGCTCATTAAAGACAGACAGTCTATGGTCACTACATAGTCATGCATTGACCTTGTCATACTGGAGCAAATGTATGATTTGGATTGAAGACACTTTGAAGTGGTTTGGAGCTTGTTATGCTGAATTTTGGTTGACTGCAATCTGCAACTGAATTTGTTGACACTTGTATGTGATGGTTATGCACTGTTCTATGCCTTTATGCTCATGTCTTGACTGCCAAATGTACTAGCAGCTACCTGGGAGATTTTGGAACATGTATGACATAATTACCACTTAGTTTTGGACTTGAAATTGTTGCTGGTTACTCACAGTTTACAGTTTTCAGACTGCATGTATGTACCCTGGCAGAGAGGTTACAGAAGCTTAAGCTGAAGCAAACACATAGCTTATGTATTGACAGTTATATCTACAGTTGAGACCACTTGTTTGTGGGTTGTTTTGGGGTGTCAGTGGGCTGAAATACCCTGGTTTTTTCTGCAATTTAGTGCAAAAAATTGTCATAAACTGTTACGGACTGAACTTAGTCAGTCATACTTATTGGTCTGCAGGGAGTCAGACACTTGATAGACAGTCTATTGCATCATGACTAATGCACATGGGAGTGACAATATCACTCAGATAGTTGGAGAGAAGTTGGATAATAAGAACTTTGCATTATGGAAATTCAGAATGAAAAATTTTTTGGTTGGCAGAGGTTATTGGGATTTATGTACATGAGATGAAGTTGTTCCTGAGTTGCATGCACGCAATCCAACAAATGAACAGAAAAGAGCTACAGGCTATGGAATGAAAGAGCATGCAAGGTGCTGCATTGGTTTTCCTTATGTATATCTGATGCTATGGTAATTCAAATCACTGGATGTGAGACTCCGAAGGATGCTTGGGACATACTGATGAAAAATTATGGAACCATGACACATGCAAGGAAGATCTAGTTGAAACAACAGTTCAACAACATGTCTAGGAATGGCAAGAGCATCCAGACGTATACCACGGAGATTAAGACCATAGCTGATCAACTTGCTATTATTGGCTCAAGTGTATCAGAAGATGATATTATTGATGTTGCCTTGAATGGCTTAGGCAAAGAGTACAAAGCTTTTGACACTTCCATTTCTGTCAGAGAAGAGCCCCCTAGCTGGGAAGAGCTAGTTGCTTTGTTGCTGCATGAGGAAGTCAAACTTGGTTTGAATACAGGTTCTAGTGCATCTTAGAGTAGAGACACTGTGTTATACTCTAGCCAGCGTGGCAGAGGATCTAGAGGTCGTGGTTCATTTCGAGGTCGTGGAGACACTCGTAATACTTATGGACAACAGCAGCAATAGAGTAATTGGCATGGTGCAAATACACAAGGCCAGCGTGGATCTGGTGGGTTTAGAGGCAGGGGGAGATCACCCCGAGGTAGAGGTGGTGGATCTGGTTCATGGCAGTCATCTGATCAGTCCAACAGGGACAAGGACTTCCATTATTGTGGTCGGTATGGGCATATTGCAAAGGATTGTTACAAGAAGCAGGGAGATATGAAGGCAAAGGGCAGACAGCATGGGCACTATGCATCTTCTAGTGTGCTCATGACGAGCCAGTTGATAGACTCTTTGCCATGCAGCATGTACCTAAAAATGCATCGAGACATGATAGAGATGACAAATGGTACATTGACTCCGGAGCGTCAAACCACATGACCCCGCATGGAGAGTGGTTTGATGAGATGGTTGCAGGTACACATGGTCATGTATGTACTGGGGATGACACCCAACATGACATAAAGCATAAAGGGATTGTTCCTCTTATGATGCCTGATGGCAAGAAGAAAGGCCTGCATGATGTATTACATGTACCGACCATAACAAAGAATCTGTTGTCTGTGGGTCAAATGACATAACAGAATTTGCAAGTGAGGTTCAACAAAGATGGGTGTTTCATTGAGGAGTATGGAAATGGCTGCAAGTTAATTGCCAAGGGCAGACGGGATGGCAGGATGTTTACATTGGATGCGACCATTCCGGGACTCAAGGAAGCCATGTTTGCTCATGATGAGAGTGCCATTTAGGATGTAGAGATTTGGCACAAGCGGATTGGACATGTCAATGTACAAAAGCTGAAATCTATGTAGCAAAAAGAAGTAGTACTTGGATTACCTAAATTCAAGTATAATGATTTTGGTCATGTATGCCCTGCATGTCAGTTTGGGAAGCAAGCACGGTTTCCTTTCATGAGACATGTAAAAAATAGCACTAGGCCTTTACAGTTGGTGCACTCTAATGTCTGGGGTCCTTCACATAATGCTTCTTTTGGCGATGCACGGTATTATGTCTCATTTATTGATGATTTTAGCAGGTACACTTGGCTTTATATCTTGAAGCATAAGGATGATGTGTTTGATGCATTCAAAGACTTCAAGAAACATGCTGAAAATGAATTGGGCTGTTACATATCATGCTTGAGATTAGATGGAGGAGGTGAATATGTCTCAAACTACTTTAACATGTATCTTGCTAAACATGGGATCAGAAGACAGTTCACACGCAGTTATACACCATAGCAAAACAGTGTTGCAAAGAGGAAAAATAGGGTTTTGATGGAGTCAGCTAGAGCTATGCTGAATGAAAAATGTCTACCAAATGGTTATTGAGCTGAAGCAGTGGTGACTATTGTATATGTGCTGAATCAAACCCCTACAGCAGGGATTCATGATGTCACTCTGTATGAACAGCTGTATGGTCATAAACCTGATATTTCACACTTGAAGGTATTTGGCAGCATTGCATATGTGCATATACCGGATGAGAAGAGGAAGAAATTGGATCCTAAGGTAGTGAAAAGTGTGTTTATAGGATATGCACAGGAACGGAAAGCTTATAAGTGTTATGTACCTTCTATGCATGAGACACTCATAAGCAGAGATGTGGTATTTGATGAGTTAGCATCCTGGTATGGGAATCCTGTTGCAGTACCTACTGATGGCTCACCCAATATGAGTCATGCTGAAAATACTCCTGCAGAGAGTACTTCCATGAGTGGTCAGATAGGTGATGCATCATCTATAGTGAGTCCTTGGACAGGACGATTACGGAGTCGCACTACTACATCCACTGACACAGATATGTCAGTGAGGGGGAGAACAGATAAGGGAAAAGAAAAGGTTTTTGAATATGTAATAGGTCCACTCACTGTAGGTTATGATTCATCTAGCAATGATAGCTTAGACAGTGAATTTTGGATTCCGTCTGTTATGATGCCAGGTGCTAGGCAGAGCCGTTATGTGCCGCCTCATGAGAGGCAAGCTCACAGTGAGCCACAGCTCAGGAGATCAGAGAGGGTCAGACGACCTGTTGACAGGTATACTTACACTGGATATTTAGCCCGTCATTATGCTTATATGATGAAAGTAACAAGTTTTAGAGAACCAAGTAAGTTTGATGAGGCAGTTGTAGATGAGAATTGGTGTGCTGCTATGGATGAGGAATATTCAGCTTTGGGTGAAAATGGTACATGGGATTTGGTACAGTTGCCTGAGGGCAAAACACCTATTGGATGCAAGTGGGTGTATAAGGTAAAATGTAAATCAGATGGATCATTGGAAAGATATAAGGCCAGGCTGGTTGCAAAAAGGTATGCGCAGCAGTATGGTCTTGATTATGAGGAGATTTTCAGCCCTGTAGCAAAGATGGCTACAGTTAGAACTGTGATTGCTCTGGCAGCAACTAGAGGCTGGAAACTATGGAAGATGGATGTAAAGAATGCATTTCTCAATGGAGAATTACAGGAAGAGGTTTACATGGAACAGCCTGAAGGCTATGTACATCCAAAATTTCCAGCACATGTATGTCGGCTGAAAAAGGCATTATATGGGCTGAAACAGGCACCCAGAGCATGGAATGCTCACATAAGCAGTTATTTGCAGCAACATGGTTTCCGATTGGGAGATGCTGATTATAGTCTGTTTGTAAAGAAGACAGATAGTGGCTATGTTTTCCTATTTGTCTATGTTGATGACTTAATCATTACAGGAGATGATGAAAATGGGATTGCTGAAATAAATACATGTTTACAGGCTGAGTTTAAGGTCAAGAACCTTGGAGAGCTGAAATACTTTTTGGGAATTGAGGTTGTCTCTACACCTCAAGGCATATGGCTGCTACAGAAGCAGTATGCTCATGACATGTTATAGAAATATGGTATGGCTGATTGCAAGCCTATGGATACGACTTTGGAGCAGAATGTCAAGCTGCAGATTGATGTTGGGACAGAGATTGAGAATGTTACTATGTACAGACAGATGGTAGGTAGCTTGATCTATCTCACGATCACTAGACCTGACTTGAGTTATGCTGTGGGGCTGATCAGTCAGTTCATGCAGAAGCCTCGCAAACCACACTTGGATGCAGTCAGAAGAATTTTGAGATATGTAAAGAGTACCACAGATCATGGGCTGTTTTATGCATATGGAAAACCCCTTGACTTGATGGGGTACACTGATGCTGACTGGGCTGGTTGCACGTATGACAAGAGGTCAACCAGCGGCTATGCATTTGGATTGGGTAGTAGTATGATCAGTTGGCAGAGTAAGAAATAGCCTACAGTTGCATTATCTAGTACGGAAGCAAAGTATCATGGTGCGGCCTTAGCGGCTTGTGAAGCTAAGTGGTTACAGAAGTTGCTGAATGACTTGGGAGTATTTGAGCAGTGTTATGTTAGCAAGCAATCCTGTTTATCATGCAAGATCAAAACACATTGAGGTTCACTACCATTTCATCAGGGAAATGGTTTTAGCATATCAGATTGACTTAGAGCATGTGAAGAGTAAAGACCAGGTAGCAGATATCTTTACCAAATCACTTGGTAAAGATAAGTTCATTCACTTTAGACAGCTACTTGGAGTGATGCAGATGATTTGAGTTTTGTTTTTGAGCTTGAGGGGGAGTGTTAGAAATCAAGCTCACCGTCAGTGTGTCTTCATCTATGACCGACATCTATGATAGCTAGTGTGTACAGCTGTCTACATGTGACTACATTAAATAAGTCGGGTTAGTAGTCAGTTAGTGACCTGACTAGAGTTAGTCCGTCTAGTCTACATTTACACTAGGTTACTTTATCTTGTAGAGTGTGTGCTTTTCAGTTCAGTGTGTAAAACATGAAGGAATGAGTTTGAGAGCCTGAAGGCTCATGGATATGGTGCTTTTCCCAGTCTCTCTCTCCTCTTTTGAACAAGGTCTAGAGGTTGCAAGTGGTGTTATGAGTGAAATATACAAACCTAGGTGATTTTTGTATGATCACTTCAAGTCGAGTGATATGCTTATCAGGCTTGACTAGTATGAGTAGTGGTACTACAACTCATGCCATGTCTTCATGGCCAACCCTAAGCCATTTGTCACTCTCAAGCTATGTCAATGTAGGTCACTTGAGTTACACATTCGCAAGACTCAATTTGTGGTGGTTTCCATTCAAGTAAAGTCAATGGGTGTAGCTAACCCAAGTGAAATAGTATGCATTCATGTCATGTATAAACATTACACTCGTGTCCTCAACTACTCATGGTCCTTGGTTGAATCCTTTAGTCAAGCAGCATGAGGCAAGGGTGCATTTGGTTTCATCATGGTCTTATGAAGGTATGATCATGCACAGGATCTATGCTCTAGGTGATTGAGGTGCTACACTGCAACAATCAAGTTCATTATGCCAATGATTCTTGTTACGACAATCAGTCGGCAACATGCCCCTTGAGACCAAGATCATGTGGCACTGCTTAAATAGTTAGGTATACTAAAGATGTTGCATGCTAATGGAATATAGTTGATGCATGATTTTTCCTTAATGTGATTCATGAGAGAAACTCAAGTTAACATTACTATCACTCTTGTAGCTAGACTACTTGGTTGGATTCAAGAGTTTTGATTTAGGTGGTCAACTCGAAGTGGCATTATGTGGTAGCTCAAGGATGGTGTGTGTGTGCAACTAGTACATGAGGAATGTGTTTGAGTAGACTAAGCTTCTCCCAAAGCCAAGTGATTGTGGGTTACTAATGCACCCACAATAGAGGCTCTTATGCAAAGTTGAGGAAAACAATTTAGGAACACTTGAGATTATGTGATCCGCTTCTTGCAATTCCTAATATTGTTGTGGCTCATGCCAAGTCCTCATGTATTGTTGAGCCCATAGTCTTTTAGTTCAATTTAGTTTAATTATTGCACTTGCAATGCATATGGATAAGTTACTTGAGACACATTCTCCCAAGTCCATCAAGTCAAGGTGGGTTTCTTGCTCGTGTCTCATTGGACCTCCTATATGGGCATGGGGTGTTGAGCCTTGATTTGATGTACTATAGTGTGGCTGATGACAACAACCATGCCCTCTATCATGCATGGATCGAGTCATTACTCCAATACAAGGTGCCCCTTTGTTGTTACTCGTTCTTGACCATACTTGGGATGAATGGTAGCCAATTCAACCTACCCTCTAGAAGTATAGTAATGATCCCGAGAATATGTCATTCAATATGGGGAAGATGTGGTCATTCAAGATGATACTAGCATTACAAATATTGGTATTAGTTATGTAGAAAGTACTAATGGAAGATGCATCATAGACCAAATCTATGAAGTCATAAGGTCCCACACATCCTCAACTCATTTCCAAACCATATCTCTATTGGATTTCTTACCTTGGTAACTCGTGTGGTAGTCTTCTTGTAGGCCACTCAAACTATAGACTGCCATAGACACATGACATCAAAGATATGATTGATGTGCTTTACATCAAAAGCTGGTCATGTGGAAGAATTGGGAACTTGATGGGACTTGAACCCTTTTGAGTCACGTTGGATGAGATCAATCACATGTCTCAAGCCTTATTAGGTTGTGTTTTACTTGGAATTATAGGTAACTCATGTTAGCATTTGTAGTACTGTAGTCTTGGTCAAGATGGCATGACTCATCTTTGGAGAAGGCTAGTAGATTATTGAAGTTCATGCCCCTAATTAGGAAGAGGTCAATAGAAGGTCTGGATAGGGCGGAACTAGCAAGAGGCAATGGGAGGCAATGGTCATAACTTGTAAGAGAAAATATTTTTGCACAACCCACTTAAGGCAAACCTAAAAGAGGCTAAATGTGTGGCCCTTATTAACCTATTTGTATGCATTCTCTTATCATCATAAATCTTGTGTGGCGACTCCTAAACATAGGGTTCATTGGGTCATATCATAACTCTATTGCAGAATGGTTGTCATGCCAAGGACTATAGGACCACCTAAGTGAATGAACAAGGAAGATAAAATTATCACTCAAACAAAGTAAAAGAAAGTTTTTAATGCTCTACCCAAGGAGATGTCAAGAACCCGACCAACCTCAAGAACTCCAAGGAATTTCAAAGAAACACCCCCTAAGAACCCAAGAGCCCCTCAAAAGACTTAGTAATGCCATACAACTTGACGATGGCCATGTGGCTAAGAGACTCGTGCTAGAAAGTCTAACAACCCTACAAACCCAAGATAAAGACATTCTTGGATGTGGATTAGAACCAAGACATTCCATGCATCAAAGAGGGAAACTTGTATCTTACTCACTCATCTAATAAGAATAAGGGAAAATCCACACTTGTGGGAATACTCAAACAATCACAATAGCTCTTTCGAGATGAACATACATTAGCCAATCTTTGAATCTTCAAAGAATTTCTAGATGATCCTAACTAGCAATGGTCTAAGTTTCATTAGATGTTGTTTCAGGTTCCTTACTTGCATAGAAGGATCAAGCATTGTGATGGAAAAATCACCAATAGAGGACCTCACATGACTTGCATGGAGTCCTTATTTACCAAAATCCAAGACTATGAAATGATTAGTATTGGTATGAACCATTTAGGAAGCCCTCAATCTTTGATCTATGCCACCCATTCCACTTGTGATATTTGTTAGCATTTAGATACCAAAGGGAAATCCTACGTGCAACAATATGAGAAGACAATGTTGTCTCCAAGGGTGAAAGCTATAGAAGGAGATGAAGAACACACCAACCCAATGGGATTGGGGTTGTAGTCAACCCAAGTACATAACTCATTATTTTCCAACAAAGCAAAAGTCATCTTTGATTCGTAATGTTTACCCAAGGTGCGACCAGTGCAGTGTCACACACATGGCATGACTACCCTGAACATCAAGTGACAACTTATAGTTAGGTTGATTTAGTAGGCATAGTAATATTTTCATCCAAAAAGGTAAAACCATTGATATCGATCCCAATGACAAAGTGCTTATACCACCTACCTATCTTAGGTCAGACTAATCACAAAGTGAGACCATGTCATTGAAGCTCTAATTGATAGAGGACTCTAAGGTAGAGTTGCCACATTTATAAACAAGTTGAGATGCATTAATCATTTCCTTCTCCAACCTAGTTTTATGATCATCTCTCTCTCTCTCTCTCTCTCTCTCTCTCTCTCTCTCTCTCTCTCTCTCTCTCTCTCTCTCTCTCTCTCTCTCTCTCTCTCTCTCTCTCTCTCTCTCTCTCTCTCTCTCTCTCTCTCTCTCTCTCTCTCTCTCTCTCTCTCTCTCTCTCTCTCTCTCTCTCTCTCCCCAAGTTCATTGAAAGCCTACATGAGTTTTGTTTAGGCATTCTTCTCAAAGTCTCCCCACTCATTAAAAGCCTATATGATTTTTGTTTAGCCATTCTTTAGAGAGAGAGAGAGAGAGAGAGAGAGAGAGAGAGAGAGAGAGTATATTAACGTCTCTAAAAGGCCAATGTGGCCTATGAGACCAAAGCAGTACATACAATGATGGTGTGTTTCTCATCTAGAACGAGCAAAAAGATGAAAAACATGCCTATAAGACTGAAAAGGAAATGAAATGAAATAGTGTCCCATAAAAGGGAAACATGTCAGTGATCTGAAAGTGAGAGTAGAGAAAGGAAAACTCTCCATCAATGATATGTCTGTTCTCTAGGGAAGTGTATCTCTGCATAACTAAGGCGTCTTGGCATCTGTCTCCTGTGGCGCTCAATGATGGCTTTAATTTTTCTGTGGTGTGGATGTCTAGGCCTTCGTCCGGGTGGACGTGGGCGCCTAGACCGGCTAAGTGCCACTGCTCTATCCAAAGGGACACCTACAGAAGATGAGGTCCAATGATGATGTACTCCTGTAGGTTGTGTGGCAGTAGTAGTGGTATCTGCCATACTCTGTCGTGTATCCATGAAAAAGTCAGTGACTGCTCTCTGTCTATGTGAGCCGAGCTGTGGGGGCCTCCTACTCCGTAGAATTGTTGCTTTGCGCCTCTGGAGCTCCAAGAGGAAAAATCCCAAGCATCTCTGATCCTCATACTGCATGATCCGTCTCAGGGGTCCAAAACCCTCTCGAAACAGACAGTGGTATCTACCTCGTATGTCGTAATATACAGTGCATCGGCAGATGTAGTGTTCCTCTGTCTCTGGCTCTCTGTCGCATAGTGGGCATATGCGTTCTTCTATCTGTATACCCTCCCATCTGCCTGTCTCAATCCTCAGGTGGTGGGATGAGGTGCGGATCTGACCAATAGCTGTGCGTAGTCCATGAGGTAGCTGTGTGTCCATGTAATTGGGTCGGGTGATGAAACCATCCTCAGATACCTAGAGGAAGTGGGTCTGGTAGTGTGCCATCACACAGAGAGAGAGAGAGAGAGAGAGAGAGAGAGAGAGAGAGAGAGAGAGTGTGTGTGTGTGTGTGTGTGTGTGTGTGTGTGTGAAAAATCCACTTTAGGAGTGCCATCGCCACAAACATGAAACTAACTACTAAAGTTATATAGTTACTAAATACATCATGACCCTAAAGTAGTTCAATGCTTAGGCTTTGTAAACTCTTATGTGAGTGCTTTTTCATCTCAGTAACCTACCTATTCTCCCTCCTTTCTAGCCACATTTATCTTAATAATTTCACTTGGTTGTGCTTTGATTTGTGCTTGTGTAAGTCTATCCACACTCCACATTGTAGTTCTCGTGAAATATCTTAATTGCTTTAATACTTTGACTTTATCTTGCATGTTTTCAAAATCCAAAATTTTTGGATTATTTTCTTGTGTGGTGCTTTTTCACGGCATCATCCAATTGAACCCTTATGTTTTTTATTGTGTGGTGTTTTTTCATGGCATCATCCAATTGAATCCTTATGTTTTTGGAATTAGCCTTGACCTCTAGCCTATATGACTATGAACATCCTTGGTAGTCCTCATCACCTATTTCCTCTTGTGTTTCTTTGTGTGATTCATTAGGAAGGCTTCCTACACGTGTGTGGATACAATCTTATTTTGTAATGTAGCTTCACTAACTAATAAAAAGATAGTATCCATCATACTTTGTTATTTGCCTCCTTCCTTATTTTGAGTTCCTTCTATACTTCCTTTTGCATGTTAGTTGTTATGTCATTGACTTCATCTTCAATGTTCTTATTATCTAATCCTACCTCTAAACCAAGTTTTCCTTTAGCTCCTCCAAGCAAGTAAGCCTTTACTATCAAGCAATTATGTATATATAATTTGATTGGATTGATAAACAGTTGTGATTAAAATGAATAAAGGTGTTGCATCTTCAACATGAGGTGGAAAAGGAGCATAGAATACCAATTTAGACCTTTGAATGACTCTACATTGCATGTAAGGAAGATCTACCTTAGCTTTGAATCACCCATAAGGAAGATTTGCCTTACCCTCAAATCACCCACCATAAGCTTATTGTTTGATCTCACACTTTAGTCATCAATCTTGCAGTCATAGTGGCATATTTAGACCACAATGATACAAAAGCACATCATAAACTTGCATTCATAATCAAAACAATCCCCCTCCCTCTCTCCCTCTCTCTCAACTAACACCCAACCACTAAGTTCATGCTAGAACATTTTCCTAAAACCTTCATTATCGATAGCTTTTGTCACCCTAGAAAAAGTTTTACTCCAATCTTCATTATTGACACATTTTGTAGCCCTAACCAACTTTCCTTTTCCTTCAATGTATTTGCACTTTTCTTGAAAATATCTTAAAATCTAAGTGGTCGAGAAAAACAACAACAAGAATGCAATTCCTTTCAAGATCAATGACCTATTGCCTTCATAACTACATTCCTTGGACAATGCATTTGCACTTTCCTTCAATATATTGTAAAAGACAAGTTGCAAAGGAAATAAACAACAACACCTTGCCAAGATCAATACCTATTTCTTGTAGAATTACAAGAATGCAATTCCCCTAATCAAGATACTATCTTTCTAAAGAATTATAATATATTTTTCACACCTCTGAGGTCAAGGATTTTGAGACCTGAAAAATCAAGCAAGATCTAATGCTCATGTTGTCCAAGGTAGTTCCAATTAAGAACAAAGGCACCTTTGAGGGTTCAAGAGGCAACCAAATTCAACAATTGAATGCCTAGATAAACTTCATGGATCAAGAGTTCATGGAGCTAGTCTTAATGTAGTTGAAGGCTTACTAATTTAAAAGCTCACACATCAAAAAGTATGAGTTGCTAGAAGAAGGATAAAAATCATGATATTTCAACAAATAACCCTTCTACAATGAGTTGAATCCAAATCCAAAGTATCCAAACAAATAGACAAAAAATTTGGGTTGAAGATGTTGAGATGGCAAGCTCAACACGTACGAACATTGATGATGGACCGGCTAGCTAGATGGGTCCGCATATCTACACTTAGCACATCAATGTTCACTATGATTCTCACATGGCCATTGACTTATCACTCATTATATGTAGTTTGTTACACCTACCTACAACTGGCATAGATATAGCACCAGTCAATTCATATAGTCAGTTATGTACTCTTTCACTTAATATGCCACTTTCCTTTATGTTGGATCTTATCTATACTTTATGTACATTGTATTGTGTGTGGAAGAAGAAAGAGAAACCAACAAGAAAATGTTTTGGCATCCATCTCTCTTCTTGTATTCTTGAGTGAGCTTCCTCTTATGTGTGTGGTGTGTGTTTGCACAGCAGCTCAAGCAAGTCCTCCCACCACACGATTCTTGATATGATATCAGAGCGGTACCACTGACAGAGGCCGGTTTTGAAGGCTACATTAAAGAAGAAGAAGCAAGGATTCAAGAAAGCAACCAACCAATAAGAAACTCTCCCATTATTCCACTCTTTTTCTTGGATAGTGCCTATGGAGACAGCGGAAGCAAGGCAGAGTGAAAATCTCAAATTGCTGTGAGATTTGGTGTGTGAGCTTGCTGATTTTTTGGGCATTTGAGGCCATTTCGAGCCTCGTTTTAGAGCTACAAGGTTGCAAACAGTAGTTTCACAATATACGACTATTTTGGCTATATCGAGCGAAAGTAGATGCACATGTTGCAGATTTCGAATACGTAATTTTTGAGGTATTTTCCAAGAAGCAAACATAAGTTTTATTTGCAAAGAGGTTGCAGGTTACATGTACTATTGAGCAATCAATGAAAAAGGTTGCTTGATGTATTGATGTGAACTTATTGTGAAAGGTTGTAGAAGACTTGCTTTGCTATTTTGTATCATTTTTGTGATAATGACAGAGAATAATGGAAATCCCATCATTGAGGAGCTGGACAAGAACAACTACCCTTCATGGAAGTTAAGTGTGACAAACTTCCTCATTGGAAAGGGCCTTTATGAGTTCATTTCAGATGAAGAAGAGGAGCCATAGCTGAGTATCCCTACAACTTTGCAGATGAATTAAAGGCGTGAAAAGAATTGAATGCAAAAGACAAAAAGGTGATATATTGGCTAGCTATAGTGATTGATAATACTATGTTGGGACATATCAAGAATGTAGAAGCTTCACATACAGCTCGGATAATTTTTGAGAAGATGTTTTTAATAAATATAAATGCATGAAAGATTCAACTCAAGCAAGAGTTGAATACCTTGAAGAAAGGAAAAATATATGTCAATGAGTATGTTTTAAAGGTGAGGAGCATTGCACATGCTTCAACGGTGATTGATACAATGCTTATGATGATTTGCTTTGATCTATTTTGGGTGGCCTTAATAATAAGAAAAAAGACTTGGAAATCATTTGTCACTTCTATATATGTAAGAAAACCATTTCCAAACTTTGATGAGTTTGTCTCTCTCATGATTATCGAAGAGATCAATATGTAGAGTGACTTATCTAACAAAAACGGTGAACAAGTCCAAGCATTTTACTCAAGTTCAAGAAGGGAACATGGGAGATCCTCTTCGAGAGACCATGGTATGGGACGTGTTGGTGATAACTAACAAAACAGTTTAAATCAACAATTTAGTGAAATGCAAATTTCAGGAGGCCATGGAAATTATAGAGGCAAGCAAGACTCTAGAGAAAGAGGTGAATGGTAAAACAAATGTTCTAAAAATCATGCTATTGTTTGCTATTATTGTGGCGAATCATGTCATATTACAACCCATTATTATGCTAAAAAGAATTATATTCGCAGTGGTAAATTGCAAGGAAACTATGGCGTCGTCTTCACGATAGAATAAAGAAAATTTTGAGTGTCTATTTATTATGCAACATATAATGAATGTTGTTATAGAAAAGAGGCCACATAATGATGTATGCTATGTCGATTCAAGTGCATATGATCATATGACTAGTCATGTTGAATGGCTTAGAGAGCTGTATGACTTACAAAGTCCAAGTTATGTGCAGACAGGTGATGATTCATACCACCCAATTTCACACACTGAAAAAGTTTCCTTGTCCTTGCATGATGGCGAGACAAAGATTTTGTCAGATGTATTACATATGCCATCAATCATAAAGAATTTAGTGTCTGTTGGCCAAATGGTAGAGCAAGGGTTGCATATTTGATTTAAGTACAGGTTGGTCGCAAAAGGAAGTAGAGTTGGCTATATGTTCACTTTAGATGTTGGAATTCTTGCAATGAATACTACTATATATGCTGAAGAAAAAGGAGTGGTTGCAAACATTGAAATATGGTATAAATGTATTAGATATGCAAATGTGCAAAGGTTGAAATCAATGCAGTCCAAAGGATTGGTTACAAGGTTACTTGCTTTTAGAGTTGCAGAATTTCATAAAGTGTGTGAAGCATGCCAATATGGTAACTAAGCAAGACAACCCTTTTTGCATAACAAAGATGTGAGCAAAAATATACTTCACATTGTGTATATAGATGTTTGGAAGCCTACATAGAATGTATCTCTTGGTGGTAGCAAATACTTTGTTACGTTTATTGATGATTGTTCAAGGAAGCTATGGGTGTATTTCATAAAGAAAAGGAGTAATGTATTTGAGCATTTCAAATCTTTCAAGGTGGTTGTTAAAACAGAAATAAGCTTGAAAGTTAAGTGCTTAAGATCAAATGCAGAGAGAGAGTACATCTCTAATGAGTTTAGTGGCTTCTTGAGGTCTCATGGGATAAAGAGACACTTTAGTTGCATGTATACCCCACAACAAAATGGGGTTGCAGAGAGGAAAAATAAGCATATTGCAAAAGTTGCCCAAGCATTGATGACTAAAAAGAATATGTCCAAAAGAATTTGGTCTAAAGTTGTTCATAATCTTGTCTATATTGTAAGAAAAACTCTCAAAGTTGCAATTTATGGAATGACCCCCAAATAATACTTTATGGGCAAGAAGCCTAATGTGTCACACTTAAAAGTATTCCGTTGTATTGCATATATTCATGGGCCAAATGAGCTATGAAATAAGCTTGATCCAAAGGCTAAAAATTGTGTTTTTATTGAAGAGTAGAAAGGGTATTGTTGTTATAAAATGTTATCACAAGTGAGTTGAGAGTGAGCAAGAAGGTTATTTTTTATGAGATGAGCAATTAGTATGCATCTATTAGTGATATATTAGATGATGATAATGATCATGAAAGCTATGTGCAAAAAGAAAAGCAAGAATCAAGGAGTCTTAGTGGACCAAAAACATCATCTAGTACTACACTTACAATTAGTTCTTGGTCTGGGAGACTAGGGAGTAACCCCACACCTTTAGGTGGATCTACAAGTGTTGTAGGTAAAGACCGAGGAAAAAAGAAAGTGTTTAATGGTAATGATACATCTACTAGTCATTTGAGATTTGATGGGGATTCTAGTGGTTCAAAGAGTTTGAATAATGAGCTTGGTATTCCTTCAGTCATCAAGACACCAAGTGTATAGAGAGCACATAGTAATGTCAAGGCTCCACTAAGTGATCTAGCGATACACAGGTTTAACAGTGTTAGATATCCTTTTAAAAGATTTGGTTTTGAAGGTTATACCACTCACCATTATACTTATATAGTGAAGGTAGTTGAGGATGTGGAGCCCACTTGTTTTAAGGATGTTGAGCCCACTACAATCGATGAGGAGATAACTGCATTAGAATCCAATAAAACTTGGGATTTGGTATCCTTGCCTATGGGCAAGAAATCTAGTAGCAGTAAGTGGGTTTACAAAGTCAAGCATAATGCAGATGGTTCGGTTAGCAAATATAAGGATAGGCTGGTTGTCAAAGGCTATGCTCAAACATATGGCATAGATTATGAAGAGACATTTATTCTACTTGCTAGGATAACAACTGTTAGATGCGTGATCGCTTTGGTAGTAGCCAAAGATTGGAGTTTGCAACAAATGGATATTAAGAATGCCTTCTCGCATGATGAATTGCAAGAAAATATGTATATGGAACAACCATTAGGTTATAAGGATGTAGAGTATCCCACATATGTATAGAACAGTTACATAGAGCAGCAAAAAGCAATCTACAATTGATTTATCCAGTACAAAGGTTGAGTATAGAGAAGCTCTTATGACAGTATGTGAGATAGTATGGCTGCAATAGTTATTGGATGACTTGGATGTGCAAGGAGATAGTCCAGCTCTCATTCACTGTGACAACACGAGTAGTATACAGCTAGCTAAGAACCCAGTGTTTCTTGCTAAGGCAAAACACGTTGAGATACACTACCACTTTGTGAGAGAGAAGATACTTACAAGAGAGATTGACTTGGTATATGTCAACACACAAGATCAGATACTTGACATTTTCACAAAGACATTGGATGTAGAGAAGCTTCAAAAGTTTTGAAGCTTAGTTAGAGTTGTAGAGATATAATTGAGCTTGAGAAGTGTTGAGATAGCAAGCTCAACACGTACAGACATCGATGATGGATCGCCAAGCTAGATGAATCCACACATCTACACTTAGCACGTTGATGGTCATTATGATCCTCACATGGCCACTAGCTTATCACGTATTATATTTAGTTTGTTACACCTACATACAACTAATATAGATATAGCGCTAGTCGATTAGTATGATTAGTTATGCATTGTTTGACTCAATAGGTCACTTTTCTTTATATTCTATCTTATTTATACTTTATGTGCATTGTATTGTGTATAGAAGAAGATACTAGTAAGAAAACGTTTTGGTCTCCATCTCTCTTTTTGTGTTTTTTAGTGAGCTTCATCTTGTGTATAGTATGTGTGTGGCACAATAACTCAAGCAAGTACCCCCACCATGCGATTCTTGACAGAAGAAGGGCATGATTAATGCACATCAACTTATATAAAGTTATGGCAACTTTAGCTTAGACTCTGTGTTTTCACCTATTTTTTTATCATCAATGTATCAATGTGGACTTCTCAAACATATCCACTGTGGCATCTACTCTCTTTATCAAATCCTTCTACTTAATTCTTAGAGCACTATAAAACATGGTAGGTGCATTCTAAAGCAAATCTAACAAGAGTGCACTTGTAGCACCTACATGAGTTGTATTTAGGCATTCTTGAGAGAGAGAGAGAGAGAGAGAGAGAGAGAGAGAGAGAGAGAGAGAGATTGTGTGTGAATCATAGAACCAGATCCTAGGTCCTTATAATCAATGCATCCACATGGAGAGTCTCGTACATATCCACTACAAAACTCACCACCTTTATCGTATCCTTCAGCTTAATTGTGAGAGGATTAGAAAGTTGGGTAGGCACATTTCATAGCAAATCTAACTACTAATTGGTGCACTTTTAGCACATATAATCCTACACTTTTCTAAACTTAAAAAATATATTCAACACTTTGAAAAAAATTTGCAATGCAATTACACCATTAGGATGAGAGAACAACTACATCTTAAACAATCTGAATGAAATTGTCATCTAAGTTCTACCTTCTTCCCATGCTTGTACAAAGCCTTTCCCACTTCCCTACACAATTGTCAATTCAATGTATCATATTTTATCACAACCCATGACACTTTTCTTAGCCTCCATGATATCAATTAAGTAAAGACACTAGAAATTCTACATGGAGCACAAGTAAAATTGTTAAAACTCATAAAGCCTAAAAGACACAATCTAACATAAGTGCTTTAGTTTGCAAATCCCTTTAGTCCAATGTAAAACAAAGGAGGAAAGATTAGTTTAGATCATCCAAATGCTCTCAAATTCCCATCTATGTGAAACAATAGGCTATCCACCAATGCATTCACATTCGCATGAGAATGGTTCAATACTATAAGACACCAAATACTCTCAAATTCCCATCTATGTGAAACAATAGGCTATCCACCAATGCATTCACATTTGCATGAGAATGGTTCAATACTATAAGACACCAAATACCATCCACAAGTTGTGCCATGTAGAATATTTACTTAATTTTAAATTGTAAAACTATAGGCAAATTTAAGTCCTCTATAAACTTTTACATCACCCAACATACAAGCACCACAACATGCTATCACTCAAATGTATTATCAAATTTTAGTCATCCATCAACAAACCACATTCATGTGACACATCACCATTTAACGACTCCTACCTCCTCATTTTATAAGCTATCAAGAAAGCAAGCATAACCCGCAACGACTCCTACCTCCTCATTTTATAAGCTATTGAGAAAGCAAGCATAACCCGCTCTTCTTCAATCATGACATTTACACCAAACGTTTTACCACTAACATTCAACCACTCAATCCGTGGCTTCAATTGCCCTCTTTATTTTTGAAGTACCACCATTTTCCCTTATACTTCATAAGATCCAATCTTTTTTTTTGAACCGAACCAAACAACTAGCTCAACTTTAAACCACAAAACTATAGTATACAAATTACTCCCTAACAATATGTATGTCCCCTGACAATCCTATACAAGACGATAATTTCAACCACACACGATGTTTGTGTCCATATATAGTTCAACTTGTAAAAAAGGAGACCACCCTCATCCATATGAGAGTTCTTCCGAGCAAACCTTTGCCATCTTGATCCTAATTATAAGCCTCTTTGCTCATTTTCACCATTAGGCCCAAATGGAACAAAGACAACATTCCTTTTCCCTATCAAACCTTAACTTCTTGTTAATGCCAACTTTTACCATACAAAGTTGCAACTTGACGACGTTGACAAAAAGGCAACATATAAACTAAGCATCCTTATAGGAGCCTATACAATTAAGAATCCAAAATCAAAACAAAGAAATCCTTACTAACAAAACTCTCCTCAAGCCTCTACACTTTAAAACTTCATTCACAAATCAACATAAGGTTGCAAGTCCTACTCAACTTCTTGTTAATGCCAACTTTTACCATACAAAGTTGCAACTTGCCGACATTGTGAGAATTACTACTAAGCCAAGCAAGTAAAGAGCAAAGAATCCACTCAAAATAGCATCTCTCATTAAAAAAGAGCAAACTAAGGCAACATATAAACTAAGCATCCTTATAGAAACCTATACAATTAAGAATCCAAAATCAAAGCAAAGAAATCCTTACTAACAAAACTCTCCTCAAGCTTCTACACTTTAAACCATCATTCACAAAGCAACATAAGGTTGCAAGTCCTAAGGTATTGGATACAAAGCTCTATGCACACAATGTCCATTGTCATGATTGGCCATTTAGACCCCTTCACTACCATAAAGCATGAGCAGACAACACTAGTACTGGAACAAGCACCGAACTCGTTCCATCTCCATATATGGCCTTGCTAATGGCACCAAACTCGTTCCATGTCCACAACCTAGCTAATGATACATTGTTAAAACATATATAAAACCATCTATGATTGGCATAGTATGACTATATTATGAAGATAGCACAACAAAAGCTCCATGACTTAAAAGATTAGACATTTGCAAGGTAGAATGTTATTAGTATTCAAAATGCTATGTTAACCACTAGAGATCTACAACTTCTTATAAATAAAACTTTGAATTTTCAAAGCAATGTTTTTCACTAATTAGCAACTCATCCACGAGGCATGCTATGATTGCATGGAATCAAGGACCTCAAGGATGAGAATTCCTAGTAATTATCAAGCAATCAAACTTTGTATTTATTATGACCAAAAAGGAAGAGCATGTAGTTGAGTAGAGCTTCTACAATGACATAAGGCGCAAATGATCATGCCCACTCCATCATTAATTAGAGGTTATTTCAATAGGAAACTAGGATGCTTTAAAAATGAGAGCTGAAATTCATGTTTGAGTGCTTCAGACATGTTTCATTCCATTGCTCCATTCAGAAGGGAACTATATTTAATGCCAAAACCATCAACTACCCAACCATGACAATAATTCCAGTAACTGATACTGCAACTATACTTGCAAGTTCTTAGGTGGAGAAACTCATAAGGTTCTTTGCTAGAGTTTGGCTGTAGATACAGGTAGGCTCCCACATTTGTTAATATTTATTCATGCCACAATACTACATGTTCAGGTGTGTCCATATGCCATGAAGTTTCATGATATCGAGCTCAAAAACTCAGAAGGTTCTTTGCTACAATTTGGCTGTAGATACAGGTAGGCTCCCACATTTGTTAATATTTATTCCTGCCACAATACTACACGTTCAGGTGTGTCCATATGCCATGAAGTTTCATGATATCGAGCTCAAAAAGTCCTCAATGAGCATACCAGCCTATTGCATTGGCAAAGACTCTTTCAAAGAATTAAAAATGCACATGAGGGAACAACTTTGCTTTCACGGCAGATTTTCACTTGTCTGCACTGCAAATGTAATCAAATAAGGGAAGCTCGCCCTCACAGAATCTCGGGTATTCAAAACAGCATAAAGGATTCCTGCATTCAGAACAGTTGCCAGGGAAGCAAGCATGCAAGGGAAGCAAACACACAAGGGAAGAAAACATGGAGACCACTTGGTCATTGTCATCACGGCAGCACACTTTGCCTCGCCTTTAAAAAAAACCATAGTTTGCAAGCTTCATGACACACAGCACATACTGTTTGAAAGATTTCATTGCTATTCAGTGAATCAACTCTGAAAATGATTTCTGCTTGTGCTTTGTTTACATATTCCTTTTATATAGGGATGAGCATCCTTCACATGTGATCCATGCTACTTCCTTCATTCATTACTGAACTGAAAACACAAGTAGCTTCTATTTTCACTATCATGTCACCTTTCTACAGCCTGGTGTATAGCTGTGTAACTTTATCCACACAGTTGAAAAGACTGCCATGACCATAGATGTACAGGCTTCAGAGAGTATCAACTCACAAGTTTTACATCTATCTCATCCCAAAGCTCACATTCCAATTACAGGCAGCAGTCATCCATCTAAAGAAAGAGCAATGCTTGTGCAAAGTGAACAAGCCGAAACTCAATTACAGCATGGCCGATATGTCTGGATGAACCTTACTTGATGATGATGTGTGTTAGACATGCTGTCCTTTGGACGCCCATGGGAACATTTTTCCTTTGCATCACACGAATGAACTGTACAAGCAAGGTGGCTCCAGAACAGAAATGCCTTGTTGATGTTATACGCCCCGCATACTCTGGCACTGATACTTATATTTGCAATACTGGCAGATGTGTGTATGTGTGTGTAAGGGTATATTGAAGATACTGTAACGTAGGCCGAAGGCTGCTTTGAGACACGCTTGCAAACCATTTCACCCTATCTGTACAATCAGAATAGATCAGTGAAGGATAAATCAATATGTAGCAAAAAAGGCTGTGTTGATGCAACCATTGCACTGGATACCTTGTAAATCAACCAAGAACATTCTTGAGAAGCTCTAAAGACTTCATCAGCAGCACCTTCGAGGTATGCCAACTTCCTAGGCAGCCATACAAGTTTAACCCCATTTCAAAACATGAAAGATAGCATGTTTTCACTTCTCAGTTTACAGCACTCCAGAGTTTCTGGCTGTCGCTTACATACTCTTGTACTTCATTGACCAAGCTGCTGTTTCCAAAACCCAGTTACTCATCCATATCCGAATCATCAAAATCTCCTCCTTTCCTCCCATTAGACTTATCACTGGTATAGCCTTCCAGTCCTTGATTCTCCTCATCACTGGCACCAAAAGCCTCTACATCTTCATCACGTGCTCTTGCAGAATCAAAGCCTGTGGCTCCATCCTCCTCTTCAGATTCAGACAAAGCCTGCCGTTTTCTAGATTTCTTAGGAGTATCTTCAGCAACCTGCAAAACAGTCAAGATCTCACTTCATGAGAAAATATACAGGACTGTTTAGATTAGTATCTTCCAATTATGCAAGTCACATGCAAGGCTGCACCTCCTCCTCATCCGTATCCTCCAGCCCAGCAGCTGCAAGAGCATTTTGAGCACCACCTTTCTCATCATCAGATGATTCCTGTATGAAGTTTCCATCATCCTCAAGCTCCTGTTCTGAGTGGCCTTTCTGTTTCTTCTCCCTCTTCCTTTTCTTCTTCTCTTTCTTGTCCTTCTTTTTATCAGACACACCACCATCCTCTTCATTTTCATCTGTCTGAAACTTCTCCCGGTTCTTTACCCTCCAATTTTCCTGCAACATGAAAAAGGAACAAATCCTCTCTAAGTGGATAACAAAAACTATCAGCAAAATGAACACATTTATAACTGACCATTGACTATACCTTGAGACGTTCGAAATTCTCCTGTTCTTCAAGTAGCCTTCGTAATTCATCTTCTTTGTTTCTTCGTTCCATCTGCTTGCATCCCACATTCTCTCTCTCTCTCTCTCTCTCTCTCTCTCTCTCTCTCTCTCTCTCTCTCTCTCTCTCTCTCTCTCTCTCTCTCTCTCTCTCTCTCTCTCTCGTGACGAAGTGTTAATCAATGTATGAAAAATTTTGCATCAGGCCTTCAAGCCAACCAGACAGAATGGCAACAACTGTAATGAATCCAAAAGGCCAATAGAACAACACATTGCATGAACAGAAACTCTCTGAAAAGCTGTCAAACACCAATTCATAGGAACCAATGGGATAATCAAGATGGAACAACAGGGGTGGACCAAACAATATCCATACATGGAGCAACCACCTCTCCAATAATGAAGCCAGCTGAAATCTTAGACGAAATCTGCCATAAAAGCAAGCCTCACACTCGTCCCACATGGCCGTGGATACCTGATGCCAGATTAAGTATAAAAGCATTTCCAATCCACCAGATGTGCCAAAGACCAGCCCATCATATGAAGTGAAAAAGGCAAGGATGATGAGACTGCAACCTAGCCATGGAAGGCATCTTGCCAAGGGCCCAAGAACGGACAAGTATTCTTTGACCTGTCAATGAGGTCCACACTCTGGAAATGAAGTCCCAAATTTGTTTGGCAACCGGGCAAGAAAAGAGAAGATGAACCGATGGGATTGGCACCAAAGACCAGCCCATCGCATGAAGTGAAAGAGGCAAGCATGATGAGACTGCAACCTAGCCATGAAAGGGACCCAAGAGCGGCAAGTATTCTTTGACCTGTCAACAAGGTCCGCAATCTAAAAATGAGAAGATGAACCGGTGCCTCATCACAATCGGGCAAGAAATGAGAAGATGAACCGATGCCTCATCACAAGTACGAAAGATACATCTGCCTCAAAATATCTTTCGGACCTACAGCACATTGCCTATGGTCAAACCCCCAATGAGACGCCTCTAGAGAAAAACTTTCCCTTGATAGGGAAGCTTTGACTCTGTAAGTGAAGCAGGCAATCACGCTACTTAGCTGTAGTATCACAAACATACCAAAGTTTGTTAGCTTTTTCAGTAATCCACCTCTTATCCTCCACCATTTTGTGGTAAATCTGATTAGTTGACTGCTTTAGAAAGTGATGGGTTTTGACAAAAGCCCAATCCAAACAGGGCAATAAGGGTAAAGAAGCTGGTAAGGGGGGGTGCCTCCAAATCCAGTCCCCTCCAAGGTCGTCTAGTGCAGTCTATAACCTCCTAGTATTCAAAAATACTAGCGAATTGTGTTAATAATCTCTACCCACCACAAAGAAGCCACATTGTGGATGACAATGCTTGCTAATATTATAGAAGTTACTTGCCACAACAATGAGCCTCTCCTACAACAAATAGGAAAAGTCAAGGATGAAAGCATTTCTAGTACACCACATGTGCCAAAGTTCAATCCAACCAAAAAAATGAAACAAATGAGAATGTCGCGGTTGGAACGTGTCAAATTGTCAATCTAGGGTTATCTTCCCAACACTCATGTGCGACTAGAAATTTGTTGGGATGCCACTAAGTCTAAACCCTAGAAATAAAATCCAAATCTGTCTAGCAACTAAACAAGAAACAAAAAGATGAGATGCATTTTCCACATATGTAGTGCAAAATACACAATGGCCACTAGCAATTTTGCATTCCCCTTCCCCCCTCCCCCCTCCCCCCCCCCAAAAAAAGGATTTTGCATTAAATAATATAGAAATTTTCAAAGGGCCTTCTCTTCAACCAAGGACTATCAAAGATAGGTTGAAAACTGCACAACATGCCACAAGGCTACTAGGAAAAGAAAAGCAGATCATGGAGTGGGCACCAAAGGAGTGGAACGCATGATCTTTGTGAGCACACACGTGTGAGAGACTGCGTGTAGATGCCCTATGTGTTTCAACACGTTGCATGTAGATCTCTACATGCATTCACACATGTGCGAACAAGGGTTTGCATGTAGATGTCATGTGCTTCAACACACTGCATGTGGATGTCCTCTGTGTGTAGGATCTGAAATCCTAATTTCTTAGGGTTTTTCCAATTCGAAACCCTAATTTCAGGCTGTTTTCCTGTTCATAACCTTAAAAGCAACCTGCTTTTTGACTTTTGCTGTTTGCAACCATAAATATAACTTGCTTTTCTGCTCGGCATGCTACATTAACCCTAAAAACGGCCTGTTCTCCATGTTTGAATCCATAAACAGGCTGTAAGGCAGTTCCAAAAAAAAGTAAGATGTAAAGAAACGGTATGGCAAACATAGAGAAAACACAAAGTGTGTGACAATACACAGAACACAATCTATAGAATCTGAATAAGAATGGATAAATGAGAATATGGATGACACAATCAACAGGCCCAAAACCTTCATGTGTCAAGGACTAGGCAAAGGTGTCAGAGTGCATAGTACTTGCAATGGATCCTGAAACACAGCAGCAGCAGTCCCCCAGAGACTGATAGTCTCATTTGAAGATGGCAGAGAAAACATAGGTGCAATCATTATAATGATTATGTTGCGCATATGACAGCTGGGCAGCACAACCTGAATGCTCCAGATCAGGTCGCCAGCAGGTCTACTCGGCTAGTGTGCAGCCCATTGGCCTGGAACAGTGACTATACAGCAAGGGTGGCCTATCCACCAGCTTTGAGTGATGATCAACCTCCAAAACGCAAACTGCAGCAGGTAATGGCAGGCTAGGCAGCAGCTGGAAAGCAGTCCGATGTATACCACTAATGGCGATGTCTTCCAAATGAGCAGCAGACTCAGATGGACAAGCAGTAGCTCAAGTTAGGGTGTTGATGTACTCCACTAATGGCGATGTCTTCCAAATGAGCAGCAGACTCAGATGGACAAGCAGCAGTTCAAGTTAGGCTATGGATAGCAGTCCAAGGACTGAGTGTATGAATGATCACAGATAAAACGCAAACTGCAGCAGGTAATGGCAGGCTAGGCAGCAGCTGGAAAGCAGTCCGATGTACACCACTAATGGCGATGTCTTCCAAATGAGCAGGAGACTCAGATGGACAAGCAGTAGCTCAAGTTAGGGTGTTGATGTACTCCACTAATGGCGATGTCTTCCAAATGAGCAGCAGACTCAGATGGACAAGCAGCAGCTCAAGTTAGGCTATGGATAGCAGTCCAAGGACTGAGTGTATGAATGATCACAGATAAAAGGATGCACTAACAAGTAACTCTGTATATAGAGGATTTTGGTGCATTTGTCAACTAACAATGTCATGTCTACATTAAATTTGTTTCAGGTTTTAACTTTCGAAGATGGAAAGAAAGGAGAAAGCTGAATGGGATCATGTTACTGTTCTCAAAACAGTTGAAAAAGGGCAGAATACATGTAAATGCAAACATTGTGGACACACTTGAGATGGTGGCCCGCTATGCATAAGGGCACATATTTTGGGATTGATAGCTCTTGGTGTGGAAAAGTACACTGCAGCACTACAAAGTGAAAAGGGTGTATGTTGCAGATTAAAGGTGGGTGTTGAAGTGCAAGACTCCATTGCAAACATTGATGCAGCTATGTCACTTTTGGGAGATGCGTCTTGTGTAATGGCTCTCGTAATGTAGATGCAAGTGTTACTATTGGGCAACTTGGGCAATCAAGCTCTCAAGAGCATGTGAGTTTTCAATTTAAAAAAGTGGCCAAATCATAGGGTGCTTTGGCAAAAGCATGGGATTTGCAAGCACAAAAGGAGGCAAACATTGTTGTTCATCACTTCTTTTATACAAAGTATATCCCACTTTGGAAAGCAAAGAGTCCGTATTTTCTTGGCATGCTAAAGGCAGTTGGGGAAGTGGGTCAAAGCTATAGACCACCTTCATATAACAACCTACACACGAAGGACATTGTGAAGGAGGTTAAATGCATTGACCAAGAGTTGCCTGATATTAGGGAGAAATAGAAGAGAGAGCCATTGTTTGTGATGGATGGTCAAATGCAAGGCGCATCCCTATTATAAAGGTTATGGCTACATCTGTTTATGGTTCAATTTTTTAAAAAGATGTTAATACAGGTGGAGAATACAAGTCTAGGGAGCTCATCTTTGGCATCTTAAAAGATGCAATCCTTGATATTTGGGCCAGATTATGCGGTGCAAGTATGTATGGATAATGCAACTAATTGTATGAGGGTTGGTGACTTGATTATATTAGGAAGAAATAGAAGAGATAGTCATTGTTCGTGATGGATGGTCAGATGCAAGGTGAAGGCCTATTATAAAAGTTATGGCTACATTGGTTTAGGGTTCAATTTTTAAAAAGTTGTTGATACAAGTAAAGAATACAAGTCTCATGAGTTCATCTTTAGCATCTTGAAAGATGCAATCCTTGATATTTGGGCCAAATTATGTGATGCAAGTATGTATGGATAATGCAACTAATTGTATGAGGGCTGATGATTTGATTGACCAAGAGAGGTCTAACATCTTTTTTACTAGAGGTACATACCATTGCTTGGATCTTCTTTTAGAAGATATTGGAAAGCTTGCTTGGATTGCCCACGTGCTAACTAAAGCAAATAAAGTTATCACATTTGTTATACGTAAGCATACAATATTGACATTTGTATCACCAACTCAGCCAAAAAGAATTATTAAAGCCATCAATTGCACGTTTTCCTTACATGTTTATTACATTAGTGAACTTGTTGGATGAGAGATGCTACAATGGCTTGCGTCGTATAGTTGTTAGTGATACTTGGGCAAGAAAGAAAGCTTCATGTACATTGAAGGGAATGGAAGTAGCTGAGATTGTTTTAGGAGCAAGTTTCTGGAATGATGCTAAAATGATAGTAAAGATTTGTGCATCCATTTTTAAAATCCTTGGTCTTACTAATAGAAAAGGAACCACTATGGGACTTTTGTACGAGATAACTAATCAAATGATAGAGAAAATGTGTTCCTTGGAAGAAGTGACTAATTCTAGAGTGCAAGAGATCAAAGGGCTTTGTGTGGACAGATGGGATATAATGCATTCACCTTTACAAACTACAACCTTTGTATTGCATCCTATTTGGAGAGCCAAGAAACCTAATAATGACAGGGAGGTGCATGCAGGATGGATGAAAGTGATAGAAAGGTATACAAAATATGATGTGGATATGCAGGCTGTATTATGTGATGAGCTTGACATGTACAAGTCAGAATCAGGTGCATTTTCTCAGCCACTTGCAAGAGATGAGAAAAAAATACATCACGGTGTTAAATGATGGGAGACATTTGGGCCATGTGCACCCAAATTGCAGCAATTGGCTGTAAGGATACTTTCACAAGGGTCTTGGGCCACCCCTTTTGAGAGAAATTGGAGTATATTTTCACTTATTCAAACAAAGAGAAGGGATAAGTTACTTCCAAAATAGATAGACCAGCTTCTATACATTCATACAAGCCTTCGTCTCATCAACAAAGTTTAAGGAAAAAGGCTATGAAAAGACGGACACTACATTGGACATCCTCAATAAGGAGAAGGATGATGATAGATTGCTTGCATTGTAGCAAATACAAGAGGAAGAGGACATTGTAACCTCATTGTCACAGAGGGAGCACGCACTAGTGATGTTCCAAGAACTGGGAGGAGAAGGAGGTTGCACTCTTGAGAATAATGAAGATGATGAGTAGATCAGTTGGCACTTACTAGTTGCTTCTAGCTAGTCCCTGATGTCTAGTATCCATAAATTGTAGCCTATAGCCTTGTTCCAAACTAGTCACAACTCACTATAGTTTACTTTTAGTTGTTTCTTTTTGAGTTTTCAGTCTAGTATGCACTTCGCGTGCCTCTAGTGTCTATGACTATCTTGTAGGTTGTTGGCTTGATGTTAGTTCCTTCTATATTGACTCAAAAGTCTCAAACTTCAATATTCTAATTTGAGTTGTGCATTGTCCTCTTACTCTAGACATATCTTTTATTTTGAAATTAGCACATATTATCTATTATGATTTATCTCAAATTTTGTTTTGAAGATGCTTGTAAGTTTAGTACTTTTCTCATAATTTGTTAAAAATATATTTAACACAAATGTGCAAAAACTCAAACCCTGAAAGCAGAACTCAAAACTCAAACAAGTTGAAGAAGAAAGAAAGAACACAACTCTTAAGTGATTTACAACTATAAATGACTAAAGAGTGCCCAAGGACAGAGTAAGGAGGTGTCAAAGAGTGATGCCCACCGAAGATAGATTCATTAGGGTCACGTATAATTCAAGTTCAGGGTCTAAATCATACTCGTTTAATACTTTCATACACATTTGCATTAGACATTTATTTCACATATGAAAAAATTATGGGGTCAATGGCCACTCATGTGGGTCCCAATGCAAATAGAGCCTCTTGCCCAGCCACACAATCTAGAAACTCCCTCTTATTTAAAGGGACATTAAGGCAAAATTGCACCTCCAATCTCAGCTCATGCAATAAATCAGTTCCTACATTGTTTACCCCACTCATATGCCAATAAGGACATGCTTGAACGACCAAGCATGTAATCACCTCCATTTTGATGGGCGATCCATATTTACCTTATCCTGCCAATCACCACTAAGTGTCTTACTCTCTCTCCACCACGAGGTGCTTGTAAAGAAGAAGCCACATGCATACCAAGGGTCCAAGTCTACAAGCTTTGAAGGTTTGAGATTGGATGGCATGTAAGTTTTTTTTTTTTTTGAGAGAGAGAGAGAGAGAGAGAACAAAGAAAATTACATTAATGTATTGTGCAGGCCAAAACTAACCAAAAGGACAAATCGAGAACATCAATCATTATTTGTACATTTCACTTCACATGCCCAAACTAGCCTATAGAACAAATCGAAAACATCAATCACTATTTCTATATTTTACTTCACATGCCAAAGGAAAAAGTAAGCTTGAAAACTAAAGAAGAAAAAGTAAAACTACACTCTAAAATCAATCCTTACAAGATAAGAGTATAGTATATCGAAAGATCCATCTAGGCTTTACATATCATCACTTCCTTTCTACTTTGGATATCCAGAACTCCACAATGACAACTCTACCTCATCTATAAACCACCTATTTTCCATCTTCAAGTTTTGTATACTTTGGCAAATTCGTGTTTCATGTTCTTGAGGTGGGTGGATATGAGTTTATCTATCATCCGTATCTTGGTTCCTTTTAAGGATTTGCTTATCTTCTTTCCCTCTAGGCTCTTATCTTTTTTTGCAATGTTGTGTATAATTACTCCAAATGCTTTCCTTTGACCATGATTCAACAATCTCCAATATCGAAGAGGAGAATGACCCTACACACATTCCTGGGTGGGGCATTGAGCATATCTAACACTATGGACTATGTGGACAATGTGAAGAGTGAACTAAACTTTGCCATGGCCACTTTTAATCAAGTTGACATTGAAGGAAAGTTTAAAGTGATTAATAATGAGCTACTGAGAGGGAGGTTGAAAGCCCATCTACTCATGAAAAAGTATCATGATGATGATCTAAAGTGCATGACCCTTTGGATTGGTCCCTTCTCATACATCAAGTGGGGAATCTTACCCCACAACCAAAGACCAAGGAGCCAACAATAGAGAAATGCCACACATTGATATGGCCGAGCTTCCCAATTATATTGAAGAAGGGATAAAGAGACACAACAAGCAAAAGAGATGACACAAGGACAATGAGAAATGTACAAAAAGATGATCAATACATAGAGAACTCCAACACAAGAAGTGATAGAACTTCCATTGGATCTATCATACATTCCACAAGGACTAGGAGGAGAGGAGTGTTGTGCTAAGAATTGCTCTTAGCCACTTAAACAGCCCCAAAACATGCTGCCAGCCCTCCACTCTTCATTGAATCTCGTTTTTGCAGGTTTCAGGTGTTATCAGCTTGCTGCCCACACCTCGTTCGCGGAGGACATCTCAACCCTTGCTGTCCATCACTATTCCCTACAGTCTAGCACTTGTTTCCAGCCCTCCACACGCTGATTGCTGCTGTTTCCGCTTGGCGACTGACTACTGATCATCTGCACTGCTGTCGTACAACCCGCCACGTCAGCAAACTGCTGCGTTTGCAGGCCCCAGCTGCCACCGTGACAATTTTCTCTCATGCTGCAATCGCTGCAGTTTTTCTCTCCCAGCAGACTGTCCTGCCTGCGTTTTTAGTCTTTCTCTCACCTACTGCCTGCGTTTTTAGTCTTTCTCTCACCTGCTGCATGCGCTTTTAGTCTTTTTCTCTCCTGCACGCTGTCCTACCTGCGTTTTTAGTCTTTCTCTGCGTTTTTAGTCTCTCTCTCACCTCCTGCCTGCGTTTTTAGTCTCTTTCTCCTGCAGGTTGTCCTGCCTGCGTTTTTGGTCTTTCTGTCACCAGCTACTTGCATTTTTAGTCTTTTACTCTCCTCACTGTTGTCTACATCAGATCCAACTTCTCACTGTTGCGTTTACTGGTGTTCGACATCCGGAGGCTGCCTTGCTGCGATTCGGGATCCGTTCGGAGTACGACATACTCTCTTGCTCATTACCCCTTCCCTGATCCTTGAGATACAAGAGTTCGAGGTTCAGTATTCATTCACTGCATAGTGTGTTTGCTACATGAGCAGCGTACTATTAATAGTCATATCATTTCATTTATTCACTATGTTCATTCTCTCTAAGTTACCCTAACCCTAACCCTAACTGTGTTTCTTTATCAATTGTGCTTTGTCGTATGTTTTTTGTTTATGCTTTTGTGTTAGGGTATTTTCTTTACATGGTATCAGAGTATGGTACTCTCGGAGAAACCTAGGCCTTTGATCTAAGAGCTCTTCGCAAGAAGCAAAAACAACAGTAGGTTCAAATGACTTCGAACACATCAGCACCGATTCAGTCTCCAGAACAGCCAATGCCGAGAACCGAGCGAGAGTAGGCCGATCAGCTTGCTCTACAAAGTTCCGACATGGTGGAAGACACATCTGAGCATATGGAAGAAAAGATAGGCAAGCTGACCTCTGAAGAATATAAATTGATCATAGCCTATCGACGAAAGAAGATTAAGGAGCTCGACCGAAGGATTGCCCTTCAGGAAAAGCTTTTGAATCAAGGTATGAATGATTTTCACTCTTCAAATGTTGCGCGTAAGTCTGATGATGTTGCAAGGCCATCAAGACCTCCATCAGGGATGGGCCCCCTCTTCGAGAGCAAGATCCGGAGTATTTTCCATTTTTTCAGACTCTTCCGTTCTCTCTAGTACAAGGTAATTTTGATTCCTCTTTTGTGCCTTCTTCTTTTACCTCTTTTGTTTTACAATATACTCGTAGAGATCATGTGGAAGAAAGAGTCTAGTCTGTTGACTACAAAAAACGTCCTCTTGAGGACCAATTCTTGTATGTTAACACACATCGAGGGGATTATAAGAAAAAGTCACGTATCTCTTCTTCTACCCGCCCTTCTTTTCCGTCTACTTCACATAATCAGAATGAATTTGGTGTTCCTTTCACTTCATTACATGGTACATCATCATCTTCACAGTTTCATTTTCAATCTTTAAATGATAAAAATGAACAAAAAGAATTTGCACCTCATACACCTCACTTTCAAAACCCACCCATCCCATCACATTCTTCCGCTGCTTCACCACTTCCATTTACACCATTTACATTTCCATTTCAGACACCTCATGTTGCACCGCAAATCACACTCGGGGGTTATGGAACATAGGCACATCCTTTACCACCCCATCCTTCCCTCAACCGGGTGGTGTTCCACCTACCTCATACACACATTCAAGATCATTGCAGCCTCAATATCCCACTTAGTCTCTCCTTAGTGTAGATCAGTTGCCTCCACAGTTTGCCTAGTGGACCTTCTGGTCATCCTACTATGTCCCAGCCTCACTTTGGACAAGGCTACCATGTCCGAGTGTCTCCACCTACACCCACACCTTATGTAAACATTCATGTTCCAGTGCCTCCGCATCAATCGGCACTCATTGGACACTCACAGCCTACTTTTACCTACCCACCTTTTTCCTCTATCTCTTTCTCTTATCAGACACACCCACCTCCACCATCTTTCCCACCATCATCTTACACCACCTACTCAACACCTCATGGTTATAGCTCATATTCTACCAAGAATGCATTTAATGACAAGAGGGTCAAACTTTACTACTTGGTCGAATTTGATGAGACATGTCCTTGACTCACAGAACCTATGGGATCTTATGCAGGGGTTGGAATCCCAACTCAATCCCACATTTGTTCCATACGAGGTCGTCCGCTCATGGAAGGCTAGGAATGCCTCCGCTATTATCAAGCTGATGCAGGACTTATTGCTTGAGTTTCATTCTCAGCTTCAGCATTTTGACTTAGTGTCTGAGTGATGGGCACACTTGACTGACCGCTATGTGGCTTGGGATAGGACTCCTCGTATTAATCTTGATCGTGAGCTTCAGCTTTTCAAAATCACTGAACGGGATGACTTAAAAGTCAAGTTGACCGAGTATCGGCGTCTCCTCAATGAATTCTCCACTAGGGGACTCCCAAGTCCTCTGACGATGGGGTCACATTGTTCCTTAATAAACTCCCCAAGAAATACTTCAATTTTGTGGAAGGAATAGTTTCAAAGCCTACCATACCTACATTCTATGAATTTGAGTGTAAGTTGTTGCGTTACGTACGGTTGTTTGATCAGTTTCATATGAATTCCTCTTCAGAGGGGGCTCTTCTTGCTTATTCTCAGAAAGGGCAACAAGGCAAGGGCAAACCAAACCAAATCTCCACTCAAAATCCAAATCAAAATCAAACTCAAAAGCTAAATCAATTTGGGGATTCTCAAGGAAACTCCCAGTCACAACTTGAACCAGGGTGGCAGAATGTAACTAAAAAGAATGTCTCAGACCTCTGCCCCATAGTCGAGCAACCCCTAGCAAGGGAGGCAAGGTAATGGCAAGGGGCAGTTTAAAGATCAGACTCACACTGCCACCGCACAGTCATGTCAGTCGCGACAACGTTCTCAACTCCAGAGGGCTAGTCTGACTCGTCTGCAGAGGCTCACATCGTCTCCGTAGAGACATCCGATGCGAGTCTCATTCACATCTGTGAGTTGCCTCCTGACGAGGTTACTCCACAGACCCACTCGTCACAGCCAAGCACTTCAGCTCCAGTTTGGATTGTGGACAGTGGAGCTACACATCACATGACTCCTATAGAGGACATTTTCTGTACTCGAGCCCCTGCAGCCAGGCAGGTCCGTGTAGCAAACAACTCCTCGGTCAAGACCACTGTCCAAGTCCTTGACTCTCAGACTATTTTAGTCATTGCTCATAGTGAGGCATGGCCTAATGGCCTATACCACATGACTCATTTTCTCACCAAGCCAACTGTCGTGGGCTCCGTGTTCCATAACTTCCAGGCCTTAGCCACATCTCAAGAGTCTACACACAATGAGCATCTTTGATATTTTCGCTTAGGGCATCTTGGTTATGACTCACTTTATAAGTTGTCACACCGTGAGCTGGTTGAGGGCCTTCCACGCCTGAGGCTAGCTCGAGATGTCTATAAAGCCTGCCAGCTCGAGAAGTAGCACCGTACCCCAATTCCTCAACAGTCTACACATAGAGCTGAGGAGTCTCTTAGATTGATTCACGTTGATCTTTGCGGGCCGACATCTACTGCCGCTTTGAACGGCGCGCTGTACTTCTTTTTTATAATGGATGATCATTCTCAATACATGTCGGTGTACTTTCCCAAGTATAACTCAGATGCTTTCACATATTTTTCTACTTGGATGTTGCCGGTTCATAACCAGACTTGTCGTCGTTTCGGGTGTACGAGTGATAGTGGTGGTGAGTTTATCTCCCACGAGTTTTTCGAGTTTCTACAGAAGCATGGCATTTCTCGCCAGCTCACCTCTACCAACTCCCCCTCTCAGAATGGAGTCCTAGAGCGTAGGAACCGCACAGTCATGGAAATGGCACGCTCTATGCTGTTCGCAGTAGCGCTTCCTAAGCGCCTTTGGGTCGAGTCTATTAACATCTCCGTGTACATTCTCAACCGATGCCCAACTGCGGCTCTTTCTCAGAAGACCCCGTATGAGGTATTTTTTGGCTCTCGGCTTGTTATTTCCCACTTCAGAGTCTTCGGATGTCGTGCGTACACACACACGCGCCTGAGAACAAGATAGCTAAGCTTACCACTTCGAATCAAACACGGCCAATGGCCACGCCTCTTGATCTTACTGTCCACTTGTCCAAGCATACCCTAGGACAGGCCTTCGATGCCCACATCTATCATTCTGTTGTAGGAAAACTTCTTTGGTTAATTCACACTAGGCCAGATTTAGCTTGCTCAGTTAGCATACTGAATCAATATTTCACAGCACCTACGATATCACATTGGATTGCATATCCTCATGTGTTGCGTTATTTGCAATGTACTTTTTCTTATGGCTTGATATATGATTCTGGTTTATGTTTGCAGGGGTACACTGATTCTAATTAGACGGGAGATTTTAACATCCAGTGTTCCCATGGCACATAGCTCTTTACCTTGGGCACGGCTCCCATTTCTTGGTCCACCCGTAAGCAAGAGACGGTGGCTGCTTCCACGACCGAAGCTGAGTACCGGGCTCTCTTCGATGGCACCATCGAGGCCATCTATCTGAGGAGTTTACTGGCAGTCCTTCATTTTCCATGTGACTCTTCCACAGTTATCTACTGTGAGAACCAGAGTGTCATTGCCCTTACGGGAAATCCGATCATCACACCACAGACACTGCATGTGAGAGTCCACTTCCACTTTTCCCGAGAGCAGGTTGAGCTAGCACTATTCGCCTAGAGTTTGTGCCTTCATCAGATAATTTTGCAAATATCTTGACCAAAGCGGTTAATCGGTCGGTTCTTCAATACCTGCTACCCAGGATCGGCTTTGGGTACACCCTCCCCTACTTCTTCAGCTTGACGGGGAGAGGGTGCTTCCCTCTTGCTTTCCCTTCTAGTTTGAGAGGGGGCGGCTTCTACTCTTGATCGTGACAATGATGATGCTTACAGTTTTTAGACATTACATTCACTTATTCTTTTATATTGTATTATGGACATTTGTAACTTCATCCACACCGTTAGGATGACCTGATTGTAAAAGGGCACTTGGACAAGTGAACAATTCCCCTGCGAGGGCACTGTCCTAATGGCACCGTTGCATAGCATAGTGCATGAGCATGATATCTTGCATCTCCCTTTGCATTATCCCATGCATTGGCATTCCATTCATATAAACATACATCTGTGCGCATTTATCCCTTTTCGGTCTTTTGGAGTGGTCAACTCTAGGATTCACCATATTCGTAGCATAACATATGGCAGTTCTCCTAACGGCAGTTTTTCTACCCTTGCTTGCTTGCTTGTTTTGCTTGTCTTGCTAAGCCCACCATCCTTTTTTTTGTCTTTCCACATATTCACCACATGATTGGCACATACACACACTTGTTCTCATCCTTAAACACTTATCCTAGTCAGTGCGAGGGATTGGCTTGCTAGTTTTGTGCTTGACTTGGATTTTAAACTCTCTTTATCTTTTTCTATTTCTCACTTAATCAGCTGCTGCTGCCCCTATATTACTTATGTATTTTCAAAACATTTTCAAAAAAGAAAAAAAACAAGTCCATTGATTCCATCCGCCTTTGTAGGACTTGGTAGGCCCTTGGGCAACCACCGCGCACCCTTGGTCCGATATCCTGGCCTCTCTAGGGTGATCACTTGGGATCCCTTGGTAAGATAACCATCGCCTCTGTAGTCTTGGTAGGCCACTAGGCGGCCGACGTGCACCCTTTGTCCGATGCCCTGGTAGCTTTGGGCTTGGTAAGCTCTTGGGCAGCCACTGCGCACCCTTGGTCCGATACCCTAGCCTCTCTAGGGCGATCACTTGGAATCCCTTGGTAAGATAACCATCGTCTCTGTAGTCTTGGTAGGCCACTGGGCAACCGACGTGCACCCTTTGTCCGATGCACTGGCTGCTTTGGGGTGGGACGCCTTGGGGTAAATCAAAATTTAGGCTGGCCTACTTTTCTCACCCTATTTTGGGCCTGAGAGGAGGTCTTGTGCTAAGAATTGCTCTTCGCCACTTAAACAGCCCCGAAACATGCTCATTTTAGGCTTATTTTAGCCAAAGCCCTAAAACGGGAAGCGGATCGAGAGAGTTAAGTGGAGGAGGATGTAGAACCCTAATTTTCTATAAGTTGGCAGCCAACCCTCCACTCTTCACCCGAATCTCGTTTTTGCAAGTTTCAAGTGTTATCAGCTTGCTGCCCACACTCCATTCCAGAGGACATCTCAGCCCTTGCTGTCCATCACTGTTCCCTACAATCTGGCACCTGTTTCACGCCCTCCAGATGCTGATTGCTGTTGTTTCTACCTAGCGACTGACTATTGATCATCTGCATTGATGTTGTACAGCCTGCCACGTCAGCAAACTGCTGCGTTTGCAGGCCCTAGCTACCGCTCTGACAGTTTTCTCTCTCCTGCTGCAGTCGCTGTAGTTTTCCTCTCTTGCAGACTGTCTTGCCTGCGTTTTCAGTCTTTCTCTCTCCTGCAAGCTGTCATGCCTGCGTTTTTAGTCTTTCTCTCACCTGATTTCTGCGTTTTTAGTATTTCTCTCTCCTACATGCTGTCCTACTTGCGTTTTTAGTCTTTCTCTCACTAGCTGCCTACGTTTTTAGTTTTTCTCTCTCCTCACTACTGTCTGCATCAGATCCAACTTCTCACTACTACGTTTCCTGGTGTTCGACATCCGGAGGCTGCCGTGCTGCGATTCGGGATCCGTTCGGAGTACGACACTCTCTCTTGCTCATTACCCGTGCCCTAATCCTTGAGATACACAAGTTCAAGGTTCAGTATTCATTCACTGCATAGTGTGTTTGCTGCATGAGCATCGTATTATTAGTAGTCATATCATTTCATTTATTAACTGTGTTCATTGTTTCTGAGTTACCCTAACCCTAACTCTAACTGTGTTCTTTTATCAGTCTGTGCTTTGTCGTACGGTTTCTGTTTATGCTTTTATGTTAGGGTATTTTCTTTACAATGAGGCCCTACATTGATATCAAGAGAGACATTGATCCAACATTGCAATAACTCGTATTCTTAAACAAAGATGTCTTTTCTATCTCTTCATCCTCTAGACCCTTGACCTTACCTCATTCCTAATCCAAGCCTCCTACTCTAATTTCTCTGGCAATCCTTTCTTCTTCTTGTTTTTCTTCGATATATATTATGACTTGTTTTACTAGAATTTCTTTCTATAGTTCAAATTGTTATATCTGATTGATGCTTTTGTTTTCATTTTTCTTTTTCTGCCTAATGTATTCTTCTAGTGCTTGAACTTTCCTTGTCATATTCATCAACTCCTTTAGAATTTGTTCTCTAGTTGTAGCTAGTGGATCATATCCAATTGGTATCAGTCCCACAAGGAAGGCATTCTTGGGTGGGGTAAAATCTGAAGCAAATCTAGGTAGGGCATAGGTAGGGCATGGAAGGCAATTGTGAGGCACGTCAAATCGGTGGCATGAGAGAGAGAGAGAGTGTGTGTGTGTGTGTGAGTGAGTGAGTGAGGATGAGATGAGATGGAATGTAAGTAGAGAGAGAGAGAGAGAGAGAGAGAGAGAGAGAGAGAGAGAGAGAGGCTATAGACGGACAGAGAAAGGAGATGAGGAATGGGAGATGGGAGAGTAGACTGCAAGAAAGCATGCTAGGCAAGCCTCCAGCGAGCATGACAAGTAGGACACGTAATAGCTTCCTTACAAGCACGATGTTACGAGGATGTGAAATTTTGAGATGCTTAATCTTGCTAAGAACATTTGATTAAGATATTCATGAAATATGTAAGGTTGTTTAGCACATGCAATGCACATGGCAATTATTTTATGTTACCAAGCGAAGGACTCTATGTTTAGCAAGAAAGCATGCTAGGCAAGCCTCCAGCGAGCATGACAAGTAGGACACATAATAGCTTCCTTACAAGCACGATGTTACGAGGATGTGAAATTTTGAGATGCTTAATCTTGCTAAGAACATTTGATTAAGATATTCATGAAATATGTAAGGTTGTTTAGCACATGCAATGCACATGGCAATTATTTTATGTTACCAAGCGAAGGACTCTATGTTTAGCAAGAAAGCATGCTAGGCAAGCCTCCAGCGAGCATGACAAGTAGGATACGTAATAGCTTCCTTACAAGCACGATGTTACGAGGACGTGAAATTTTGAGATGCTTAATCTTGCTAAGAACATTTGATTAAGATATTCATGAAATATGTAAGGTTGTTTAGCACATGCAATGCACATGGCAATTATTTTATGTTAACAAGCGAAGGACTCTAAGAATGCATTGGATATCAACAATAAAAGTTGTGATAAGTTATCTCTCACAAGTACTGGGTGGTACCCGGTGTCAAGTTTGAACCTACACCAATTTATTGGCCACTAATGTCAGTGGTAACATTAGAGACTATGCATTAATCAATTAATCCCAGTCTCAAGATCAATAACTGCTCATGGATACTTGGAAGACAAATTGATCTAGCCAATTTAATTATTTGCTGGTGAATTAAATTTTTTAGCACTAGAATAATTATTAAATTAATTTTCAAAAGTAATAATCTGATAATTAATTTAATAAGCTAGATAATGCTAGAAAATGGGATTAGAAGGCTGCCACTTGGCAAAACTTGCCAATACAAGTGGAAAAAACATTTTTAGAGGCTAGTGGAAATATATTTCAGCCATTGTGAGAGAGAAGGTTACTATTAGAGAGTGAGAAGCAACCGTTGATATCATTTGCAACCACCAAGGATCACTCCTACAACATGTAACAACAATTTGGAGCCCTCCAAGAGCAGGTGACAGCAGCCCAAGGTCCTTCTAGTGCAGATGACAGCACACAGGAGGAGGCAACAATCTTTTCGGTGGCCCTAAGCTCTAGGTGACAACTTTCATGTTTGTTTGAGCAAGGCAGCAGTAACTTTTCAGTATTTCTTATGATGAAACTCTGAAATTTCTCTCTCTATAGCATTCTCTCTCATCCCCCAGCCATCTCTCAACTTACCTCAGTATTTTCCAGCAGATTTCAATCAATCTCTGCTGTAAAACCTAGCTTACAACAGGAAATAGAGTTTGATAGCCATCTCACCTTGGGATACATGCTCAAAATTGAGGGCCTAGGACTTAAATTCCAACAGCTCAAATTGAGGAATTTCAGGGAGATTTAAGAGGCCAACTAACCAATATCAAATTTGGAGCTCAATTTGTCTTTCAACGAGGAGGGTGAAGCCTAATGCCCAAGTAAACCAAGGGGCAGATTGATCTAGAGGCTTGCTGGTTAGTTTTGATAGTGAGAGGCATTTGGATTAGCACAGGACATCAGAGGATCTCAATTGTACTCCTTCCATTTGCCATATACGATAAAGAAACACCACAAGGAACACCACTTTTGGGGGCAACATGGTGTCCAATGTCCAAGATTAAAGTAGTAAAGTGGTGTGCATTTTCAGTTTACCTGAATTTTATGCTTGTTATAATTAGTGCTTAATCAAATTTTTTACCACCCTATCCAAGAAGGAAGGCTGGTTTCACACAACATGTGAAACAGGTAGCATAACAGCAAAACACAATAGGCAAAAGACAACATGCACAAAAAGAGGAATGGACACAAAAGCAACCGTTCCTAGACTTGCATGCCCTATCTCAACTTGTTTCTGGCAGCTTGCTTCTTCCATAGGATGTGGGGATGGCATCCTCTTTGTTTGGGACATGTAAGCAGGCATTCCCATCTTGTTTCAGCATCCCTACGTACTTGTCACATACGACATAGCATCCCAGCATCTTGAGGGCCCAAGATGGTCCTCCCCTATGATATGCTTCACCACCAATACCCTTGAGAGGTGGATTTGCACTATTGTTTCCTTTATACAGACTTACAATAAAATATATATATTAGCCATTCTTAAAAACACAAAGAAGGGCATAATCATCAGCTCTATGATCCAAGCAAAATCTAGCATAGTCCATTGTTGGCACCCTTTTCTCCGATACCTTGGTCTCCTTGCGAACACCTTTTGGGTGATAGAAGAAAATGAATGTAAGAGCCAAGCTTGTTAGTCCCTCTTGGATCCCCATTTTGGCCTCGAGGGAGTGTTAAGCTATCAAAACCTAAATTAATCTCACCATTACTAGCTACTTGTCACGTACAACATAGCATCCCAGCATCTTGATGGTCCAAGATGATCATCCCCTATGACATGCTTCACCAATACCCTTGAGAGGTGGATTTGCACTATTGTTTCCTTTATACCAACTTACAATAAAAGATATATACTAGTCATTCTTAAGAACACAAAGAAGAGCATAGTCATCAGGTCTATCATCCAAGCAAAATCTAGCATAATCCATTGTTGGCACACTTTTCTCTGATGACTTGGTCTCCTTGGGAGACCTTTTGGGTGATAGAAGAAAATGAGTGTAAGAGCCAAGCTTGTCAGTCCCTCTTGGGCCCCCATTTTGGCCTTGAGGAAGTGTTAAGCTATCAAAACCTAAATTAATCCCACCATTACTAGCTTATCCTTTGGCTCTCATGCAGCCTCAAAACACAAAGAAAATTAATTCAGAACAACAAGTTTCCAGAATCCATTGTCGGCACACTTTTATCTGATGACTTGGTCTCCTTGGGAAGAGACCTTTTGGGTGATAGAAGAAAATGAGTGTAAGAGCCAAGCTTGTCAGTCCCTCTTGGGTCCCCATTTTGGCCTTGAGGAAGTGTTAAGCTATCAAAACCTAAATTAATCCCATCATTACTAGCTTATCCTTTGGCTCTCATGCAGCCTCAAAACACAAAGAAAATTAATTCAGAACAACAAGTTTCCAGAATTTTGATAGGACAACTAGCTCAAAAAGAAGGTAATCATGGACATGCCATTCCATCTTCCCACTTTGCCAACTCTCCTTGCCATAGCAGCATAGCCATTGTCATCAACACTCCCATCTACCATCTTTCATTGGCCAGCCCCCACTACCTAGTTGATCCTCCACCCTTACAACAGCCCTATGAGCCGAGGTGACTTACTATTGCTTGGCACTTTGTCACTGTTATTCGGACCTGCCATATCTGCTTCAAACACAAAATTGCTGCCGGTTGGTTTAGAGACCTACATACAGCTGTGTTTCTTGTCCCTGCTATAAATGCTGCTGCCAGCTGATTGTGCTGCTGCTATATTGGGGCTGGTCACTGCCATGAGAGTCTACACAACTGTATTTTCTGCTCCCAGGAGGACTGCTGCAATCACTGCCCCAAATGCTGCTTGCCACAGCATAATACCAGCTGGAACAGCTGCATTTGACCTGTTTCAGCCTGCCCATAATAGATTGACTGCCCTTCTTCCTGTCCGGCATCGCATGGTGGTTCTTGTTTGTGTTCAGGATGATCCGAGCAGACACACTCCTGCATCCCGATTCCCTCAACCTACTCCCAAGAAACAGAGGCCTGAGTGAACAGCCCTGCACTACTTGAGCATCCATTGTATTATTTCCATCTCTGAGTTCACTTGTAAGTCGTATAATTATGTGTTGCCTCCACACACCCTAGCATATTCTCTCACACACTGCCACTTCACAGTGTATCACATTCCTGCAAGGTTTCATTGCAAACATACTTCATGCATTGAGGCACATCATGCTTCCCACATCACTATTTCTGCATCTATTTTACTTACAACAGGAGTGTATCAAAGAAGTTTATTGCAAATTATGTGTATCGGTTACTTTTATTTACACCCACACATATAAGAATGCATTTTATAGGTTTTGCTCTAACCTCAAAGCTCTGCCAAGGTGATAAACCAGCATTCTCTAAGAGGGAGGTGGCATGCTCTAAAACTCATCTCCCAAGACCTGTCCGACCAAGCCACATTGCACAATCCCTAATGGTGAAGACAATGGTGTGCAACTGAAGAACTGGCTCCAGGGAAATCCCAATCTGCATCATTCAAGACTGTCCTCCAAAATCAAGCACCACCATTTCTAGAGCTCCTATCAGACAATACAAGGGTCATGCAGCCTGTGGACTTCGTCCTCAGCCTAGTCAAAGGCAAAGAGGGTCAAGAATGGTACATGCAATGGCACTTGGCCACTGCTTTAAAGCATGACATCCACACTGTCCCTGACCCAAGGGCCTAGGAGAGGAGGAAAGGGGTGAGATCTGGCCTCTAGAAGACAGCTTACTAGCCAATAGTCACTGGTGCAGTTGAGCAGACCACATCAGGGACCAATCACTCCAAAATGTCCACCATAAGATGCAACTGCTAACTGGGGTAAAGCATGATGCTAAGTTGAGGGCAAGCTGCAACTACATTCAAATAAAAGTCCATCATGCAGGTGTCACTGCTCGGTGAGGAGCTCTAGCCCACACCTGTACCTTGCTATTGTAGTATGTGCTCCCTTGTCTAACTGTATCCCTGCACCAAGAGCTGTAGCGATTACTCAGGGACCAACAGCTGGACCTTCCCATCCTACCCTCATGGGTAGCGAAAAATCCTCAATTTAAAAGAACTTGAAACTCCCCGTCAACAACAATGTTCAAATACATCCAAGGTCCCTCTCCAAAGATTTCTTGCAAGCAGTGTAGGCACCTGGGAACATGCTTAACACTCATAACAAAAATTCATTCTCCAGTTCAAGATGGATTATTAGTAGGTGCTATTTTTAGTCTTTTGGAAAGAGAGACAGTTACACAGCAACTGTCCTTGGTGAGTTTGATTCCTAACTTAACAATGAGAACTGTTTGAACATCAACAAGAGAACCATTTTGAAGGGAAGGATTGTCCAGATAATTAGTATATGTAGCACCTTTACCCAGCGCACTTGCAGGTCTAAGGAGTGCTTTCTTATACTTAAAACAGAGAATTAGAAACTAAGCCAACATGTGATGGATGTGCATCTGACAAAAGACGGACCTCAATCTTACGCTCTTCTTCAGCTTTTCTTTTGGCTTCTTCTGCCATTGCTAGCTGCCTAGCTACTTCCTGCTTTTGTTTGTTATGTAGTTCTTCACGTTCAGCAGCTTCCAGGTGAACTTTGGCAGCATCAAGCAAATGCTTGCAATACTCCACATGCATTTCAATCTTTTTCCCATCAAACCCATGAGAATGATGGCCAGACATCCCAGACAATTGGTTAAAAATCTGCATGGCATTCTTGAGCTCCATCACAGACTGTCGGACCTGAAATTTTTAACAGAGATGTTTCAGTGCCAAAAAAATGGCCACAACACATCTGGGAAGTTATAAGCTGCAGCAAATACCAAAAAAGAAAAGAAGAAACTAACCTCTTCAGCAGAACGTTTTTGCTTCTGAAGAGTTGCAGTAGAAAACTTTTGCATTGCTATAGCAGCATCAAAACGTAGCATATAGTTTGATGGAGCAAGATGAATTGCTCGTAATAGGGAGCATTTGCAATCCTGCCACTGTTCTGCTTCATAGTGGGTGCGAGCAAGATAAAGTAAAATATGTGGGTCTGTATTATGATAGAACTTCCGCAAACAATTTTGATACTGTGAGGTTAAAGAAAAAGAAAGAATGTTAATCAGCTCACCAAGCACCAATTGTACACTGGATTTTCAACCAAACAATCTCATATTTTCATACCATTTTAACTGCCAAACTGAATTGTCCTTGGCCAAGATAGACGTGTGCCAAATTGACCCAAACATCAGGTATCTCTACTGTTATATTTCCTGCTGCTGCCTCTTGTACCTGTACTCAGCCAAACTTCCATATGTTCTTAGAAGTGGCATTATATACAGAACATGACAGGTCTCTTCAAAATAACAGTCATCTATGATCTATAGAACATCTTGCCAACAAACATAAAATATTTTTAACTAGGGGCATCCAAATGTCAGCTCAAACAAGCAGGCACTTCAAAGCAATAAGCTTTACAGCTAACTGGTATGGGCACTGTACCAGTTCCCATGACACAAATTTTAGCAACCAAAACATGACATCTACCAAACACTTCAAACTTCCAAATGCCAATTGACATCTACAACATTGGTTTTTTGCAGTTACACTCTACTTACTTCACGTGTTTAATCTTACACTACAGAAATAGCAATAACCTGATTTGGCACCAGCTCTCCCATTTCTTATACAGTGCTTGTAGCCTAGTAGTTCCACCCTATATACTCATGTGAAGTGCTCATTGGGACATGATAAGTATCATTATTTCAGGACATATCATGAGCCATCATAAGATGAGGACTAAAAGGTGATGACCAGACCTTTAAATACATTATGAAACACAGTTTAAAAATTAGAAGTACATTGCCCTTTGGTATCGTACTTGAGGACAGGCTACCGTGTTAGATGAGGATAAATTGTTGGCATGTCCACTGGCAAATCCACTGAAATAAGACACTCAAGTTTTGAATATGAGGGATTTGGGACAAGACAACAAGATGGACTAGAAGTTTCACAAGCAGCAACCACTCACCCTGGTCAGTGTCTGAGGTATGCTATGATTATCCAAGACATGTATATGCATACAAGGGCATCCCCCCACCCTCAGCTGTCATCAACCCAGCCAAACCTTAAGCAGTTTCGCATGCTGGGAGGAGCCCAGAATCCTGATGGATTTATGGCATAGCATTTCTTTACTGGATGAGACACGTACATTGGTACTGGTACACATTTAATAGAACCAGTTGTGAGGGTTTTCCAGCAAGTTAGTCTGCATATGGCATTGTACCATGTTTCAGAAGAGGAGACCCCATGATACCTGACAGCTACCTGTGGACCATCATGATCACCCAGTGCTTTAGCCAAGTTATATGGCTCCATCTCAGAACCTAAGTTGAGTAGCTGAACAGCTTGCTGCAGCATGTGTGCCTTGAGCTTCAGTTAAGAGGCTGACTTTTGAGCTTGGATTGTTCTTTATCTGTCAGAGAGTAATTCATGTATACCACAGCACATGGCTAACATATTTGCACACTTCCAGTGGTTAGCTGTACAAAGCTCAGGAGTTGGCAAGATTAAATAGATGGCATTTTCTGAATACAAGGGAGCATGATGAGTTATAGATTAATCCTGGTACTGTCTTCAACTCAAAGCTAGACCTGACACATACCAATGTTAAGGGCTTCATTACTTATCCCACACTTGCCTCCCAAATTTCCAAGATGCAATCTCCAAGAGTAACAGCAGTATCTCAACACCACAAGCAGTGGTACATTCATCCTAAGATTCTTATTGGCATCTATGAGTCAGCCACACTGACCAATTGACACTTTCAGCCATTTCTGACAACCCCTTCAGAGACTTAGCAAAGTTTCCCAGCTGCACAATGTCTCTATGTTCTTCTGACAAGTTGCCTACGACAGCTTCACAGCTGGTACCTAGCCAATTAGGACAACACAATCCCCACAATGTCATCACTCCCTCTAGATACCTAAACACTATTTGCAAGATTGCCCAGCCTGTCTCAATATGTGTTGTGTTCTAGCCCTGCAGTAGAGTGGCCAGCCAGGTATGAACAAATTTTCCTGTTTTTCTTCACAGAATTCCTGTAAAGCACTAGTGCAACAATTATTTAAGCAAACAAACCACCCTTTGTAATGAGGTGCCAATTGCAAGGTAAAGCTTCCACTAAAACACATTTAGGAGCTCTTTACCCAGCTGGTCATAATGTTTGATCTACTTGGACATCTAGTAGGTCCATGTGTTAAAAACCCTGGTTCCCCACTGTGCTCCTTTTGTCGAGAAGGATTGAAAACAAAACGATACTATCTTTATAAAAAATATCACCCTAAGATATTTGCAAGTGATTCAAGCATAACTCCAAGCAAGATAGAGCTCTAACCGGCTCCCGCCTGTCATGCTGCTGACCTGCCATGCCCCCCCCCCCCCCCCCCCCCCGCCCGGTTCCTGTCTCCTATCCCTCCCCGTGGCACGCTGCCCCCAAGCCTGGTCACCCTCCACCAACAGCCTCCTTCGCGCTCCCCCCCCCCCCCCCTTTGGGTACCTCCCCCGCGCTGTCCCCCGTCTCCTCCACCCTGCAGCCACCGGCCTGCAGGCCCCCCACCCGCACAGCTCTAGTCTGACGCCGTCATCCGTGGCACCTGACGCCTCCACTGCCGTCTAGAAAACAGAATCCCCCCTTCCTCGCTACCATGGGGAAATGGAGTTCACCGTCCAAGCCTGGAGCAAAGTGTATCCGCATGCCCCATAGCTCTTATTCTTCGTCAGCAGCTTCCACACCGCATACCACCAGGTGCATCTATCAACCCCATGGTCCGGCCGAGGGCTACCATGGGGGAATGGAGTTCACCGCCCAGGCCTGCAGCAAAGCATATCCGCATGCCCCATAGCTCTTCTTCTTCGTCAATAGCTTCCACACCGAACAGATGCCTATTCGGTCAACCACAGGTTTCCCTTTGAGTTTACATCTTGCATCCTAAAATGTGAACAACCTCCACTACAGTGGGGCACATAGTTCCAAGAAGTTGATTGTTCGATAGGAGCTGCAGCTTGCCCTCATTGGACAGATCGACATCCTACTTTTGCAGGAGCACAAGCTCACTCCTGCCCAACACACCCAACAGTAAACAACCTCCACTACAGTGGGGCACGTGGTTCCAGGAAATTGATTGTTCGACAGGAGCTGCAGCCTGCACTTGTTGGATGGATCGACATTCTACTTTTGCAAGAGCACAAGCTCACTCTTGCCCAGCAGGTCCAACGGGTAGGGAAGGTACTCCCAAGCTATTCACACACTTACACGGAGCACGCCATCGGTGCCCACGGCAGAAGTGGAGACGTATGCATCTCTATAGGCCCGATCCTCACTGCCTGTGTACGACACCATGGGACGATTGTGGCAGGGAGAGTTCTATGGATCAGATTGGACATTGGGGACTCGTGCCTTTGAGTCCTCAATGTCTATGTCCCTACTGAGGTTAGGGCACGCAGCAGGTTCTGGATGGAGATCGCAGTAAGACGGGACCCAGAGGTGAACTCCTGGATTGTTGGAGGAGACTTCAACAACTTGGAGGTCTTAGAGGACCAGCAAGGCACAGGCATAAACTACCAGGGCATGGCTAGGGAGGAGCAGGAGGCAAGGAAGGTCTTCCTACTGGCAGTAGGAGCACGCGATGCTTGAAGAGACCCTGCTTTCCACAAGAGGGAGAGGTTGTTGGACTTCTCTTGGAGATACAGGTGGCTAGGCGGAGTTTTGCTAGAGTGGCTGAACAAGTTTTATGTGAGAGAGTGGAGATGCTCTCGCAGAGGCCAAGTAATACAATTAGCACGCACCACTTTGTCTAATCACTGCCAGGTTCTCCTAACACTTGAAGCCCCAATCTCTGCCCTAGACACACGATCCTGTCGGATCCTTGACTCAATCTATAGGAGGGAGGAGGTGAAGAGACAGATTGAGCAGATTTGGACTAGGGCGTAGGGCAAGAGGGACTAGATCGCAGAGGAGGTTGCAGAGGCCCTAGCCGAGTCGAGCACTATCTACCAAGAGGTAGCCCTATAGGCCAAGCAACAGAGCTGGGAGAAGGAGAGAGCACTCCGACGGGACCTAGCAGCCACATAGACTCCTACAGGAGGCACCAAGGGATCTCATCCCTCCACGCTCAAGAGGTGCACACACAGAGTACGCAATGGAGTGTGAGAGTGAGACACAAGATGCAAAGTTGAGAGTTAGAGGGAGTGAATGCAGAGTTAGAGGGAGTGAACGCAAAGATAGGTGTACCAGATCATGATGGTACACAAAGAATAAAAGAATGTATTTATATGGTAGGGTACAATAAGGGTGTGTTCACACCCGTAAGACTATTTACACGAAGACGAAGGGACTTTACACCCAACTACCTCTAAGCTAACCAACTCCCACTAAAAAATACAATGCTCATGCTGAGCCTTTGCAAGATACTTAGTGAGAACATCTGCAGGGTCATCTTGGATTTTGACCTTAGTGTAATAAGACCATCATCCAAGACCTGTCAAATAAAGTGATACCGAACATCTATGTGTTTCGTACATGCATGGAACATGGCATTCTTAGCAAGACATACTGCACTCTGGCTATCACAACCAAGCACTAGAGTACGTGAAGAAAGACCAAAATCCTTGACCAAAAGGCCAAGCCAAATAGCTTCTTTAGAAGCTTCGATGGCTGAAATATATGCAGTTTCCGTAGTACTCAGTGCCACAATTTTTTGCAATCTTGAACACCAAGAGATAGTCCCACCAGCCAAAGTAAAAACATACCCACTAATAGATTTCCTAATGTCAAAAACTCTTGTCATGTTCGAATCACCAAATCCCTGCAACTCTAGTGTACCCTTTTCATAGCATATACACTTTTCTTGTGTACCTTTCAAGTATCTGAAGATACATTTCACTGCTTCCCAATGTGGCTTGTCAGGGTTAGACATGAATCTACTAACAACTCCCACTGCATAAGCAATGTCAAGGCGAGTTGCAACCATGGCATACATCAAAGATCCACAAGTTGATGCATAAGGTATACCCTTCATGGCACTAGCAGCTACATCATCCTTAGGGCAATTAGCTTTGCTAAGCTTTGTATGTGGCGGTAAAGGCACACCAAGAGGCTTAGCATCAGCCATACTAAACCTATCAAGTACTTTGCTCATGTACTTCTCCTCTGAGAGAAACAACAAGCATTGCCCTTTGTCTCTTTTAATGTGCATACCCAAAATGTGTTCAACTGTCCCCAAATCTTTCATAGAGAAGGCTAAACTCAACTGCCTTTTAAGAGTATTCAAAGTGCTCTTATGCTATCCTGCAATCAGCATGTCATCCACATATAAAACCAACACAATAAGGCTTCCATCATCAACCTTTTTAGTATATAAGCAGTGATCTTCATGACTGCATTTAAATCCATGGCTGAGCATAAAAGTATCAAATTTTTTGTACCATTGTCTAAGGGCTTCTTTAAGCCCATATAAGCTACATTTCAGCTTACAAACCAAATGCTCTTTTCCTAGAATAGCAAATCCTTCTAGCTGCTTCATGTACAGCTCTTCATCCAAGTCACCATGAAGAAAAGCAGTCTTCACGTCCATCTAATCCAACTCTAAATCCAAGGCTGCAGTGAGAGCAAACAAAACACGGAGCGTAGTCATCTTCACCACTAGTGAAAAGACCTCCTAGAAATCCATGCCTTCCTTCTGTGTATAGCCCTTAGCAACCAACCGTGCCTTGTGCTTGGGCTTCCCATCAATACCTTTCACTTTGTAAACCCATTTATTAGAAATAGCTTTCCTATCCTTGGGCAAAAGTACAAGCTTCCATGTGTTATTTGCATATAGAGATTTCATCTCTTCCTGCATAGCAAGCTTCCACTTTCTCTTGTTTTCACATGACTGTGCCTCTTACAATGTTAGAGGCTCACCCTCATCAATCAACAAAATGCAATCCAAAGATGGCTGAAACCTCTGTGGCTGCCTTCTGACACGTGTAGACCATCTTACCCAATGATCTATATTATCACGCAATGGGCCTACATCCTGAGGAATATGCACACCATCACCAAGTGACTGATTTTCAGCATTTTCTTGCTGCTGTAATCTGTTTTCAGCAGGTTCTCCTTGCTGTCCTATATCATCCTATGCATCTATTTGCTGTCCATGATCTTCTCGCTGTAGCACAATCGGTTGCTGCTCATTTTCAGCAACAAAAGGGACAGAACTTTCAGCTCATGGCTGCTCCATGGCTGGCTGTTCATGCTGAAATTTAACCTTAGGAACACATGATTATGACATGCCCAGCATATGCACACATACGGGCTGACTTTGATATCCCTTTACAGGGGCCACTTCACCAGTTTCTGGCCACTACTTCTATATCGAAGTTAGGGGCTCTCATCACCTATATGTTATGCTTTCGGGAGAACCACGCTGCATAGATCATTCTTTCACCGTAGCTACTCTTTCCTACCATGGGGGAGGAGAATCATTGTATATCTGGAAAGGTCCCATGGGTCATAATTTGGCAGCATCACAACCAAAGACACGCAAATGGTCATATGAAGCAAGTTTGCCAAAACAAACCTCTTCAAGAATGCCATTTTCCAATGCACGATTGGGAGAGTGATTGCATACATGAACTGTAGTTTTAAGAGCCTCTCCCCAAAACTGCTGCAGGAGATTAGCTGTGGACAGCATGAGCATGCATCTAACTTTCTCACAAAGTGTGCAATTAAATCTTTCAGCCACGCCATTTGATGCAGGATTATAAGGGGTTGTCAACTCCCTCTTAATGCCATGCATCTCACAAAACTTGTTAAATTCGTTTGAGACATACTCACCCCCATTATCTGTCCTTATGGCTTTCAACTTAAGCCCTTTCTGTGTGCTAACAAAAGCATGAAACTTTTTAAAAGCATCCAATACTTCCCTTTTGCTCTTAAGAACATATACCCATGACTTTCTACTGAAATCATCAATGAAAGTAACAAAGTGGCGTGCACCCCCATACCAATTAACAGGCATAGTACACACATCAGAGTGTACTAAGTCAAGAGCATTAGACTTCTTAACAACACCACACTAATAAGGAGACTTCACTTGTTTTCCATATAAGCAATAATTACAAAATTCGAGACCAGAGCCGTTTACATCAAATCTCCCTAAAGAGAAGAGAACCTGAAGGCCTTTCTAGCTCATATGACCAAGCCTTTTGTGCCAAAGCTCTATCTGTGAATGGACTTCAACCACAACCAAGAACTTGCCAGGTAATGCTTTACAATGCAAATAATATAAAGTTCCCTTTTTGCTGCCTTTAACAATCAGCATAAAGCCCTTATGGACCTTCCAAGATCCACCACCAAAGGTAGTAAGATACCCTTTAGCATCAAGCTGCCCAACTAATAGTAGAATTTTCTTTATGCCAAATCTGACATCTTGCAAAATCAGATCTTGGCCATATCCAAGGGCCAAGTAAATGGTGCCAACACCCTCTATCTCACATGCATAGTTATTACCCAAGGAAACCTTGCCTAGGAAACCTATAGTGTATTCAAGAAATGACTCCAAAGAGGGGGTGGGTAACATGAAAAGAGGCACTGCTGTCCACTATCCATGATTGTGACATCCCATCATGAGTTGAAAGTAAGGCATCAATTACCTCCTTTTTGGTGATGTGCATATCACCTACTGCTGCCATAATATCTGCATCATTACATGAGGCTACAACAAGTATCTCTTCAGTGTCAGGAAGCTCTTCAATGACCACACTAGATGCAACATTTGCCTTTGCAACTTCTTTTGAGGAAGAGCTGTCATCATCTTTCTTATTATCATTCTTTTTCTTACCCTATTGTTTCTTTCTTTCTTGCTCTTTCTTGAAGTACAGGCAATCAGGCTTTTTATACCCTTTACGCCCACACTGATAGCATATGACATCCTACTATTTGCCCTTGCTTTTGCTTCTGCTTTTACCTTTACTAGCTGCATTACCCCTCTTTTCAAACCTGCCTCTCATATGGTAAGCTGAGCCACTGCTTTCACCACAAAACTTTCTTCTCATTTCTTCTTTAAGGATTAAACCTCTTACACCATCCAAAGTCAAAGTAGGATTGTTGCTAAGTGACGCAACCAAAGATTCCCAGCTGTCGGGCAAAGTCATCAATAAGAAAAAAGCTTTCAATTTATCATCAAAAGCTGTCAAACCAGAGTCCTGCAACACTGACTAAACCCCTCTGAAAGTACTCAAATGCTCAAATGTTGGCTTAGACTCATCCAACTCCATGTTCACAAGTTTACACATAAGATGCACTTGGTTCATAGGAGTTGTATTTTCATAAGTATCCTTAAGCTTTTTCCATATAGCATAATATGTATCAAGACGCTTGATGTCTGTAAGTACATCATCAAACACTACCATCTTAATGTATACAATGGCCTTCTTATTAAATCTAGCCCAATCCACATCTATCATAGCTGCAGGCCTAGTCTCCAAGAGAGCATCTTCACAATCCTTGAGAAAAAAAATGCATTGCATCCTATCCTTCCATAAGTCAAAGCCAGTGCCATCAAACCTCTTGATTTCAAAGAGGGATTTAGTGTCACTGCTGCTAGAAGCATTTGCAACCATTTTTCAGCAATACACCAGAAATTCAATGCTGCAATTTATGACAGCAAAAGTCAGTTGAATATTCAGCTAATTTCAGCCCAATTTTTCAGCAAATAATAGCAAGATTCAGTCCAAGTACATGTACAGCAGTAGAACAAATGACTCTCAGCAGTATGACTGCACTTTGAGCATACATTAAATGCATACATCACTGCCAGGTAACTCCCACTTCAGCAATATCACCAAAAAATACATGTGCAACAATCCCAGGTCTGCAAATGATCACTAAGACTGCTGCAACACTAATAATCAGCAATACATCAACTCAATGGGAGATATCCAGCATGTGTACTGTATACATATGCGCTCGTATCAACTTCTAATACACAAAACACCAAGAAATCTCTGCAATTTCTCCAAAATGGCACAAGCGGGAGATAAAAATGCTCAAATCACTCTCCTTATGGCAACAAGATTGCTTCAGCAATATTCCCAAAGTGCATTTCATGCATCAACTTTGCTAAAACCCACAGATTTCAGCAAAAGCCCCAAAATTTCACAATCAAATCTGCCTCAATTGCATTAATACATGTTCTTGAGAGCATAAAGCGGGCAAATTTAGCAAAATCTCACAAAATTTTGCAAAAGCCCCAAAATTTCCAGGTCCAAATGTGCACAAATGTCAACCATTCTAACTCAGCTAAACAAAATTTCACCAATTCAGCAAAAGGTCCAGATTTTATAGTTCCAATGTTGAGAAATTTCACTCAAATGAGCAAAATTTCATTAAATTTGGCGAAATCTCCAATTCAAACGCTCACAATGTCTGCAATTTCTAACGCAGATGCCTCAATTATGCATGAACAGCACTAAATCTGAAAAGCCCTAATTTTCTGGGCCTAAATCTGCACAAATCTGTGCACTCTGGTTGCACGTGCAAACCCCCGTCAAGCCAAGAGGATTTTGAAGGGAAAACAAATGAATTTGTGACTTTAAAAAAAGAAGTGACAAGGTCTGTTGACCTGCCCGTCTCACGGCAGCCACGTCACATGACCTGGAACATGGCCGGCCTATCGCCCGCTGTCTGTCGATGCGTCACATAGGTCACGACGACTCCGTGTAGCCGTCACTTGCACGTTGCCACGTTGGTTCCCCCATCGGACATCGCCTGTCGTGCAGCAATTGCCTGTCATCGCGCTAGACACAAACTCCACTGTCGTCATGCTTGCTGCTCTCTGCCGGTCCACGCTGGTCGTGTTGGACTTGCTGCCCGGTCCCGACTAGCGCCTGTCTTGTGACCTAACACTTGTTCACATGTCACCTCAGTTGTCGACTGATGTGCAAAAGCAAGCTTCTTCCCTTGTGCAAACCTGATTCGCACTTCTTGGGAAGCGCAAACACCGTTACCAATGCTCTGATACCAATTTGAAGGGGAGAGAATGTGCAATGGAGTATGAGAGCGAGGCGCGAGCTGCAAAACTAAGAGTTAGAGAGAGTGAACGCAGAGATAGGTGTACCAGATTGTGATGGTACACAAAGAATAAAAGAATGTATTTATATGTTAGGGTGCAATAAGGGTGTGTTCACACCCGTAAGACTATTTACACGAAGACAGGGACTTTACACCCAACACAAATGGCCCTCGTCATTGGCCTAGAGGACAGGCGCTCGGAGTTTTCATTGCGCACCTCAGCAGTCTTTTCGGCGCGGGAGGAGGACACAATGTGTGAGGAGTTCTTCCAGTTGCATCAGCCCCGCACCTCAGGAGAGCAGATTCGCAGCCTCCGAGATCAGTGTATGGGAGGATTCGTTCTAGCCTAGATGAGGTGATGGAGATTGCCACTGACTACTACAGACGCCTTTTCCAACAAAAGATAGCCTCAGCCAATGGACAGCAATGCAAACAGCAGGTCTGGGATCAAATCCCGTCCCTCGTCATAGAGGAGATGGGACGCTCCCTTCTAGACCCCTTCATAGACAAGGAACTAGAGGAGGCTTTCCATGCACAGGACAGGAAGAAATGCCCAAGAGAGAATGGCCTTTCCAAGGCCTTCTTCACTACCTATTGGGAGGTGGTGAAGGACCCATGGTGAAGGGCCCGTTACTGCTGGCCTTCTAGGAGATTTTCAGCTCACGAAGGATGCTAGAGAGTCTATTGGCAGCAGGTCTTATCAGTCTCCTCCCCAAAGGGGAAGACCAGTTGGACTATCCTAGTGGAGACCGATCACCCTATTGTCAGTGACCTATAAGACATTGGCCAAGATGATTGGTAGGCAACTCCGCCCCGTGCTTCCAGACATCATTCATGACACACAGACAGGCTTTGTCCGGGATAGGAGCATCCTAGACAATGTCTTCACCTTCTTTGAGGCAACAAAGTAGGCCCAGCACTGTGGTCAGGGATTGGCGATACTACTCCTGGATTTTGAAAAAGCTGATGACAAGGTTGACTAGGACTTCTTAAAGGGCACCATGGTGAGGTTGGGCTTCCCCCAGGCATGGATCCGCGGGGTCTCAGCACTTTACAGATCGGCTACCAGCAGGGTTCTCATAGGTGGCAGGTGAGGGGAGGAGTTTCGACTGGAGAGATCGGTCCAGTAGGGCTGCCCTCTGGCCCCATATCTGTTCTTACTCTTTGCAGAGGCAATGCCTTACTTTCTCAGGTCACATCTGAGCGGGTTATGTTCCCTCCAACTTTCGGTGAGAGAGGAGATAGAGCTACTAGACTCGAGTATGTAGATGATACAGCACTCTACATAGAGGACAATGAGCTGATGCTGGAGAGGGTGAGACTAGCTCTCCAGATGTTTTGCACTACAACAGGAGCGAAAATCAAGTGGCGAAAGTCGGTTGGTTTCCTTACGAACTCAGACTCTAGCACGGAGTGGAGCGTCCACTTGGGATTTAGATGGGTATCCAAAGGGCAGAGTGTCCATTACTTAGGGTTCCAGGTGGGACTCGACATCACTCATGCCCAGTAACTTCTTCCAGTCCTGGACTCTATTCGGTGGAAGCTGACTTACTAGAGTATTGCTTGCCTTTCCCTAGCGGGCCGCGAGCCCTGAGACATGGCGTCTATACCCTTATGTGTTCTCGAAGGAGTTCCAGGGGTGGTGCCTTTGGATATGGGAGAGCATGCCACTTGATGAGCTAGATTGGGACCCTAGAGAGTGGCTATGGCTAGCCACTGCGATGGCCAAGAAGCCACTGAGGTTTCTGGAGTACACAGCAGGATTGGCATACACGTACTGATGGAGGAGGACATGGATTGGGCGCCCTCGCATAGCAGGTACTGGGCGGAGCACAACATCACAGATGCTTTCTGACGGATTTTCTAGCGCCGCCTATGGGACAACTCGAGGCCGAGGAGGGTATCGTATTTCTTATGGCTGTTGGCACATAGAGGCCTGGCAGTGGGGAGTTGGTTAGCCTAGATGCAAAAGGATGGAGATTGTAAACGCTGCCCACAGCAGTCTCTAGAAACTCCAAAGCACTACCTTTGATCGTGTGAGGCAGCGCACCTCGTGTGAAGAGGAGCATGCCACATTCTCCGCCATATAGCACACAGCCTTGGATGTATCTCATGGGATGTTTTCTGCTGGCAAGCAGTCAACCAGGGCCGTCACCTTTTGTATGAGGCTGGGATGCAAGACACGATCTTCATCCTTGAGGCTGGGTCATGCGCAATGGTCGGCTTGGAGGCTGTACCCATCTCTCAGGTACTAGAGCCCACAACAGACCGCTCTGAGGTATGGGAGATCGTAGGAAGTCTTACTGGATGGCAAATCTGGAAGGCACAGTGTCAAGAGGTTTTCAGCAGGGAGAAACTTTCAGTATAGGCTACTTTGGCAGAGCTCTGGACCTCCATCATCCACTCCCTCCGTGGCCGATGGAACGACCAGGTGCAGGGCAAGTCTCGAGCTCGTCAAGAGCTCCATTTTCACTTCATGCGCACTTGGGGCGGCCAAGACCTGTTCTTCATAATGCAAGCAAGCAGCCCCGGATGGCGATACACCCCTCCTCCCCCCAATAGCTTCTTGCCCCCATCCCCCCTAGACCACTTTGAGAGGCTTGTATACTTGATATGTCTGTGACTCATCATCAGCTCCAGCTAGTCTTGAGCATGAGTGCTTCTTTGTATTCAGGTTTTTTCTGAAGTAATATAATTAGCCACACTTTATTTATTTTTTTTAAAGATATTTTCAAGCTTTCAGATACAGTAAACATACAGCTTTTCCTCCATAATTATGTACACTTGCTTTGAAGTGGCCAGCAAACAGATAGTCACTTGAGCAACATGCTTTACAAATAGGCTAAAAACACACTCAAGTCAGTGCTACAGTGCCTGTACATCCACCATAAACACCCTTACAAGCATGAGTGAAACATACCTGTGCAAATATTTCCTTTGCATTATCAAACTGTCCTTTTTCTGCCAGCACCATACCAATACCATTTGCTGCATACATGTTGTTTGGAGTTTGAGATAAAACCTGCCAATCACCACAGTTAAATTTCCCTCACTACAACCGAGACAATTCTGGCATCCGAATAACTACTTAACAGACACATTATGACCTCAAATGTGGAAGTCATTTATCATATGGCTGAACAGAATCCATAGACTGATACCTTGTGATACAGCTCACGTGCCTTCTCCAAATGTGTTGCTTCCAATTTTATGTCTCTCTTCTCACCACGTCCAGCCGCATAATAATTCCAATTTCCCTAACACATGAACATGGTACACATCATTTGAATAATTCTATGTAATCAGCTTACCATGACACACAACTGAGTATACATATGTTTTTTTTAAATCGAATCTCAAACTGATCATAATAGACATAGCTGTACAAAACAGCACATTTATACCAAGTATATCTTTCTCAAACTGGATCTTACCAAAGCAAGCAAAGAATATGCATCTTTCCCATCTGTTAACTGCTGAACAGCTTTGAATGTCTCTTTTGCCTTTAGCCAGTCATCAGTTTTCAATTCCACATTACCTCGAAAAGATAAAGCATCCACATTATTCTCATCCACCCTCAAAGCATCAGAAATCTGTCAAAAAGGAGTAAGTGTCAAAAGCATAGAGGCTATTGAAAGTAATACCACAAAACCATCATATAATTAGAAGCTCCATGCCCTCAACAATTCTGCAAGACAGACTCACCAGTTCCATACATAAGTTCATATTGTTGCTCATTTGTGCAATAGCTGCAAGTCGTAAGCATGCATCGACATAATTTGGGCACTGAACAGCAAGCACACCACATTACATTACTTAAGCAAACTCACACAGTAAGAAATCTTGGGGACTCTGGATTTACAATATCAAAGTTAACTTTGCATCAGTTCTTGGACTGAATTGTTCACGGCAGAAAATTGGATATACTCATAGCACCAACTGTTTCAGTTGCTGTTTGATCAGACCAACCTGCCCTAAAGATATACAGACATAGAAGCAAAACAACCAACACTCAAACTGCCTTACAGTACAGCAAAAATTTACCTTATACAAGATAAGTCGGTAGAGAAAAATTGCTTTTTCTAGCTCATATGTTTGCTCATAAAGCCTGGCCTGATTAAACAGTATTGTTATTTTCCCTGCAGGCACATCTAATGATATTCCCTGATCTTCCAATCGATAAAACATATCATTTCCGGCACCATTGATCAAACCAGATATGCCATTACTTTCCATGTTTCTCAGGAAATCTGTACTGAGGTCAGTCCAGACACCATCTCCCAATGCCTCTTTGTAAGCTTGCTGTGCCAGCTGATTAAAAAAGGAACCACGGACTTCAGTGCCTTTGTTCAATGGCTGTACTTCTAACTAGCAACTAAGACCTAATTTTTCAGATAGAAACACATCACACATGTATGTTGGAAAATTAACAGCTGATACAACAACACAAATTACCGATTTTAGTGTCTTTGTTTGAGTCTTAGAGCTTTGGTTTGTAAATTTAAATGCACAATAAGCTTCAAAAGTTCAGAATAAATAAGTGTGCAGATCTTGAGAGCTTTGTACATTTCAGATATTATTGGATATCATAGGCAGCACACTGCCACATACTAACATAACCAACTAAACGTCTTTATCCCTAGGACTCCACAAGTCTTTGCATACCCATTCAAAAGGCATGAATACTATACTATATTCATAAGTCTTTCCATATGCGCATAAAATGTCCAGTAGCAATTTCAAAAGGATGTCACACTATATGCACAAAAGGATGTGTACAAGAAACCATTGACACAAACTATAGGGCAGGATTTTCATCCACCTACCATGGCATCGTTTTCTAATGTCACATGAAATACTTGTAGGCCTCCAGACCATCCATGGCATGCTAATTAAAATGAGGTGAAGGCAACAAGCTCTCCTCTATTTACATATACAAACCACAGATGCTATGGTTGCATATAGGAAGGGGAACCAAAATTAACTTTTGCAAGTTGGACACAAGCAATAAGAATCTGATAAAGGTGTGAAAGACAATCCATAGCAGCTTTTTGAACAAGTAAAATTAAGACCTAAGTTAATCTAAATTTTCTGGCCTAATCAAACTACAAAAGCACCTCCAAAAGCTCAAAACGTTTTTTTCCCCCCAAAATCAATAGATACTGAACATCTAGGTAGAACAAATATTGTTGCCATCCCTAGTACTAATTCAAAGCAGCAATGGTCCTTTTTGCATCTTCTCTACATTTCCAGACAACCTTTAAATTGTGTTATTGTGTGTCTCATATACCATGTGCCTTCTCTATTCACCCTAGCATTTCCCTACACAGCTTACCAGCATTGATGATTTTGTTCCTGCTATGTCACTCATGCAACTGTTCATCACTCTTAATTCAGATGAGCAAACAAAATTATGAAGCTGGTAGCAATCACAAGGCAATCCATCAACAAATGATTAGACATCAGTGTGACCCTGATTTTTGAGGATCACTATATGGAAGGCCCCTTTATCTTCAAATCATGCAATTGTGTCTAATATGATAAATGTGGAGGGCACTTGTACCAACCATACTTTTTCCACACATCAATCAAACATCAAATGCAAATATGTAAGAAAATATCACTCAAACGCTGGAACTGAATCATAAGGGACCCTTAATGCTTAACATATTTTCACAAACTATGAGAAAACACAATACAATCGATATTTGGGCACTAAACTAATAAGCATCTCCAATAACTATCAGATCAGAGATTCCATGTGCCATATGAAAGGCATGCACTTAGAGTAGAAGTGCACAATGTACAAATTATGATGTTGCGGTATTAGTCAGAATAAAAGTAACTAGTATGAAGCAAACAAGAGAGTCAAAGAAACTAGAAGCATGCCAACTAGATGGTAGATACTAGGTACTTGATAGCAGAGACTGAAACTCAAAAGAAACTAGAAGCATGCCAACTAGATGGTAGATACTAGGTACTTGATAGCAGAGACTGAAACTCAAAAGAAACGTCCAAAACTTAAAAGCAACTAGACAGTAGATACCGGTTTGGTCCTTGAGTGAGATGAGTTCACTTGATGCTTAGTGCACATATTTATAGGTATAGGGATCAAGATAAGGTTCAAGGTATAGGTCCCTGAGAGCCTTGAGGTTAGAGAGAGAGAGAGAGAGAGAGAGAGAGGCTGATCTGGCAGCCTGCAGGTGAATAATTTGTTACACACACACACACACACACACACAGTTGAAGAAGCCCAATGGATGCACACTCACAACCTAAGTACTTACTTCTCATTGCTCGCTTCACATTGAGCTAATAGCAATTGAGAACAATTGCTATCCCACCCCGGGGGTATCATGTCAGGAGGCATATTCCATGGTGGATTCCATGAGGTTTTTATTCCACGGTAGATTCCATGAGGTTTTTCGGTGGATTTTGTAAAACTATATTTATTTACCGAGGCTTGTACACAAGGTAGATTCCTTGTGCGAGAAGTTGACAGAGACGCCTGTCCTTTTCGAGTGTCAGATTAATTTAATGTGCACGTGGGTGGTTCCACAGCAGGTGATTCCATAAAATATATATCAAATTAATGGACATTTATGAGTTTAGAGTGCGCACTCAAATTAAATTAAGCTTAGGACAAAGTTCCAACCTATTTAATTATTTTGTAACTGAAGATTGCCAGGTATTCACTTTTGTTGGGTTTTATCTTATTATTTTCTAACAATTGTGAATGCTTCAATTGATGTGTAGAGCAGGCAGCGGAGGCGTTGGGTAGCACCGGGCGATGGCGTGAATTCAAAATACTTAGAAGAATTATTATTTTTGATGGGTACGTGACTTATCACTAAAGGCGTGGCGTCAATATTTATTTAGGCACGCTTATTTATTGAAGCGCTTGACAAGCATTCATTATTTCGCATGCGCATAGGCACTCGATTAAATATTTCGTTATTTGGTATTTATATTTGGGCACAGCCCGACTTTTGGACGCCCAAACACCTTACTTTATATTTGGGCAAAAGCAAACAAAAAGCATGCTATTTGTAAAGTGGGCTATTATTGAGCTTTGAGAAAAATAAATCTATAAATATATGCCTTGTAAAGTGCTCACACAAGGCATAGGGGAAGATTGCACCCAATTGGTCTTTTTGTCTCATACAAGAAATGTGTGCATCTGTCTAGTGCAAACTGCCATATTGACTCCAAAGCAAGCTCGGATGTGAAAGCCCCTAGAATCTATATGAATTTTTATTTTCTGGAACAAGGCCTTAATCACCAATGGAGTTCCTCTTAGCTCTATTTTTATAATCACGTGTGGAATTGATGGCTTACAACTTTGTCCCAATGAGATTATTAATAAATTTTTCTCTCCTTTCTGGAAAAAAATGGCCTACAATAAATTAGAAGAGATATCATCATCATCACTAATTAGTCCATCATCTTCCAAACATCACCTCCTCCAGGTTAGCTACCAAGTTGTCCCTCCCCCCTTTCTATGATATAAGCTCACTATGCATATGGATGCAAGAACATATTTCACTTAGGGCATTTCACATTTCGGTGAAATGTTTCAGGCATGTCACATTTCAATGCCACTAAGACATGTTTCATGGTTACCATGGCACTACCAACCATGTCCTCCTAGTATCCAACTGAGTGAGGTCCACTCTAATGATCTTGCCAATCTCTAAATAGCTCAAAGTAAGAGATGGTCACTCAAGGGAATACTAAAATGAGAATAGTCTGTCCATGCTAAAGCCATGTAGCTCAAACCAAGTTGGCATGTATCCATACCAACATGAGGTATCTCCCTCTCTTACAAGCTGTCAAGAGGACTCCAACCAACTGCACATCTCTATGTCTTGGCAATTCCCATAGGCTATGTATGAATAAGACCGCTTAGGTGAGGCCCTCTACAATAATCGACATAGTCCCCCAACTCAACTTTGACAATTCCATGTGGAACAAAGGCCTTACATCTAATCATCCTAGAGATCATGGATGTTAGGGGTCTCTCCATCAAACTCCATCTATCATAAGTGCAACCTAATCAGCTACTACAGTGATCAAGAGTAGACCCCTATACTTGCACTCCACACATAGTCATAAGGGACACAAAGGGACACAAGCCCAAAATACAAGGACGCCATCCCAAAACGTGGGACCTGTCTCCAACACGTCCCGAAAAGGGTGTGTTTCTATGCAGTGGCCCATCACAAGGGGACACGTCCCTAGACCAGGGGAATAGGGGAAGGGATGTGTGGGAAGGGATGCAAGAGATGCCACATGTCATACAATCTGTTGTGCTTCTTGTAGCCTTCAATCCACTAGCTTTACTGTTTCTTAGTTTATATTGTTTCTTGCACTCTACAATCCAAGTATTCATTATTTAGCATTTACTATTGGACTTCAGCATAGTAACACATGACAGATTTTGGGAACCAGGACAGGAATGGGGACAGGGGCAAGAATTGTCATCCCTGTTACCTTGAGAGGGGGCTCCAACATGGGGATGGATTGGGACAGTAGGGGGGATGGAATGGGATTGGGATGGAAAGCTAGAAAATGGCCATCCCCTATTACTATGGACTTTAGTCTTTATGTCATATGGCGTTTCTCGATTTTGCTACATTTCTAAATTTGTATTGTTTCTTCTAGTCTTCAATTTGAGTACTTATTATTATTCAATGTTTAGCATTGGACTTTAGTCTTTAATATGGCATTTCTCAATTGCCATTTGACATTTTCAATTCTACTCTTCAATTTGAGTATTCACTGTTCATTTATGTTTAAACTTTCATGGCTCATGTATTGTTTTAAGCTTTTATGTGACATTTTAAGAAGGTTTTTGAGTTAAGATATTATATTTGTTTAGTTTCTTTATAAAATATTTCAATTATGTCTAGAAAATATACTAATTTTAGATCCCATCATAGTCCCATGCTTGTCCCCACCCCCCCAATCCCCATCCCCATCCCTAGTGACTAAGACTCCATACAGTGATGCAAATGTGACCCATGTATCAAATAGCCACGACTTATTGAGAGAAGCTTACCCCAAGGTTCCAAAACTATTCATGTCAGCACATCCTCTCCAAATTGTCCAATGCTAAGCACTCTCAAGTTAAAATCTAGTGCAAGTTATCATGCCTCTCTAATAGAGAGAGAGGCCTATGAATAAAACTCCTAGATATGTATAAGAATCCCCGTTACTCCATCTCCTCCTGCCCATAAGAAAACATCACTATCCAATGCATAAAAGTGAGACAGAGAGGTGGAGGAGCCAAGGCTGAGGATGGAACTTCGAGGATATGAGAGACAGAGAGAGAGAGAGAGAGAAAACTTGCACTATCAACGAGAGAGAATCACTCAATCTTTTTTATATATAATAAATAAAGATAAGGTCTCAATGAAACCAGCCTTCCTTAAATAAATGCACATAAAATGAAATACACACTTTACCATAACATTCTTGGACAGTACACTCCCTGTTGGCCCCAAAACTGGTGCCCCTTGCAGTATTTCTTTAGCTTTCATTCAATTGGAATGAGTACAACTTGAGATTCTTCAATCTCCTCCTGCTAACCAATTGCTCTTTCTGTCATAAATAACCAGCAAGCCTTTTGGGTCATTTGCCCCTTGATTCACCCAGGACTTCTTCTCTAATTTGACCCTTGGCTGGCCAAATACTGCCCCAAATCAATTCGGGATGGGCTGGCTCCTGAAATCCCTTAACAATCTTCAATTATCAGCTGCTGATTTCAGTCCCTTGAGCCTTCAATCTCTGGCACAAATCCCAATGTGGCTGCTAAACCCTAATTTCTGCTGTAAATTAGGGTTTACTACAGAAATTACAGATCAGCCCACCAAAAATGGCTAAGATCTCCTCCAGATGGCTGAGAATTGCTTAGAATGGCTGAGGATAGGCTGAAGGAGATGAGAGAATGCTGTAAAGAGAGAAAATTTTGAGATTTGTCGCAAATAACTGATCAAAATCAGTTGCTGCCCTACTGTACCAGCCCCGAACGGACGCACCAACAACAATAGGAGCATTAGAGGCTGTGATCTTCAGGAGAAAGTGCATCAGCAGCAATTGTCAACTTTTCTGCAATCTCCATCACCAAAATGGTCTCCAATGGCAAGGAATTGGCCCCAAAAGCTGGCAGCAATAGTCCAACATCTCTTTCCAACAGCTCCAAAAATGAAAAAACGAGATTTCCCTCTCCCTTCGACCCTATTTAGCCTTTCCCCCACTTGCATGGGAAAGTTTTGCCAAGTGGCAGCTTTCTTAATCCATTTTCAGCAATTTTCAGTCATGTAATTAATTTTCAGAATGAATCAATTCTGAAAATTAATTTAACCCTTAATCCATGCCCAGAAAATTAACTGCCAATCAAAAAATTAATTGGCTATGCCATTTGCAACCCAAAGTGGTCCCGTGCATTAATTGACCCTTGGACAAGCATTAATCTATTAATTAATGCCTAGTCCCTAGTGTCACCACTAACACTTAATGGCCTAATTAATGGTCCTAGGAGCAAATTGACACCAGAATTCACCTAGAATCTAACAAGTGTAACTTGTTACAACTTTTGCCTTCCACACCCATCTTTTTCACAAGATCCTTCCGCCTTCAACTGCGAAAAAGTGGCTTGCACCTCACATGTGCAACACATGTGCATCTTTTAATTGCACATTTGATTAATCCTTTAATCAAATGCCAATTAAACATAAGCAAAGCATCAAATTTTCACGTCCTCGTGACACTTAATATATAGGCCAAGGTACACATCCAAACCTTTGACCCTTATCAAATGCTTGGTTGTGCAAAAAGTGTTCATACCAATACAAGCATTAATGGTCCCATGCATTAATTGACCCTTGGACAAGCATTAATCCATTGTGCCTAGTTCCTAGTGTCACCACTGACACTTAATGGCCTAATTAATGGTCCTAGGAGCAAATTGACACCAGAATTCACCTAGAATCTAACAAGTGTAACTTGTTACAACTTTTGCCTTCCACACCCATCTTTTTCACAGGATCCTTCGGCCTTCAACTGCGAAAAAGTGGCTTGCACCTCACATGTGCAACACATGTGCATCTTTTAATTGCACATTTGATTAATCCTTTAATCAAATGCCAATTAAACATAAGCAAAGCATCAAATTTTCACATCCTCGTGACACTTAATATATAGGCCAAGGTACACATCCAAACCTTTGACCCTTATCAAATGCTTGGTTGTGTAGAAAGTGTTCATACCAATATAAGCACACTTACACACAATAATGTGTATTCACATACAAACTCTAGAGGAAGATAAATAACTAATACCTACAAATGAAACGTTGCATTGGGAGGCCAATGCAACGTACCGTTAAGAGTATAAATCCCACATGCATAGATGGGATCCTAATCACTCAAGGAAGACGATCATATGAAGAGGTGGAGACCATAACCCTAAACAACAGGTGCAAAGGGGACCCTTCTACTACTACATTTGCAAAGGAAATATCCCTCCAAATGACCCAACCAAAAGCTTGATCAATCTAGCCAACATGGGGTATGTACGAATTTTCAGCATAATTCACGTTTATAGCAATTGGTTGAATATTAGGAATTATAGAAATCTACTAGTTTATGTGCTTTTTTTGAAGATTCACATGAGATATATTTTATCAATCAATCTCCAATTGATATGCTTAAGTGTCTCTCATCTGAACTTGAAAAGGAAAGGAATGCATCAGAAATTGCAGTAGTTGAAGCTTTATATGCCATCAATCGAATTCACTAAAGAGAAAGCATTGCTGCAACAAGAGAGTTCTCAAGTTAGCAATGTGCAGCCAATAAGGTGAGATATGATAGCTATCTCATCCCTAAGCATGGAGTAGTCATTGTCCTTAATCCACCTATCAAAAAAGACCACAGTGCTTCAAATATACAGAGGGCTTGTGGCAAGTGCCACCTCAAACTGTTGTGGTGTGTTGAAGTTGAAACTAAAACACCCCTTTTCTATCAAAGTTACTTTTGCAACCTACACAAGGGTACTTGTGAGAGCTACTTGTATCATGTCCTCCAATGAGTGCAGTGGTAGTATGTCACCGACCAATTGACACGGTAGAGATGATACCTCTAAGGCTACCATTTTGTCTATAGTGTCGGGCTCTACATCAAGATCAAACCTGATCTACGAGAAAGTATCAGTCATGGTAGGGGTGGAAGCTGCACTGGAGTCCCCTGTGTTGGGGGTAAAGGCGCCTCCGCCTAGCCACTCGTGTATTACTACACTGACAATCACTGCCACTACACACTACAAGTGGCGGGCGCCCGTCACCGTCACTTTATTCTTTATTCTTTTAGCGATAGTTTGAATAAAGAAAGGCTTGGTCACACATTGTGACTGTTGGAGTTCCCATTTTTTGTCTCTCTCTTTCTTGCTCTAGCTCTTGCTCTTGCTCTCCCGCCATAGCTCTCGCGTGCAAGCTTCGATCCTTCTCACCTTTCAACTGGTATCAGAGCTCAGCTTCCCGACTCTTGAGCTTGGCTCGTGGCATTCTCAGCTTCCCATCGACTCCCCACTCGCATTGGGTCTCCTTCTCGGCAGCAATAGCTCATTCTCTTGAGCTCCCATCACTCCCCGACTTTCCAAGCTTCTTCCCGGCCTATTGAGGCACCATCAAGGCATTGACATTGAGGTATTGCTTCATTATTTTCAGAGATTTATTTCAGTCCACATGTCTAGGTAAACAGGGCAGCCACCATTAAAGCTTCCAATCTTCATATCTCTTTGCCATTGGTTGTGGGCTACTAGAGGCTTGTTCCAAGGCCTCTTTGGCTCATGTTTGAGCCCTCCAATCTCTCCAGACCTGCCACGTGGACCAGCAGGAGCAGAGCATCATTAAGCATTTGTTTGGGCTCCATTTCAGGGTTTTTGCACATGTATTGATACTTGGCATTGATCCTTTGAGATTAGGCATTGGTTTGGTGGCTGAAAACAGTGTTTCAAGACTATTATAAATAGTCTACAAACATTTGATGCTAGTGCTACATTCACAGTTTATGCCTATGCTTGTTTGGGCATGACTACATAACCGGTTTGAAGCCTATTGCATCCTGATTGATTGGGGGATTGAAGCTACATGTCATGCTATGATTTTGGCCTGATTATGGAGCTGGAAATACACAGTTTATAACAGTAAATGCATGCTGAATACTCTTGGGCTGAAGCTATCTTTCATGCTTTGACATATACCTATTGGTTCTAGGTGTATGTCTTGGGTTATGCTATGATGTATTGATCATCGAGGGACGACTTCGAGCTTGTCATTGGATCCTGATGCTTTTGGAAGCTTTAGCTTATTTCAGCCCACACTTATTGACATCAGTCTATGCTTAACAGTGGTCAGTGCTTTGACAGTTATATGCTCTTTGGGTATATGCTTACCCGACGCCTACGCTTGATGCATTTGTCTTGGCACAGTGTACCATATACTTGTTGAGCTTTAGTGCTCTCTGAAAACTTGGCTTGGATTCTCATTTGCTATTCCGGAATTTTGTATTGGATGTCATTTTGGTTGTCAGAGATCTTTATTGGGATATATGTCTTGCTCATGGATGCTACCTACAGTTGCTTTGTAGCCGTCATACTCTTGGGATGCTATTGAGGCATTGTCTTGGTTACCCGTCTTTGGTACTTTGACTTGGTTTGATTGAGCTAATGAGCTCATTTATCCGCCTTTTGTGCCAGTGGGAGCATCTTGTATGCTTGACCGACATTGAGCAGGCGGTTTATGCTATTTGAGCATTTTGCAAATACTTGAGACGTTGGGATCTCTTACACTTAAATGTTGCATGGTTCATGCACTCATATCTTGGAGTTGTTTTTGACCTTAGCTTGGGCTTTGCACTCTTGTGAGCATACACCTACTCGTGTCAAGTCTTGCCAGTGTTATGTATACTTTGCCCTATTGTCCAAGGGGTATGGCTACTCACGGACGGATGCTTTGGTGACATGTTTGGGTGTTTGCTCAGGGTCTTGATGACTATTTGGTGCTGATTTATGCTCGTTTATGGCTGGTCATGTCTTGGCTATCATTTATTGACTTGGTGCAGTGATTTGGTCAGCAATTGACTCTCACAATATCCTACTGTCATTTATTACAGCAAGCATATAACTCTGGATTGACATGGATTTTTCATGCTGAAATATTCTGAAATGATGTACTTTCACTAGTACTTGGTGGGCAGCAGCTTTGATTACACTTTTCTCGCCATTTTCTCTTGATTTTGGTGATTTTTTTTGTCATTTCCTGCAATAAAAAGCAAGCAGTTTTGGACTATCTGCAGTCTTCCAGCCTGCATTATGGCGAGTTCGTCCCCACTGAACATCCTATTTTCAACATCACTAAGCTTAATGGTATGAATTACTCTTATTGGAAGAGCCAGATTTGGCAGGTGTTGGTATAGAAATTGCAGATCAAACCATTGAGGTTGAGCGGGCAGCCGCCTGCAACTATGCCAGATGAGGAATGGCTTGAGCTTGATGAGTTATGCAAGTCCACGATTGTATTCTCTCTCACAGAACATGTTCATTACAATGTATTTGAGGAAGAACAAAGTGCATGGCAGTTGTGGAATAAAATCAAGAATCTCTATGACAAGAAAAGTCCAACGAGTCAGATGTATTGACTAAAGCAGCTTATGAATCTGCACATGAAGGAGAATGTGACTATGTCTGCTCACTTGTGCCAGCTCCATGCTATACTCAAAAACTTGGCTTCGCAGGACATCACTTGGGCAAAGAATGTCACTCCTCTTTTCTTGCTTACTACTCTTAATGAGTCATAGGATGTATTCCGCACTGCATTATGTGCCTCTACTACTACCCTTAAATTATCTGATGTTGAGAGTGCTTTCTAGAGAAAGAGGTTAACCGTAAGAATTTGGATGTCTCTCGTGTGTCGCATGCTATGATAGTTAGAGGTAGGAATGATGGATATGGAAAGCATGGCAGTGGCATAGGCTGTGGACGGGATTCTCAGAAAATCCCCGTCCAAATCTCGTGCGAAGTCACGTAGCAAATCCCATGGCAAGACTGCAGATGTTACTTGTCACCATTGTGGAAAAAAGGGCCATATTAGGCCACAATGCCATGAACTGCACAATGAAAGGCGCAAAGATAAGGGGAAAGACAAAGTGCAGGATAAGTCTTCTGATCAAAATATAGTGTCTGCAAAGTCCAGTGTTAAAATTGAAGAGAACAATGTTATGCAGCTTGAGGATGTTGATGAGATACACTCTATGTATGCACAATGTTGGCTTCTGGACTCAGATGCGTCCTTTCGTGTGACACCTTGCCGAGAGTGGTTTCATTCATACCGTACTGTTTCGAGCTCTGTGCGCTTGGGTGATGACAGGTCTCTTGATATTGTGGGCGTTGGTGATGTTAGGCTGCAGTTTCCTTTTGACAGCAGTTTTGTTATGCAGGATGTACGTCACGTACCTGCTTTGATACGCAACCTCATGTCAGCTAGACAACTTGATGACGCAAGTTATCATGTATCTTTTGGAGACTCTGCATGCAAGATCATTCGTGGCAGACTTGTGATTGCGAGAGGTGCCAAGGCTGGCAGTCTCTATCCCTTGATTGAATCCGCTTCTTCCCTTGATCATGTTTTGTCTGTGCGTTCTATCCCACATGTATCTCTTTGGCATGCCCGTTTGGGCCATATGTCTTTGAAGGGAATGAGAATGCTTTCCGGTTTACAGTACTTAATGTCCCTTGATTATGCATATTTTGATTCATGCGAGCATTGTCTTTATGGCAAGCAGACTAGGTCTACGTATAAGAAGTTTGGTAGGCCACACATGAGTGAGCCCTTGGCATTGGTACATTCGGATGTCTATGGGCCCATGCCTTGTCAGTCTATGGATGGTGCAAAGTATTTTGTTACTTTCATAGATGATTTTTCACGGAAAGTTTGGCCTTATCCCATTAAGCTGAAATCCAATGACTTGGTTGTGTTTGAGCGATGGCTTGCATTGGTTGAGAATCAGTCTGGGTATAGAGTGGGGGTGAGTATGTCTCGCGTGCTTTTAAGCAGTTATGTGATGAGAGGGGTATTAAGCGTCCGTTGACCGCTCCCCCCCAGAATGATTTGGCTGAGCGGATGAATAAAACCATCTAGGAGTGTGTACGCAGTATGCTTAGCCATGCAGGCCTACCACAAAGCTTTTGGGCTGAGGAAGTTAGCACAACTGTGCATATCATAAACAAATCGCCTTCTAGTGGTTTAGATTTCCAAGTTAGAGAGGAGGTTTGGACTGGAAAACCTCCCTCTTATGCGCATCTCCGTGCCTTTGAATGTGAGGCATTTTGCCATGTGTCCAGGGACAAGAGAAGTAAGCTGGATCCTAAGAGTGTTAAATGCATTTTTCTTGGTTATGGAAATGCAAATGAGATGGGTTACTATCTCTAGGATCCGCAGGCGCGGAAAATCATCCGCAGTCATGATGTAGTCTTCCATGAAAACAAGATGCATAGGCAGCCTGAGAGAGTTGTTGAGATCCGCAGGGTCATATTTAAGGAGGAGCCGAGAGCTTCCGCACAGCCAGTTGGACAGCCTACAGCTCCAGCAGATGCTCATGGTTAGGATTGTTGGACAGCCAGCTGAGCAGGCAGCAGAGCCTGCCGTAAGACGGTCTGCTAGAGACAGACGTCCACCTGATAGATTTCAGCCCTCGATGCATTATGTTTTGGTTACAGATGCAGGAGAGCCATTCACTTATGATGAGGCTATGCACAGGGGTGACAATCACTCCTGGGACAGGGCTATGCAGTCTGAGATAGACTCCTTGCATAAGAATGAGACTTTGCCATGCAAGTGGGTGTACAAGCTGAAAAGTACCCCTGGACACCCCAAGCTAGCATACAAGGCTAGATTGGTAGCAAAGGGTTTTAAGCAGGAGCATGGTGTGGACTTTGATGAGGTCTTTTCTCCTGTGGTTAAGATGATCACCCTGCGCTTAGTCGTGGCTTTGGTTGCTCAGCTTGTCTTGAAGCAGGCACCTGGGGAGTGGTATCATAAGTTTGATGCCTTTATGCAGTGCCAAGGCTACAGCAGGAATGCTATGGATCCGTGTCTTTAGACGAAGAGCCTATGATTTTGGTACTCTATGTGAATGATATGCTGATAGCAGGGAAAGCTCATGATAAGCTAGATGCTCTTAAGGCTCAGCTCAAGAAGAGCTTTGAGATAAAAGATCTGGGACAGGCCTCTCACATACTTGGTATGCGTATTAGACGCGACAGGCATCAGGGACTCCTCTACTTGTCACAGAGGGAGTACATTCATAAAGTCCTTGAGCGCTTCCGCGTACAGGACGTAAAGCCTATTCGATGTCCATTGCCTTCTTATGTGAAGGTATCACAGACTGATTGTCCGCAGACAGATGAGCAGAGGACCGAGATGGCCAAGATTCCCTATGCATCCGCAGTGGACAATCTTATGTATGCCATGATAGCCACTCGTCCAGATATTGCCTTTGCAGTTGGTATTGTGGCACGCTATATAGCTACACCTAGCAAGAAGCATTGAAATGCCGTGAAGGGTATCATAAGGTACCTGAAGGGCACTGCTTCCGCATGCAGGACGTAAAGCCTATTGACTGTCCATTGCCTTTTTATATAAAGGTATCACAGGCTGATTGTCCGCAAACACATGAGCAGAGGGCCGAGATAGCCAAGATTCCCTATGCATCCGCAGTGGGCAGTCTTATGTATGCCATGATAGCCACTCTTCCAGATATTGCCTTTGCAGTTGGTGTTGTGGCAAGCTATATGGCTACACCTGGCAAGAAGCATTGGGATGCCGTGAAGGGTATCATGAGGTACCTGAAGAGCACTGCAGATATGTGCATATGCTATGGCAACCAGGATATACGAGTCGTGGGGTACACTGACTCTAATTATGCAAGACATGTAGATAGTAAGAAGTCCACTTTCGACTATGTATTCACCTATGCTGGAGGTGTTGTTTCTTGGATGTCCAAGGTACAGAAATGCACGGCCCTTTCTACTATAGAGGCCGAGTATGTTGCAGCCATTGAGGCTTGCAAGGAGGCCATTTGGTTGGGTCGTTTGGTTGCTGACCTTGGTATTGATGCTATCCCTATACTACATTTGAATTCTATGGATGCTATTCAATTAGCCAAGAATCCGGTCTTCCTTGCGAAGATAAAACACATTGAGGTGAGGTATCACTTCATACGTGCGGTCGTTGAGGACAAGTCTGTTGACCTTGTCAAGATCTCGACTGACCAGAATCCTGCACATCTGCTCACGAAAAGCCTCTCTACAGAGCGCTTTGCCTTCCTTAGGAGGTTGATGGGCATGGGATGAGATGACGTCTTTCCTCATCTTGTTGTACATGTATACATGTTGTACTGTCTTTTTTCTTTTTTCTTTTCACTCCTCACTAGGGCAGATTCGCCTTTAAGTGGGAGGTTGTTGAGGATAACGGCGCCTCCGCCTAGCCGCCTGTGTATTGCACACTACAGGTGGCGGGCGCCCGTCACCGTCACTTTATTCTTATTCTTTTAGTGATAGTTTGAATAAAGGAAGGCCCGATCACACATTGTGACTATTGGAGTTTCCATTTCTTGTCTCTCTCTTTTTTGTTGTTGCTCTCCCGCCATAGCTCTCACATGCAAGCTTCGATCCTTCTCACCTTTCACCCTGTACACTACAAGTCACCGCCACTGACACTACAGGTGGCGGGCGCCCGTCACCATCACTTTATTCTTTATTCTTTTAGTGACAGTATGAATAAAGGAAGGCCCGGTCACACATTGTGACTGTTGGAGTTCCCATTTCTTGTCTCTCTCTTTCTTGTTGTTGCTCTCCCGCCATAGCTCTTGCGTGCAAGCTTCGATCCTTCTCACCTTTCACCCTGTACAAGAAGAGGGACCAGCTCCGCAAATCAAGTTTTCTCCTTCATCTTATTGTTATGCAGGTCCTGTTTCTCTTGGGTATCTGAGCCTTGCTGATCTTGTGAAGTCACCCAAGGGGAAGGAAGGATCGAGGAGAAAAAGGTGCATGCCACTGCTTGGCAGAGGGCTACCAATATAGGAGCTGTGGAAACACGTGAGAAGCTGGTGGCAGCAGTGGCGGTGACCGGACAGGTAGGTGGCAGGAGTTTCCAGGCTGCAGAGGGCAGTAAGTGGAAGTGGGAAGACAGGAAGCAGGCAGATGGCAGCGAGCTTGCCATTATAATCGGATCTCATACTGTTTGGGCTTGAGATAAAGGATGGTGCAGTTATACTAAACTACACATTTGAATGCCCTCGCCCTGAGTCCAAACTTCTTGCTGGCATAAAGGTAAACATGACCAAATGGAGAGAGATCATCAGTAGCATAATATATTTACATGTCTACTAAGCAAAATATGCTGGCAGAAAGACAACCCCAAGTAGAGATCATTCAGCCATTTGGCTCAAAAGAATCCACTAATGAGAGAGCACTCAGACAAGCTTCATGGAAATTTGAAGACAATGGAGGAACTCTACGAAGCATTCCTTGGCATTTGCAGCCACAACCTGTGTTGTAAGTTACAAAATACCACCAATTTGACCAGCCACATCGAGTTCATATAACATTTTTTGTGCCTGTATTCATGATTTCAGTATCTCTCTGTGTGTAATGAAAATTTGAGACCAATTTGTTTATACTTGTACAAGATTTCTAGCTTTGAACGTAATGCATCATTTTGCATTCTTAAGAACAAGTTGTTTACACTTGTACAAGATTTTGAAACTGCATAAACAGATGCTTGTAAAAGATTCCCAAAGTGCTAGCATTGCACCATTTTAAATAAGCAGTCTAAATTTGTAATACTCCCTAAGAGTTCACAACCCACCTCATGCTCTCCACGTTCAAAGTGCAATACACCTATGTTGTTAAGCAGCTCAATAGGCACTTTTTCAGGTCGTTTTCTCACCAGATTCAAAGCCTGTCCAGAAATCAAAGGTTGAGAACTAACAGCATTTACTATAGGCCAAAAAATAATGATAGTACTACAAAACAGGTGACGACTGAAGTTAATAGCAACCCAGAAAACCGAATAAAGTCAGGGCAACCTGGCAGCATTGCCCTCAGCTATTTTAACTTTAACATATTCCTGCACAAAAATCAGAATAAAACTACTTACCATTTTGAATGCATCCAGTGCTCCACTTGTATCAGTAGATACCAGTAACTCTGCCATTTCCATCCAAGCCTGAAATTATCAAGTAAATACAGTGGATGAGACTACTTACAAACCCTTAGACACAACTACAGTCTCTCTAAATAACCGTCTGCACATATTTTTTCTCACATGCAACATGCACCACACATATGACATATATTAAAAAGTGACAAGTTTAATCATACGAGAGGGTGGGAAAAAATGCTCTCTGTCATTGTTCAAAACACTTCTTTTACAAAACAACTATCATGCAAGCACCGCATCTCCACCCGTCAAACCCATCCATCAACTTTATTTTACCTGCATTTGTTGTTTCCTATCAAGATGTTATACTGAAGTTGTAGACTGTACAATACCCAGTGCCTGTTAGAGATATTGGACGTTTACATCTCCAACTTGTGAGACCCAAGCAGAGGTCTAGTGAAACTCAAATTGAGTTCCAACCTTGAAGGCCCTGTTCGCTCCATTAAAGTCTGGACAGAGACCTAACTTGCACAGCATACTGTCCTTGCTCAAAGGAATGGCATCATGAACTAAGTACTGGGCCACAGGCAAGAGTTTGATGCCGCTATCCAAGCTAGTAGCTGGCACTGCCTCAAAGTATCTCAGAGAATATAAATCAGCTAGGTGGCACAGCAAGACCGGGCTTGAAGAGAGCAAAGTGATAGGACTGAGAAAGATCTAACAGCTAGACCCTCGTAACGCATGGCATGAGCTTTCATGACAAGTAGTGTGGTATGATGCACAATGTTGATGATTGGGCATCTACCTGTCATAAACTTAGGCAAAGCATTATACAGACTCGTTCATTTCAGACTCTTCACTGTGTTCATTGTCTTTGAGTTACCCTAACCCTAACTGTGTTCTATTCAGTTTGTGCTTTGTTGTACAATTATATTTGTGTTTTTGTGTTAGGCTATTTCTTTACACCACAGCCCGTGGCTCTTGAGTCCGCTCCACCAAGAGAGAGAGTGGTCGTTGGATTCCACCTTTTCTGTAGTTTGCTCTGCAGAGAGACAGAAGTTGTTCGACTCCTCTGGCTCTCTAGTCCACTCCATCGAGAGACAGAGGCTGTTCCCAAACCATGGCTCCATAGGAGGTGCACATTTCCCATCCTTCCTCATCTGGCTCCACGGACACCGACTCCAATGAGGACTCAAGGAGATTATCTATGATCATAGTTACCAAGAATAGGGAACGGGAATGGGACCCCCTGGAATAGGGGGAACGCCTAAAGTTAGGGAACGGGAACGGAGGGAACGGTATATATATATAGAGAGAGAGAGAGCTCATAGATTAAGTTAGTTGGAAGATTGCAAATTGGTTTATCTAGTAGCATGGTGGAAGTCAAAAGGGTGGCATGATATGCTAGGTACAATATGGGACAACTAAATTATGGGTCATGTTCGACGTGCCAATTTAGTGACCTGATGGATCACGCTTTTCAAGGGGGGACCAACAACACAATTAGTAGTAACATGATTAGTAATCACATGTCACACACCTACACATGCACACATATTTGTATATATATGTGACGTGTGTATGTGTATCTAATATCTATCTCGTATGTGTGTGTCTCACCCACTCACTCACTCAAGCGGGCAGGAGAGGCGGGAGCAAGTAGGGCCTAGGTGAGGCAGGCGGGAGCAAGCGGGCAAGGGAGGCGGAGCAGGCGAAAGAGGCTGGAGCAGGCGGGTTCCAGGGAACGGCTGCTAGAACGGCTTGGAACGACACGAAACGGGTAGGAATGGGGCTGGGAATGGGCAGGAACGTTCCATGGGCGTTTCACTCGTAGACACATGCCAGAACACGTTAATCCATTCCTAAGGCCTGGAACGGGCGTTCACTATTTCTATGTCTATGATGCCTCATCCCTCATCTACTTAGTTTTGAGAGACCACCTTTGGGAGATGTCTAGCCTTTGTTCCATTGTAGCCTGAGATACCTTCTCCAGCACCACCCATGACCCTTCCTCTGTCATCAAACACTCTAGAGACCGTGATCAATGAGTTTCTAAATTCACAGATGGCTTCAGAGGGGGATCCTATTTCTCCAATTTCAGAGGGGGTTACTACTCACATCACGCAATCCTTTGCTCACCTTGACAAAAAGCCTTTGTATTCTTCATCTTCCCTTGGATGGGATGGTTGATATCAAGCTCCCATCTCACCTACTGATACCTAGGATCTACAATTTCTACCTAGGTTAGGACCTTGGATATTCTCGCCGTGACTTGGTAGCTATGCCTCGTGTTCTTATCAACATGGAGACACAGAGCTAGTGGCTTTTCTCCCAAGGTTGAGTTTTGGACACTATCAACACACCTTGTTCACTATTCTTTCTTATAGGTTTCCTTCTAGGTAGAATACTTGGATTGCACAGTGGAGAATGTCTTGTTCACTCCTCCTACAGCACCGTTTTGGGCCTATGAGTGCATGTTGAGATACCAAAGTCATTTAGTGCATTGAATTCCTATTTTGGTTTTCATTTACAACCCTTGAAATGCTTTTTTGTATTATTTATTAGTGTGGAATGCCACTTGAGAGAGTCAGGGTGTGACCCTAGAGAGTTCAATGACTCGTGTGCCTATAAATAGGGCATGGACATTCATCCATCTTCACTCTACACTTACTCTCTTATTCATTATTCATTATTCCCCTATCACACCTTCCACCTCGGCCCACTACCACTACTGTCCAAAACCCCACCCTCGCGAATGCCTTAGTTCATGGTGGTGTTGGTGCTGTCCAAATAGCTGTGATGCCTTACGAGTAGGCGATTTTATTCGGGTGGTCTTCTTCACATCACCATTAGCACTAGACACTCTAGATCACTCTGCTTTGAGCCCACACAGATTAGAGACATGATCTTCATCATTTCCATTGCAGTGTTTGCTGGTGTCACTCCTCCCTCGACTGGTACAATAGATCATCTTCATCATTATTCTCAATTTCCAGCTCCTGCTGCCACCCTAGCATCCAAGCAACAGCCATCATCCACTTTATGGAGATTGCACTTGCACCAGTTTCAAGCCCTCTATAGCAGATTACACCCTCTTTATCAGCCCTACATGAGAAACTAGCATTTTTGAGTCACACTCCTTTAACAGTGCAAATTCATTCTCAATGCTCCCGCTTGAACAGCCAAGATATTACAATTACCTCGAAGCTCCACTTCATTATATCTACATTATTCATTTAGTATGATTCAGTGTTCATCATTCTTCATTGATCCTCATCTTTAGTGTTTTTGAGTTTCTTTGTATCAATATTTATTGTACACTCAGTGTGGTTTGTTAGCTAGTTTTATTTATCCTTGTGTGTGAACACACCTTAGGTGTGCAAGTATGTGTGTTCAAATGTGTGAATAGCTTTTACACCTCCCAACATTAAGTAAGGGTCAAAGGTTTGGGAGGAAACCTTAGGACTATAAAATGGTGCCTTGGTTCTTATACTTTCATATCAATTATTGTTATTATTGTTATTAATTATTGGTTCTCTCTCTCTCTCTCTCTCTCTCTCTCTCTCTCTCTCTCTCTCTCTCTCTCTCTTCTCGCCTCCACTCGAATTAGACGTTAGTCATCTTCATGAGCTCCATACCCAATAGACTTAAGAGGGGGAAGGGCTTGGACAAAGAAGTAAAAGAGGGTAATCACCATGGAGGCAGAAATCAAGGATGTTGTCATTATTAGTTGGATAGGAGAGAGCCGCTGCGAGGAAGGGTTGGCTGTTCAAGGTGACAGTTGGTGGTACGTTGAGCAAACAGTTGGCAATAGGGAGCAGAGGTGCCCTAGGGGAAGGGCGAGGGGGGCAGAGGAACCTTGGTGGTGGCTGCAGAAGTCAAAGGTGGGGAGGATGTGGTAGGGCAGGCTCATCATTCTTAATACACATGTTTCACCATATGCATTCGTGTTCATTATCGAAGACCTTTTCTTACAATACTTCTTTTTGCTAATAATGAGATGCCTCCTCCTTGAGACATCTCTTCCCATGTGGCAAAACTTTTGGGACCTCTTTTTTTTAGTGTTGTCTTCCTAGATGACGTAGAAGAATCACCAACGCATATTTCTCTAAAGTGATTCCCAAAAATGGCTATTGAATGCCTTAAAACAAAGCTAATTAAGTTCAAGCACTTAGGGCACATAGTCTCCACGGAAAAACACTTCGGTTGCACCTAGCACACCAAGTGGCTCAATCCCTTTTTTAGCCCAACTACCATTCACGAAAGAAGACCAGGCCAAACGTAACTTGAAGATTGAAATCGGGTAGCATTGCCTTGTGCATTATTATCAAATTCATGACCTTGTTAATGTAGTGACCAATGACCCATAAGCGAAAGTGCTCATGGATAGATGCCGATTGAAAAGATATATAGAGAAGTTCAAAGAGGAGGTGGACTATGATAAGTGTACATAGTTTCTCACAACTTATGATCCGGTAGACATAGTAGAGTAATGACGGTGGCAGATGGAGAAAGAAAGAAATAAAGAAAGTTATCTTAACGTCTACGAAAGGCCAAGTTGGCCTATGGGACCAAAACGTTACATACAAAATGTCTGGGAAACTTTCTAGGTCCCAGTAAAGCTAGCATCTAATGCTATGATAAACTAATTGAGTAGGTACAAAATAATATATAGGCTAGGTACAATTCATATGTGTTCCAAGTATGGTGTGGAACTGCTCATGGAGCTTGGTCATCCTAAATTGTCCCACATGGATCTATCTAACATCAAGAGGCTGAATCAGCGGGGCAAGGTCCTCTAGTGGCAGTGTAGTATCCCTTGTATCCTCGACATGTGCCTCTTGCGGGGGCAGGGGTTGGTTGGGCGTGGACACCGAGCTTTGCTTCTTGCCGTGGCTATGGCTAGGGTAGTCCCCCGCGGCTGGGAGGTCAATGAAGCTGGTGGGGGCTCAGGGGTGGGGATGTACTTGGCTCTCGGTACAATTCTCTGAGCAGGCGTTGGGCGGCTCCTTGTCTCTGCTCCAAGGTCTGGAGGAGGTGGTCTCTACGGCGCCATATTTCCAGCAAAGAGCCCAAGGCATCTCTCGTCCTTGAAATCCATCACTCTGGAGAGAGAGAGAGAGAGAGAGAGAGAGAGAAAGCTTGAGCTCTTCTGTCTTCGATGGTGTTATTCCCGAGCAGCCCCCTCTTTATTCTTTGACGCATATTCATCAGTACTGTTGGGATATAAAGGCCCGATAACCTCCGTGTATAGTACACACACATTGTCCATGTGAATGCATCCTTTACGTGCCCCTTTACGTGCCCTAAGTATAAATACATTTTATTCTTTGTGTACCAACACAATTGTTGGTACACTCTTATGGTCTCATACTTTCACTCTGCTCACACTCTCTCAAGCCATCACACTCACTCGTTCACTCCTGCTCGAGCTACATCCCTATCGCTTCCAACAACTGGTATTAGAGCCAAGACTACACGCTTTCCAAGATTGAGGCGACGGCTGCTGGACTTGCAACAGCAAGCATGAAGCAACAGTCAGCACGCGACTATAGCAGGGAACCAACATACCGGCAAGACAAAGTGCAGGCGACAGTTGTACAGTGCGACGACTGACCGACGGGTGCAAAGGTCCCGTGACGGAGGCGGCACCGGCGGCGGGAAAGTGTCAAACGTGACGGGGCAAGGTCAGCGGACCCCCCCCCCCCAACCGTCATGCAGTAAATCCCAACCTTTATTTTCTTTCAAATCCTTTCTTGAAATCCTTCTCCTTTGTGGAAGTTCACACACCGAAGACACAGATCTCAGATCTGTGAAGATTCGAGTCAGAAAATTTGGGGCTTTTCCCAGATTTAATCTCATCTAGGCCTAGCAGTAACATTCGTGTCAGAATTTGCTGACATTGCGAGCGGTGACCTCAATTAATTTGGGGATTTTACCAAATTTGCTGGATTTTCGCTCTTCTAGGCAAAATTTCCTGACATTGGATCCTAGAAATTTGGGGCTTTTCATGTATTGGCAAAGCTTTACTCAGCTAGGTCAGATTGACTGACATTCATGCAATTTTGGACTTGAAATTTTGGGGATTTGCGTAAAATTTGGTAAATTTCTATATCTTTTGCCCGTTTGTTGGTTGGTTCATGTACAAACAGCAGAAGTTTACTTCTTGTTGAGAAAGAATAGCAGTGCATTTTGCTGGATCAGCTTGTGCTTTTACAGATTAGTGCATTCACTATTGTGTTCGTGACAAAATGGCTGCAACTTCTTCCAGTTCAAACATCGAGAGTTTGATAGAGATCAAATGTGTTCATGATAAAATGGATGCAACTTCTTCCAGTTCAAACATCAAGAGTTTCATGGAGATCAAACAGTTTGATGGTCATGGCTTTGACCTTTGGAAAGACCGTATGCAGGGCATTTTGTAAAGGATTGCGAGGATGCTTTGCAGAAAGATAAACCCGCACTAATGTCTGATGCAGATTGGCCAGAGTGAATAAAAAGGTTGTGGCTTACATAAAGATGGGTGTCACTAATGACATTCTGACAGACATTAAGGGTTTAGACACAGGTTATGCAATATGGGAGAAGCTAAAAACTACTTATGAGATCACCTCACCTGTTAATCACGTGCATTTAATGTGCAAGTTGGTGAATATGCAACTGGATCAGTCAAAGCCTACAGTTGAGAACTTGAGTGCATTACTCGGATTCTAAATCAGCTCAAAGATGCAAACTTGGACTTTGATGATAAGTTGAGGGGGCGATCTTTTTTATCAAGACACTGCCAAACTCGTGGGAAACCTTGGTGGTTTCACTCAGCAATAATCCCAATCTCTCATATGATGGGATGAGGGGTTCTATCTTAAATGAAAAAATTAGACGTATATCTAGTTGAGAAGGCAGCAACTCAGCTTATAATGTAAGAGGCACGGCTAAAAAGAAAAATGCAAATGCAGAGCAGAGAAACAGGAGCAAGAGCAAAGGAAAGGATAAGAGTGACATTACTTGCTACCACTGTGGTCGAAAGGGCCACAAGAAACCTGATTGCAGGTATTATAAGAAGGAACAAGAGAGAAAGAAGAATGCAGGAGATAAAAAAAGAAGCAAGAAAAGACAGATGCATCGGAGACAACCAAAGGCAAAGAGAAGGCCAATGTGGCCTCTAGCGTGGTCATAGAAGAGCTTTCAGATACAGAGGTTGATGTATTATGTGCGTTTGATTATGATGCCCTTGTATGTCACATGCAAGATATGCAGATTACCAAGGCTGATGTGATTGATGCACTCTTGTCAGGTGATGATGGTGTCATTCAAACTTGGATTGTAGACTCTGGCGTCTCTTTCCATGTAACTCCTTGCTTGGAGTGTTTTGCTATGTCCAATGCAAGCAGTTATGGAAAGGTATACCTTGGAAATAACCATGCTAGCAACATTGATGGGATTGGCACCATACCCTTGTCTTTAGACAATGGTCAAGAGTTTGTCTTGAAGATATCAGATATGTGCCTGGCATCAAAAAGAGTACTATCTGTTGGTCAGCTTGACTTGCATGGCTACACCACACTGTTTGGTGGTGGTTTGTGGAAAGTTTAAAAGGGTTCCATGCTGATTGCAAAAGGAAAGGAACCAAGAAGGGCACATTGTATTGTTTGCACTGTAAAGCCTTGAATGGCAAGTTTCTTGCAGTTGCTGAAATTTGCAGCCACTTGGAGTTATGGCATAAGAAATTAGGCCATATGAGCCAAAAAGGACTTGATATCCTTACCTCTCTAAAGAGGGTTGATGGAAAAGGCTCTAAACTTGATTTTTGTAATGAGTGTCAATTTGGAAAGCAAATAAAAAATTACTTTTACTCTAGTCTCTCTCGTAAGTCCAATGTCTTGGACTTAGTGCATTCTGATGTATGTAGTATGCCCATGAAATCACTGGGTGGTGCTGCATATTTTGTCTCCTTTATTGATGATTGTTCCAAGAAGATTTGGGTGTACTTGCTGAAAAAGAAAAGTGAAGTGTTTGCTGTTTTTAAAACTTTTCATGCATTTGTGACCACTCAGATAGGTAGAAAGCTGAAATGCTTGAGAACTAATAATGGGGGTGAGTTCACATCGACTGAATTCGAGTCATTTTGTGACTTACATGGTATTAAGAGGGAGCTTACAGCCCCTTACAGTCCTTCTTCAAATGGGGTGGCTAAAGATATAACAGGACTTTATCTGAACGAGCACTGCTAATCTCCCTTATGCATTTTGGGGAGAGGCACTCAAAACCGTGGTTCACATTTGCAACTACTCTCCCAACAAGTCCTTAAATAATGGCATCCCTGAGGAGGTTTGGTATGGCAAATCAGCCTCATATGACCATTTACGCATATTTGGCTATGATGCTTTCGTGCATGTTAGGAATGAGCTGAGGAATAAACTTGACCCAAAATCCACCAAAGGCATTTTCATGGGCTATGGTGATGAGGGTGAATTTGGCTACATAGTGTGGTTATCTCAGTCCAAGAAAATTATCCGCAGCCGTAATGTTGTGTTCAATGAGGCAAAATTGCTGAAAGCCACTTTAGCCTCTACTGAAGATCTGAAAAATGTGAAGTTTTAGAGTTTGCAGCCACCTATTACTTCAAAAAATGAGCCTCATGGTGCTGTACCACAGGCTAAAACTGATGATCAACTCGTTATTTTTGAGCCTGATGATGATGGCCAGCAAGTAGAAGCACAAGGAGGTCATGGACAGCAAGATAGGCTTGCTGATTATGAAAATGCAGGTGCTGGAAATGAAAATGAAGGTGCTGTACAGCATGAACAGCATGCTGAAAATGATTAACAGCAGCAAATGAATGCTGAAAATAATATACCTCCAGATGTAGACCCGATTCCTGAAAATGTTGATCATTGGGTACGCATGTCTACACGAGTAAGAAGGCAACCACATAGGTTTGACCCTCCTTGCATTATGTGATGCTTACAGATGAGGATAAGCCTCTTATATACAAAGAGACCAAGTCATGTGAGTTCAGCAGTAAGTGGGAGCTAGCTATGCAAGAAGAGATTAAATCTCTATATGCAAATGATACTTGGGATCTTGTGTCATTGCCAAAGGGAAAGAAGCCACTTCCAAACAAATGGGTGTACAAAGTCAAGACAGTTGATGGGAAACCCAAGTACAAGGCAAGGCTAGTTGCCAAAGGTTATGCACAAAAGGAAGGGATTGACTTCCAAGAGGTCTTCTCACCTATTCTGAAGATGACCACTTTACGTGTGCTTTTTGCTCTTACTGCTGTTTTGGATTTAGAGTTGTATGTATCAAATGGATGTAAAAACAACTTTCTTGCATGGTGACATTGATGAGGAAATCTACATGAAACAGCCCGAGGGCTTTGTAGTTCCTAGAAAAGAGCAGATGGTGTGTAAGCTAAAACGCAACCTGTATGGGCTGAAGCAAGCACCATGGCAATGGTACAAAAAGTTCGATACTTTTATCCTATCTCATGAGTTTACACGCAGCCATGCAGATCATTGCTTTCACATGAAAAAGGATACAGATGGCAGCCCCATCATACTTGTTTTGTATGTGGATGATATGTTACTAGCTGGGAAAAGAAAGACTAGCTTGGATGCTCTCAAAAATCAGCTAAAATCAGCTTTCTCCATGAAAGATTTGGGGAATGCAGAGCATATTTTGGGTATGAGGATTCGTAGAGATAGAATGCAGAAATTGTTGTTTTTATCTCAAGAAAAGTACATTGGAAAGGTATTGGACAGATTTAACATGGCTGAAGCAAAGCCTTTGGGGGTACCCTTACCTCCTTATCTCAAGCTTAGCAAAGCCAAGAGCCTGAAAGATGACGTGGAAGCAAATGCTATGAAGGGAGTTCCTTATGCATCAGCTTGTGGCTCTCTTATGTATGCAATGGTTGCTACTCATCCAGACATTGCTCGTCCAGTGGGAGTTGTTAGCAGGTTTATGTCAAATCCTAGCAAAGCACATTGGGAGGCTGTCAAGTGTATTCTTCAATACCTTAAGGGTACACAAAGAAAAAGTATTTGCTATGGGCAGCATGCACTTAGTTTGCAGGGTTATTGTGATGCAGACACGACAAGTGACTTGGACACAAGTAGGTCCACCAACAGGTATGTCTTTACAGTTGGATGTGGGGCTATTTCTTGGTGTTCCAGGTTGCAGAATATTGTTGCACTGAGTACCACTGAAGCTGAATACATATGAGCTATTGAAGCTTCTAAGGAAGCTATATGGTTGAGCAGACTTGCAGATGATCTCGACATGTCTATGGGTACTGTAGTTTTGGGATGTGATAGCCAGAGTGCTGTGTATCTGGCTAAGAACGCCATATATCATTCACGCACAAAGCATATAGATGTGCGATATCACTTCATCAAACAAATTCTGGTCAAATCACAATGACCAAGATTAAAACACAAGATAACCTTGCAGATATTCTCACTAAAAGTCTAAGCAAAGCTCAGCACGAGCATTGCATTCGACTAGTGGAAGTTGGTTAGCTAGAGGTTCATATCGAACCTTTAAGTGGAAGGTTGTTGGGATATAAAGGCTCGGTAACCTCCGTGTATAGTACATGCACATTGTACATGTGAACATGCCCTTTAAGTGCCCTAACTATAAATACATTTCATTCTTTGTATACCAACACAATTGTTGGTACACTCTTATGGTCTCATACTTTCATTCTACTCACACTCTCTCAAGCCGCCACACTCACTCATTCACTCCTGCTCAAGCTGCGTCCCTATCACTTCCAACAAGTACTTCCAGGTGCCTCGCAGATATAGTGACATTTGGCCATCCATACAAGACAAACTTCAAAGGTTTGCTCCCTCGCCTGCATTACAGCCATTGCAACCATGGAGTGATTGGATGTTTGTGCTTTCGGATGATTTCAAATGGTGAAAGCCAAGAAATGGGTCACTCGGAAGATTAATAAACTATGGCATATTCCGGATAGTAAAAAGAAATAGCAAGAAAGATTTATACAACTTTGGAAATCTAAGGTTCCATATCAAGGTAAAGTGTTCATGTGGAGGCTGCTCATTGGGGGCCTTCCAACTGGGGATGTGATGCATGCTCAAAAGATTTGTGCTGGTCGTTGTGTTTTCTGCACTACATGTGATGAGGCATTGCTTCATCTCTTTGTCTCTTGCCCTCTTGCTCGACAGATTTGGAGTTTTATTTCCCGTGTGTGGTCTTTGGAGACTCAACAATGGATGCTTCCTCATTCATGGATTATGGGAAACATGCCCTCTATGTCTTCTTTGCCTTCAGATTATTCTTGCCTTCTCCATTTCCTTAGGTGGATAGCCCTATGGCATATTTGGCACACTCGTAATGCCTTTATTTTTTATTTGGTATCACACATCCATGTTCATGTGGCCCCTGTTCGTGGTTTAGTGCTATGGCAGATCTCTTCTATGATATCAGCTGACCTGTTTCTTCTTAACATTGCTGCACCCTAGCTAGCTATTGTTTGCTCTACTCCTGTTGTCCTTTCGGTGTAATCTCTTAGTGGTACTCGTGTAGAATGGTTGTTCTGATGGCCTGATGGCTTCATTACAATCATTTCCTTTTTGTTTGGTTGACCTAAAGGCCTGATGTAAATATTTCCATGCATTAATATGCTCTTATTCACGAAAAACAAAAGCTTGAGTTCTTGCAAGACACACAACACACAAAGAGTGCACAGAAGATAGAAAGCTAAAATCCCAAATCTTTTTTTCTCTTCTTCTTCTACACTATGACAATCTACCAAAAAAAAAGGGGCAAAAACTTCCATCTTTTAAAAGAAATACTTCAAACTTCCTATTTCATTAGTCTTGGCCTTAGAAAACTTGCTATTTCAATGGTTTTGGTCTTGAAAACTTGCCATTTCATCAATCTTGGCCTTAGAAAACTTGCTATTTCAATGGTTTTGGCCTTGAAAACTTGTTATTTCATCAATCTTGGCCTAATTAAAAAAAATTAATGGTGTAGAAAAATTTTGCATAGTCTAAACTCTCACAATTAGTTGAAATAGATGTTTCTTGATACATACTATCAACCATAGTCTTAAAAAGAAACAGTTTTCCTTTATATAAGTTAAAAACTTTACTTATTTTATCCAGTGTTGAGAAATTGTTGTACTTCTGAAAAGACAACTATTTGCTGATATCAAATATGGGGAATTGGGGTGATTGGCAACTGCTAATTTATTTGGTGTACTTATTTGTGATCACAAAGAAGAATAATATTTTAAACATTTATGTCAATAAGAAAGATGGAATAATACTTCTATTACAAAGAGGCCAACTATGAAGATTGGAACAAGAAGCTGTAAGGTCCCTGAAATCCAGAGAGGTAGATCAACTTTGCTACCTTAGATAGGAAACGACAGATTCCTCTGCTATACCCAAGAATGTTTCAAAGGGCATCACAATGCTCATGCAACAAACACACTATGTATCGAATGAATATTGTACCCCTAACGCTCCTCTCTCATGGATTGAGGCAAAGGTGTGTTGTTCTAAGAATTGCTCTTAGCCACTTAAACAGCCCCAAAACATGCTTATTTTAGGCTTATTTTAGCCAAAACCCTAAAAAGGGAAGCAGATCGAGAGAGTTAAGTGGGAGAGAATCTAAAACCCTAATTTTCTATAAATTGGTAACTAGCATTCCACTCTTCCCCCAATCTTGTTTCTGTAGGTTTCACGTGTTATCAGCTTGCTGCCCACACCCCGTTCGCAAAGGACATCTCAGCCCTTGTTGTCCATCACTGTTCCCTACAGTTTGGCGCTTGTTTCCAGCCCTCCACACGCTAATTGCTGTTGTTTCTACCTGGCAACTGGCTGCTGATCATCTGCACTGCTGTCATGCAGCCTGCCACATCAGCAAACTGCTGCGTTTGCAAGCCCCAGCTGTCACCCTAACAATTTTCTCTCTCCTACTGCAGTCGCTACAGTTTATATTGCTTGCAGGTTGTCCTGCTTGCGTTTTTAGTCTTTCTCTCACCTGTTGCCTGCATTTTTAGTCTTTCTCTCTCCTCACTGTTGTCCGAATCAGATCCAGCTTCTTACTGCTGCATTTGCTGGTGTTCAGCATCCAGAGGTTGCCTTGCTGTGATTCGAGATCCGTTTGGAGTAAGACACACTCTCCTGCTCATTACCCCTGCCGTGATCCTTGAGATACAAGAATTCGAGGTTCACTATTCATTCACTGCATAGTGTGTTTGCTGCATGAGCATCGTACTATTAGTAGTCATATCATTTCATTTATTCACTATGTTCATTGTCTCTGAGTTACCCTAACCCTAACCCTAACTATGTTCTTTTATCAGTCTGTGCTTTGTCGTACAGTTTCTGTTTATGCTTTTGTGTTAGGGTATTTTCTTAACATGGTATCAAAGCCTGGTACTCTCTGAGAAACCTAGGCCTTTGATCTGAGAGCTCTTCGCAAGAAGCAAGAACAACAATAGGTTGAAATGACTTCGAACACATCAACACCGATTCTGTCTCCAGAACAGCTTATGCCGAGAACCAAGTGAGAGTGGGCCGATCAGCTTGCTTCACAAAGTTCTAACATGATGAAAGACACATCTAAGTACATGGAAGAAAAGATAGACAAGCTGACCTCTAAAAAATATAAACTGATCATAGCCTATCAACGAAAGAAATTTGAGGAGATCAACCAAACGATTGCCCTTCAAGAAAAGCTTCAGAATCAAGGCACGCATGATTTTCACTCTTCAAATATTGCGCGTAAGTTTGATGATGTTGCAGGGCCGTCGAGACCTCCATCAAGGATGGGGTGTTTGATGATGTTGGAGGGCCGTCGAGACCACCATCAGGGATGGGCCCTCCTCTTGGAGAGCAAGATCCAGAGTATTTTCCATTTTTTCAGACTCTTCCATCCTTTCCGCTGCAAGGTACTTTTGATTCGTCTTTTGTGCCTTCTTCTTTTACCTCTTCTATTTTGCAATATACTGGTAGAGATCATGTGGAAGAAAGAGTCCAGTATATTGACTACGGAAAACATCCTCTTGAGGACCAATTCTTGTATGTTAACACACGGCGAGGGGATTAAGAGAAAAAGCCAGGTAACTCTTCTTCTGCCCTTCCTTCTTTTCCGTCTACTTCACATAATCTGAATGAATTTGGTGTTCCTTTTACATCATTACATGGTGCATCATCATCTTCACAGTTTTTATTTTGAGCCTTTCAATGATAAAAATGAACAAAAAGAATATGCATCTCATACACCTCACTTTCAAAACCCACCCATCCCACCACATTCTTCCGCTGCTTCACCACTCTCATTTATACGATTTACATTTCCATTTCAGACACCTCATGTCGCATCGACATCACACCAGGGGGTTATGGAAACATAGACACATCCTTTAGAACCCCATCCTTTCCTCAACCGGGTGGTGTTTCACCTACCTCATACACACATTCGGAATCATTGTAGCCTGGGTATCCCACTCAGTCTCTCCCGAGTGTGGATCAGTTGCCTCCACAGTTTGCCTCCATGGCATTGCCTAGTGGATCTTCTGGTCATCCTGCTGTGTCCTAGCCTCACTTTGGACAAGGCTACCGTGTCTCAATGTCTCCACCTACACCCACACCTTATGGAAATATTCATGTTGCAGTGCCTCCACATGAATCGGTACTCATTGGACACTCATAGCCTACTTTTGCCTACCCACCTCTTCCCCCTCCCTGTTTCTCTTATCAGATACACACACCTCCACCATCTTTTCCACTATCATCTTACACCACCCTCCCCGACACCACATGGTTCTAGCTCATCTTCTGCCAAGAATGCATTTAATGACAAGACTTGTTTTAACGGGTCAAACTTTACTACTTGGTCAAATTTAATGAGACATGTCCTTGACTCACAGAACCTATGGGATCTTGTGCACGGGTTGGAACCCCAACCCGATCCCGCATTTGTTCCATAGGAGGTCGTTCGCTCATGGAAGGCAAAGAACGCCTCCACTATTGTCGAGCTGATGCAGGCCTTATTGCCTAAGTTTCATTCTCATCTTAAGCTTTTTGACTTAGCGTATGAGTAATGGGCGCACTTGACTGACCGCTATGCGGCTCGGAATAGGACGCGTCGTGTTAATCTTCACCATGAGCTTCAACTTCTCAAAATCACTGACCAGGATGACTTGAAAGTCAAGTTGGCTAAATATCGGCGTCTCCTCACTACCAAGTCCTCTGACGATCAAGTAACATTGTTCCTCAATAAACTCCCCAAGAAATACTTCAATTTTGTGGAAGGAATAGTTTCAAAGCCTACCATACCTACATTCTATGAATTTGAGTGTCAATTGTTGTGTTATGCACGGTTGTTCGATCAATTTCATATGAATTCCTCTTTAAAGGGGGCTCTTCTTGCTCATTCTCAGAAAGGGCAACAAGGGAAGGGCAAACCAAACCAAACCTCCACTCAAAATTAAAATCAAACTCAAACTAAATCAATCTGGGGATTCTCAAGGAAACTCCCAGTCACAACTTAAACTAGGGTGGCAAAATGTACCTTTAAAAAATAGATATTGTCAACATTATCAAAAGGCTGGCCATTTTGACAACAAGTGACGATCACAGACACGAGGCACAACACCAAAACCTAAGTCCCAGACCCCCGCTTCTCAGTCAAGAAACCCCTAGCAAGGGAGGCAAGGTGATGGCAAGTGGTAGTTTAAAGGTCAGACTCACACTACCACCGCATAGCCATCTCAGTTGACAACGTTCTCCAGAGGGCTATTTTGACTAGTTTGCAAAGGCCCACATCGTCTCCTTAGAGACATCTGATGCGAGTCTCGTTGACATCTGTGAGTTACCTCCTGATGAGATTACTGCAGAGGCCCACTCATCACAGCCGAGCACTTCAGCTCCAGTTTGGATTGTCGACAGTGGAGCTACACATCACATGACACCTAAAGAGGACATTCTCTGTACCCGAGCCCGTGCAGCCGGGCGGGTCCGTGTAGGAAACAACTCCTCGATCAAGATTCATTAAGGTTGCGTCAGTTTTGCCACTGACAAGGATCCGGATTTGGCTTTGCTACACAATGTATATCATGTGCCTCAGCTTGGGGTGAACTTGTTATCTATCCAACAGCTTTGCTGGTTGGGGCGAGCAGTTTTCTTTACAAGGACCACAATCGTTATCCTTCACTCTCTAACTGCTTTAGTGATTGCACACCATGAGGCACAGCCTAATGGCCTATACCACATGACTCATTTTTTTCACCAAGCTGACTACCGAGGGCTCCGTGTTCCATAGCTTCCTGGCCTTAGCCACATCTCGGGAGCCTACACACAATGAGCGTCTTTGGTATTTTCGCTTAGGGCATCTTGGTTATGACTCACTTTATGAGTTGTCACACCGTGAGCTCGTTGAGGGCCTTCCCTGCCTCAAGCTACCTCAAGATGTGTGTAAAGCCTATCAGCTCGGAAAGCAGCACAGCACCCCATTTCCTCAATAGTCTACACATAGAGCTGAGGAGCCTCTTGGATTGATTCACGTTGATCTTCGCAAGCCGACATCCATTGCCGCTTTGAACAGCGCACTGTACTTCTTTTTTATACTGGATGATCATTCTCGATACATGTGGATAAACTTCCTCAAGCATAAGTCAAATGCTTTCACATATTTTTCTGCTTGGATGTTGCTGGTTCATAACCAGACTGGTCGTCGTGTCGGGTGCACGAGGAGTGATAGCGGTGGTGAATTTATCTTCCACTAGTTTTCCGACTTCCTACAAAATCATAGCATTTCTCGCCAGCTCACCTCTACTAACTCCCCCTCTCAAAATGGAGTCCTAGAGCATAGGAACCGCACAGTCATGGAAATGGCACGCTCTATGCTGTTCGCAACAGCGCTTCCTCACTGCCTTTGGGTCGAGGCTGTTAACACTTCAGTGTACATCCTCAACCGCTGCCCGGCTGCGGCTCTTTCTCAGAAGATCCCGTATGAGGCATTTTTTGACTCTCCACCTGTTATTTCTGAGTAGCGGACTCTCTTCGAGGACACCACCGAGACCATCTATCTAAGGAGTTTACTGGCGACGCTTTGATTTCCATGTGACTCTCCCACAATTGTCTACTGCAACAACCAGAGTGCCATTGCCCTTGTGGACAAACCGATCATCACACCACGGACACAGCGTGTGGGAGTCCACTTTCACTTTTCCCGAGAGCAAGTTAAGCTAGGCATTATTCACCTAGAGTTTGTGCCTTCATCGGATAATTTTGCAGATATCTTGACCAAAGCAGTCAACCTACCGGTTCTTAAATACCTGCTACCCAAGATCGGCTTGGGTACACCCTCCCCTACTTCTTCAACTTGACGAGGAGAGGGTGCTTTCCTCTTGCTTTCCCTTCCAGTTTGAGAGCAAGCGGCTTCTACTCTTGATCATGACAGTGATGATGCTTACAGTTTTTAGACATTACACTCACTTATTCTTTTATATTGTATTATGAGTATTTGTAACTTCATCCGCACCATCAGGATGACCTGATTGTAAAAGTACACTTGGACAAGTGAACAATTCCCCTGCAAAGGCACTATCCCAGTGGCACCATTGCATAGCATAGTACATGAGCATGACATCTTGCATCTCCCTTTGTATTATCCCATGCATTGGCATTCTATTCATGTAAACATGCATCTATGCGCATTTATCCCTTTTCGGTCTTTTGGAGTGGTTGACTCTAGGATCCACAATACTCGTAGCATAACACAAGGCAGTTCTCCTAGCGGCAGTTTCCCTACCCTTGCTTGCTTGCTTGTTTTGCTTGTATTACTAAGTCCACCATCCTCTTTTTTGCCTTTCCACATTCACCACATGATTGGCACATACACACACTTGTTCTCATCCTTAGGCACTTATCCTAGTCAGTGCGAGAGATTGGCTTGCTAGTTTTGTGCTTGACGTCTCTTTATTTTTCCTATTTGTCACTTAATCAGCCGCTCCCTCTATATTACAACATTTCCAAAACACCCAAAAAAAAAAAAAAAAAAAAAAAAAAAATCCATTCATTCCATCCGCCTTTGTAGGACTTGGTAGGCCCCTGGGCAACCGCCGAGAACCCTTGGTCCGATGCATTGTCCCTCTCTCGGGTGATCACATGGGCTCCCTTGGTAAGATAACCATCGCCTCTGTAGTCTTGGTCGGCCACTGGGCAACCAACGTGCACCCTTTGTCCAATGCCCAGGCTCCTTCTGGATGGAACGCCTTGAGGTAAATCAAGATTTAGACTAGCTTACTTTTCTCGCCTTATTTTGGGCCTAAGAGGGGGGGGTGTTGTGCTAAGAATTTCTATTAGCAACTTAAACAACCCCAAAACATGCTTATTTTAGGCTTACTTTAGCCAAAACCCTAAAATGGGGAGCGCATCGAGAGAGTTAAGTGGGAGAGGATCTAGATTCCTAATTTTCTATAAATTGGCAGGCAGCCCTCCACTCTTCACCCGAATCTCATTTTTGCAGGTTTCAAGTGTTATCAGCTTGCTGCCCACACCCCGTTCGCGGAGGACATCTCAACCCTTGTTGTCCATCATTGTTCCCTACAGTCTGGCGCATGTTTCCAGCCCTCCACACGCTGATTGCTGCTGTTTCTGCTTGGTGACTGACTGTTGATCATCTGCACTGCTGTCGTACAACCTACCACATCAGTAAACTACTGCGTTTGCAGGTGTTGAGCTAAAATATGCATTACTTGCTGATTAGCCTCTTAAACAGCCCCAAAACACACTAAAAATGCTGTTTTACACTAAAACCCTAAAACAGGGAGCAATTCGAGAGAGTTCAGTGGAAACCCTAAAACGAGGAGCGGTTCGAGAAAGTGTAGTGGAAACCCTAATTTTTGGGGCGCCCTTCCACATCTATAAACAGACAAGCTGCCCCCATTAAGCAATCATCCTTGTTTTGCAGGTTACACCAGCCCACACACCCTCTGCTGCTGTTGGCGCCCAGTTTCCAGCCTGCAGCCTGCCTCCATCTGCTGTCCAGCCATCATCGACTGCAGCCACATCATCTTCAGTCTGTCCATTGCTATAGGCAACAGCTCTCAGCTGCTGGCGACTGCTCCAAACTGTCCCAGACTACTATTCAACTTGCTGTCTATCATCTGCAGGGTCAGCCAGCCTGCGTTTTCAGAATTGCAGGCCCTGACACTCTCAAACACTGTTTCAGCCTGCTGTTTACAGCAGACTGTGCACAGTTTCCAGCCCCCGATCGGTGGTGCACTGCTGCATTTACCAATTTCCAGCCTCAAGACTCCGACTGGTTGTCACAGACTTGGGATCCATCTTCGGTGGACATCACACTCTGACATTGCTTTGCCCTTGAGCACACTATACACTCTTACATTCATTTACAGAATTCATTCACTTCAGAGTTGTGTTCTCTCTCTCCCTTCTGTTTGTGTTTGACTTTTGAGTTTTGCATTTAGGGTTTGAGTTTTGCCTTCTGTTTCTAAGTCTATGTCTTTGTGTTTTTGTCGTGGTCGTACACTCTGTGTGTCCTCAATGCAAACCCTAGCACTCTTCTTAACATGGTATCAGAGCCGGTGCTCTTGTAAAGAGTATCCTGCGGATATTGTTGAGAGCTAGTCTTTGTGCAAGGCACACAATACAACTCGTAACCGAATCACAATGTCCAAGACACCTTCTTCTCTAGTTCCTATGATGTCTTATCAGGCTTCTCCATCATTGGAGGCCCTGAGACGGCATTATGGTTTCGGTGAGGAGGACGACACTCCACCTTCACCAAATTTCACTAACATGACAGAGGAGGACTTTGAGGAGTACTATCGCAACAAGTACCGCAATGTTTACACCCCTCCTACCAGTTTTGCTACCACATTCGGACCGGTTGGTGAGGCTGGCCACCTCTCCGATCATGGAGGACATACGGCATTCGAAACGATTGGCAATCCATCTTCATCATCTCTCCCAGGTCCAATGTCAGGTTTATACAATTCTTTTGTGTTGCATGAATCAAAACCCTCGCATGTTTCTTCTTTTGACGTACAAGATCCGGATGGCTTTGCGTATGTGAACTTCGATAGAGGGGGCTCACGAAGCAGACGAAATTCAGGTACATCTACAGCTTCTGTTTCATTTGGGCATATTATACACACTTCTCACTTTCCTCCCATCCCACCCTCTTCTATATCACACCTTGATCATCTCTCATCATCTTTCCAAAATCTTGGATTATACTCCACATCTGCATCACACACCCTAGGGGTTGGATCTACCATCTCCGCTCCTAGCACCTTTTCCTTCTCCACCCCATTCTCTACCTCTTTGCACCATGGTACTTCGTTAGGGGGAATGCCACCCTTTGACACAGTGCCTCTCACCTTTCAACAAATGAGCACACCCATAACTCCTAGGTCGACTGTGATGGGCCCTATTCCCAGCTTCATATCTCCCATAACCACTCATATGCAAGGGTTTCCATCCTCAACTTGCGGTGCGTCTTCACACTCTCCTTCGGTTACACCTACATAGGGATTCCCATCTCCTCCCAATGTTACCATCCCTCCTCCTTGGGTTCCTCATGTGGCTACCACGCCCATGCCTAGTAAGCCCATCCCTACCTATGAATCCACCTTGCACACTACCCGCATGCCTGGTGGGCACTCAGGGGCCCATTCCCACGTGTACTCCACTCCCCCATCCTACCCCCCTACACTTTTTTACACTATCCGTCTCCGAGCACTACCACTCCTGTTGCAACAGCCAAGAATGCCTTCACGGATAGGACACGTTTTAACGAGTTAAATTTAACTACTTGGTCGAATTTCATGCAACAAGTCCTTGAGTCTCAGGGTCTTTGGGACCTCGTCATTGGTCTAGAGCCTATGCCGAACCCTCGACTAGCTCACCCTGACTACATCCGTCAATGGACAGTCCGCAATGCTACAGCCAAAGTTGAGCTGATGCAGGGATTGCTTCCTGAGTTTCACTCTCAGTTGCAGCACTTCCCGCTCGTGTCAGAGCATTGGAGTCACCTTCTCGACCACTATGCGGCTCGTGATTGTACTCGGCGCATCAATCTCGACTTTGAGCTTCAAGAGTTCTCTCTTAAGAAAGGGGATGATCTAAAAGTCAAGCTGGCTGACTATAGGCGGTTACTTGCCAAGTTCGCCACTACTGGCTCTCGAAAGTCAGATGATGATCAGGTTGCATTCTTCTTGAATAAGTTGTCCAAAAAATACTTCAATTACATTCAACACATCATCCCCAACCTCCATTGCCAACCTTCTACGCATTTGAGTGTCAGTTCTTATGTTACACAAGGCTGCATGATCAAGTCCACAAGAAATCCTCATCACAGCCTTATTCAGAGTAGAGGGGGTTGGTTGCCTCTTCTTCGGGAGGGAAAACCACCAGTAGCAAGAACTCGCTAGATACGAAGGCAAACCAATCAAAGGGTGACTCCTCTTCCTTAGATGGAACCAAAGAATCAAGACCTCTCTAGCAGCAACTCCCTAAGAAAAACCGGTTTTGCACACATTGCCAAAGAGCAGGCCATGTGGACAAGGAGTGTCGCTCCAAGGCTCAAGGTCTTCCACCTAAAAAGCCTCAGTAGACCGTTGCGACTTCACAGTCTTGTGGGGCTATGCCTTCCGTTGTTGCTCCATCTGCTCCTCCAGCCCCCACAGCGACTGCTGGACATGTGGCACACGGACAACCTCAACGGCCATCCTTCTCTACTCCTGAAGGATTGGCTGATTGGTTTGCACGTACCGATCCCGTTGCACTTCATGCATCTATCTCACCTTCCTCCCCACCTCGTCAGGCGTTCCCTTGGAAGAGCCCTGCTATTGGACGCACGTGATGGTGGCCACCTTCTTAGACTAGCATGTCTCTTGGTCCTTTGGGATACCCTAGGTCAGTCTAGCATTCATTTTTCACACTCTTACAGTCTGGCCCATAGGATTTTTGTCTCTACATTTTAAATCTTCCGCTGCATTTACTCACACACACATACACATTTGCATCTTTGCACTTGTTCCTTTAGTTAGCTTTTCATTTTGGTTTTGTTTTGTTTTTGGAGCATCTAACTACTGACCTCTGTGATTGCAGACTTTGATCTCCTTTGCAGATTCTATTCTCAGTATAGGGTGACTTCTACCTAGCTATTCCAACGGGGTGCTTTATTCTCCTCTTCATTCCTTATGGTTCTCGGCACCACACGAAGACCGACATCAAGCTCCTCTTCCTTCTTCGGCATCTACATCCATGTTGAGAGGGGATTCCTATCCTTCTTGGTATTCTACAGGCTTTAGCACTTTGTTTTCGACATCGGCTTCTCCCCCCTATTGTATCTTACCCTTTGCATTGCATGATTTCATCATCTTTGTACTAGGGCCCTTGGGCAAGTGAACAATTTTCCCATGAGGGACATTGTCCAAGTGGCACCTGCTGCATGAGCATTCTTCAACATGTAGCATACTTTGCATCTCATTGTGCAGAGCACCACTTGAGCGGATCCTAAGCTGTTTCCACCGGCAGCTGTTGTTACCACACCACCATCCTTCTTCATCACATGTATAGCTCATCACCTATTTTTCCTCATCATCGACACCCTGAGTGGATGGGTTAGCTTGTACTGTTTTGTGATGTGTTGGATGTACCCTCCCTCCTCCCATCTTCTGAGTCACTATTACTCAATCGGCTGCATCCCATAAAATTTACCACACTTATTCAAAAAAAAAAAAAAAAAAAAACGCACACACACACAAAAGTTCCATGTAGTTCCATCCGCCTTTGTAGGGCTTGGTAGGCCACTATGCAGCCGACGTGCACCCTTTGTCCGATGCCCTATCCTCTCTGGGATGACTACTTGGATTCCCTTGGTAAGATAACCATCGGCTCTGTAGTCTTGGTAGGCCACTAGGCAACCGACGTGCACCCTTTGTCCAATGCCTTGGCTGCTTTGGGATGGGACGCCTTGGGGTACATAAACATCACCATGGCTGGCCTAACCTTTCGGCTCAGTTTTAGGCCTGAGAGGGGGTGTTGAGCTACAATATACATTACTTGCTGATTAGCCTCTTAAACAGCCCCAAAACACACTAAAAATGCTCTTTTAGAGTAAAACCCTAAAACGGGGAGCGGTTCAAGAGAGTTCAGTGAAAACCCTAAAACGGGGAGCGGTTCGAGAAAGTTTAGTGGAAACCCTAATTTTTAGGGCGCCCTTCCACATCTATAAATAGACAGCCTACCCCCATTCAGCAATCATCCTTGTTTTGCAGGTTACACCAGCCCACACAACCTCTGCTGCTGTTGGCGCCCAGTTTCCAACCTACAGTCCACCTCCATCTGCTGTCCAACCATCATCAACTGCAGCCACATCATCTTCAGCTTGTCCATTGCTGTAGGCGACAGCTCTCAGCTACTGGCGACTGCTCCAAACTGTCTCGGACTGCTGTTCAGCCTGTTGTCCATCATCTCCAGGGTCAGCCAGCCTGCGTTTTCAGCATAGCAAGCATTGACACTCTCAGACATTGTTTCAGCCTACTATTTACAGCAGACTGTGAACAGTTTCCAGCCCTCGACCGGTGTACACTGCTGCGTTTTGGTGACCAGCCTGCTGCCATTCACTATTCAGCACTCCTACACTCCGACTGGTGGTCACAGACTTGGGATCCGTCTTTGGTGGACGTCACACTCCGACATTGCTCGGCCCTTGAGCACACTGTACACTCTTACATTCATTTACAGCATTCATTCACTTCAAAGTTGTGTTCTCTCTCTCCCTTCTTCTGTTTGTGTTTGAGTTTTTGTATTTGAGTTTTGAGTTTTGCATTTAGGGGATGAGTTTTGGGTTTCGCGTTTAGGGTTTGAGTTTTGCCCTCTGTGTCTTTGTGTTTCTGTCGTGGTTGTACACTCTGTGTGTCCTCAGTGCAAACCCTAGCAATCTTCTTAACAACCGGCCCCAGCTGCCACCCTAACAGTTTTCTCTCTCCTGCTCTAGTCCTTGCAGATTTTCTCTCTCCTGCAAGCTGTTCTGCCTGTGTTTTTAGTCTTTCTCTCTCGTGCCAGCTGTCCTACTTGCGTTTTTAGTCTTTCTCTCACCTGGTGCCTGCGTCTTTAGTCTTTCTCTCTCCTGCAGGCGGTCATGCTTGCGTTTTTAGTCTTTCTCTCACCTACTGCCTGCGTTTTTAGCCTTTCTCTCTTCTCATTGCTGTCCACATCAGATCCAGCTTCTCACTACTACGTTTGTTGGTGTTCGACATCCGGAGGCTGCCTTGCTGCGATTCGGGATCCGTTCAGAGTACGACACACTCTCTTGCTCATTACCCCTGCCTTGATCCTTGAGATACAGGAGTTCCAGGTTCAGTATTCATTCACTGCATAGTGTGTTTGCTGCATGAGCATCGTATTATGAGTAGTCATATAATTTCATTTATTCACTCTGTTCATTGTCTCTGAGTTACCCTAACCCTAACCCTAACTGTGTTCTTTTATCAATCTGTGCTTTGTCATACGGTTTCTGTTTATGCTTCTGTTTTAGGGTATTTTCTTTAAAAGGTGATGAGCTAGAGAGTGTATCCTACTCCGAACAAACCACAAAACACAACAAGGCAGCCTCCAAAGACATTTGGCAATAGTAAACGCAGGTAATATGGATGTCAAAACAATGTCAAACAAGCAAAGGAGAGAGAACACCATCAAATGCAAAGTTCTGGAGGTGGCAATTGATGGAGTGCCAGCAAAATGATCAAAACAAAGCAGAATGGAGTGTAGGGCCAAAATTGGTCAGTCAAAATGCAACCAAAGAGGTCACCTCATGCCCAAACAGCCGCCAATACAGCAAACGCAGCCTAAGGCTGGTCACCAAATTGCAAACGCAACAGTGTGAGGCGCTGGATCAGGAGGCATAAGGGTGTAGACAATATCGAGCATTTTCGGCTAAGATGTCCTCTATGAATGGGATGTGGTTAGCAAAGCTCTAGCACCTAAAACTTGCAAAAACGAGATTGGGATGAATGGAAGAGCAGGCTGTCTATTTATAGAAAATTTGGGGTCTCCCAAATTCGGATTTAAATGTGGGACTCTAAAACTCTCTTGAACCACTCCTAGATTTAAAAGAATGGTTAAAATTCATTAACTAACTTGAGTTTTGGGCTGTTTAATAAAAGCTAATGGTAATTTAGCTCAACATGTGGAAGCCACTAGACCCAAAAGTAGATAGGAGAAACCTCCATAGTGTTAGAATTCGCCAACTCTATGGGTAATGCGAAATGTTTTAGTTATTTAGTTTATCATGTGAACACAACTAAAATAATAAGTTGTGTCACTCTATTTGGAGTTGATACTAGTTAGTTGACTCCAATTGACTAAGGGGTTTCATCTACCTTAGATCTAAGTTTTACTTTCATTCTATCACTTTCAATTCAACAAGTACACTCTACGTTGTTTTCCAGCTCACACAATGTATTATTCACTCTCTCATTTCTCTCTCCTCAACTAGTTGTTTTCCACATTTGGTATCAAGGCAATACGCATGCATGGGTTTCGTCCAACCACCATCAGCTGATGCCACCCGCTCAAGATCCTATAGTTGCCAGCTTGGCTCTTCACCCTAAGAGAAGCTATTGTCAAGCTTCCTACCCAATTTCAACCGCCCCCTCCACCACCTCTACTTACGTCGGCTCCTCCCTTGAGCTACCCATGGTTCCCCAACACCTCCAAAATTGCCGCCTAGTCTGCCAATTGCATGCCCAACTCCGTTGGGCTAGTGCCCTGTCCTACATGCTGCTATGCGCCACCTTATGCAGCTCCACCATCTCCATGTGCACTGCAACCATCACCCCCCGCATTTCACCTATCTCCGTCGTCCACCTGCAACAGCCACTACCAACAGCTCTGTCAATGCCACTGCTACTCTACTAGCCCATCACTCTCTCTGCAGTTGCCTCCTCAACCTCCAACGTGCCATCCCAACCACAACAACTGTCGACATTCCAAAATTCGTTGGCATGCTTCTTGAGAAGTTGAAGACTCCCAAAATTTTGGGGTTTTTGCTTAATTGGAGTTCCCGTGTGTAAATCTCTACTAAATTGCCAACATCATGCAATTTCTTCGACATTGGTGCAATAAATTTGGGGCTTTTCAATTTTTTAGATCTGGCATGCACCCTAAGGTGCATGAAAGTTGCCAATTATGTCTACGCACATCCCAAGCCAACATTTCCTCAATTTTCAAACTATTGAGTTTTAAATTTTCTTCAAGTTTTTTAAAATTTCTTTGGAGAAATTTGGGGCTTTCGCTTGGCACACATCCCAAGGCAAGAAACATGCACTATAATAGCATTATCTTTGTGTTAGAAATGGTAGAGAATTTTGTAAAAAGTTGAAAATTTGCAATAGATTTTGGGAATTTCTAGCATTAAGTTGCTGAAATTTATACTTGGCACGCATTTCGAGGAAAATGCAGTGGTATGGCACAAAATTGCTGTAAATTGCAAATTGGATGCTGATTTGTGTAGTGTGGGCATGCTTTTCGAGGAGTTTGACAATTTCTACATTTTTGTACTTGCATTAAGATCCTGTGTTGGGGTTCTAGTACTCAAGAGAGTACATTTCACACTTCAGCTTGGAAGTGTTTGGCTGCTGAATTTGTGCATTTATTTGCAGCAATAGTAAATCAAGACACTAAAGATAACAACATTTTGGGAGTCTTGGGAGTCCTCACTCAAGAGGATGAGTTGGACAAAACCAACTATCCCTTGTGGAGTTTTACGGTGTACAATCCACTTGTTGCAAAGGATCTTTGGGACTATGTCACCCATAATTTGCAGGGACCAAGAAAACTTGCAGTTCAAACACCTCAGTGCAATACAAGAGGATAGCCAACTGCCCCTATTGCTGCCCCGCTCCTCCTACAAAAAATCAGAGGAGATGGGACTCGACGGATGCACAAGTTTTGTCATTGTTTGCCTTGTTAGTCAACTGAGTGATTATACCGCATATTTAGTCATGCAAGCCTCTAGAGCAGCTTGGTATGTCTTGGACAGCATGTTTACATCCCAAAATCAAGCTCGAATCTCTTACTTGCAAAGAGAATTGGCTAATGCGCATATGAATGAGGGTGACAGCATGACTGATCACCTTACACACTTACAAGACTTGTGTAAGCAGCTCTTGAATATTGACAAGGTTATTTTGGATATAGAGATGGTGAATATCATTGTGAATTCAATTCTAGAGTCTTATCTTGGGTTCCACACCTTGCTGAATTTGTCTTTTGGGAGCAAGCAACAACCCCTTACACTCATGGAGTTGGAGAGCCTCTTGTTACAACAGGAACAAACTTGAGAAAATATAGGTATGCTCTCTAAGTACAAAGGCAAGGGTGAAGCAAAGAAGTATGTGAAAAATCAGCCCAAAGCTGATGTGGGACAGCCATCTAACAGGGCTTTCCAAGACACAAAAAAGGCAAAGAAAAAGGGGAAACTCCAATATTGTAAGAAACCTAGAACATTGCATTGAAGAACATAGAAAAAGATCAGCCAAAGAGAAGGACTTTGGTTTGGCTATTGGCATTAGCCTCAGAATCTATTGATGGTGATGCTACAGTCAATTTTGTAGAGGAGGACTATGCATTTTTTACATGTAGTTATGACACTTCCATGGCTCATTCTGTATTTAATGCTACTAAAATGTAGCATACTTGGTATTTTGACAGTAGGGCATCCACGCACATCATAGAAGTGTTTATTTGCATCACTGCATTCAGCCCTTGCAAGGAAGCGTGTTACATGTGCAAATAACAACGGCTATGATATTTGGGGCATTGATTCAATGCTGATTATTGCTATAGATGATTCAGACTTTATGCTTCAACATATATTGTTTGTGCCTGCTATCACTAAATATCTCTTCTCCGTTTCAACTTTCAATAAGCATGGATTCCAGGTCATCTTTGAGGATGACAAGTGTGTTGTGAGAGATAGAGACTTGATTATGCTCTTCACTTGTCATGCACCTTGTATAAGGGCCTTTTCTAGTTGGACACATGAGAGGACATCTCATGATGCTATTGCAGTTAGCACTTTCACACCCACTATGCAGAATGCAAAGCTATGGCATGCCCGATTTGGTCACATGAGTTTTGGTGGTCTGATGACCCTTCAGCATTGTCAAACGGTGGATGCCTTACCTCCTTTGGAGACCCCACCTCCCCATGCATGTAAAGAATGTACCTTGAAAAAAATGCATAGGTTTGCTTTCAAAAAGAATGGTGCAATATGCAGTGTCCGAAAATTGCAACTAATACACTTTGATGTCTATAGTTCCATGAGGATATGAGGACTTGGGGATCATCTCTATTTTGTCATTTTTATAGATCACTACTCATGGTATACTTGGGTGTATGGGCTGAAGGTAAAATCTGATGCATGCATGCATTTGAACATTTGGTTGCAAAGCTTTGAATCTCGAATTGGTTTTAAAGTGCAAATACTTCGCACAAATAGAGGCGGGATATATATCTTGTGCTTTTCAAACGTTCTTTCTTGAAACAAGTATAACATATCTAGCCACTATGAGGATGACCCCTTACCAGAATGGCATTGCTGCAAGAAAGAATCTAATACTCATGGAAATGACTAGATGTATGGTTAGGAGTAAAGGGCTGCCACATAAGTTTTGGCTTGAGGACCTTAAGCGTACTAATCATGTCTTGAATCACGCACTAACAAAGGCACTTAAGACTATTACACCTTTTGAGGCATGGCATGAAAAGAAACAAAAGATTGACTAATTTCATATGTTTGGATGCATAGCCTCAGCACATGCGCTGAAATAGCTTTGTGGAAAGCTCAATGACAAGGCATTAAAATGCATTTTTATTGGCTACAGTTCAAAAAACAAAGGCTATCTGATGGATGATCCATGGACAAAGAAAGTGTTTGTCAATAAAGATGTTATTTTTGCTGAAAATGCAGCCTTTTCGCATGATCAATTTGAAATGCCAGCCACTTATGACTCGAATGATGTTTTCGAAGGCCTCTTACCACTATCTTCAGGGTCCCAGCCTGCTGTAAACGACCAAATAGACTTATTACAGCAAGCTGCTGCTGCACCACATGCTCCCAAACAGCACGTACTTGATAATGATATGCCTCCAACAGTGGAACATGCAGTACAGCAAGAAAGGGTTGCTGTAGATGTACTAAAAACAGTCCCTAGATGGCTGTTGCAAACTCTCTAGGAGAGTAAAATGGATGCTCCCTTACCTTAGTGTACTAGAAGGGCTGCTAAACATGTAGCACATTGTGCAAGGGGGTGCGGGCTCATTTGGTTGATATTACGAAAGTCGATGATTCTTGTGATGAAGATGTGTTCACGAACTCACTGTTAGATGATGATAAGCCTACTTCCTCGGAAGAAGGCCAACAGCATGTACATTGGATGCAAGCCCTACAAGAAGAGTTGGATTCTATTGCCACCTAGCAAGAAAGTCATAGGTACATAGTAGCAAGGGAACGTGAGGACACATTCCACGCTTAAAAAAACCGAATGGAACGGGGGAACAATCATCAAGGGAGAACGGCTGGGGAAACGTGATCTGCTGCCGTTCCCCTTTGGGAAACCTTGGAAAGGTGGTGTCTTGCAATACGGACTCTTTTCAGAGTCATGTTCACACTGTCCGGAATTGCATGCACAGTCCGGACTGTCAGGAGTAAGCTGTAAGCACCATGCGCATCGTTTCTCATGATAGTGACTGATCATTGACCTCTTTAACATCAAGGTTAGCATGATTAATGTCACATGTGTCCACTCAGCACCATCGATTCTGTCTAGGCGCAATCTGTCCAGTAATCAGTTCCCAAGACCAGCAGAATGCAGTTCTCTCTCTCTCTCTCTCTCTCTCTCTCTCTCTCTCTCTCTCTCTCTCAGGATTGTAGGCTCCTGTTTTTTACTGTCTACAGTTCTCTCTCTCTAGACTCTCACGGAGTGGGCTGCTGTTTTTTATTATTTATTGTTTTTACTATTTATCCTTCTCTCTCTCTCTAAACTCTCACACAGTCAGTAAGTCTACCTCTCTAAAACAGCTCTCAGCCTTTGACTGAACTAATTACAGCTCTCTCTCTCTCTCTCTCTCTCTCTCTCTCTCTCTCTCTCTCTCTCTCTCGTGTTGAGTGTAAAGGCCCTTTACGCGCTCTCCCATGTATATATTACTTCACACATGTGAACACACCCTAACAGCTATAAGTGTACCTTACCCTAGGTATAAATATATTCTTTCATTCTTTGTGTGTATCACACTGGTACACACCCATTCGATGACTCGCTCTCACTCAATCACTGTCAAACACTCTTTAGCTTTGAGTCCTTAAACTCCTCAATTAATGTGCCTGCTCTTAGCTCTCTTTCTTGATCTGCTTCCGCTTTGACTCAGCAAAATGGTATCAGAGCCAATGGCTTACGCAAGGAGGCAATCGGTCTATCAAGCTATTGAGGAGTAGACGAGCAAGTATCAGGCGGCTGACTGGTCGGGTGACTGGTCGGATGCAACTAAAGTGCCAAGCGTCAAAAATCAGGTGCAGGCTGAAAGTGCCAGACATCAACAGTCAGTCCAGGAAACTAGTCGTGTGCAGATGTAACGGACGTCGGTCGTAGTCTAACGACTGACGAGCCTGCATGACGAGGCGACCTGCTCGACAGGAAGGGACTATGTGACGAGGCGACTTGCTTCACTCGACGGGACTGCATGATGGGGCGACCTGTGCGACGCGACAGGCGGGCTGCACGGGGCTTCACGAACGGTGGGCACAAGGGCACAAGGTCAACAGCACTTTTTCGTTTAACTTTTCCTCACCTTATTTTTCCCCTTCTACCAGGTGTTCACACCTATAAGCACAAAGTTCAAATCTGTGCAAATCTATGTCTTAATATAGGACTTTTCCCAAATTTGGTGACTGACACATATTGCAGTGATCTTTGGACCATAAATTGCAGACATTGAGTGCACAAGCCTCAAAAATTTTTAGGGATTCTCAAATGCAAGTGAAAATTTTGCTTGGATGAGCCAATTTCTTGGAAATTGTGCACTCTGGGACCCTGAAATTCGGAGCTTTAACAAAAATTGTGAAATTTCTGCAACATTTGCTCACATTTGATGCTCGGGATGATGTATTTATGCAATTGGAGCAGATTCACTGCAGAAATTTTGGGGCTTTTCACATTGGTGATGTATTTTTGAGTCGTATTGAGACTGGACAGTGAAATTTGCAGCAGATTCACTGCTGAGTGGGAGTCTTTATAGTTTTGGATATTTCAAATGTTGAAAAAGGGCAGTTTCTCTTGGTAAATGCATTGTTGAATACTCATTATGCGGTGAAATAGTGGTAAATACAGCATTTGGGTCATTGCATTTGGAAATTTTGGTGATGTACTACTGAAGTGGGAGCTATCCTTAATGTAAATGTATCAGATTTGATTCATGCACATGCTATAATCAATACTTGATACTGAAATTTACAGCTAAACAACTGTTTCTTGGACACTTTGGAAGTACAAGAGTGTGTACTTGCTGTTACAATTTAGAAACCTTGCTATTGGCTGAAAGCATTCAGCCCGTTATTGTAGTTGTGTATTGCTGAAAATGGTTGGCACAGCATCAACATCATCTAACACAAAGAATCTCTTTGAGATTCGTAAATTTGATGCGAATGGTTTTGATCTTTGGAAAGATCGTATGCAGGGTATACTCTTTCTAAAGGATTGTGATGATGCTTTAGAAGAACATAAGCCTGTTGCTTTGTCAGATGAGGATTGAGCTAAAATGAATAAAAAGGCCATTACTTACATTAAAATGGCCATCACAGATAACATCTTGGTTGATATAAAAGGGCTTGATATTGCATATGTAGTTTGGGAAAAGCTTAAGGCTACTTATGAAAATACAACTCCTGCCAATCAGGTACATACAACTCCTGGGCAGCTTGACAGCAAAGGTTACTTCACTACTTTTGGTGGTGGCATGTGGAAAATACAAAAAGGATCTATGCTAGTCACTAGAGCTGGTAAAAAGGGGGCTCTATATTATCTCTACTGCAAGGCACTTCCTAGAAAGTTTATTGCAGTCGCTAAAGTACAATCACACATAGAGTTATGACACAAGCGTCTTGGACATATGAGCCAAAAGGGTTTGCATGTACTCTCTTCACTTGGAAGAGTTGATGTGAAAAGTTCAAAGCTCGACTTTTGTGATGTTTATATTTTTGGTAAACATGTAAAGAGTCCCTACTCTCATGGAGCCTCTAGGAAGGCATGTATCTTGGATCTAGTCCATTCTGATATTTGCACCATGCCAATAAAAACTCGTAGTGGTTTCCGTTATTTTGTGTCTTTTATTAATGACCACTCTAGGAAGCTATGGGTCTACTTGCTTAAGCAAAAAAGTGAGGCATTGGATGCTTTTAAAAGGTTTTATGCATTGGTTAATACTCAAAAAGGCCTAAAGTTAAAATGCATAAGAACAGATAATGGAAGAGAGTGTGTATCTAAAGAATTAAATAAGTTTTGTGGTGACAATGGGATTAAACGAGAGCTTATAGCTCCTTACAACCCATGTTCTAATGGTATGGCTGAGCGAATGAATCGCACGTTATATGAGAAGATTCAGTGCATGTTGTCCACAGCTAATCTCTTGCAATCGTTTTGGGGAGAGGCACTTAAAACCGCGGTGCATATTTGCAACCGATCTCCACATCCTACACTTGACAATAGCACTCCTGAAGAGGTTTGGTCTGGCAAAGGTGCTTCATATGACCACTTAAGAGTCTTTGGCTGCGAATGCTATATACATGTACCTCATGATAGCAGAACCAAACTTGACATGAATCTCATAGAGACATCTTCATGGGTTATGGAGATGAAGGGGAAACGAGCTATCGAGTTTGGGTTCCAAGCATAAAAAAGGTGCTACGCAGCCAGGATGTGATATTCAAAATAAGTCAAATCTGCTGAAAAATGTCACATCTATCAGACAAAAAGAAAGTTAACTTTCAGCATGATCAGTTACTAGAGCAGCCATCAGCCACTGAAAATTCAGCTCCTTTTGATGCTGATTATGACAATTAACGTCATCAGCTTGAGCACCAAAATCAGCATGCTGAAAATGAATTAGAGCAACCTGAAATTGTATTACAACCACCTGAACATGCAATTCAGTGGCCAAACAAAGAGGTCATTGACATTCCCTCGGATGTGGATCTACTACCTCATAAGACAGATCATTGGGTAAGAAGGTCTACACGTGTTAGAAGACCTATAGAAAGATTTAATCCTTCTTTGGACTGCATTTTGCTCGCATATGAAGGTGAGCCTCTTAAGTATAAAGAGGCCTTATCATGTGAGTTAAAGAAAAAGTGGGAGCTAGCTATGCAAGAAAAAATGAAGTCATTGAATCAAAATGATACTTCGGATTTGGTTACATTGCCAAAAGATAGAAAAGTCATTCCTAACAAATGGGTCTATAAAATAAAATGTGTGGATGGCAAACCCAAATACAAAGCCAAACTTGTGGCTAAGGGCTATACACAAAAAGAGGGCATTGATGTTCAGGAAGTGTTTCTCCTGTTGTCAAAATGACAACTCTTCGAGTGTTATTTGCCATTCTAGCATCTATGGATCTTGAACTTCATCAGATGGATGTTAGAACTGCATTTCTGCATGGTAATCTGAAAGAAGAGTTGTACATGAAACAGCCCGAAGGCTTTGTTATACATGGAAAGGAGCATTTGGTATGTAAGCTTAAGAGAAGCTTGTAAGATTTGAAATAGGCTCCTAGACAATGGTATAAAAAGTTTGATGCCTTCATGCTCTCACATGGTTTTAAAAGAAGTACTGTAGATCACTGCTTATAAATTAAGAAGGATGATGATGGAAACCTTATTATACTCGTGCTTTATGTGGATGATATGCTTGTTGCTGGTAAGCATAAAAGCCAGATTAATGCATGGAAAAGGCAACTCAATTCAGCCTTTTCTATGAAGTATTTGGGTGCAACCGATCATATTTTGGGCAGACGTGTCACACAAGGTAGATAGCAATAACTCTTATTTCTCTCACAAGAAAAGAACATCAGTAAAGTACTTGATCATTTTTCTATGTTTGATGCTAAGTCTCTTGGTGTACCTTTTCCACCATACTTTAAGCTTAGCAAAGCAGATTGCCCAAAAGATGACAAGGCAACCAATACCATGAAGGGTATGCCTTATGCTTCAGCTTGTGGTTCACTCATGTATGCTACGGTTGCTACAAGACCTGACATCATCATTTTATCAGACAGGTTCTAGATGATGGTCTAATCACCCTAACTAAGATCAAATCACAAGATAACCCTGCAGATGTTCTCACTAAAAGTCTTGCAAAGGCTGCACGTGAGCATTGCATTAGACTTGTGGGAGTGTTGTTGGGTGTAAAGGCCCTTTACCTGCTCTCCCGTGTGTATATTACTTCACACATGTGAGCCCACCCTAACGGGTGTAAGTGGACCGTACCCTAAGTATAAATATATTCTTTCATTCTTTGTGTGTACCACACTGGTACACACCCATTCGACGACTCACTCTCACTGAATCACTGTCAAACACTCTTTAGCTCTGAGTCCTTAAACTCCTCGATTATTGTGCCTGCTCTTAGCTCTCTTTCTCAATCTACTTCCGCTTCGACTCAACATCATGAAGGGTCGAAGGGTCAACTAATGCTTTTGATTCCTAAATTTGTACAAGTCATGGCTTCCTTGGGATCAAAGAGTTCGGGCACAAAGAATCTCAGCCTAGTTGATGGGATGAGGTTGAGAAAGTAGACCATTATGCATTGAAGGGAGGTGCAAAGAAATGGAAATACAAAAGCTGTGAGCAATTGAAAACAAGAGGATCCAATCGTGTGAAGCAACACTTATGCCATGTTCATATCAGAGTGAAATAAATTTCTGCCCAAACACCACACCTGAAATGCAAAGACAGCTCTTGGCAAAGTACCCAAGTGAAGAAGACAAAGCATATGCAAGGAAAAAGCGAGCAATTGATACCTCTTTTTTTAGTGGACAAGCTGATGTGTAGTCATGGGCGATGGAGCCATGCATGGGGAACTTGGAAATTTTGCATTCTCAAAGTCACATCATGGAAAATGCAGCAAGCAACAAACCTTGGGAACAGGTTGGGATCCTCGTAAAAACGAGAAGGTGGATGTAGTTGTAGCAAGGTTTTTCTACCATGATAATGTTGCATTCAATGTTATAAGATCTCCCTACTTCCTTGAGATAGTCCAAGAGATTGCAAAGTATGGTCCAACCTATAAGCCTCCATCATATGAGAGTGCACACCACTTTGTTGCAGAAGAAAAGGATGCAATCGAAAGTGCATTGGCAACTGTGCAAGAAAGTTGGGTGAAGAATGGTGTCTCTTTGATAGATGATGGATGAAGTGATACTCGAAAATGGTCCATCCATGGAATGGTTGCTTATTCCCAAGGAAAGATGAAATCCATTTCCTCACATGATGCCTCAAGCACAGGGAAAAGTGCACATTAGCTTGTGGAGGAATGGGCTCAAGGTGTTGAAATTTTTGGGGCGGCTGAAAATGTAATCCACTTTATTGCTAATGGTGAGGCAACAAATAGGGTAGCATGTATCAGACTTGAGGAGAGATACCCTCATGTCACATTCAGCCCATGCTTTGCTCATTGTTTGAGCAATTTGCTGAAAGACGATTGGCAGCTTGTCATGGATTGATTCCTTTATCCAAAAGGGTAAGGATATAATCAGTTTCATCCAAAGCCATCAGTTCATTCTTAGTGAGTTTCGCAAGAGATCACCTAAAAAAGATCTCTTTAAGTACTCTGAGATGCGCTTTGGCTATAACTTTCTCATGATGAAGATACTCGAGAAGGTAAGCTTACCCCTAAAGCAATGTTAGTAAGTAATGAGTGAATGGGATGGGTTGTTTCTAGATCAACGACTGGTATAGCAGTGTAGAACATCATACAAGATAATGCATTTTGGAACGAATTGAAGAGCATCAATAATGTCGTGAAGCCAATCATGCAATTGATGCGAATTACAGATGGACGAGAGCCATGCGTTGGAAAGGTTCATGAGGGGACAGATCGTATGATTGAGAAGTTATGACAGCTTGGTTTGGATGATGCAAAGCATCAAGAAGTCCAAGATTTATGTGAGGCAAGATGAAATGCTTATCACTCACTTATGCATGCAGCAGCATATATATTGAATCCAGTGTTCAAGGATGTGATCAAGAGAAGGATGATGAGGTAATGCAAGGTTGGGACATAGTGCTCTCTATGTTGGTTTCCATTGACACTAAGAGAAGATTGGTGAAACACCAGCTTGCTTTTTATGGAAACAAGTTGGGAAGGTTGGGTCTGCTGATGCACAAATAGATTTGTTTAAGATTGGGGGAGCCTTATGGTGGGAAGATTAGGGGGGCACATACACCTGAACTTCAAACATTGGCAGTGCAAATTGAGTTTCAAAGTGCAAGCTTTGGGACAAAACAAGTGAATGGCTTGATATTTGTGAGTATAAACTTGTGCTTGCTTACAAATGTGACTTCCTTCAAGGCAGAAAAGTTTATAGCTCTTGATGAAGAAGAGTCCTCAAATGATGAGAATGGAGAGACACCTATGCCCACTAATATAGCTGATTATCAAGATGCTTTGGAACTTGCAAGTGCTGATTTTGATGATGATATGGCTTTCTTAGACAATGTGGATGATAGTCTTTTGGATAGTCTTAGTCTTGCTGCCAGTGGCAACCATGTATGATCCAATGGTTACTTCGAGAGCCCACTAATATAACTGATTATCAAGATACTTTGGAACTTCCAAGTGTTGATTTTGATGATGATATGGCTTTCTTAGACAATGTGGATGATAGTCTTTTGGATAGTCTTGCTGCTAGTAGCAGCCATGTATGATCCAATGGTTACTTCGAGAGACTTTCAAATTCCAAGCTTCCATATTCTATCCATTGTAGTGTTACTTGATGCTTCTTAACTCTTTTATATAGTATGATCTTAGATTATCATCTATTTTGGATCTTATGTGCTATTTCAATGTATTCAATCTTTCGTCTATGAAAAAGACTATCCTGTTTTGCGTATTATACATGCATTTTTCAAATAGCTTTTATGAAATATATAAATGTATAGTTTAAAATACATAAATCATGTATATAGTAGAGGTTGTTCCCCTCACAGTCCTCCCTAGGGGGCTTTGTTCCCGTTCTTGTTCCCATTCCATTGCTACTATGCATAGGTACCATAGTTTTTTCATACCACAATCATACATCATACGCAAACCGTTATGAAAGCATGGTTGGAGTATGATTCACACCTTGGGGCTGAATCATGAGTTACCCTAATTTTAATTTTTTTTAAACAAAAAATGTATCTAGATCTAGTAGTTTATACTAAATTGAGTAAGCTAACAAACTAAATGAAAACTAGAGTTTCATTGTTTCAAAAGCTTTAGTCTACTAGCAAGGCATTCATTGATCAAGACACAAAATTGATTTGCCAAAACAAATTTAGATTTTCATCTCCAATCATTTGAGTCTAGGCATAATTTAAGCATTGATGACTGCAGCCTACAAGTAAAAGAAACCCAAAACAAGATATATAGGTAAAAGAAGATTGCCATAATACAAAGGGTTGCATAACAATAGAGTTTAGACTCTGGAGTCTAAACTACAATAGAAGGCTAAAGCAAACTATGTGGAAAAAATAATACAAATATTGATGATGGATAAGATGCACCCTTCTCATCCTCCTCAATGTCCTCATCCTCATTATTATCATCCTTCTTCTCATCTTCCTTATAGTCATCATCATCATCCTCTCCTTGCTTAATAAAACAAACATTGCTTATTGCCAAGTTTGCAATGTCCAACTCTTCCAATTCCTCTTGCAATTCTTGAAACACGAGAAGCCTATCATTATCCTTTTACTTATTAATCATTGCCAAAGTAACCTCAACCTATCCTCTTTGTTTGATAATAGAGATAAGGTGAAGATTTGTGCGGATATAGAGAAGTTTTGAGAAGATACTCCAATTTCTCTTGCATGGAGATACACAAGTTCCTTGAGAAAGCACATTAATAGCTAGTTGCTGCAAAAGAGGTGTACAAGCCCCAAATGTTTCCCACCACTTAACCCCTTGGTGCATCCTTGCCACATCCTTTGCAACAATGCATATCCACCTACCTCATTCTTTTACATGTCAAACTCATCACATAAATCACCTTGCTCAGCAACATCATGAAGAGTGTACCTCTCAATCACATTCATCCAATCTTCATGCACTTCACTATCACCTCTTGGATTCTTTGCTCTCCATATTGGATGTAAAAGATAAGAAGCCACATGTAAAGGGGAATGCAACATATGCCACCTATCAACACACAAGTCCTTAACCTCTTGTAATTTGCTAGCATCCACATCCTCAATGCTCTCCATCTTCTCAATCGTACAATCTATCAGCTCCTAAACAAGCCCCATTGTTGCAACTTCCCTATTTGCAAGGTGAAGGATCTTTAGAATAGATGCACAAATCTTCAAAATAGACTTTGCATCTTGCCAAAAAGTGCCCCCCAAAATGATACTAACCACTTGCATTGCTTTATCAGTTTATCAAAGGCTTCGCACAAAGAAGCTTAATGATAAAGTCAAATACATTGATAGAGAGTTGCTTAATATTAGAGATAAGTGAAAGAAATATGGATGCATTATCTAATGTGATGGATGGTTCGACCCTCGTAATAGGCCTATCATTAATGTCATGGTTTCTTCCATACATGGTTCTTTGTTCATGATGGCAATATACACAAGTTGATAATACAAGTCTGGAGAGTATATCTATGAGATTTTGAAAGATGTGATCTTGGATATTGAGTGGCAAAATGTGGTGCAGTTGTGTAAGGGTAATGCAGCAAATTGTATACAAGTTGGATAATTAATAGAGTCGCAATGGCCTAACATTTTCTTCACTAGGTGCACTTGTCATTGGCAATTGCTTGGATCTCCTGTTTGAGGATATTGACTAGTTGTCTTGGGTTGCTGCAGCATTGACTAATGCTACAAAGATTGTCACATTTATAACTTGCAGGCATGCAATTTTAGCATTGTATCTCAAATTCAGCAAAAAGAAGATAGTGAAGCGAGCTCAAACACACTTTGGGCTTATAGCTTGGCCCAACTTTCCCAATTGCTTTGATCATGTCCAAAAAGTATGGACTCCTTACTATCCATTGAGAAATGCCCTCAGCATAAAAAAACCTGCAAAGGGAAACATCAACATTATGCCTGACTTGCATGTTCCATGACTTCTCTAAAGGTCCCTGTGATGTGTCCAATTTTGCCTCTTTGAGCTTGGCGGTTGAATACTACATGAAGTGTAAACACTTGCACTTGTAGCTCCAACATTAGGGGCATTTGCATAGTCACTTGCAATGCTTGCCTCACCATGAGAACCCTCCCCCAAGTTAGCCACCACAAACTCATCAATAGCTACATGAGGGTCTACAAATCCTGTTTCCACATGCAATTGACAGCATGTCTCCTTCACATGTCTAGGTGACTAGCACTATTTATCCACACCGCAACCTTTTAGCCCAAGAAAATGAGCTCTTATGTGAGATGGCCCTCCATCCCAAGAGTGTTGACACCACTTGCACTTGCATGTAAATTTTCCCCTTCCACATTGCTTCACAGTTGTTACAAATTCCCATTCCACTCTTTTCTTTCTTCCCATTTGTGCTAGCCTGAAGCAAAAGAATGGGGATGACGCTTCATTAGATGAAGACATTTCAAATTTTGAACCATTTGACTTGCTAAAAATTCAATTTGAAGTGTAAAATCAGAAATTTTGAACTATTAAACTTAGTTTTCACTAAGGATAAAAGTGATGATGGAAATGTTGGGAATGTGACTACTTTGGATAAAGATCGCATGTCATTTTTGCAAATGTATGCTGATTGCTTTTGGTAGAGGGTGGTAAGAAAGTACCCCCTATTTTGCACACAAAAGATAAGATATTTGAGGTTGATTGCTATGTGAAAAGCATGGATGCAGCTTATTAGAAGGTTAAGTATGCGCTTCAAAGATCACAGGATAAGCAAAAGAGAGCAGCTGATCGTCATAATCGTGCTTTGCATTTTGCAGAGGGCGATTATGAATTGTTGCGATTTGAAAAGGCACGGCTGAAAAAGATGAAGGGTAAAGAGCGATTGTATCCAAAGTTGTCTTATGAGATACTATGGACCATTTCAAGTATTGGAGAGGATCAGTGATGCATGCTATAGGCTGAAATTACCTCCACACTAGCGGATACACAATGCCTTTCATGTGAGCTTACTTAGACTTTTCATGGAGATGTGCCAAAGGATGTATCTGCTAAAATTCAACCAGAGTTTGAAGAGCTCGATGAAATACTTGTACAAGAGCAGATTTTGGCACACAAAGAGAGGAAGATCAGGGGTAAGCGTTCCAAAACGTACTTAGTGAAGTTTCAAAATTATTCACCAACAGATGCCAAATGGATAGAGAAGGATACCTTGAAAAACCATCCTCAGTTGTTGCAGCTTTACCTTGATGCTTTCCAGTTAGAGCCAACTTTAGTTCGGGCTCAATTAGGTTCAGTAGAACAGAGGTCCAGAGTATTACCTAATGCTTGTGAGGAAGCTAGCACCTCCGCTCCTCAATAATGGACAACTCTAGAAGTAGTGGATCTCGAATGTATTCAGCAAACATTCAGGATACTGTAGTTGAACAATATGTTTGCCAAGAAATCACTATTCAGTGTACTAATCACTATGTTTGCTATGCAAATTGGTATGGTTTTCACTGCAGCTTTGAAACTGTACATTTGCATCCGTTATGCTCGGTGTGTAATCAATTATGCTTAGTATGGCATTGGTTATTCTTGGTGTAGCATCAGTTAATTATCATCAAGGGCTGATTATCGAATGTTGGTTTTCAGCGTATGATCATTAATATTCAATGGTATTCAATTGGTTTTGTGGACAGCAACATGTCTTATGATGCCATTGATGTTTCAGCCATGGTTTATGCTTGATTTACACTATACTATGGTTTGGTTTTGCCAGATGAGTTGAGCTCATGAGAAATGGATATGTCACATGATAATCTAGCAATGTTTTTGAGATTCTTTGTGAGCCTTATGTTATGTTATGTTGGCTAGTAATTTTTAGCATATGTTGGGCATATGAAATGGTTGAACAGCAGTACGCAATATTGTGTTGACTATGATGCCCTATGGAAATTCCAATGTAGTACTTTGCTTTCGATGCATTTGGCAGTGCAATCGAGCACGATCGCAAGGATTTCAAAGGGGAGGCTTGTCATGAGGATATGTATTTTTAAAACCTCACTTAACATGTGGTTTAATTTTAAATCACATGATTAAGTAAATGTTGCACATGTGAGGCACAAAGTAAATTTATGAGCCCGAGACCCGAGAAAATCATGGGATATCAAAGGCAAAAGTTGCTATGAGTTATGTTGCGGAGGTACTTGGTGGTATCTAGAGTCAATTGTTGGCCTAGGTCATTCATTTGGCCATAAGTGTTAGTTAGCGACACGAGAGATGTGACCTCTATTGGTACCTAACGCCGATCTAATGGTCAAAGATGACACAAAGAGACTCAGGAGTGGAAGAAGCCTAGCCAATTTAATTATTGGCCAATTAGATTATTTTTCTTGGCACCGAAATAATTATTAGATTACTTTTCAGTAATTAAAGGCTGAAAATTAATATTTAATGACGGATAATGTTGGAAAAGCCATTTGGAAAGGCTGCCACTTGGCAAACTTACCCATACAGGCTAGTAAAAGGCTGAAGAAGAGAAAAAACGAGATGATTCTTGATGTAGCAAAGGTAGGAGAGCTGTGAGCAGCCATAGCCAGCCTATTTTAAACCATTGCAACCGACCACGAGTGAGTTTTGAGGAGGCAATTACAGATTCAGACCCTCCACAGCTGGGCGATTGCATCCAGATACAAGGTGACGGCTGATTTGGATGTCTCAGCTATAAGTTGCATTTAATGCTGTTGTGGCAAGGCAGCAGCTGCACTTGATTGATTTTCAGTCATTCTTCACAACAAAACTTTGAATTCTCTCTCTCTCTACAGCTTTCTCTCTCATCTCCCAACCATTTTACAGCCTTGCTCCAAAGATCTCAATATTTGACCCTTGGAGGTTGAGAAATTGTAAATTTCTCGGCTGTAAATCCTAATTTACAGTAGAAATTAGAGTTTAGCAGCAGGCTCGAGAAGTGTGCCAAAAATTGAAAGCTCCAAGACTTGGATTTTTTAGAATTGAATGTGAATTTCAACTAAATTCACATGGAGGACTAGCCAGCCATTGAATTTGGGACATTTTCATCATCTATGAAGTGGGTGAAGGCCAAGCCAACTAAGTGCCCGAATCAAGGGGCAAAACAGATTGAAGACTTGCTGGTCACTTTGGACAGCAAGGGGAGTTTGGATTGCAAAGGGGATTGGGAGAATCCAATTGTAAATCAACTTCTTCTTCAATAAAGCTAAAGAAATATTGAAAGGGGCGCCAATTTTAGGGCCAATCGAGTGTGCATTGTCAAAGATCAGTAGGTAAATTTGTATTTTCAGATTTGCATTTATTGTTTGCTGCTGTTTTTAAGTTGTAATCAAGGATTTACCACCTATTTTAGAGTTATTAGTTTGTCATCTCCTAGTTGTGAGCTCCTGTTAGAGTCTAACGGATACATGGCAGCTCTGGCATCTTAGTGTGCAATTCTTCTATTTTTGCACTTTTCTATGTTTGTCAGTTGGCTTACACCTCCAACTAGTACCTAACTACCTCTCCACTGCCTAAGATGCCACGATTGGCTAGATTTGTTCATTTATGGCAAGTCGGCCAGATTTGGAGATCTACAGCTATTTGTAGTTGTCCATTCCTCACTTTGGCACTCATCTTCTGCAGGTTGCTCCTCTATTTCTGACATTCTCCTCCGTCTCCCATGCTGCTGCTGCCATCATCATTTTCAGTCTGATCTAGTGCCCCCACTAACACCTCCGGATACGTGCAAGGACTGATTAATCCTCCCTTTTGTATTCAACATTCATTTTCAGTCAGTGTAAAATTCTTCCCTCTTCTTCCTGTTGTCTATCTCTTCCTTTCTCTCTATGTTCGCATTCCTTCTTCCGTTATGCACTCTCACATGGTATCATCGCCTAGCATGAGATGCAGTTGAGCCCTTGTGAAGAAATGACCACCCAAACTCTACAATGAATGTCCCAACCCTTGCATTTGCTGCACATGCAACCTCTCTTGCTTGAGGCAAAAGATTTTCAGCCTTGGCAACAATCTTCTAAATATAGGTGACTATTCTCAGCATACGACAGTCTTTTGATTACAAAATGCAAGTTTTCTACTCCAAGCGACAGGTTCCTCCCTTGGCAACAATCTCTGGCAGCAGTCAGCAACATATTCTCCACATGCACGGCATCTACACATCGACTATAGCTGATTGCCTCCTATTTCTGTGTTGTTCACAATCAAACGCAGATTTTCTAGGTGCTTGCAAGTATTAAAGATATCTTATCACCAGTTTGAAGGCTTTGATAGCTCAAAGGATGAGGTCTCTCATCATTCCTCTAAGAGGCACACCAATTATCGCGTTAGTCCTTGTGAAGATCAAGAAGAACATAGGTCACCAAGTCTATTTGTATGGCAGCCTTCTCCTCTTCCCTCCCTACATGTTTCACACAAGACCCCGTGACACCATGGTCTTAAGATGCCTCCCATGGCACTCTCTATGCAAGTGTCGTACTTCCTTCCTTGGCCAAGGAGGACCACTTGCATGGTTCCAACTATTCTTTAAGGTCATGTAAGGTGGAGTGTATTCTCAACACCTTTGACCTGTCTTGTAGCTATAACTGAGACAGCCAGCCAGGACCGTTTGACAACATGAAAGACCCCCTGAGAAGGACCCCTTGAGGCCCTTTTTTACAACATTGTGAATATGCATGGATGTCACAACATCCTCAAAAGGGTGGCATTTTCAAGCATCCTGGCATTTCTCTCCTCCTTGATGAGGTTGCCAAGGTCACAACCATAGAAGTGACAGTGTGGGGGACTTCACTACAATTCATCTTCTCTCTCCCCTCTTTCCATTGAGTGGTTCATGCAAAGATTCTGCTTGTTTGGAAGCCAAAATCCAATCAGACATCTGTGGTGCACCATGCCACACTTATAGGATAAGCATTGCAGAGCTCCCTGTGCTGTCTCAGATGAAGTAGCAGAGGCAGCAGCCACATTAGAATTGTGCCTGGCTCAGTTCCCACTCCCCCCCCCCCCCCCCAAAGAAAGGACAAAAATTGTGCTGCCATAAAATAATCATTCTCAGTTTAGCTATTAGATACCTTATGCTGCATGCTTCAGGCGACCATAACTATGGTTAAAATGTAAATGAACTTTTACCTGAGTTCTCCTTCCTCCAATTTTTAGCAAATCATTTCAGTTTACTAGAGAGTTTCTGACACCTAACTTCAGACCTCCTGAACTTTATCATAATCCAGTTGTAGACCAATACTTAGTATCACAACAGATGTGCATAAAGACATATACATCTTTAGGTCGACCATCATCCATATTGCTACTAAATCCGATTGTCCAGTTTACAAGCTCCACAACTCCTGCACCCTACAGCACTCTACACCAATTTTTTTTAAAAGTATCTTTGGAAGAAGATTGTAAGGTGACTATACAGTCCACTGACCAGTATACCTCCCCCAGCCCTCCCCCTTGAACAATAAGACATATCCCTTGTATGAGAAGCTACCCCTCTGCCTCAACCTCCCATTTTTACAGTGTCCCCCCCTCCCCCCCCCCCCCCCCCCAAAAAAAAAAGCAAAAGCAAAAGCAGATTCCCTAGTTAGCATATGTCTTTCTGTACATAGAACTATCACTTAAGCAGTCTAATGTCTTCAATATTTGAGGAGAAGAGATTCCAAAGAATTAAACATGTCATTTCTCAAAGAATGATTAGAATAAACCCTTTACTCAGACTTGAGTAGAAACATTGGAAACCAGTGCATTGTGTTTCAGAAATAAAGAAGAAATTACCTCAGCATCGTTTGGACTTATTTTTGTTGCCCTTTTGAAACTCTCCAATGCTTTGTCTGTTCTCCCCTGTAGGACATATATATGTCCCATTGCCTAGACAAGAAGTGAGATTATTTTCACTATCAGATCAAACAGCAGGTCCAAATTCGTGAATCCAACTTTACAAGTTGAGTTGGTATCTTGCAGGATTCCGAATTACCTTAAGGCATTCACAATTCTCAGGCTGAACATCAATAACCTTTTCGAAGTTGGCCAGGGCACTCTTTAGCTCATTAAGCTTCAACTGTACCTGACCTAAGCCTGCATTGAGCAGCTAATGACATTATTTGAGTGCCATATGACCAAACAAATAAAACCGGATATTATTATTTGCAGTACTCTCCTAGCAGGTCCATCATGGATTCCAAGCTGGCATTATACAACCACCAGACAATGGGAAAAAAACAGCTGTAGCATAGGAGCCACATAGTTTCAAGGTAAAGACAACAAGACAATTAACAAAAAAAACAGTCACTAAAACCTCTCCAATGATAATTAATGCTTCGAATAAGCAATAATTATGCTTCCTTTGTTTGATCAACGATACACTTGTGCAAATGAGGTTTTTGTTGACAAAAAGGCAAAGTTGACTTCATATCTAAAAGCAAATGGGCTTTCAAATTTTGTTAGACATCAAACCAAGAGAAAAGGTATTCCTAGATGTATAAACTTTGAGAATCACACTTTGAGAATAAACAAAAAGTTAAAATGAAAATTGCATTGCTAAATCACAATTTTGAAACTTTTCTATATTAAAGAGCTGCAGAGGCCATGAGCTCTCTCTGAGGGACAGATCTATAGATATCCATGGAATTAGGTTGCCCATCCCAAAGTTTGAGGAGCTTTTGGACGTATAGCTTGCAAATGACAAAATATACTTGGATGGCAATGGGGAGAATTTTAGGATATTTCTAGATATAATATGAGCTTTTGTAGAGCCTCAGGAGCTCTTATGAATTGGCACAAATCCTATGGATTTGGATTTGTGACAATCAATGCCTGGATTGCCATATGGGGACTTCACTTGTGTTCTCCTAAGCACTTCAATGAGATACCATGGTCGTCATATGGTTACTGATATTACCTCAAAGCAGCAGCTAGCACCCTTACTCTTGAGCATTAGGCAAAAGCTTCTATATTGGAGCACAAAGAGACTCTCTCCAACATGTTTGGTGGTGCTCGCTAACCAAGTTCTACTTGCCACCATGCGGTACATTACTTCTTATTCGGTCTTCTCCAAATCATGCATCAGCCAAGTGAACCACCTCATCAAATGAGTCATGAGTGGATTTTAGGCAAACTTTATGGATCCATACTAGAACATGAGCTGAGCAAAAGGGGCAGAGATGCAGCAAAATTGGACATGTACACGAGCGAGGTTTAGGAGAGGTTACTCTAATCTTAACCACATCCCATACTTTGGGCTATCATTGGGAGGGCAGAGCACATGGGAGGTGCATCTTATGTTGTTTTCTGGATTGCTGCAAAGCATTTGACACAATGCCATGGGCTAAGCTAACACAAAGTCTATAGAGCTTTGGGGTCCTTGCTAAGACATAGTGGGTTAAATTGGCATTGTGAGTAGGTCATCATTAGACAAGTCCAAGCTCCAAGGAGGGGTGTCGAAGCAAATCATAACCACTTTGGAATGAAGCAAAGAAGCCCACTCTCTTTGTGCTGTAAATTGAGAGATCTCGTGGTAAATTGAAGAGATATCACATGACATTGATAGATTAGGAGGAGATTAAGCATGTGTTGGGTGAGCGTTAATACCTTTAGTAATGTATGCTATAGTGCTTCATATTGAGATGTTGTGGTACTAGGCTAAGAAAGAATGCAAAGCTAAGTTAAGAAACTAGAATGCAGCAGAAGATGAAGTAACAGAGTAAATGCAGTAGAAGAAGAAAATAATGAATTCATCAAGTACTTTATTATCTTCATGGTTAACCTCTGGTTGTGAGTCCTTCGAGATGGCTATATGTGGAGTAAGTTAACCATTACGACAAACATATGTGGAAAGAACCTAACAAATGTATGTTTGAATGCATTGTGCACGCGTACGTGTGTGTGTGTGTGTGTGCGCGCGCGCGCGCGTGTGTGTGTGTGTGTGAACTTATTGCATGTTTATTTAAATTGAATGCTTTCTTATGCTCATGACATATGTCCAATCTCAGCATCAAGGAGATGGCTATAGGTATAAGGCTTGTGAAGCAACCTATCTGCAACCAACCTTCCCCCTTGGAAAGGGCGGCAATTCCTTGATTCAGCACTTAATAATAGCAATCAGCAAATGAACATACCTTGAAATCCACAAATTACCTTGAAAATCTTGGATATTGGACACCCAATTGGCCCCAAAATTGGCACCCCTGATGATATTTCTTTCACTTGATTGCTAATGGAATGAGTACAAGCTAAGATTCACAATCTCATTTGTTGTTCCAAAAGGAACTTGCTGTAGCAACAATCAACAATCAATTCAGGCCAATTGCCCCTTGATTTTTCACCCAAGACTTGCACAAATGGAACCATCAACTGGCCAAATGCTGCCCCAATTTACAATGAAAGGGCTAGGATCTGAATTCCATGACAATCACACAAAGTTCAAGTGCAGAATTTAGTTGGATAATGCCTTCACCAATTGGCATGGGTCCTGATGTGGCTGTCAAGCCCTAATTTCTACAGAAATTTAGGGTTTACAGTAGAGATCTCTTTGCTGTCCACCAATATTGATTGAAATCTTATCCAAAAGGCTGAGAAACGCTGAGAATGACTAAGCACAAGCTAGAGAAAGTAAGAGAATGCCAGAAGAGAGAGAAATTCAGGAATTCTTGTGGAGAAACCCTTCAGATTGGCTGCAGCCTAACAAAAACTGCCCAATCACTATCATCTACTGCCACAAATGCAAAAAATTGCTGTTGCCAGCAAACAGCTGCAGTCGCCAGCGTTTTTAGACCCCACAATTGATGTCGCATGCTTCAAATGGGTTGTTTGCTGCTCTCGTTAACTCCAAAAGGTCACCCACAACTAGGAAATCAGACCAGCAGCCTGTTCTCTCTCTTCCTCTCAGCCTGAATGCACTAAATCTCTCTCTCTAGCCTCCAAAAACGTTTTTCAATTCAACCATTCTGAACTTGCCCAAAATTAATAATGCCTATCTATAATTAAATTGGCTAGGCCATTTGCAACCTAAAGTGGTCTCCAACCTCTGTTAACCCTTAGATTGGTATTAATTAATTAATTTATGCTAGTCCCTAATGTCACCACTGACACTTATTGGCCAAACCACTACCGTAGGGTCAAATCCAATTCCAACTGACCAACAAAACCCAGTCTACGTAACTTATCACAACTTTTGCCTTTGACACCCACTACATCCTCACGGTCGTTGGCCTGTTACCATGAAATAAAAGCCATGTGAATCACATGTGCTTAAACAACCTTGCATATTTGATTAATAATTTAATCAAATGTTATCAGCAAGATTATAGTATCTCAAAATTTCACCTCCCTATGACAGACCTTTCCTTTGAAATCCTTGCAATCGTCCTCAATTACATTGCACTGTACCAAAGGAAAAGTATACTAGACTAGAATTTCTATAAGGTATCACAATCACAACATTGCACACTATTGATCCTTAAATTGGCATTAATTAATTAACTAATGCAAGTTCCTAGTGTCACCACTAACACTTATTGGCCAAACCAGTGCCCTAAGGTCAAATCTTATTCCAACTAACTAACAAACCCCGATTGGCATAACTTATCACAACTTTTACCTTTGACACCCATTGCATTCTCAAAGTCCTTGACGTGTTACCATATGAAATAACTACCATGTGAATCACATGTGCTTAAACAACTTGCACATTTGATTAATAACTTAATCAAATGTTATCGGCAAGATTAAAGCATCTCAAAATTTCGCGCCCCCATGACACTATCCATCTTGGATTATCCCCATGAAGTTGTTATACTTATCATGTTCCTCCTAAGTTCTAATGTGAACACTCCCTTATCCCACGTGCACTTTTTACCTTCTAGCTAGAGAGGGTTTTTTCCTTGTGTGAATACCTGCCAATACATGTGATACTTAGTACCTTAGGAATTGTACTTTCATTCATTCTCACATAGTGGATGTGACTTTTCAACACACTCTCCTCTCCTATTCTTCACTTGTTCACTATGAGTATAGGTGGAGTGTGCATGTGCCCCAAGCTGAATCCTGACCTAACAATGGTATCAAAGCCATATCTCTCAACCGCCGCCACTTTGCTCGCACACCACCATAGCCACCGTTGAGCCTTGAGCTCGACTACTTTTCTTCTTCTCGGTTTACGTGCCACCTTCAACTCGAGCTTGATTGCATGTTGTGTTTCCTAGCCTACAACGAACAGGTGCTCGTTCATCCCGTATTGCATGCTACCTATCCCAACACTCTGTGCCAGTAGCATCAGCACCATTTACCTATCAAATTTTCACTAGTCCATTTCCCACATAAAATCTGTTCACACTCGACAACTGCTCTCGCACCCCACATAGGTGTCGTCACTACCTTGTTGAACATGCTCGACAGATCATCACCTACAGCCTGCGCATTTGACGAATTTGTCGATTGTCGTCAGCTTCTCGCCTATCACCTGCCGTCAAACACATAGTCTACAGCCTGCACCACATCGTTTACAACCTCGACAACTTTCTCTAAGTTGATGTCTTTACTAGACAACTTGCACATGTGTTGCTCGATATTATTTTCATTAAAATATTCTCCTTCCAAGCCTTAGTCAACATTAAGTCATTTACAAGTGCTAAAATTCGCATGCACTACCCCTATTAAGCACAAAATTTAGGGATTTCACAACAAACACCAATTTCCTTCAAATTTCTTCAACAAGTTTCAAGCTTTTACCTAAAAACCCCAAATACCACCAAATTTTTCGGGATTCTGCATTCTATGCTCAAAATTTGCTTGGTCTTGCATCAAAATTTGAGCTTTTCACATTCAAGCTCAAATTTCACTAGATTACATCGATTATATTTGGGACTTTTGCAAAATTTCCACAAATTCACCAACATTAAGACCAATTACACCTTCTCCATCGACATTTGCACACATCGAAGCCCTTTCAGCTTGGAATTCTTCATGGACACCATTAAATTTTTAAAAATTTGAGAGTTTTTTATCTTTTCGTTACTTTATTTTGTGCTACAACTACATTTGTACTTTGGACAGCAACTGGTTACAAAAATAAGAAGTTTTAGTAAGCAATGGTAAGACAAAATGATTTTCTTAACATGTTTGGGGACGCGGACAAATTAGATGACACTAATTATCCCATGTGGGCATACATGATGAAGCATCTAGTTGTTGCCAAGGATTTTCAGAGTTATGTATATGATTCTGAAGTTAGGCTTGCACGACCAGCTACACAAAAAGTCAAAAGTTCTTGTAGCTCATCCACAATCACCGATGGATCTTCCGCTCTAGCTCTTCTTGCACCTCCCACGACAAAGCAATTGAAATGGAATGGGCATGATATCCAAGCTCATGCTTTATTGCACTTTTGTACAAGAGACACGTTATCCCGTATATTCGATCGTGCACAAGGGCGTGGAATGCTTGGGATAAGCTTGCTTTGTTGTATTGGGAGCGCAATAAGACTCATGTATCCTATTCGTGGGAGCAACTTCAGATTTAGCACATGACAGAGGGTAATTCTATGAATGCATACATTACACGTGTCAAGGATATTACAAAGAAGCTTGCTAATATTGATGAATTAATTCCCAATGCATCTCTTATGCCTGTCAAATATACAACCGTCCATAGAGACAATAAGGTTTGCAGGGAGAATCACAGAGTGTATATGGCAAACACTAAAAGAGAAAAAAAACTAAGAAACACAAGAATACCATGATGATACATTGAATCATGCTATGAGAAGAAAAGTTGATACAATGGAGTTGAAGCTTGGAAGATAACTCCACTATCCAGTCTAAATTACGCGGCAACACCAATGGGAATCCCAACACCAAAGCTGCAAACAATGAGAGAGAGGACAAACTCAAAAACACAAGAACACCATGACAATACACCAAATCACGCTATGAGAAAAAAAGTTGATACAGTGGAGCTGAAGCTCAGAAGATAACTGCATTGTCATGTCTGAATCAAGCGGCAACACCTATGGGAATCCTGAGGCCAAAGCTTAGAATGTGGAAAACACAAACTGAGTTAAAGCTCAGAATAACTATATTGCCTGTCTGAATTAGACAGCAGTACCTCTTGGAATCTACGCAATGAAGGGAGTGAAAAGCAATCCTCCATGTAGTGGGCTATCAAAGTAATCACTAGATTGTAAAGGACGGCTGTTGAGGGAGCGAACTGTAGAGGCCTCTTCTATGCAAAATACAAGGTGGATGCTGACTTCAGCATGTAGAGACTGTTTCTAAGTGGAGAAGACTCAAAACGCAAGCAAACCGATGCCACCTCGTGGAGACTAGATGGTGGTGTTGGTGGTGGTGAAAAATGAATGAAGTGACTACCTATTTTTAGGCATAAGCTATCTAGGGTGGTGCACTACTATGTGGGTGCCCACTAAAAAAATGACCAAGATCTAGACACCAACTGTAAACGCCCCAAACAACTTAGTATGCTTAACAATTATGATATTCGCTTGTTTTCGAGATTTAATATAAAAGAGAATGAACACTTAAAGCTGAAAATGAAAATTACTCACAAAATTACAGCCATGAAAATGTAAAAGTAATGGAGACAAGATTGAGGGTTAAAGATGGGCAAACCCCCCCCCGAAGGAATATATATTTCTGCTCAACCCAAGTCCCTTAGGGAAGAGCTCAGTTACAATCAACCTGAGAGTGAGGAGAAGTAATTCTCACTCTCACAAGATCATGCAAAGATGTACAAACACACATGCATTATCTATTATGCAATGATAAGAACTGATTTCTTTACAGTATGAGAGAAGAAAGAGGGAAAATCAGCCTTTCTCCATCATTGAATAGTAGTACATGGATAGGGCTTGCTTCTTGTTGCTAAAATGGAAGAAAGAGCTTGAGAAGGAGGTGTTGTAATGAATTTACAGGCTTGTTGTCCTGTAAAACAGCAGTGATAGAAGAGGGAATATGGAGGAATTTGATAATGGAGAAGTGGGGGATGATGATGGGGATGGATGGGGCCAGTTTCTGGCTATCTGTGGGTGTTGTACATGAGTTTACAGCAAAGAAAAATGATGCTGAATGAAGAAAAACGAGTTCTTAATTATAGGAGAGGGAAGAGCTAGTACAAAAGGGAAAAGTGGAGTAGCACAAGACAAGTGTCCAGCCACATGTCATGAGATGTGACAAGTGGTGGGACACTTGAAAACTTGTGTGACAAGTGTCTTGACACTTGTCTCTTCTCTATGGCCTTCCTTTTTAGGTTGAATACTGTCAAGAGTAGAAACAACCAAATTTAGTAAGCATAGTCAGAGTACAGAACTTACTATTTTTAGAATGACATCCCTATTTTTTATGACTAGCATTTTTAGGCTAATTCGAGGCTCCTAAAATTTAGGGACCTGTAAATTCATTACAACACCTCCTTCTCAAGCTCTTTCTTCCATTTTAGCAACAAGAAGCAAGCCCTATCCATGTACTACTGTTCAACGATGGAGAAATGCTGATTTCCCCTCTTTCTTCTCTCATACTGTAAAGAAATCAGTTGTTATCATTGCATAATAGATAATGCATATATGTTTGTACATCTTTGCATGATCTTGTGAGAGTGAGAATTACTTCTCCTCACTCCCAGGTTGATTGTAACTAAGCTCTTCCCTACGAAACTTGGGTTGAGCAGAAATACATTCCTTCGGGGAGGGTTGCCCATCTTCAACCCTCAATCTTGTCTCCATTACTTTTACATTTTCATGGCTGTAATTTTGTGAGTAATTTTCATTTTCAGCTTTAAGTGTTCATTCTCTTTTATATTAAATCTCGAAAACAAGTAAATATCATAATTGTTAAGCATACTACATTATTCGGGGCGTTTACACCAACCCTTTTTGGGGCTATCAATACAAAACCCTAAATGAAGTGTGTAAATTGAAAAAGTTGTTTCTCAACGATATCTACAATCTTGGCTGATCTACCTAATACTTATCAAAGTTTTTCCACTACACTCCATCTACTTGCAAAAGAATATGTTAATGCTTACAGATTTGATACACTAGTATCACTATTGTTGCAAGATGAGCAATCAAGGTTGAATTGCTCTAATATAAATATGGATAACTAAGCATTTGCAGCCAACCATCGAAACAAAGAGAAGTCATGGCAACCCTCGAACTCAAAGGGAAATGGCAAAGCAACTTCTTCTATGGATTCCTCAAGCACTAAGGATGATGGTGCTAAGAAAAAGAGGTGCAATTATCATAGGAAGAAGGGATATGTTATTGAATAATGCAAAAAAAGGATAGTAGGTGAAAAGAAGAAACAATTGAGCACGAGTGTTGGTGAAAATTCAACAAATGCAAAGGGTGCAACCGCACAATTGGCAAGCTTGGACATTGCTTAGTCTTATGCCTTTGTTGTGCATTGTTCGTATGATCCTTCTTCACATGAGCATGGTCTTTTAGTTACTAAAAATTACAGCACATGGTATTTTGACAATGGCGCTTCTAAGCACATAACATTCTTTCATGACTTGTTTTTATCACATGCAAATGTACAAAGGAGGGAATCCATCGTATGTGCAAACAATGCTTCGTATAAAAAACAAGGCATTGATCAAAATCCCATTATTGTAGTGAATGGAAAAACTATCGTGCTTGAAAAGGTCTTATATAGACTAGTCATAAAGAAAATTTTACTTTCAATTTCAACCATTGCATGTATTGGTTTTGTGGTTTAATTCCATATGGATCGATGCACTATCTGTGACTATACTGATGGGGATGCCCCTCATTGTCACTAGTACTTCATACAATGGATTCTACCAACTTAATTTCTATGAGATGAGAGGAAAGCATCAGAGGATGCAGTACATATTGATGCCACCATTGTGGATGACATTGAGTTATAGCATGTTTGGTTTTGTCATCTTAATTATAGCAGTTTGCTTCGCCTAAAAAGTAAAAATATGGTGCTTGATCTCCCTCCCTTGAATGCACCTACTCATAATGTATGTGAAAGTTGTGTACTTGGCAAAATGCAACATCCTTCATTTTCCCAAGGGTGGTTCTATGCATGCTGATCAGAAATTATAGCTTGTGCATAGGGCCCATTGCATGCCAAATCCATCAAAGGATATTTGTACTTTGTTACCTTTATTGATGATATAACTTGTCATTGTTGGGCATATGCTTTAAAGAACAAATCTGAAGTGTTTGCATGCTTTAAAACATTCTAAACCTTGGTTGGAAATGGCAATGGATGCAAGCTGATTACACTACGTACTGATCGAGAGGGGAATTATATGTCACGGAAGTTCAACTCCTTGGCCAAAAGGGACATTATCCATCAATATAGGATGCCTTGCATACCTCAACAAAATGGTGTGGCTGAAAGAAAAAATCACACTTTGATGGAAATGACACATTGTATGCTATCACACAATAAGCTTCCCCCAAAGTTTTGGCTTGATGCTATCGTGTGTATAGTGTATGTATTGCATCACAACCCAACTAAAGCATTGATTGAATGTACATCTTATGAGGCTTGGAATGGCCAAAAACCAATGGTGTCACATATTCATGTCTTTGGTTGTTTGCATAGTTGCATCTACAAAACGGGTAAGAAACGTTTATTACCTTTTTGAGGCATTTCTTATGCATCAAAAAAATGTCACTAGCTCAAAAGTGAGGTTTTGGCCCAAAAAAGTATACCCTATCATGAAAGCACCTTTTACCCTTGTAAAAGCACATGAAAGTGGTGTTTTCCCCCTTCCAATCACTTCTTCTACATAAAACCTTGGGATTCATGAACCGTGATAGGGTATAGCCCTTCCAGACAATCCGTGAACAATTTGCATTCTACAAAATTATGTAGAGCTTATGATGCCTCTCCAAGCTATAAGACACAACAGCTCAACTTGAGAGAGAGGAAGAGGCTAGAGAGAGAGAGAGAGAGAGAAAGAGGAGAGGCTTGAGAGGAAAAGAGGGTATGAGAAGCTTGAGAGAGAGAGAGAGAGAGAGAGAGAGGCTTGGGGGAGAAATAAGAAAGAAAGAAGAAAAAAAAAAGAAAGGAAAAAAGAAAGTTGTAGACTTGAAGGAGAGTGGCCAAAAATTAATAACGTAGGAACCTTGTTTCCTACATTGCCGTTTCCTAAACTCCTGGCTACTACGGTTGTTTGGCATATGCTTTGGTGCCACAACCATAAAGACATAAGCTAAAAGACAAGGCTCTCAAATGCATTTTTATTGGTTATAGTGCAAAAAGTAAATGATACCACTTGTAGTGTCCCTCCACCAACAAGATTTTTATTAGTAGAGATGTGGTATTCACTGAACATGCTGGTCAGCCCTTCATGGACGAAAAAAATCAGCCCCGTGTGAGGCCTATGGACATGTTTAACAGTTTGTTGCCTTTATTTCAGCAAACTTAACTTGATTTTGGTCAATTTGAGCAACCTATTGAGGATTTACAACAGCAAACACACGCTGAACAGCAACCTAATTTTCAGCAACCTATTGAGGGTTTACAACAGCAAACACATGCTGAACAGCAACCTATTGAGGGTTTACAACAGCAAACACATCCTAAACAGCAACCTAATTTTCAGCCCATTGATCAAGGCATTGTTGATTATGAAGTGGCCGATGAGAGGGCTGCTATTTGGGAAGCTAAAACAGTCCCTAGATGACTATTAGATACATCACAAGACAGCAAACAGCCTGTTTCTCTTCCCTCTAGAACTAAGATAGCCATTGGCCATGCATATGATAACTTGGTTGTGCAAGCACTTATAGCTATTGTATGCATTGAAGAACATATTTCTCTACATGATGCTTTATAAAATAAACATTGGATGGCAGCTATGCAATGAGAGTTTAATTCTGTTCATAAAAATGACACATGGGAGTTATGTGACTTGCTTGCTAGCAAGTATGCTATAGACACTAAGTAAATTTACAAATTAAAATGCAGATCTGATGGTAGCATTGATCACTATGAGGCACATCTTGTTGCCAAAGGATATGCCCAACGTCATGGGATTGATTATGATGAGATGTTTCCACCCACTTCACGTATGACTACCAATGCAATGTCATTGCTTTGGTTGCTTATTATGATTGGCATATGCATCAGTTGAATGTAAAGACTGCTTTTTTGAATGGTGATCTTCATAAGAAGGTTTATGTCACTCAACCTCCTAGCTTTGTTCAAAAAGGGTTAGAAAGAAAAGGGTGTTGTTTGCATAAGGCCCTCTATGGTTTAAAGTAGGCACCTAGGGCATGGAATGAGAAGATACATGTATACTTGATTGCTCTTGCCTTTAGTAATTCACACATTGAAAGCACACCATGTCCACAAAGATGGGGATAGCCTCTTGATTCTGATTCTTTATGTGGATGGCATGTTGTTGACTAGACCTCATGAGACACATGTTTTAGCCTTAAAAGCTGAAGTGCAACATGCTTTAGATGTGATAGATCTTGGCTACTTGCACTACTATCTCAGTATACAATTTACTACAGTTGAGGGGGGCATTATTTTGCAACAATCTAAGTACATTGGGCAGCTTCTTGAGCATTTTCAAATGCAAGACTATCTCTACCCCCCTTAAGACAAGTAACATGTTTAAACTTCAGGATGCAAGAGAACCTTTCGATGCTTCTCTTTAACAGCCAGCTATTGGCTGTTTATTGTATTTGTGTAATACACAGCTGGATATTCAATTTGGGGTCTCTCAATTGGCACGATTTATGCATAGCCCTAGTACTACACATTAGGAAGCAATTAAACATGTCTTTCATTATCTCAAAGGCACTCAAACATTGGGCCTTTTTTATCCCAAAGACACTACTCTTTACTTGCATGCATTTATAGATAGTAATTGGGCTGGTTGTTTTAACACAAGGGTGTCCACTACTGCCAATTATTTCATGCTTGGTGATTCATGCATTGCTTGGCTGAGCAAGAAGCAATCTACAATGGCCACATCTAGCTGTGAAGCTAAGTACAAGGCAGCATTTACAGCTACATCAAAATGTGTATGGCTCACACACCTTTTGGTTGATCTTAATGCGGGGACAACAATCACGCACTCGTATCTACACTGACAATTATATTGCCAGGGTAGGTGCGAGAGATCCAATTTTTCATGCTCGCATTAAGCACACTGAGGTGCATTATCATTATGTCAAAGAGAGGCTCCATATAGGGAATATTGACTTGGTTTATTTCCCTATACATAACAACTTGGCAAATATGTTTACAAAAGCTCTCTCTAGAGAGAAGTTCAAAGCCTTTCGCAAGGCTCTTGGCTTGATATCATTTGGGGATTAATCTAGTTTTTCCTGTATAAATTCACATCATTCAATCGAGGGGAGTTTGTTACACTCATCGTGTTTCTCCTAAGTTCTAGTGTGAACGCTTCCTTCTCCCACAGGCACTTTTTACCTTCTAGCTGGAGAAGGGCTTTCTCTCCGTGTGAACACCCATCAGTGTGGGTGTGGTACTCAGTACCTTAGGGATTGTACTTTCATTCATTCTCACATAGTGGATGTGACTTTCCAGCATTCTCTTCTCTTTTGCTATTCATTTGTTCACTGTAAGTGTGTGTGCGAGCGTGCTTGCTGTTAAACCCTAACCTAATAGAAGTAGATCTTTAACCATAAGAGAGGGTAGCAGCCCCACTCATTAGTATTGTTTCATTTCTCTCATTGTCAGCATTGTACATGTTACACTTGCAGTGCATACAACTGTGAGTTCAGTTAGTTCACTAAATCTCATTTTATTTTCTTGTTCTTGTTGATAAGACAACACAAGCAATTCAATTCATCATTTGGGTATCAAAGGTCATTTTGGCCTCTTCAGAGACATTACTCTCCCCCTCCCTCCCTAACACCCATGCCTGTCGCATATCCCATCTCTGCCCTCTTGTGCCAGTCCATTCACACGCTAACTGCCACTGCCTGTCCTGTGTGGTATCAGCCAATCTCACATGCATTTGTCACATTAGAACATTGCCTTTAACAGTAACTTCACCCATCAGCACACTTCAGCCCATTGCATGCACCTAGAAGAGGTCTTCATCAAGAATTCAAAAGAACTAGGGTCTTAAGTTTAGTCTAGCAAAAAGGCTGGTTCTCTGGAGCTAATAAGACCAATGCTCAGTTCCAAGTTGCTCCCACTAGAAATCAGTTGACTGGGTTAGATGCATGCGGATCACCTTCAGAGATGTAGTTCACAGAATTCACTTTCTTGAGGATTTGCAAGCCAAACCATTTTCTCCTCTTTAGAGGAGGCGATATCCACTAGCCCATGTGACTCCCCCCAAACCCAAATCAAAAATAAAAAAGAATAGAATAGAATAAAACAAACTTTTGAACCACCTCCTGTTTGGTTTTTTAAGTGATAGATGGATCATCTTACAAGGAGGGAAGGGGGAAAAAACCAACGTTTAGTGCCAATACTGATCCAATAACCTTGAATTTTAAAAACGAGGGACCTTCATAGTGGCATCCCGATTGGAAAAAGGAGGTTTCTAATTCCCGCTTTCTCAGTTGACAAATTAAAAATTATATTCTAGAAATCCAGTCAATTCAATCAAATGAAAACAAAAACTTTGACTGCTACTTGTATTTCTGTTTTCAAACAAGTACACATAGATGATGGTTCACCGTAGAAAGGTAAAATGAAGTCTTTTGGATTCTTCAGCTCATTGACTGCTCCCCTGTAGTATGTTGCTGCTGTCTCATAATCACCCTGCAAACACACACAAAAAATATCATTTGCACTAATATAGGCAAATGCTTCTTGGAAAAAAAGATAATTTTGATAACTGTCTCTACACATCAATATATGCAAACTAAGCAAGTAACATATTAGTGGCATTGATGTGCTCTTTTGCCAGCCTGAATAAGGCTGTTGTAAATGATGCACATTATGATTTTCCACTAGTGTTGGCTGCATTGGTAGCTAGAAAGCACACAAATAGACACTGCTAGGATCACTCAAGAAGCCTTGTAACATCTGGTGTCGGTCTTTGTGTTCTATCAGTCTTGTCACTATTCTAAATGCCATACAAGCTTCAAGACATGATGATGATGAGCATTTGATCCCTTCCAAGACAAGGGATGTATCAAGCACTCCAAGAAACTCAAGAAGTTTTGGTGGAAAGAGATTGTAAAAGTTAGTTCACGGCAAGGTAGTCAGGGATCTACACAAGAACTGATGCAGATGTTGACATTTAGTGAGCATATCAAAGTCTCAAGAAGACTTTATCATAGGAACACATTTTTTGAAGCCTCAAATAGGCTTAACACTTGTAGCATAGAATGGGAGCTATGATAAGGTTCAGATTAGGATTTTAATAAAGCCTTGTAGTGGCTTACTTGTGGGAAATGAACCAACTCAAGAAGACTTATCATAGGAACACATTTTTTGAAGCCTCAAATAGGCTTAACACTTGTAGCTTAGAAAGGGGGCTATGATAAGGTTCAGATTAGGATTTTAATAAAGCCTTGTAGTGGCTTACTTGTGGGAAATGAACCAACCTTCTTACATAGCATATTGCACTTAATGCCTAATGCTTCATGGTAGCCATTATTGGCATGTTTGAAATCAATTTGATGCTAGACTGTAGTAGCAAGCTTACAAGGGCTTTGACACGTGAAATAAGCTAGATACCTTGCATGAAGGACACGTGGAATGCAATTGTGGCTACGTAGACTGACAAGCAGGATCTGATCATGCTGTGATGGAGTACTCCAGCAGCACTATAAAATGGCCATTGAACTTTGCAATGAAGTGGAAAGGGGCAACACAATAATGGTAAAGCAAGGACATCATCTCTTGGTTTTCTTCTCACATTGTTCGTTAAGGGCATGGGCTACTATTATTTTATCTTCTCCCTTCCATTTGGAGTTAACATCAGAATCATATGAGCTATCTTTCTTCCCTTCTACTCTCTCAAAACCATGTGAACTGTCTTAAATCATTCGATACTTGGTTGGCTGTCATAAGGACCTGAATTTTTATTGCTTTGATTAGCATTTGATCAAAAGTTAATCAAATATGCTAATGTAACTTGCACATGTGAGATGCAAGTAAATTATTTCACATTGTCTGACCTAAGAACCCGAGATATCAATTGATGCCAAAAGCAAAAGTTGTAATGAATTATGTCTAATAGATAGTAGGTGATACCTAGTCTCGAATTTGGGCCTAATCAATTTATTGGCCACTAATGTCAATGTTGACATTAGAGACTAGGCATTAATTAATAAATACTACAATAATTGCTCAAGGATACTTGGAAGACAAATTGGCCTAGCCAATTTAATTATTGGCTGGTGGAATCATTTTTTGCATATTGGAATAATTATTAAATTCATTTTCAAAAATAATCTTTTGATTAATAGGCTGAATAATGTTGTAAAATGGAATAAGAAGGCTACCACTTGGCAAAACTTGCCCATACAAATGAAAAAAAACGTTTTTAGGAGCTGATGGATGTCTATTCCAACCATTGTGAGAGAGAATGAAGCTATTAGAAAGTAAGAAGATGCTGCTAAAGTAATTTGCAACCACCAAGGATCATTCCTACAGCAGGTGACAGCAATGTGGAACCCTCCAAGAGCAGGTGACAGCAGCCCAAGGACATTCTAGTACAGGTGACAACACACAAGGGGAAAACAGTCTCTCTGGTGGTCCTAAGCTGTAGATGATAGCTTCCATGGCCATTTGAGCAAGGCAACAACAATTTTTCAGCATTTCTCGCAATCAAACTCTAAAATTCCTCTCTCTACAGTATTCTCTCTCATTCCCCAGCCATCTCTCGAAGTTATCTCGACAGAAGTAGAAATAAGGGTTTGACAACCACCTCTAGTTGCGTACTCAAAATTTAGGGCTTGGGACTTGAATTCCAACAACTAAAATTAAAGAATTTCAAGGAGATTCAAGTGGCCAAATAGCCAATGTCAATTCGAGGCTAAATTTGTCTTATAAGAAGCAAGGTGAATGCCAATAGTCGAGCAAACCAAGGGGTAATTTGATTTGAAGGCTTGTTGGTCAGTTTTAATAACAAATGGCACTTGGATTAGCAGAGCAAGTCAAAGGATCTCAGTTGTACTCCATCCATTTGCAATAAAAGTTAAAGAAATACTGCAAGGAGTGCCAATTTTGGGACCAAGCTATCCATTGTCCAAGATTAAAGTGTGCATTTCAAGGTCTCATTTTCCAAGATACCATCAATTCCCTCAAATTGGTGGACTAGAGGCACCAGATTGAAGGTCAAAAGCTTTGCTTTAGTGCTAAAATTGTATTCAGCTGGGCATTATAGCAATAATATCTTCAGATACTGAGATGGAATCAAACAAGAATGATGCCTCTCAATCTAAAAATTCACAAAGTGTTGGGAAAAATGCGATGCTTGATCTTGGAGAAGGTATACATCATGGGCAGCAAGCTAAGAATGAGGAAATTGGACAAGAGGTAGGTCCTTCTAGGTCTCTTGAAAATGATGACTAGAAAGAGAAAAATGAATTTAATGACCAATTTAAAGATGAGCTGAGGACAACAACTGAAATGTTTATGCAATCAGCAAATGATCCTCAATTCATGGACTTTTTGAACTCCTTATAACAGGGCAGCAAAGGCAAGAAGAGGAAATCATCTTTGAGCGCTTTGGGACAATAAGATACACTGAAGAAAGAGCCAATACAGCAACATGATGTTCCAAATGTAGGTAGTGAGTATAAGCAAATGATGCCAATGGGGCAATTGGTGTACATGCAAGGCCAACTTGGAAGTGCCAATCCAATGCTTTTTGGATAGAGGAGCACACATGCAATGATGGGACACCCATGGTACTTTGGTGGTGGCACTAGTTTCCATGCTATAGTGAGTCAAGGACTGCATATGAGGATGTATAGAACAACTCCTTATGGTTTACAGCAACCGACTCCATGTATTCGGGTATAGCTCGTTATATGCATAACCCCATAAAGAGCAATGTTGCATGATGCAGGATACAAAGTGGCAATTTTAGCAATGCATATATGCAGCCACTATGTGTGGGACTCAAGGTATTAATGCTAGTCAACCAAATACAATGTTGTATATTAGTTAAGTTGGAATCGCAACAATATGAAAGTTCCAAGGATCTCTATGCTCCAAAGAGCCAAAGGCCTAGAGCCTAGGGGAGGTTTCGAGGCAAGTAAAGTTAGAGGTAAAGTTTCCATGTGCTTCTTGATGAAGCTTCAGCATTGTTTTACCTATGAAAGAATACAACTGGATGGATGAGGATGACCTCACAAATCATCATCAATGATGCTCTTTACCTTGATGTGTTTCTGTTAGAGCTGATTTTAGATCGGGCTCTTTTAGTCTCAATATAGCATAGAAGGTCCAAAGTATTGCCTAATGATCGATGGGGAGGTTGCATCTCCACTCCCCTAATGATGGACAACTTAGTTATGTAGTGGATCTCAGATGTACTTGGCTTGCATCCAAGGTAATGTATATTGACAGTATTTCTCCCATTGGGATCACTATTCAAGGTATTAGTCACTGTGAGTCAGTACTCATATGGTATGGTTTACACCCAGTCGGTACTCATATGGTATGGTTTACACCCAGGCTTTGGAACTATATATTTGCAAGGGTATTGACATGTATGGAATACATGGAATGTACATTCAGACACAATGTATACTTGCAAGGCATGTATGGGATATATCGATGGTATGAACTATACATTTATAGGTGATGCAAAAGAAGTACAATTTGATGAGTTACATGTGGTTTGCAGTTGATGCATGCTTTGCATCAGTATCATGTGGTACATCATTGCTATGAGATGTTCGTTATGCTTATTTTATGTATTACAATGCTCTAGTGGTTAGAACAATGTTGGGTTTTGGCATATTGATGCATTCCTTATGGTTTTGATAGTGGTTAAGATTCATGTGTATAAATTGTAACTGGTTTCAGTAACTCGAATTTCACATGCAAAGGGCATGAGCATGGTTAAGCAATAGATACACATGTTTTGACTACGATGTCAACATGTATTTTCAATGGTGGCAGCATATGCTTTGGTACATTGTAGTGCAATCGATGACAATTGCAAGGATTTCAAGGGGATGGTCTATCACAAAGACATGAAATTTTATTGCTTTGCTTAGCATTTGATTAAAAATTAATCAAATATGCTAATGTAACTTACAAATGTGAGGTGCAAGTAAATTATTTCATAATGTGCAACCCAAGACCTCGAGATATCAATTGGTGCCAAAGGCAAAAGTTGTAGTGAGTTATGCTTCACAAATACTAGGTGGTATCTCGTCTCATATTTGGGCTTAGACAACTTTATTGACCACTAATGTCAATTGTGACATTAGAGACTAGAGATTAATTAATTAATTAATGTCTATCTAAAGAACAATAACTACTCAACAATACTTCAAAGACAAATTGGCCTAGCCAATTTAATTATTGGCACGTGGAATTATTTTTCCCGACACTAGAATAATTATTAAATTAATTTTCAAAGTTAATCTTTTGAAAATTAATTTAATAACCGGATAATGTTAATTGGGATTACAATATTTCCACTTGGCAAAACTTGCCCATACAAATAGGAAAAACGTTTTTGAAGGTTGGTGCAAGTCTATTCTAGCCATGTTGAGAGAAAAGGAGACTCCTAGAGAGCAAGGAGATGTTGTTGATGTGATTTGCAGCCACCAAGGACAATTCCTACAACAAATGACAGCAATTTGGAGCCCTCCAGGTGCACGCGACAACATCCCAAGGTCCTTTTGGTCCAACTAACAACATACAAAAGATGACAGCTGTCTTTCTAGTGATAGCTTCCATGGTAATTTGAGCAAGGTAGCAGCAATTTTTCAACATTTCTCACGATGAAACTATAAAATTTCTCTCTATACAATAATCTCTCTCATCCCCCAACAATATCTCAAGTTATCTCAATAAAATCTAACCATTTGAGTCATTAAATGTGGAGATATTGAAAAATCCTAATTTATGGCAAAAATTAGAGTTTGATAGCAACCTCGAGATGCGTGCTCGAAATTGAGAGCCTAGGACTTGAATTCCAACGACTGAAATTAAAGAACTTCAAGGAGATTTAAGTGGCCAACCAGCCAATGTCAATTTTATTGGGTTTGACTCATGTCTACGCTCATAGAGGAGTGTCGATGATCCTTAATAGGAAATTGAGGCACTTTTTACTCTCCTTACGAGAGGTTTTTTCCCCCAATTTTATTCTCTTTTATTTTATGTGTCTATGTTACACAGTTTGGGCACTTATCATGTTTTACATCTTTCCTGTAAGAACTCACATTGGCAACCCTAAGGTTTAAGAGTTGTACTTTGTACTTGCACATTACAATCTTTGATTATTGCATTGGGGTCATGCCTTAACTCTCACACTCTCTTCACTGTCAACTGTACTCTCAGAGGAGCTTCGATCTCTGTCCTCTAACATCTCACATTTGGTATTAGAGCAAACCTTCAGCTCAGCTGAGCTCCACCTACATTGTCTTCAACTCCACCGGAGCCACCTCTAGCAACTGCTAGCAGCCAGCACCACCAGCGCAGCTGTTGCTAGGCACCTAGTTTTGGCCTGCGACGCCGCCCCTTTCACCCTGCGTCTCCGTCAAGCACACACCAGCCCAACTACCCCCGTCCCTAACTTGCCAGTGCCAACAAATGCCCCACCTGCCCTATCCGTCACTTGCGCTGCCATTAGATAGGCTACGTCTCCAGCTCTGCAATGCCTACCCAACCCCCGCCTGCAACCTGCATCAACACCCTGGTCTTCAAAACGCCAACTGAGCCACCTGCACCACCACCTATTCTACTAGGTCTCCCTACTTGGTTCAGCTCTGCACCAACTGTATCAATGGTAAAAAGGTAAATTTTATTAATCTTTTAATTCAAATTTGATCCTTTGGAAGGGGCTTTTGCCTAGGTAGCATATTTCTATTCTTGCACGTGTCTGGGACACATTTATTGCAGAGATTTTGTGATTTTGGGGCAAGAAATTTGGGGCTTTTAAAGTCAGCTCTTGCATTGGCAAATATACATCAGTGTGAGTCTATAGTGGACTCAATTTGTGCATTTTGGGACAACAAATTTTGGGGCTTTTGCATTTTTTGTGTTGTTGAGCATTGTTTGTGCATTGGACAAACTGCACATCAAATTTGTTTTGACTGGGTGTGATCAAATTTGCTAATTACAGCAAGGTGCTTGCTGTAATTTTTGAAAATTCTCAAATTTCCAAGTTGGTCCAGCTTAAAGTATTGCTCTTGTGCTCTTTGACCAGTGACATTTACCATGGCCAATTAGGGACAAGGTGGTGTATTTACATATGTATCCAAGGAGGATAGGTTGGATAGCAACAACTATTCTCTATGATATTTTATGATGAACAAAGTGCTAATTGCAAAGAATCTTTGGGATTATGTAAGTGGTGAAAAAGTTCGGCTTGTAGTTGTAGCTCCTATCACACCTCTAGGAAGACGTGGTCAAAGGCTAACTCAGCCAGCCTGCTCAACCCACTCCAACCCAACCACTTCCCCAGAGATCAACAACACAAAAGTCTTGGGACACATGGGATGCTCAAGCTTTGACGTCATTGATTGCATTGGCAATTCAACAGTCTATCATTCCGCACATATGGTCTCCAACTTCTTCATGAGAAGCAGGATTGACACTTGAGCGGACGTTTGCATGAAAAAATGAGACATGCATCTCTTTCTTGAAGAAATAGCTTGAGAATGTGAAGATGGATGAAGGTGATTCCAAGCAGGATCATCTCAATAAAATTTAGGACTTGCGTAAGAAGCTTATGAATGTAGATGAGTATTATTCGAATACGTAGTTTATCTCTACTACTATGAATTCATAGCTACCCTCGTATTTGGCCTTTCATATGGCCTTAAATCTCACCATGAAGTTTTCTCCACAACCACTTACTTTTCTTCAATTGGTTAGTTTGCCCTTAGGAGAAGAATAAACAAGAAAAAACAGTGGGGTGCATGTAATAGCCTCTGAATAAGCTTTTATGGCAAGGCAAAAGGGCAAGGGCAGCCAAGCAAAAAAGGCTCTGCAGAGCTCTGGAACTTCAGGTACTTCACAGAGTAGCAAGAAACAAGAGTTTTTGGATGGAAACAAATATGTGTGCTTGCCATGTTTTGAACAAGTGCCCTACCAGGGCATTAAAGAATATCACACCTTTTGAGGCTTGGAATGATCAAAAACCTTCTATTGGACGTTTTTTGTACTTTTGGGTGTCTTGCGTATGCTCACATTTCCAAGGTACTAAGAAAGAAGTTAAACAACAAGGCTATTAAATGCATTTTTGTAGGGTACATCAGTCAAAGCAAAGGATATAGATTATACGATCCTGTCTCTAAGAAAGTATTTGTCAGTAGGGATGTTATTTTTCATGAAAAATCTGAATTATCCCTTGCTGGTTTGATACATATCAAGCTGCCAATTATGTATTTGAAGGGTTGCTCCCCATTTCTTTTGGTGATACAGCTAGAGCTTCAACAAGTATACATAATGTTCAGCCACCTACTCCATTCAGTAATGCGGAAAATTAGCCTATGGCTGATCTGAATATTCAGCAAGATGCTGAATTTGAAGTTCAGTAAGAGCTTGTACACAATCAAGAAGCTAGGCAAATGCCTAGATTGTACTTACAAACTATGAAAGATAGACATTTGGATGCTCATATTCCTGGTCGTACTAAAAGACAAGCTCATCTGCATGATGGTCCTAATACAAGGAAGTTTGTTGTGGTAAAGCATACACTTGACGATGAGGAGCCTGAATGTTTTGAGGATGCACAACATAGTGTGTATTGGATGGCAGCAATGCAAGCTGAGTTTGATTCTATCACAAAGAATCAAACATGGGATTCAGTGACCTTGCTTGTTGGGAAGAAAGCCAGTGCAACAAAGTGGATCTATAAGCTGAAAAGAAACGCAAATGGATCCATTGATAAGTATAAAGCCAAGCTTGAGGCCACAGGTTATGCACAAAAGAAAGGCATTGACTATCAGGAAACATGTGCTCCTACATGCCGCATGACTACCATTCGATCTATGGTTGCTTTGGTTGCTCATCATGGTTGGACTGTCCACCAGCTTGATATGAAGACTGCATTTTTACATGGGGAACTTCAAGAATAAATGTATGTACAGCAGCCCATTGGTTTCGCAGTTGTGGGATCTGAACACTTGGTAATGCAAGCTAAAAAAGGCTTTGTATCATTTGAAGCTCCCCAAGCTTGATATGCAAAAATTGATGCCTTTTACTCAACCAAGGGTTCATTAACATTTCATCAGAGTCTACACTTTACATAGGTAAAGAGAGGGGATCCGTGCTGGTCATTTGTCTTTATGTTGATTATCTTCTCCTCAAAAGGACACATGCTGATCAGATTTCAGCATTCAAACAAAGTTTGCAGCAAATTTTTGAGATGTCAAACTTAGGGCCTTTGCACTATTATTTGGGCATTCAGTTCATTCATGATGATTGTCACAATCTAGATACATTGGTAGACTTCTTGAGAGGTTTGGCTTACAAAATTGCAAGCCAATTTGTACACCAATGGAGATTGGACTTGAGCTGTCTTTGCATGCTGCCAGTGTTTGATATCCATACATATGCTCCAACAGTTGGATGTCTCATTTACTTATGCAACACAAGGCCAAACATTCAATTTGCAGTTTCAGCCTTGAGCATTTGATATATGCACCACCCACGCATGTCACATTGGCAAGCTGTGAAGAGTGTTTTTCATTACTTGCAAGGTACTAGGACTCTTTGATTGCTTTATGCCAAGGGGGAACCACTGCAACTACATGCTTACAGTGATTCAAATTTGGTTGGTGATTTTGATTCACATCACTCTACTAGATGTAATTGTTTCTTTCTTGGCTCATCTTGCATCTCTTGGCTTAGCAAGAAAGATCCGTTGTTGCCACATTGACTTGTGAAGCTAAATACAAGGCAGCTTTCACTACCACAATTGAATGTGTATGGCTCTTGTTGGTTGATTTTGATATAGTTGTCACAGAGCCTACTCCTCTGTTTACTAACCATCAAAGTACCATTGCAATGGCACTAAACTCAATGTTTCATGCACCCACGAAACACATAGAGATCCACTATCACTTTGTCAGAGAGAGGCTACATGCAAGAGATATCAGCCTTGTCTATTGTCCTTCCACCGATAATGTGGCAGACATCTTCACCAAAGCTCTTCCTCGTGACAAATTCGAAGCATTCTGTAATGCTTTAATTTTGATCTCCTTTGGTGGATGATCCTTCTATATTGATCACTCTTCACTACCGGGGGTTTGTTGGATTTGACACACGCCTACACTCACAAACGAGGTGTCAATGATCCTCAGTAGGACACAGAAACAATTTTTACCTCCTTACGAGAGGTTTTTTTTCCCAGTTTTGTTCTCTTTTATTTTACGTGTCTATGTTAAACAGTTTGGGCACTTATCGTGCTTTACACCTTTCGGGTGTGAACACACTTTAGCAACCCTAAGGCTTAAGGGTGTACTTTGTAATTGTACATTACACTCTTTGATTATTACATTGAGAGTCGTGTCTTCACTCTCATACTCACTTCACTATCAACTGTACTCTCAGCTGAGCTTCGATCTCTGTGTATCCTCTCACATCTCATAAATTTGGGACTAAATTTGTCTCGCAAGGACTAGGGTGAAAGTCAATCCCTAAGCAAACAAGGGGTAAATTGGTTTGGAAGATTGCTGGTTAGTTTTGACAACAAGTGACACTTGGATTAGTGAAGGGGGTCAGAGAATCTCGATTGTACTCCATCCATTTGCAATAAAAGTTAAAGAAATGCGACAAGGGATGCTAGTTTGGGGGCCAAAAAGCTGTCCATTGTCCAAGATTAAGGTGATAAAGTGTGCATTTGATGGTACTTGGTATCATCGTTGAGATATCATTGAAAGCATCAGCTAGTGAACTATAATAGGCTTCTTCAAAAATCCAACCACCTGAGTCCCATCCTTTACCCAAGAGCCCGCCCAAGAGAGGTGACACAAGCTTGGACCAAGACATTTGCTACTTATGTTACAACACCCACTAAGGAACACTTTAGGATGACATCCATCAAACATCTAATACCACAATAGGATCGCCTCTCTTTTGTACCCCTAGATAACCATGGGCATACATTATCATTTTCACTCTTATTTTCTTTTTGTATCACTTGATGAGGATATCCTCAACAGAAGACCTATCATCAAAATAGATCAATACTCATCACTACCCATGAACCTTTTTCCATGTGTCAACACAATATATATCACCAAAGAAGTACTGCTGCATTTGTAATGCCACATCCATAAAGGTACGCTGACAATCTACCAATTATTCAAAAATGGGTGACCGAGCAGCAACTAAGCTATATTATGGCATTGTTTTTAGTATAATTAGCACCATTTGCAACTTTTAGATGTAATTTAAGTTAGTTTTCCAGTTCTAATTTCAAAGGGACAGCATTTATTGAATTTAATAATATGTGATAAAATTTGTGAGAAATTTCATATTATCATCATGCAAGGTCACAAAAGCAATTAGTGTCAAAGTTTAGACAAACCTTTGTATGGTAAGATCGAGCAAGGTTATAGAAGGAATGAGATTTTAGAATAGGGTTGTCTGTTGCTGCAAGAGCTGTCTCCATCAGCTGCTCCACAAGAAAGTGTTGCCCGGTGAAGAAGTAGTGATTCGCCAGATGATTAAGAGCCATGGCACAATATGGATAAATATCATATGCTTTTGCCAACTTTTCTGATCCCTGCCTCACACTCTCAGCTGAATCACCATAATCAGAAAACTGGAATAAACAAGCAATTACAACAGTTCCATGAGCATCCATCCATCAACTGGACACTAAGAAAAACTTACGTTCACTGGTGTTCAGATCCATGACCCCCAATGCCACTAATGCTTCCACATTGTCAGGATCCAGCTGCTCAATAAGAAAATTGGAAGTGACTATGAACGTTCTGGCTTCCAGTCATGCCAAAACATCAAATGCTCCATGATGATTCTTTCTTTCAGAAAAACACAAAATAATATAAATGCAGTCCTAGTTGTACAAGCATTTCTTGGAGGTCTGAGTATTCCCATGAATGTGCAGGAACCCAATGTTATATCATAATTAGGCAAGGAGGAAGTCACATAAATGCATCATGCTGAAAGTCTGAGACTCCTTAAAAGAGATAATAAGAAAAAATATGCTTCCCCCCTTCTACATCATATCTCTCGATCAACATCTATCAACCTACAGAGAACAAAACTCTTTATGCATGAGATGAGCTATGCACAAAAGGAAAGTGCAATATATACAAGGAACCATCACTAGCTAAATGCTTATTACATAGCCCATTCTTACAGTCTAATGTAAATTAAAGGAAACCGTGGCTGCATTTATCTCTTCTTATGTTATTTATTTTAATGTCTTTGTCACTCTTTCCAGTCTCCTGCATCCTGCATTGTATAAGAGCACCTTAACACCCAGCTTTGCAAGTGGATCATTCCCTGCATCTCCAAACCATATGATCATGCTCTCTTTAAAATCGGTTTGCATTAGCATGGACAAATCCCATGACAAAATGCACATACTTTCACTCAGGGAGGCACACAGTAAGCTGTGCAACATGAAGAGCTATTGGATAAACTTGCAGGCTAAGCATTACATGAAAGACACACCTGCAAAACCCGCTCAAAAGCTTGGCGAGCCTTTCGCATCTGTCCCAATCGGTACCGACAAATGCCTAATCCAAGCCTCACAGCAGCTGGGCATTGTGGATGAGCTCGTAAGGCTCTCTGTGTTTAACACTAGGAAATATCAGTCTAAAGAACATAAATAAAACAAGATTCAAAAAAAGACAACAATATAGAACTAAACCTTGTAGAGCTCCAAAGACTCTTGAAAGCGACCTCGATTGAACTCAACACATGCCTGCCCTAGTAAGGCAGGCACATTATCAGGGCGTCCTTCAAGTACAATTTTGAAAACTTCTGAGGACTGATCAAGTTCACCCTTGGCCAATAGGAGTTGCCCTGAAAATAACAACTTTATTAGAAACAACATTCAGGAGAAAAAAGCAGGAAGGAAAAGGAGGAGGCAAGGGCTGCGCAAGGTTGCTTTGTTTTAATCTAGCAATCAACACCTTTTCCCACCCATGTGGTAGGCTCATCTTGATCAATCCTAGAAGCTTTGTTATAATAATGTGTTGCACGAATGAAGAACTCGTCTTTCTGGTGTTGCTTTGTTTCAACTTTGCCAAGGTTACTGTAATAAGCTCCCAAAGCATTGAGAATTGCAATCCTATCATACTTTACATCACTATAGTAGTCGTCAATCTCTGCTCAAAAACCAACAGTGAAAACAACTCAGAAACAAGTGACCAATCATGTGTAGAGTAAAATAGCTGCATCTTAACAGTTAGGGTCAAGAAATTGCACCAGTAGGAAAAAGCTCAAATGATCACACAAAGGAACCTTCAAACAATAAAGCCTTAAAGCAGATACCTGGGCTTGAACCTTCTTCTAATATTTGCAAAAACTCATTTGTTTTTCCTTGCTTGAAATACTCCCGCTGCATAAAGACACACAGTAACTTGAGCACCTTTTTTGGCCCACATATATAGCAAACTTGGTCTGACTAAGGACTAGAAGTTAGAGCCATTTCAAAGAAAATATGTTGGTATCTAAGGTGCTACCTGCCAAGAAAATCCAAGCAGGGGGGAAATCTTACTAGTACTGACCATAGCTTAGAGGCTTACAACAAAATGAAAATGGATGCCCCTGTGCACAACAGACTAAGATCAAGGGATAGGAATGCTGAATATAGGTTTAGTTACAGACTTACCTGGTCACATACAGGACTACCCCAGGTAGGATTAGGTTTTGAAAAGAGTGGTCTTAAATATTGCATATAACTTGGCAGCAACAAGTACTGCAAATGTACTATAGAGCTTGAAAATTGACACTAGACCAGATATCAAGGCTGCAATGCCAGGCATCTCTTATTGGACCTGTTACTAGAGAAAATAAGGTTACAGCAGGGCATGGGCGGATTGGTCTTATCCTCCCTCTTACTCAACATCTCAAACATGCCACAAGTACTATGTTGTACCCAAGCCAAGTGCCTATTGCTAGAATCCATGTATTGTAGCCAAACAAAGATTCTAGTCCTAAAGCCCTCCTCCAGAGGCCTGTCAATCATGCTCAGTTTGTAGCAATTGTAAAGCCAGTGGAATCTTTTTGAGCCTAGTCATATAATCCTCCTCCCTAATTGCTTGTGTACTTATAAAAGGGAAACTTGAAGATGTCTTGACACGGGTCTCTCCAACCCCACTATCCTAAATCCTAAACATGACACTGCATTGCTATTTCTAAATAATAGCGATGACATCCTAAGAATAGTAAGTTTGCCTTCTAGTATTGCTTGCTTAATTTGGTTGTTTCTATTCTTGACAATTCTCGGCCCACAAGGGAAGGCCATAAACAAAAGACAAGTAGCAAGGCACTTATCATACAAGCTTCTCAATGTTCCACCACATTTCACACTTCATGACATATGGCTAGACAACTTGTCTTGCGCTACTTCACTTTCTCTCTTTGCATCATGTCTTCGTTCTCCTACAAAAAGAGCTCAATTTCTCTCATTTTTCATCAATTTTCCTTGCTATAAACTCATGTATAACAACTAAAGATAGATAGCCTCAAAGTTGGTCCCAATTATCTCCATCATCATCCTCCACTCTTTCAGCATCAAATCCCTCTTCTCTATCTATTATTTCACACGATAGAAAACTTGTAAATTCATTGCGGCACCTGTTTTTAAGCTCTTCTCCGTTTCAAGACCAAGAAGAAAGCCATGTCAATGTGTATAGCTGATCAACCATGAACAAGGACTCATTTTCCCTCTCTTCCTACTCTCTGTTTGTAAATGAATTAGTTGTTTTATTGCATAGTAAATAACTACATGTGATACATATGTGCATGTACATCCTTTGCATGAACTTGTGAGAGTGAGAAATACTTCTCTTCGCTTTATAGTAACATGGGACAAGTTTTGGGGACAAGGATGGGAATGGGAACAAGGGCAAGAATTGCCATCCCCTATCAATATAAAGAAAGGCTCTACCATGGAAATGGGACTGGGATGGTATAGGGACAAAATATGATTGGAACAAGAAACCAAAAAATTGTTATCCAATATTATTGTGCCTCACTCTCAAGTTCATTGTAACTAAGCTCATTCCTGAGAGACTTGGGTTCAATTGCAAGCACACTACTTTGCATAAGGTGTTTACAGTCAATCACCCAACTCTTGTAAAACTTACTCCTTGCTTTTGCCTCTTCTCCAAGTTTTTCAAGTTCTAGCTCTAGAAAGTTGGGAGGATTCAAACATTGGTCTCTATCACAAAAACGTGAAATTTTGATACTCTGCTTAGCATTTCATTAACTACTAATCCAATATGCAAATGTGAAGTGCACATATGTTATTTCATGTTGAGGAGCCAAGTATCCTAAGAAGTTAGTGGGTGCCAAAGGTAAAGTAGTAACAAGTTGTACTTGATAGGTACTAGGTGGTATAAGTCACTTATTTCACATTGACAAGCCACGGATCCTAAGAAGTTGGTGGGTGCCAAAGGCAAAAGTCGTGACAAGTTGTACTTAACAAGTACTAGGTGGTAGCTAGTGATAGATTTTGGCCTAGAAAACTTTATTAGCCATCAATATCAATGGTAACATTAGGAACTAGGCGTTAATCAAGTAATTAATGCATGTTCAAGGGCTAATAAATGCTATACTTGTTGAGCTAAAATGCATTACAAACTGATTAGCGCTTCAAAACAGCCCCAAAACATGTAAACTAATAAAAGTTTCGTAAGTGGTGCATGGTCCTAAAGAGCTTCTGTGTCCCATAAGCAAAACCCTCATTTGGGATGATCCTTCTACATCTATAAATAGACAAACTACCCACCATTCAATCCATCCTTGTCTTGCAAGTTTCGGCCATCTTCCCTCTTCTACTAACTATCCAAACCCAAGCAACTACTGCTACGTGGTCTACCGTTATCGCCTAACCTCCCACTACTACCAATGATCAGCTGCCATCATCTTTAAGGGGTTACATTGTTGCGTTTACCAATCCCAGCCCTAGAGACTACTATGTTCTAGTTTCCAACTTGCTGCCCTTCCATTTTTAGCATCAACTCAATTTACATCTAAGTCTACAACATGTAATTTTTGTGTTTTCAACACTTTTCTTCAACAGCCTCTACTCCAATTGGTAGTTACTACACTTGGGATCCGTCTCCAGTGGACGACACCAACACCTCCCTCAACCCACTCCAAGCAGAGCCAATAGCTCTATTGGACAACTTTGCCCTTGAGCATTCTGTATATTCTCTCATTCATTTACATCATTGATTCATTCACTTCAGAGTTCTCTTTCTTCTCTCTTTATGTGTGTGTTTTTGCATTTTACGGTTTGCATTTATTACACTATTGTCTGAGTTATTATGTTTCAACAATGTTCATACATTCTCTTTTTTCTCTGTGTAAACCCTAGCATATCTTTACATTAGTATGATTAGCCTAGCCAATTTAATTGTTGACTGGTCTAATTATTTTTCTATGTTCAAATTAATTATTATGTTAATTTTCAGGACTAATGTTTTCAAAATTCGATTAATAAGGTTGAAATTTGCTAGAATATGGATAAGGATGACTTGGCAAAACTTCCTATTCAAAATTTAGAAATGCAAAATTAGACTAGAGAAGAGAAGAAAATCTCATTTTCGCAATTGGAAGTCATTGGGAAAAAGTATTGGATTATTCTTGCCTACTATTGGAATTGCTTCCCAACCATTGGAGACCATCTTAGTGAATGAAATTGTATATTCTTTACTTTGGGAAGCTGGCTATCATGAGAACCTGAAATTTAAAGATGCTTTAATCTTGTTGATAACATTTGATTAAGTTATTAATCAAATGTGCAAGGTTCTTTAGCACATGTGATGCACACATGATAGTTATTTTATGATAACAAGCCAAGGACCCCGAGAATGCAATGGGTATCAAAGGCAAAAGTTGTGATAAGTTATGCCAGCTGGGCTTTGGGATCAATTGGTATCAATTTTGACCCTAGGACAACTATTTGGCCAACAAGTGTCAACAGTGACACTAGGAACTAACATTAATTAATTAATTAATGCCAGTCTAAGGATCAATAGAGATTGGGGACCACTCCAAGTTGCAAATGGCTTAGCCAATTTAATTATGGATGGGCATTTAATTTTGGACAAGGTCAAAAGGGCTGAATTTATTTTTACGATTACTTAATTTTAAAAATTAATTAAATGGATGGATAATGCTGAAAAATAGATTTAGAAGGTTGCCACTTCGCAAAAATGCCCATGCAAACTAAGAAAACGCTTTTGGGAGCTGGGTCTTAGTCATTCAGTTAGTTTACAACCTAGGAGAGAGAGAGAGAGAGAGGGAGGAAGCTGTTGGTTTGTTTTTTTATCAAAGAGCAGCAATTTGCTGCAGAAGATAGCCATCTGGGAGCCTCAGCATGCAGGGGACAACCAGGAGACACCTTCCAAGGGCTCGCAACAACATTACTGATCAAGTTACAACATTTTGGAGGTGTCTCGCAATAGGTGACTGCATTGAATGCACACTAGAGCAGACAGTAGGCAAATTTTGGGATTTTCCCGCAAAGAAAATCAAGTTTCTCTCTCATCTCGGCTTTCTCTCACCTTCCCTAAAAATTTCTCAAAATATCTCAACATTTTATCAGCCATTTGGAGCAGGTCTCAACCATATCTAGGACAACAAGAGGATTTCTATTGTAAACCTGCAAAAATTTAGGGTTTGACAACCACCTCAAAACCCGTGTCAATAAGAAAAGGCATCGTACATTGAATTCAGCACCTGAAATTTGTGTAATTGTTAGAAAATTCAGATATCAGTCCATTCATTGTACATTGGGGAAGCATTTGACTAGTTTGTAGTTCCAATTGTGCAAGTCCTAGGTGAAAAGTCAAGGGTAAAATGGTGTCATTGCTACTGATTGTTATTTCAGCAAGGGGCATTTGGAACAACAAAGAAGATTGTGGCATCTCAGCTTGTACTCGCTCCATTAGCAATCAAAGTTAAAGAAATACCGAAAGGGCCGCCAGTTTTGAGGCCAACAGGGTGTCCAATGTCCAAGATTATTAATATATACCATGCATTTCAATTTATGTTTATTTGTTGATTGTTATAATTAACTGCTTAATCAGGGAATTACCACTCTCTCCAAGAAGGAAGGCTGGTTTCAAGGTTCCATTGCCGGGATACCACTCAATCCCTTGATTTCGTGGACCCGCGGCACCTCATTGCAAGCCAAAGCTTTGTGCCAGTGCTAATTTTTGCTCTCGACTCAGAATTGCAGCAATATTTCTTCATATAGTGAGATGGAATCAAGCAATGATGATGTCTCTCAATATGAAAATTCAAATGGGAATAAAGAAAATGCAATGCCCAATCTTCGACAAGGCTCAAACCATAGACAACAAGCTGAAAATGTTGTTGTTAGGCAAGATGTAGACCCTTCAAGGCATAATGACAGTGATGACCAGTAAAGTGAAGAGGAATTTGATAACAAGTTTAAGAATCAAATGAGGATAGCAACAAATCTCTTTACTGAATTGGCAAAGGATCCTCAAATCACCCAATTTTTGAAAAGAAGTCATTTTCTACACCTTCAGGATAGCAAGGTGCATCAAAGAAAATGCCAATGCCTTCATTTGAAGCTTCCAAAGATGTTATGGAAGCAAAACAAGGGCAACTAGGATACTTTCGGGGTAGCACAATTTTTCATACTATGGTTGGATAAGGACAGCATACGAGAATGTATGGCACAAATCCCTATGGTATGCAGCAGCCAATGCGTGGTGTGCAAGGCCCAATGTATTCAAATATGGCTAGAAATATGGATGCCTGAGGCACAAAAAAACATGTTTAGTAATGCATCTACCCCTCGGAATGCTTATGGGACTCAAGGAATGAGTGTTGGTCATGCAAATGCTCCGTTTGGTGTTGGTTTTCATGTAAATTCAACGAATGCACCCTTTTTGCAGCAGCTAGTGTATGACAACTTGACACCCAAAGCAACAACAAAAGACAACGATAAGGATGGAAAAGCAACAAAGTTTGAGTCCTTCAAGGGTGCACAAGATCGGTTGAAAGCTTTGACCTTCATTCAGTAATTTGATGCCGCCTATTCAAGGAGAAACTACACCGAGATCTCGAAGATTCGAAAGGCAGCCACTCTTTTGAAGGGGAATGCATTGCAGTGGTGGTCCACTCTACTGATGCAAGGTAGAGCATTATCAACGTGGGTACAATTCAAGGAAATGTTTTCTATGAATTGGTTGACAAGCAAATGTTTGCTTCGAATTGGTTGACAAGTACCTTTGAGGTGGACATCATGACATCTTGGAATAAGTTGGATGCTAAAGAATGTAAGAATTTGTAGCAATATAATAAAAAGTTTTAGGATGCATTGCTGCCTATTACTTCTTACTGCCCCGTACCCCTTCATGAGTAAGTGGAAAAATATGTTTGTGGATTGCCCAAAGGAATCAGAGATTTTTGCATAAATTCTACCATCTCTAGCATGTTTTAGCTGATAGAGACTGTTGTTACAACAGATAGCATGTTTTCTCATAGAGATTGCTGCTACAGCAGATACTTTACTACGTGGGAAGAATATGAGCTTCCTAGAGAGTGGGGAGAAACCGAATAAAAAGTTATCAAAGGCTGAGAAAAGGGGAAAATCTGAAAATCAACTTGAAAAGAGGCCAAAACAACAAAGAAAGGGCTCGAAAACATTGGCACAACAGAGGGAATTGATGGCTGAAAATAAATGTTTCATTTCTGAACAAGAAGGTCACATTGCAAGGGACTATCCCAATAGGCAGCAAGCTAGAAAATCAAAAAATCAAGGAGATTCTAAGGGAAAGAAGCCCAAAATATCAATGGGACATGTGCCCGATATTGTTACTGATCAGGCCAATGATTATGCAACTAAGTTGTGCAAAGCATGGGGCAAGTTCAGGGATAAGCATACATTGATTTTCTTTGATAATGGTGCACGAGCCAATTGATTTTCTTTGATAATGGTGCACAAGCCAACTTCATCTCTGTTGGCATGGCAGTTTGTCTAGGAATCGGAGAGGATGAGATGGGACTCATGGGGAAAGTTGGAATGGTATGTAAAGGCCATGCAAAGCTTGTCACACCACTTATTGGAAAGCTTTAGTTGCATATACAGGGATATGTGGACAGCAAAGAGTTCTTCATTGCTCCACTTGGAGGTTGTGATGTATTGCTTGGAATGTCATGGTGTCACCATATGTATCCAGTGATTGATTCTTGTGCAAAAGAAATCACTATTCAACATAAGGGAAAGACACTCACACTTAATGTAAAATTAAAAGGTGAATCTATCCGTGTTGTATCTACAGCTACCATTCCTAAAGTAATGAAAAATCAACTTTCTACGTACTTGGTTTTTACTAAAGATAAAGATGATAGTGAGAACATTGAAAACGTGTTTAAGTGAGAGAAGAATCGCATGTCATTTTTGAAAATGTATGCTAATTGCTTCTCTTAGTCACTTCTAGGGCAGCTACCACTTGAAAGGCGAAAAGACCATGGCATAGATCTTATCCCTATAAGTAACCCACCTTATAAGCCACCCTACAAAGTCCATGCAACCCAATAGGAGAAGATTATGAGTCAGGTGAATGAGTTGTTAGAAAAAGGACTAACTCGGCCCAACTCATCCACTTTTGGTACTCCAGTGCTTTTAGTGCAAAAAAAGGATGGTTGATGGCGTATGTGCATTGATTATCATGCTTTAAACAATATCACAATAAAGAATCACTTTCCAATTCCTCGAATCAATGATGTTATGGATAGATTCCAAGGGGCAACCACATTCAACTGTATAGATTTGAAAAGTGGATATCTCAGATATGTATTAGACCAAAGGATATGCCTAAGACAACTTTCAAAACATCTTTTGAGCTATATGAGTTTCCTATCATGTCTTTTGGACTTACAAATACTCTTGCTACTTTTAATCATATAACGGATTGCATCTTCAAGCCACATAGAGGATTTGTGGACACTTTCTTTGATGACATGATTGTCTATTCAAGAATGAGAAAAAGCATAAAAAGCACTTGAGCATTGTGTTCAATGAACTGATGAAGCATAGGCTGGTTATCAATGACAAGAAAAGTGATTTCTTTTTGCATGAAATCCACTTTTTGGGCAAATTGTATTAATTGATGCTATTCACATGGATCCTACAAAGATTGAGGCAATACGATCATAGTCACTTTTAAGAAATGTACATGAGTTCCATAGCTTTTTGGGTTTATGTTTTGACCACAAAAAGTATGTATGCAGGTTTGCTGAAATTGCATCTCCATTGCATGCTTTACAAAAGAAGGATGTGTCATTTAGATGAATAGCAATGGAAATTTCAACATTTGAAAGGTTAAAGAAAAAGACGACTTCAAATCCCATGCAAGTGTTGCTAGATCTAAGGAAGCCATTCGTCATTCACTGTGATGCATGTGGTTACAGCATTGGGACTGCTCTTATGCAGGATGGTCAAGTTGTGGCCTATGAGAGCCAAATTCTCCACTATGCAGAGAAGAATTTGCAAGTCTATAAAAAAGAGCTCTTGGCTATAATTCATGCATTGTCTACGTGGAAACATTATTTGTTGGGGGCTGATTTTACAATGCAGACAAACCATAAGACTTTGAAGTACTTTTTGACGCAAACAAAGTTGTCAAAGAAACATATGAGATGGGTGAATTTTCTCTCTATACTTCATTTTCAATTTGTACATATTGATGGTAAAAAGAATATCGTACTGATGCACTATCGTGTAAGCCACAAATTTCAGCCATCAACATGGCTTATTACACTGAGTTCGATGCCAAAGAGCAATGTGTTGTTCATTCAAACTTTGCTATTGTTTAGGATCAGCTATGCGATGGCCAAAGGCATGAGCATTTTGTGCTAAGAGATGAATTTCTGATGATACACGGACAACTGTATGTCACGAAGCAATTGAGGCCTAGAGTTATCACTGAAAATCATGCTCCTTTATACGCACGACATAGAGATATTAGTACCACAGTCAGGGCAGTGGAGCATATCTTTTATTGGCCAACTTTGAAGCATGACGTAGAGTAGTTTCTCAGGACATGCATCGTATGTCAAAAGGTAAAGCATGATAGGCAAAAGATGTCAGGCTTGTTGCAACATTTATCTATTCCAAATAGACCTTGGCAAAGCATTGCAATGGACTTTATTTTTTAGCTTCCTAGGACACCTACAAGGAATGATGGGATATGGACTATCATTTGTAGGTTTAGCAAACAAGCCCATTTCATTCCGATGAGGAAGAGAATAAAGGTTGATCATATGGCACGATTGTTTTAATAGCATATCTTTAAGTATCATGGTATGCGAGAGTCGATCATCTCAGTGATCGAGACCCTCAGATAGCCAATTTATTTTGGAAGGGGTTGTTTAAGAATATGGATGCCACACTGAAATTCTCGTCCTCCTTCCAAACCGCAGACAAATGGTCAGTCTAAGGAAGCAAATTCCACAGTGTTGAATCTTTTAAGATGCTATGTTTCACCACAAGATACAATGGGAGCAATGTTTGCCATTAGTTGAGTTTGCATACAACAATACAATGCAAGGTCCCACTAGCAAAGCTCCATTTGAGGTGGTTAAGGGTGGCAGGAAGTATTGAACTAAAATATGCATTACTTGCTGATTAGCCTCTCAAACAGCCCCAAAACATGCTAAAAATGCTCTTTTAGAGTAAAACTCTAAAACGGGGAGCGGTTCGAGAGAGTTCAGTGGAAACCTTAAAACGGAGAGTGGTTCAAGAGAATTTAGTAGAAACCCTAATTTTTGGAACGCCCTTCCACATCTATAAATAGACAGGCTGCCCCCATTCAACGATCATCCTTGTTTGCAGGTTACACCAGCCCACACACACTCTGCTACTGTTGGCGCTTAGTTTCCAGCCGGCAGCCCACCTCCATTTGTTGTCCAGCCATCATCGACTACAACCACATTATCTTCAGCTTGTCCATTGCTATAGGCGACAGCTCTCAGGTGCTGGCGACTTCTCCAGACTGCTGTTCTGCCTGCTGTCCATCATCTCCAAGGTCAGCCAGCCTGCGTTTTCAGCATTGCAGGCCCTGACACTCTCAAACACTGTTTCAACCTGCTGTTTACAACAGACTGTGCACAATTTCCAACCTCCGATCGGTGGTACACTGTTGCATTTACCGATTTCCAGCCTCCAGACTGCGGCATTTTGGTGACCAACCTGCTGCCATTCACTATTCAGCACTCCTACACTCCGATTGGTGGTCCCAAACTTGGGATCCGTCTTCAATGGACGCGTCACACTTCGACATTGCTCTACCCTTGAGCACACTGTACGCTCTTACATTCATTTACAACTTTCATTCACTTCAGAGTTGTGTTCTCTCTCTCCCTTCTTCTATTTGTGTTTGAGTTTTTGTGTTTAAGTTTTGAGTTTTGCGTTTAGGGTTTGAATTTTGAGTTTTGCGTTTAGGGTTTGAGTTTTACCCTCTGTGTCTGTGTCTCTCTCTTTGTGTTTCTATCATGGTCATACACTCTGTGTGTCCTTAGTGCAAACCCTAGTAGTTTCTTTCACAAGAAAATACTATTAAAACGTCGGATCTAGGGCATGGCCATGGAGGTTGAAAGAGAAAGAGTAAGCTCATGAGGTAACAGACATCAAGACCAATTGTCACACATGAATTAGATTCCAAGATGGAAGCTTGGACTCATAAACACAATCTTGTGTGTTGACAATGACACTAACACTTTGTTGGAAGTACAAAAGTACTATGACATTGCATTCAAAATGAGAGCAAGTATAATGCTTTATAGAAATAGAACAAGTTGCACTTTTCACCACTGTGCATATGGGATTCTGCATCCTGAGCCCACACTACTCCATACAAAGAGGCTAAGCCAGGTGTGCTTGCCAATATCTCAACACCCCTCCTCAATCAAAACCAAAGAAGTACAAAGTGTGTAGAGGCTTTTAATGAGCAACCAGCTGCAAAGTGTGGGCACACCACAAACATGGTAAACACCAAGGGCTGTCGCAAAAAAGGCTGAGTGTGGGTACCAAAGACATGGTGGATATCCAAAGGCTGTATCAGGGGTCTCACAAAATGTACATAGACTATAGTACAAGGTTGTTTGAGGAGTTTACAAGCTTATGTCAGAAGCATTAGGGCTAAGCAAAATAAGGCTAAAAAAGTCATCAAAATAGGTCTGATGAGATTTGTCCTTCTCTCAGTGGTCTTCTTCTTTTGCTCCATGGTCCTCTTCTTCTTTAACAGCAACTAGATAGGCCTTTTGGGACCTCTTCCTGGCATGATAGAATTTCTCCATGTACCCGATCCTTTTACAGAAGTCACATACCAGTTGATCTTTCTTGCCCTTGTACCTGTTACCGACATATAACATTTGTTCATCTTTAGAGGTGCTTGGTTCTTCTTTGGATTTTATCTTCTTTTCTTCTTCTAGCAAGGAGGCCTAAATGTCAATAATTTTAGGACTAGGTATGTTGATTAATATAGTTGACACATTATTATAGTCACGAGGCACGTTCTTAACAACACGCCAATACAAATATCTTCATCCATCTTAAGATCAATTCCTCCGAGCTGAGTTAAAAAACTTACCGTGTAGTTTAAGTAAGTTGCAAGAGATGTATTTGATTTCATATCTAGCCTGAAAATTTCAATCAATAATCCATACTTAGATGACTTTGATTGTACACCAAACAAAGTATCTAATCTCTTCCATATATCATTAGAGGTTTCACAAGTATCCGCATGGTGGATGTAGCTGTCATCCAATTTCAGCTTAATGATGGCATATGCTTTGCCATTTTCCTTTTGCCAAGTAACTGCAAGGTCCACATCCCAAGGCTTCTTCTCCTTGCTATTGGTAATTTCCCAAAGACCCTTCTTTATCAAGATAAGCTTAATGCGACCCCTTTCAACCGAACAATTAAGGAGTATTTGCCCATGCTAGAGTAGCAAATCAGCACCAAAACTCTCAAATTTAAGAAGCAAAAGATTCAATTGTGTCAAGAGACACAAGGAATATAGTGTCAAATAACACTTGATAAGTATCAATAGATTTCTCCCCTCCTTGCTAATATGATCAAAAATGCTTGCTGGAAACTTTAATTCTCGATGGATCAAAGTGGCAAAGGTTTGGTTTGAGTGCCACAAGAGAGAAAATGAAGAAAAGATTAAGCTTTAAGTGAGTTGGCTATGGATTTTTAGGATTTGCAAGATATGGGCCTGGTTTTTATCTCTGTGCAGCTCACACAGTGAACTATTTTAGACAAGATTTGAGCTAGGGGTGCCTTAGGTGATGGGCTTTCATTGCCCTATGATCGTAGTCAATATCATGGCGCGCAGGAGAAGAATCGACGGTACGACCAAGCGTAGGGCATAGATAGGCAGTGAGCACAAATTTCAGTGATGTTGGAGTATACAGTGGCCAATGTTGCACTTTGAGGTGCCAAGAACCAACGCCTTGAGCAAAGGAACAACTCCCCAGAGAGAAGCACTGAGAAAGCTCCAAGCAAGGTAGGTACATGCTAGCAATGGCTGCCACAAGGTGAAAGTTGAAGATAAAGTCATAAGCTGCCACTGAGTTGAACTGAGGTTGAGAGAGATTGAGAGAGTAAAGAGAGGAGTTGAGTTGAGCTTAGGCCATGCTCAACTGGGCTTTGATACCATGTTAAAATGTCGGATCTAAAGTATGGCTATGGGGGTTGAAAGAGGAAGAGTGAGCTCATGAGGTAACAGACATCAAGACCAAATGTCACACAAGTGAATTAGGTTTCAAGATGGAAGCTTAGACTCATAAACACAATCTTGTGTGTTGACAATGACACAAACACTTTGCTGAAAGTACAAAAGTACTATGACATTGCATTCAAAATGAGAGCAAGCACAATGCTTTATAGGAATAGACTAGGTTGCACTTTCCACCTCTGTGCATATGGAATTCTGCATCTTGAGCCCACACTGCTCCATACAAAGAGGCTAAGCCAAGTGCAATTGCCAATATCTCAACAGATACCACCTATCTTGCAAACTAAGGATAAGATCTTTGAGACAAATCATTCTTTGGAAAACTTGGATGCAACCTATGCAAAGATAAAGTATGCACTTCAAAGATCACAAGAAAAGCAAAAGAAGGCAGTTGATTGCCATAGACATGCGTTGCAATTTGCAAAGGGCAATTATGTATTGTTGCATTTTGAAAAGGCAACACTAGAAAAGATGAAAGAAAGAAAGAGGTTGTATCTGAAGTTGAGTATGAGATACTATGGGCCCTTCAAAGTGCTAGAGAAGATCAACAATGTGGCACATCGGCTGAAATTACCTTCATATTGGCAAATACGCAATGCCTTTTATATCAGTTTGTTGAGGCTCTTTTGTAGTGATTAGCTAGAGGATATATCTGCTGAAATTTAACCTAAGCTTAAGGAGTTGCATGAGATTTAGATACCTAAGCAAATCTTGGCACATAAGGAAAGAAAAGTTGGTTGTGAAGTTTCCAAAAGATATTTGGTGAAGTTTCAAAATTATTTACCAATGGATGCAAAATGGATGGAAGAGCACCTTTACCTAGATGCCTTTCAGATACAGCTGACTTCAGTTCAGACTCAGTTAAGTTCAACAGGGGTCTCGAGTATCGCTTGATGCTGAAGAGGGAGGTAGCACTTCCACTCTTCCGATTGTGGACAGCTCTCATATGTTGTGGATCTCAGATATATTCAACATGCATCCAAGGGTGTTGTGCTAACAATGTCTACCATGGGGTCACTACTCAATGTACTAGTCACAGATATATGTAGATGAGTATGGTTGTTACTGCTCCTCTAAGACTATTACTTTTGTATCAATTTGGGATCAATTCATGATCAATTTGGCATGAGCTTTTGCCTCAATTTTGAGATCAAATTCTAATCAATTTCAGCTTAGTTTTTTATCAATTATTTGAGAATTGTTTATGGTCACTTTTTGGATCAATTATGCGTCAGTTATTACTGATTAGTTTTTGCAAACAATTTGTGATCAATTTGGGATCACATTTGCAGGAGTTTGTGATCAGTTCTCAGATCAACAAATAATCCATCTATGATCAGTTTATCCTCAATTTTCAATGATTTCCAACTGGTTCCATGGACAGGAGAATGTTAGTAAACACCATTGACAATTTCAGCCATGGTTTATGCTGAGAATAAGCTTTACTATGGTTGTGAAGTGAGAACAATTGAGAAACATAGTTATGGATGCCTCCAATGGGTTTCTAACAACAGTTCTAGAACTTTTTCAGATTTATATCATGTTTATGCGGGTTGGAAGTTTTTAGCGACTTTGGGGCATATGGCATGCTTAGACACCAATGGCCAATGTTATGATTGTGATGCCCTATGGAAATTCCAATGTAGTACCCTTTACTTTGGCAAAATGCAATGCAATCGAGGACGATTGCAAGGATTTCAAAGGGGAAGGTCTGTCACAAGGACGTGAAATTTTGAGATGCTTTAATCTTGCTGAAAAACATTTAATTAAGCTACTAATCAAATCTACAAGGTTGTTTAGCACTTGTGATGCACATGGCAGTTATTTCATGGTGGCAAGCCAAGGTCCCCGAGGATGCAATGGGTGTCAAAGGCAAAAGTTGTGATAAGTTATGCCCATTGGGTTTTGGTGGTCAGTTGATGTCAGTTTTGACCCTAGGACAATTGTTTGGCCAATAAAAGTCGGTGGTGACACTAGAGACTAGCATTCATTAATTAATTAATGCAAGTCAAAAGGTCAACAGAGGTTGGGAACCACTCCAAGTTGCAAATGGCCTAGCCCATTTAATTATGGATGGGCACATTTAATTCTAGGCAAGGTCAAAAGGCTTGAAATTACATTTTAGGATTATTTAATTGTGAAGATTGATTAAAATTGTTGATAATGCTAAAAAATGGGTTTAGAAAGCTGCCACTTGGCAAAATGCCCATGCAAACTGAGAAAACTTTCAGTCAATCTATGGCTTGGGAGAAAGGAAAGGAGCTGTTGGTCCATTTTCTGATCAAATAACAGCAATTTGCTACAAAAGACAGCCATCTACGGGCCTAATCAACAAGGAACAATAGGGAGACACCTTCCAAGGGCTGGCAACAGCAAAGGTCCATGCCCAAGGAAAAGAGATAACCGCCATGGGAATGTTGGGTGTCAGAATCTCACACCTATTAGAATCGGTGTAACCCTACAAGCATAAACCATATCCATAAGTCTATTCATAATGAAAATTACACCACAAATATCTCAACACATCAAGAAAAGCAATCCAATGTGACATCCTAAGTGCTGAAAAACACTAAGAACACTAACTGAGTATGCTAAATCTAGCCTAGTATTAATCAATCAAAGAAGCTTGCCTACAACACATCGATAGGAACACATCGATAAGTGTGTGCATCGAAGGGCTCACCTAGGGTATCCTTAGACAAATGGACAATGGGATCAAGAGGTGTGGCCACAGGCCATGTTTGATGCATGCAATATTGTTCCATAGGCAAAAGAGCGTACTTTTGCTAGGAGACAAATTCTGCCCCCAGAACGAACTACCTCCATCCCCAAGAAACAAGATAACTGATTGAGGTCAATCATCTCAAAGGTAGAACAAAGATTAGCCTTAATCTCGACAATGGCAGCAGAATCGGAGCCAATGATAAGTAAATCAACAACATACAGTGGGATGTGGCTGACCCCCATGCATGTAGTACGCATATAGAGAGTTAGATCATAGGGGGTAGAATGGTATCCATGAGTCTATAAGAACTCCTCCATCCGCTGAAACCAAGACCTCAGAGCTTGCTAGAGCCCATAAAAAGCTTACCGCAAAGGGGAATCGGAGCCAGTGATAAGTAAATCATCAACGTATAGAAGGATGTGGCTGACCTCTACACATGTAGTGTGCACATAGAGACTTAGATCACACACATAGAATACTATCCATGAGTCAGTAAGAACTCGTCCAACCGCTTGAACCAAGACCTCGGAGCTTGCTAGAGTCCATAAAGAGCTTTCCGCAAACGGAACACCTTATCCAAACGGTCTACAAAATGAAAAGGCGCTCGACATCCTCCTCCAAATAGACGTCCTCCTCCAAATAACCATTTAGAAAGGCACTCGACATCCATTTGGTATAGCGGCCAGCTGTGGTGAGCGGTAAGCACAACTAGCAAACGAAAAGGTGTCATTCAAGCAATGGATGCGAAGGTCTCCTCGTAATCAATACCTTGCTTCTAACGAAAACCTTGCACTACAAGGTGACCCTTGAGACTTGTACTTGTCTAGAGTCCCATCAACCTTTAGCTTGGTCCTAAAAATCCACTTCATCTTAATGACCTTCTTGTGGCTACGACAATCCACAAAGGTCCAAGTCTCATTCCAGTCAATACTCTCCAGTTCCTTCTCCATGGGCTCATGCCATAGAGGATCTTGGAGAGCCTCCGATCCCTTACCTTTCTTCATGTTCTCCATATCTCCCTCATCATGGCTCATCCAACATCTCCTTCTAATGGTCAACATGCACATATTCTTTACTCAACTCCGAGTGTTATGTTGGAGACTTCTTGTGTTCAACTTCAAGTTTCTGTGAGGATGCTATCTCTTGGTGCTTCAAATGTTTCCATTTCAAGGAGGGGTGCCATACGGTAGAAGTCTCAGTGCTATTATTGTGGCAAGACGAGACACCTCCGAAAGGACTACACAACATTAGGAGCTTTACAATAGGAGCAGGCGCAAACAGTGAGATGACAGGTGACGACTCTCTGGGTGAGTCTTCCTCTTCTCCAGGTCCAGGTTTAGGCTCCATCAATGTGGCCTTGGTATGGCTACAGGGGCCTCCCTTCCAAGCTACTAGTACAGGTGATGGGATCATCCCTCACAACTCTCCAGTGCCAGAGAGGGAATGTAAGAGTGGTGAGATGGGATAGGTGAATCTCATCTATACATGTATAAAATGCACAAGTTCCAAAGAGGAGTTTCCTTGAGGCATCTCGACCAAAGTTTGGCAGGTTCAAATCTTGGAACAGGGATTGACATCCAGGTTTAAAATGCCACTTGAGAGTCCAATTAGCCACCTCCACATCCACATCTATATTATCTGACTAAGCCTCAGTCAATGAATACTGGCATACAGATGTTTCTTGATCATTATGTTGTCATGAACAAAGATGAATGGTTAAAACACTTAGCAAACTAGATGCAGAAAAAACGGCTCTAAATTGTCACATATATTCTGAGGCATTTTAAATAGGATTGGTCCACTATACTACTATGAAACATTGTTGACAGATATTGAGAGCTAATATGATTTTGCTCTATTTTCAGGTGCTAGTACGATCGACATCGACATCACGTTCTCTCCAAGGCACCTTGGTGGTGGCTTGCGCACCCACTACTTGGGTATCGGTGGTTCTACTCTCGTGGTCCTTGTTCTATGTACTATAGTGGGACCTTATCATTGTATATTGTACTGTATTAGATCCCTCCCGATCTGAGACACGGTGTTAACAGATATGTCGCTTCATGGTTGAGTCTATTCATGTGAGTAGGCTAGGGCATCCGAACATTTACTAGATTATTTAGTTATTTTACTTGACATTTTATGATGGTCATTTTAGCATTTATTGCTGGCCAGCCAGCAATAAATGCCAACCGACCTGACATTATTCATGGCATTATTTTTTACTATTTATTCAGGTTTCTCCTCCACATTTAATGATCGCTCATCACTTGATAGGTTTTGGTGGAGAGAGAGGAGCAAGTGACAGTGCCTTCATAGCCAGTGACTCACATTGGTTTTGTACTATCTCATATCTTGGTATATGGATTCCATTTTCCGAGTATCTCTCTGCTTATGAGTTCCTTGTGCAGTGTTCTTTTCTTTTGCAGTGTTTCTCTTTCTCTTTTCTATGTGTCTCTTATATATAACAGCCTATTATAGCAGTTTTCCATACGCTTCCATCACTGCATCCACTGCTGACAACTTGATCCCACCTTTGTTCCATACGAGGTCGTCCCTCATGCAAGGCTAGTAATGCCTCCGCTATTGTCGAGATTATGCAGGGCTTATTGCCTGAGTTTCACTCTCAACTCCAACATTTCGACTTAGCATCCGAGCACTGGCACACTTGACTAACCACTATGCAACTCGAGATAGGACCAATCGCATCAATTTGCATCATGGGCTCCAAAACTTCAAAATCACAGACAAGGATGACTTGCAAGTCAAGTTGGCTAAGTATCAGCGTCTCCTCACCGAGTTCTCAACCACTAGAGCTCATAAGTCCTCTAACGATCAGGTTACCTTGCATCTTAACAAGCTACCAATAAAATATTTCAATTTTGTGTAATAGGTGATTTCATAATCTCAATGCCCACCTTTTATGAGTTTGAGTGACAATTGTTGCGTTATGCGCAATTGTTCAATCAATTTCATAACACATCCTTAATAGAGGGGGCTCTCATTGCCTTTTCTCAAAGAGCACAACAGAGCAAGGGCAAACAAAACTGAAATCAAAATCAAAATCAAAATCAAAACAAGGCCCACTCAATCCACTCTCAAACCTGGATTGCAGAATGTACCTAAGAAGAATAAGTGTTGTCAACATTGTCAAAAGGCTGGTCATTATGATAACAAGTGCAAATCTAAGACAAGAGGCACACAACCAAAATCCAAGAATCAAACCCCCACACCCAATCTGAGCCGGGAAAGCAGGGTGGTGGCAACCCCTAACAAGGGTAGTGGCGAGGCCAAACCCACACTGCCACCGGTCAATCATCACAATCGGCGAACTACTCAACTCTATAGGGTTTGTTTGACTAGTCTATAGAGGCCCACATCGTCTCTTTAGAAAAATCATATGCAAGTCTCCTTCACATTTACGAGTTGCCTACTAACGAGGTAACTACAGAGGCCCACTCGTCACAGCCAAGCTCCTCAACACTTGTTTGGCTTGAGGACAATAGAGCTACCCATCACATGACTCCTATAGCACACATTTTTATTTCCAGAATCCTTGCAGACAAGAGTGTCCACTTAGAAAACAACTCCTCAATCAAGATTTAGGCCTAGGGTCGCGTTAGTTTTTCCACTAAGACCAAGGTATGAATCTAGCTTCGCTGGATAATGTCTATCATATCTCTGCGCTTGGGGTGAACTTGTTGTCCGTTCAGCAGCTTTGCTAGTTGGGGCGAGTAGTTTTCTTCACATTGACCATAGTCAAGATCCTGGACTCTCGGACGGGTTTAGTGATTGCTTGAGACACGGCACATCCTAATGCCGTTTATCACACAATACATTTACTTACCAAGCCAACTACCGATGATTTGGAGTTCCATCACTTCCGAGCTTTGGCCACTACCATGAAGCCCACGGATTCTAAGCGTCTTTGGCATTTTCGCATAGGACATCTTGGTTATGACTTTCTTTATGATTTGTCACATCAAGGGATGGTTGAGGGCCTTCCACGCCTAAAACTATCTCAAGAGGCCTATCAAGCATGTCAACTAGGTAGGCAACAACGTACATCCTTTTCTCAGCAATCTTTCACTCGTGCTGCTGAACCCCTTAGATTCATTCATGTAGATCTTTGTGGTCCCACATCCACTATTGCCTTGAATGGCACGCTGTACTTCTTTTTAATAGTAACAAATCAATCCTTGTATGGATACTATAAGGAGTAATTCTAGTGGTGAGTTTACCTCCCACGAGTTCTTTGAGTTTCTACAGAAGCTAGGCATTGCACATCCCTTGCACAAAATGAAGTCATAGAGCATAGAAACCAAACAGTCCTAAATATGGCACGCTCTATGTTGTTCGCAACAAAGCTCCCTGAACACCTTTGGATCGAGGTTGTTAACACTTCAATGTACATCCTCAACCGATGTCGGACTGCAACAATCTCTAAAAAGACCAAACGATGCGTTTTTTGGTTCTTGGCCTATTATTTCTCACTTCAAAGTTTTTGATAGTTGTGCTTATATGCATACTCCTAATGACAAGATACAAAAGCTCACCCCTCGAGCAGAACTCTTGATCTTTGTGGGCTATTCTTCCAAAATGAAAGCCTATCATTTGTTCAATCCTCGGAGAAACAAGGTAATCGTTAGGGGGGATGTCATCTTTGATAAGAGGGACATCATGCTACACTGGACTCTTCGTCCTCACCTCTACTCGCATCCTTTGAGATTGTGCCTACTAACCCAAGTCTATTGCTTGCTCCTGACCTTCCTCCAAATACTTTACCTCCACAAGCCAATCATTGGGACAAAGTGGATTTTTAGAACCAAGAAGCTAAAGGCTGATCGTACTTTAGACGAATACAAGACTCGCCTTGAAGTGCAAGCTTTCGCGCAAAATCATGACATTGACTGAAAGATGACTTCAGGAAAGACAAGAAAAAACGATGAAACCTCAAAGCACGAGTGATTCTTCTCCTCCCAACCACACCTAGATAAGTGCTGGCACCTCTCACTCGTATTCCTTTGCCAGCCGTCCACTTCTCTGGAGTCCTACTATTCTTGGACTCTCTTACTCTCTAGGATCCCCTTAACCTCGTTCGGGCGCCCAAGAGCCCGGACGGTCATTCTCGTGCATGTTCCCCTAGATTTACCTTAATGTCACTTTTAATGTCACATTCCATATTTATGACCTTAACGTGACATTAAATATCACTTTTAATGTCACATTTCCTTTCCCTTAAGAATCGGTTTCGTCCTCGAAAACGATACTTGGAAGGTCTAACTGTAAATCGGGAAACCTTTTCTTTAAAGTACTTACTCGCTCCCATGTTGAGCTTTCTTCTGAACAATCTTTCCACTTAACCAAACATTCCTGATAAATAGTATTTCTTGTTCGTCGGTTACGAACATTTAATATTTTTTCTGGTTCATGTGGATTAGATTGGTCATAGAATAGCTCCTCAATAGCATCATTTAAGATTAGATTATCCAAATCACCCAGCTTCTTCCTTAATTTACTTACATAAAAAACTGGATGTATTTTACTACCAACAGGTAGTTGGAGCTTGTAAGCCAATTCTCCCACCCTTTTAAGTATTATGAAAGGACCACAATACCTTGGTGAAAGCTTTGGACATTGTCCCTTTTTCATAGTTTTAGTTTGTTCAGGCACCTTAAGATAGACCAATTCTCCTTCTTCAAAGGAGATGTCTCTTCGGTGAGGATCTGCATATGCTCTAGCTCGATTTTGAGCTTTTTTAATATTTTCTTGAGCAAATTTTAACATACTATTCATATACTCCAAAAAGTCTTTAGCTGCCTGAACCTTTTCCTTATGCAGTCCTACTGCAAAAGGAGCTCTGGGCTGAAACCCATACATTAACATAAATGGACTATATCCAGTGGAAGAGTGCTTGGCACTGTTATATGCAAATTCCGCTATCGGTAAATACTCTTCCCAATTAGTTTGCCTTTTACTTACATATGCCCTAAGCATATCTTCAAGAATTTGGTTAACCCTTTCAGTTTTCCCATCTGTTTGCGGATGATCCGCCGTACTCATGCTAAGTTTAGTATCCAATTTCCTAAATACCGCACGCCAAAAATGGCTATCAAATTTTCTATCTCGATCAGAAACTATATTTGCCGGAAGGCCATACAATCGGTATATGTTCTCTACGAATAATCTAGCCAATTCTGGTGTTTTAACATCAGTTGAAGTTGGAATAAACCTAGCCATTTTGGTTAACCTATCCACAATCACCCACACAGAGTCGTGCCCCCTCTGTGTTCTAGGTAAAGCAACAATAAAGTCCATGGAGATACTCTCCCATTTTCCCGAAGGAATTTCTAATGGATGGAGAAGTCCTCCCATTTTTAATCTTTCAGCTTTATTAACCTGGCATTTATTACATTTGACCACATAGTCAAGGACGTCCTTATTCATTCCAGCCCAATAGAACTGCCTTTTAATAAGACTATAAGTCTTATTAACTCCTGGATGTCCCGCACTAGGGGTATCATGACACTCAAAGAGTATCTGGCGCCTTACATCCGTATCTTTCGGGACACATACCCTACCCTTGTAGAGTAAATAACCATTATCAATGGTAAAATTCTTCCACTTGAATCCAGTTTGAGCAACCCCTGATGCTCCATTTCCTTGTTGAACATCCTCAGATATTCCTTCCTCAGTAGAAGCACTTTCATTTGGATCCCCATTTTTTACTGCTTCCCATATGTTGGAATATGCCGGATCAACCTGGCATTTCCCTTTTAAAGATTCAAGCAAGTTGGAAGTGAACTGAGTAAAACTCAATTCATTAATGATGGGCATTCTGCTGAGTGCATCAGCTACTATATTATACTTTCCTTTTCTATATCTTATCTCATAGTTGAACTCTTGGAGGAGTTCGGCCCATCTGTCTTTACGCCCGTGTAAATCCGGTTGATCATTAGGCCACTTAATGCTTTCATGATCCGATAAAATCAAAAGTTTGGCACCATACAAATAGTGCCTCCATTTCTTCATTGCATGTACTATTGCATACAGCTCCCTCTCATAAAGAGAATAATTCTGTTTTGCACGATCTAATTTCTTGCTTTCAAAAGCAACTGGTCGACCTTCTTGTAATAAGACCACGCCTATTGCCTTATCACTGGCATCAGCTTCAACCACAAATGGTTTATTAGGATCCACTATTAATAATACTGGAGTTGTAGCAATAGCTACCTTAAGTTTTTGAAAACTTTCATTTTGGTCTGTTCCCCAATTAAAACTTTTTCATTTCCCTTTAAGTTGGTCTGTCATTGGAACAACTATTTTGGCATAATCTCGAATGAATCTACGATAAAATCCAGATAAACCTAGGAAGATCTGCAGCTCTTCCAGGTTCCTTGGAGGTGGCCATTCAATAATTGCCCTTACTTTTTCCGGATCCATGTTGATTCTCTCTTTCGAGATAATATGCCCCAAATATTTGACTTCTTGTGCAAAGAATTCACATTTAGTTTTCTTCGCATAAAGGGAATGTGTTCTTAACACAGTTGGAATACTAATTGTAAGTGTTTCAAATGTTCTTCTCTTGATTTACTAAAGATCAAGATATCATCCAAAAAGACTACTACAAAATGTCCTAGATAGGACCGTAAAACACTATTCATCAGTTTCATAAAGGTAGCTGGTGCATTAGTCAGGCCAAAAGGCATCACCAAAAAATCATAATGCCCGTATCTAGTACGAAATGCCGTCTTGGAAACATCTTGTGCCTTAATTCTTATTTGGTGATAGCCTGATCTTAAATCTATCTTTGTGAAGAATTTTGCCCCTTGCAATTGATCAAAAAGATCTTCCATTCTAGGCATAGGAAATTTATTCTTCACCGTTATTTTATTAAGTGCTCTATAGTCAACATAAAGTCGCATAGAACCTTCTTTTTTCGTTACCAATAAAATTGGTGAAGCCCAAGGTGAATTACTGGGTTGAATAAACCCTTTATCCAGGTAATCCTTAATTTGTCTTTCAACTTCTTGATACTGTGTTTCACTTAACCTATACGGTGGTTTTGAAATTGGGTGTGTATCCTTATTTATATCAATAGGGTGATTTATATCACCCCTATCTGGTGGAAGGCCACTTGGTAAATCAGAAGGAAACACATCTTTAAAATCATCTAACAAACTATTCAATTCATTATTAACATTCAACTCACAAACATAAGAAAATTGTTGCTTTATATTACATAAAGTAAAAGTATTCTATACAGGAAGAGACCTAGCATATATACCTCACAAACTTCCTTCTTTATTAGCTTCTCAACTTCAGTAGAACACAGCAAAGGATTATCAGATACTTCATGTTCACCTTGAATGACAAAAGTCTTACCATCCCTTTCAAATTCCAGTGTATTATGGTGATAGCTACGTTTTAAGGATGGTTCCAATCCCCATAGCCACTCCCTCCCTAGAGCAATATCAGCTCTTTCCATGTTCATTATTTGGAAATCAAGCTTATCTTTATATCCTTGAATCTCAATTTCCAAATTGGATACCATTGTATCCCATATTTTATTGTCTTGGCCTTGCATCATACGAACAACATATTGATGCTCACTGTTTTGTTGGGGAAGTTTCAATTTTTTGACAAGTGCATAATTTATAAAATTATGTGTGATAGAGTCATCAATCATGACTCTAACCCTTTTTCCAGCTATCAATCCATGTACTCTAAGTAAATCATGTGGCCCAAAAGTAGGCTGCCACATAGAAGTTGACATACAACACTTATGTTGTACATCCACGTGCAAGACCTCTAAAGATTTATACTTTTCATGGCCCTTTAATTCTAAGGTCTGCACTACATGGATTTGTTTTTCTTTTCCCTTGCCCTTGTCCTTATCCTTTCCTTTGTCTTCCCCCTTTTTCTTTTGAGGGCAATTCCAAGCAACATGGTTAGGGGATAGGCAATTGAAACACAACTTTTCTTTTTTGGCCTTATCAAAGTCATCAGGACTTAACTTTGGCCTCATATATGGTTTCTTTTCAAAAGGTTGTTTTTTACCCTTTAAAAATGGCATTTTCCTTTTAAATTTGCTCACAAATTTTGAGGTTTCCAATTCCTTAGACTTGGGCTCCGTATCAGTGAGACTAGTGAGTGTACCTGGACGCATACTATCTTCATGAATTAATGCAAATTTAATTGCCTCTTCCAGCGTCTTAGGTAAACTCCGTTTTACTTCCTTTTTACAGGCTTTATCTAGTCCCAGAATGAATCCTCTTGTTTTTTGGAATTCATCTATTCCTTCCAGTTTGAGGATTATCTCACGATATTCCTCCAAATATGTCAGCAGGGGTCTTCCCTTTTGTCTGACATAATCCCAATCTTCCCAATTTCTTTCCATTTCATTTTCAGGAAGAAATTCTTTCAAAAAGACAGATTCAAATTGAGCCCAGGTTTCAGGTATTTTATTCGCCTCCTTTAAAGTTCGCCACCACTTATATGCTTTGGGCCCCAAAGTTAAACTAGCCTCCAGTGCTTGGAGATGTGGTGGGGTATTTTTTAATTTATGTAAATCTTCCCATTTTTGGAGGAAATTAAAGATTGTGTCTTTATTCCTATCTTTTTCCTCCCCATAAAATTGAGGTGGTTTCATATCCTTTAGAACTGGATTATCCCTCAATTTATGATAAGGTTGGGGTTCCTTAGAATCTCGCATAGTCACATCTAAATCTTTCGATGAAGATGGGACACCCGAGGTTTCTATCTTATTTTTATCTCTTTCCAACAATAAAGTTAATTGAGATTTTATTTCAGTGAGTGTTTGAGTTAAAAAATCCATTTGAACCCCCTGAGCTTGCACACGAGCAGTAAGATCATCAAATTGCTCTCGTGTAGCAAAAAATTCTTCCCATTGTTCTTCTTGTATTTCTGGTTCATGGGGATCTACCATAGGTTAGTCCCCAGAACTAGAGGTTTTCATTACCCTTTATTTCCCTTTTTCTGCCATTAATAGACTGGAATTGGAAAGCAAAGATAAGAAATTTGCATACAAAATAAAGTACTTCCCTGATTTTAATGGCAGGCAGTGGTTGCTGGTTTGGAAAGAAATCCGAAGAGTAAGGAACAAATTTTATCGCCCGAAGAAAGTCGGTCACACAGAATGCGTGTTTTGATTGGTGTGTTCATGGAGGGCATTCACAAACAAGCGCAGCCAGGATTCGATGGCTCACGACCAGCTTACGCGTTTTTTTAAACAGGCGAAAAAGTGGCTGCCCTTTGATACGTTACGTGACCAATTTTACACCTCACGTTAAGTTTTTATATGACGTGTCACGTAGCGTTTGACTAGCAGCTCACGATCCGTCGACCGTCGACTGGAGATTAAATAAATGGCGGGGCACTCGACGTTTGACCAACAGCTTTACGAGTCCGTCGCTACCCGTCGACTGTCAACTGAATAAATCGCGGGCACTTCTGGCTTTACAGGTCCATCGCTGCCCTTTCGATGAAGATCTCCAGGAATCCTCATGGCTCTGATACCAATGAAAGATGACTTCGGGAAAGACAGGAAAAAACGATGAAACCTCTGAGCACGAGTGATTCTTCTCCTCCCAACCACGCCTAGATAAGTACTGGCACCTCTCACTCATATTCCTTTGCCAGCCGTCCACTTCTCTGGAGTCCTACTATTCTTGGACTCTCTTACTCTCTAGGCTCCCCTTAACCTTGTTCGGGCGCCCAAGAGCCCGGACGGTCATTCTCGTGCATGTTCCCCTAGATTTACCTTAATGTCACATTCCATATTTATGACCTTAACATGACATTAAATATCACTTTTAATGTCACATTAATGTCACATTGACTATGAAGAAATCTTTAAATCTACAGCTTGGTTGACATCATTTCATCTGTTGGTTGCACTCATCACTCACCGCAGTTGGCCGATCTATCAGATGGATGTGAAGTGTCTTTTTGAAAGGTTATTTGGAAGAGAAAGTCTATCTGGAGCAGCCTCCCGGCTTTTCTTCTACTGACCAAGCCGACAAGGTCTTTCGCTTGCGGAAAGCTCTTTATGAGCTGAAGCAAGCACCAAGGTCTTAGTACCATAAGATGGACAAGTTCTCACACACTCATGGACCATTCTACCCCCTATGATCCAAATCTATATGTGCGCACCACTAGCGCGGAGATCACCTATCTCCTATTGTATATTGATGTTATATTACTCACTGGATCCAATTTTGCAATTCTCGCAGAAATTAAGGCACTGCTTTATGCTACATTCGAGATAACTAGGTTTGTTGTCTTATTTCTTGGGGATAGAGATTGTTACATCCGAGGGAAGTATCTTTCTATCACAGCAAAAGCACACCATACAATTGTGTTAGGAGTCAGCTCCCTGCCACATCAGCAATGCCACGTGGTAGTTTTGCCACGTGGCAACAGTCAGATTGTTCGACTACAGTCGGCTGCATTAAATGCAATCAACCTGCCTATTTTGGGCATTTTTTGACGCATTCTTTTCAGCCTTTTAAAGGTTGAGTTTCCAACAAACTTCATCACTTGTATCTAACAGATTTCGGCTTGCTGGTGACGGAGACAGCACTCGGGCTGACGAAGATCAAGGTCCTCAAGGCGAAGACATGCAAATATTCTCTTTGCACCCATGTATAATTCTGCATCCTTATACAGCATTCTTCACTGCAGATTTTCCGTGTATCACTGTCTCTCACTCTCTCTCTCCTCTCTCCATTCACTCTTAGTCATAGTCATTCGCTTCCGCATTGCTTCACTCTGACATGGTATCAGAGCATTGAAGGGTGGACCTGTCTGAAGAGGAGCTTTCAGTGTGACACAAGGCTGCATTTTCAGCATTCAAGTGCGAACAAGTGGGCCGCGCATCAAAACAAGGCTGAGGCAAGCGTGGGCATGTGAGAAAAGAGAAGATTTGTTGAAGTTGTTGCTATTTTTCTGCTGTTAGAGAAGGAAGAAGGCTGTCTTTTTTGCCTTCAAGTGCAGATTTTACCTTTTCATCGCCTCTAGTGGCTAAAGAAGGTTCGGGAATCGGAGGCAAGAGCCCTAGAAGGCTACGTCTTCACAGTCGGAGGGGGTTTCTTTTGCGTTTGTGCAGGCATAGCATGTGAAGATGTCTATAGAGACTGACATGGAGTTCCAGGCGATCATGGAACGGAAGGTGCTTGTCCTACCGGTTCTTCCATCAAATCAGAAGCTTGATGGCGACAATTATTGTATCTAGCGAGTGATGATGTTGGCCATATTGGAGTCTTATGATCTAGTAAAGCTTGTGATAGAGGAGATCAACCGGCCCTCGGTGAGAGATGAGTCCAAACTCTCTTCTAGAGCTCGTACGGAGTTGACCAAAGCTCGGTCTCATTGGGGCAAATTGATGCAAGGATTCATTCTTTTCTCTTTCTGTCTTGTACAACAGCCATGATAGCCCATATCGAGCACTTGTCGGTGGCTCGGGAGATATGGCTGGGACTTGACTAGATGTACAACCAGATGACCCTTATGAAGAGGGTTTCTTTGGAGGTGCAAATGCAGACCTTGTCCGTAAATAAGTCTTCTTCGCTTCAAGAACACATCAACAAGCTTTGGCAGCTTCAAATGCAGGTTCAAAATGCGGGGAAGCCCATTTCCTCCGAAGACATGGCAATCACTTTATTGTCCCAATTGCCGCCACGATTCGGTGCTTTTTATTCCGCTCTTATTGTTTTAGAGCGGGAGTCGACTCTTCGATGGAAAGAGTTGGTTCCTATGGTCTTGGACCAAGAGGAACAATTGAAGGGACAAAATGGTTCCTATGGTCCGTAAATAAGTCTTCTTCGCTTCAGGAACACATCAACAAGCTTTGGCAACTTCAAATGCAAGTTCAAAATGCGGGGAAGCCCATTTTCTCCAAAGACATGGCAATCACTTTATTGTCCCAGTTGCCGCCACGATTTGGTGCTTTTTATTCCGCTCTTATTGCTTCAGAGCGGGAGTCGACTCTTCGATGGAAAGAGTTGGTTCCTATGGTCTTGGACCAAGAGGAACAATTGAAGGGACAAAATGCTTCCAAATCAAAGGCATTGGTTGGTTAAGCCTCTCAAAAGAAGGGGAAGGACCAAAAGAAAAAGAATGAGGACAACAAATCCAAGAAGGACAAAGAGAAAGAATCGACATGCCATATTTGTGGTAAGACCAGCCATTGGAAGAAGGATTGCCCTGACAAGGACAAGGACACAAAGGATTCTAGAGCAGTGGCTGCATCCTCATCAACTGCTTTTCTACACTTAGTGGTCATTGAGGACCCTATAGCGAAGACGTTTGATGCTAGGATGATGGCTCCCCAGGCTCGAGAGTGAATCGTGGACAATGGTGCTTCACGGCACATGACTCCTTCAACAATGGGTGTTTGCCCATTTGAGACCCTCGCATGGGCAGATTCTCATAGGAGATAGCTCTTATGTGTCTATTGTTGCATGGGGTGAGATGAGACTGATTCCAAATGGACATGATGGTACCCACACTTCTGAGGTGTTGCATGTGCCAAGTTTAGGGTATCATTTACTTTCGGTACATAAGATTTGTTATCTTGGTCTCTTGGTGGAGTTTGACAATGATGTTGTTCACGTTCTTGATCGTGGATCGAGGCAGATTCTTTCTTCAGGGTATGAGGAGAATGACATCTACAAATTGAAATCTTCTTTCGCTCTTACCTCTCTTCTTCTTACCTCACAGACACAATCCGAGCTATAGCATTCTCAGTTTCGCCACCTGAACTATGAGTATCTTCGGAAGGCGTCACGAGGATCACTTGTTCGAGGTTTGCCGGACATAGCAATGGGCTAGTAGCCATGTGTCTCCTACATTCATAAAAAGCAACATAGGGATGCGATTCCCAACAAAGCTTTGAGATGGTCTACTTCACCTATGGAGCTTGTATCTACGGATCTTTGTGGCCCGACGAGGAATGAGTCCCTAAAGGGGAGCTTCTACTTCATGTTGATTGTAGATGACTACAGCAAGATGATGTGGGCCTACTTCTTGATGTTGAAGTCGAAGGCTTTCTCCCACTTCAAGGATCGGCTTCTCTTCGAGGAGAACCGATCTCGCCGGAGATTGAAGACCTTGCAATCAGACAAGGGTGGTGAATTTGTTTCTAATGAGTTTGCTCGTTTTTGTGCAAATAGGGTCATTCACCAGGAGTTTGCTAATACCAACACTCCTCATGAGAATGGCATTTTGGAGCGGAAAAACCAAAGTGTGATCGAGATGGCATGCACCATGATGGAGCACTGACAAACACCTCAGTTTTTGTGGGCCGAACCAATGGCTATAGCAATCCACATCCTAAATCGATCTCCCACTTCGGTCGTTGACAGGATGACACCTTTTGAGGCTTACTTTGGGACTAAGCCTGATGTCTCTTATTTCAGGATCTTTGGGTGTGACGCCTATGTGCAGATCCCAAAGATGCAACGTGACAATTTTGAGACGGCTTTCCAACGACAAGTCTTTGTTGGCTGTAGCTCCCAATCCCAAGGTTATCGCTTGTATGATCCCGTAAAGCAGGATGTCTACACGAGCCGAGATGTGCGGTTCGTGGAAGTTCCAGCCACATAGGGGGGTGAGGAGCACCCCGTACTTGGAGATCCAAGGGAGAGTTGGGCCCCCGAGACAATTCCTTTGGAGCCCAAGCCTCTTGATGGCAATTCTTCTTCACATTCCGAGTCTTCTCTTCCACCAACCACCCCAATGGAGATCCCGCCGGTGGATGTACCCGAGTCTTCAGTAGATGGAGAGCGCCCAAGAGAAATTTGGCCTCCTCCTTGTTGAGCCCGTGACACTCTCCGAGATTCACGGATCGAGGGGGTCCCAGAGGAGTGGCAACCGCAGGATGGACCACGAAGATCACAGAGGCACAAGGCATATACTACGGAGCTTGTTTGCTCTAACTACTATTTGATATCCCGTATTATGCAAGATAGAGAGCCTACATTAGTGAAGGCGGCTTTACAATCTGATCATTGTCGGAAGGCGATGGAAGCTGAGTTGGAGGCTATTGAGTGGAATGGCACTTGGTTCCTTATGCCTCGTCCCTCTCATAAGAAGGTGATTGGTGTCAAATGGGTCTTCAAGACCAAGTACCATAGTGATGGCTCCTTGTTGCTAAAGGTTTTCCACAACGCCCAAGTATTGACTTCCATGATACTTTTGCCCCTATAGCTCGCATGGCAACTATTCGTGTTGTTCTTGCCTTGGCTGGCCATAGGAGATGGCCCGTTTTTCAGTTGGATGTGAAGTTGGCCTTCTTGAATAGACATTCCGAGTCTTCTCTTCCACCGGCCACCCCAATGGAGACCCCGCCGGTGGATGTACCCAAGTCTTAAGTGGATGGAGAGCGCCGTGGAGAGATTTGGCCTCCTCCTCATTGGGCCCGTGACACCCTCCGAGATTCAGGGATCGAGGGGGTCCTGGAGGAGAGGCAACCGCAGGATGGACCGCAGAGGTTACAAACGCACAAGGCACATACTATGGAGCTTGTTTGCTCTAACTATTGTTTGATGTCCCGTGTTATGCACGATAGAGAGTCTACATCAGTGAAGGCGGCTTTACAGTCTGATCATTGTCAAAAGGCGATAGAAGCTGAGTTGGAGACTATTGAGCCGAATGGCACTTGGTTCCTTGTGCCTCGTCCCTCTCATAAGAAGGTGATTGGTGTCAAGTGGGTCTTCAAGACGAAGTACCACAGTGATGGCTCCTTGGACAAGCATAAGGCTCACCTTGTTACTAAAGGTTTTGAACAACACCCAAGTGTTGACTTCCATGATACTTTTGCCCCTATAGCTCGCATGGCAACTATTCGTGCTGTTCTTGCCTTGGCTGGCCATAGGAGATGGCCTGTTTTTCAATTGGATCTGAAGTCGGCCTTCTTGAATGGTGATTTGAAGAAGAAGATCTATGTAGAGCAGCCTCCTGGATTTGGTTCTTCAGATGGGTAGGTTTACAGGTTAAAGAAGGCCTTGTATGGCCTGAAGCGGGCTCCGCGTGCTTGGAACGAGAAGACTTTTGCCCCTACAACTCGCATGGCAACTATTCGTGCTGTTCTTGCCTTGGCTGGCCATAGGAGATGGCCTGTTTTTCAGTTGGATCTGAAGTCGGCCTTCTTGAATGGTGATTTGAAGGAGAATATCTATGTAGAGCAGCCTCCTGGATTTGGTTCTTCAGATGGGCAGGTTTACAGATTAAAAAAGGCCTTGTATGGCCTGAAGCAAGCTCCGCGTGCTTGGAACAAGAAGATTGACTCGTTTCTCCAGGCCAAATTGGGATATCAGCATTCTCGTACCGATCCGCAACTTTATGTGCACGCTTCCGAGGGAGGTCGTGTGTTGTTTGTTCTGTATGTTGATGACTTGATTATTGCAGGTGCTCATACCCAAAAGGCCGAAGAGACGAAGGCAGCCCTATATCAAAAGTTTGAGATGACAGATTTAGGACTTCTCCATTTCTTTTTGGGCCATGAGATTTTTCAATCTCAAGGGAGATTTTCATCTCTCAACAGAGATATGTACAAGAGCTCTTGGTGACTTTTAAGATGGAGGATTGTCGGTCCATTTCTACTCCTATGAATCCGAACTAGAAGGCCACTTCACACGCAGATTCTCCTTTGGCAGATGCTGCTCACTACCGTCAACTGATCAGCTCATTGATTTGGCTCCTCAACACACGGGTTGATCTATGTTTTGATGTAGGTCTCTTGGCTGGGTTTATGAGTGCGCCTCAGCAGGTGCATTGGCAGGCTGCTCAGAGGATACTACAGTATCTAAGGGGGACCTCCGACTTAGGGATTCATTATCCAACAGGTACAGGTGCTTCTACTCTTGTTCTTGCAAATTGGAGCAATTCACATTGGGCTAGCAATTTGGATCACAGGCGGTCTACTACAGGTTATTGACCTTGGGTGTTGGTGCTATCTCTTGAAGTAGCAAGAAGCAACCCACAGTAGCTCTATCTTCAACTAAGGCAGAGTATCGAGCTACCTCTTCTACCACATGTGAGGTTGTGTGGCTTCGGCGGTTGTTGGAGAAGCTTGGGTGCCCCCAGACTCGTTCTACTATCTTGCGGTGCGACAATGAGAGTTGCATTACCTTGGCATGGAATCCCGTATTCTGCCCAAACAAAGCACATCGAGATCCAGTATCACTTCATCAAGGAGAAGCTTCTAGATGCAACCATTCATGTGGAGTACTGTAAGACTGAAGACAATCTTGCAGATTTGTTTACGAAGGCACTCCCAAGACTTTGCTTCATCGACATTCCAAATCCCTACATCTACTGCCTTGTCCGAGATCTAAGAGGGGGTGTTAGGAGTCAACTCCCTGCCACGTGGCAGTTTTGCCACGCAGCAACAATCGGACTATCCAACTGCAGTCGGCTAGACCTGCCTATTTTGGGCCTTTTTCGAGGCATTCTTTTCAGCCTTTTAAAGGCTAAGTATCCAGCATGAGTTTCTAGCAGACTTCATTACTTGTATCTAACAAATTTCAGCCTGTTGGTGACGGAGACAGCACTCCAGGTGATGGAGGTTGAGGTCCTCAAGGCGAAGACATACACAGATATTCTCTCTACACCTGTGTATAATTCTGCATCCTTATATAGCATTCTTCACTGCAGATTTTTTGTGTTTCACTGTCTCTTTCACTCTCTCTTCTCTCTCCATTCACTCTTTGTCATGGTCATTCGCTTCCGCATTGCTTCACTCTGACAAGTTGGTGGACCAGTATTGCACTGATCAGACATGGCCAATGGCCACGTCTCTAGATCCCACTATCCATCTACACAAGGATACCTCAGGTCAGCTTTTTAACACTTGTACCTATCGTTATGTTGTAGAAAAATTAATTTGGTTTATTCATAGTAGGCCAAAACTTGCATTCTCAATTAGTTTGCTTTTTCAATATTTTAATGCATATAGAATATCTCATTGGATTGCTTGTCTTCGAGTGTTAAGATATTTGCCCTATAATTATGGACTAACTTATGGTCGTCGTTTATGCTTGCAAGGGTACACTAACTCTAACTGGGTAAGAAATCCTGACACCTGGAGATCCCATGGAGGCTTCCTCTATACCTTACGCACAACACCCATCTCTTGGGCTAATTGTAAGCATAAGATGGTGGCAACTTCCACAACCAAGGCGGAGTATCGGACTCTCTTCAATGGTACAATGAGACCCATCTATCTAAGGACCTTGCTAGCCACACTACAATTTCCTTGTGAGTTGCCTACAGTTGTCTACTACAACTAGCAAAGTGTCATTGCCCTTGCGGGCAATCCTATCATCACCCCTCGGACACAGCAGAGCAGGTTGAGCTAGGCAACAATCGCCTAGAGTTTGTATCGTCTAGTGACAACTTTGCATATATTTTAACCAAGGCAATCAACCAGCTGATTCTCCAGTACCTTCTACCACAAATCAATTTGGGTACATCCTCCTCTACTTCTTCACATTGACGAAGAGAGGGTACTTTCCTCTTACTTCTCCTTCCAATTTGAGAAGGGGCAATTTCCTTCTCTTGATAGTGACACTCATGATGCTTACAGTTTTTTTACTTTCAGACATTTATTTATTTTGTATTGTATATCATGAAATATCATCCTCCATCGATTAGTGGTGTGTGCACCCAATAGCAAGGAGAAAGAATAGAGTTTCAAGACACTCTCCAACAATCTATCACAAGCTAACCACTAGATTGTCAAAGGCGGCTTCAACACAGTGTGAATGTCTTAGAGGATAAGAGAAGCAAAGCCATAGACTCAAACAAGGGAAAATATGAGAAATTAACTAAATTCCCTTTGTGGGACTGTACAAGAAACACATCAATTGGAAAATAATCATGAGATTGATTAAGGCATGGTTTTTAACGGCTTAACAAGACAATGTGTAAGCCCATTTCGGGAGTTCACAAGACATTAGGGCAAAGCGTCTTCTATTTAACTTGAACGACATTAAGAAGAATACATAGCATTCAATACAACTTCCTTTGTGTTGGAGTAATGAGCCTAGTAGCAATCTTTGTGGTAGGCAGTCGGGAACCTCTACAATCCCAAATTCCCATAAATCATTCACAAGCAACCCTATGCAACCTCCTTCGACATGCACAAGATAACCTTGACAAAGATTTTGCAATTTGGTGAGCTGAATATCAAAACTAGCATTAGGCTTCCGCTTGAATGTCTTTCATTTCCATCTTTCACTACCTTGTCAATAGTATACCATAGTGAACCATAGAAAAAGTATGAATATCATCTCCTCACGACACGTCTGAGTGTTCCCTTTCTAGGCCAGCTGCACTACCATAGAATGAGTATGAGCATCATCTCCTCACCACGAGTCTGAGTGTTTTTTCCCTTCTACACCAGCTACAGTGCCATTGCCTCGGCTGATCCACTTCACCCCGGTAGCATCATTTCATACTCTTCTATTTGCCAAACTTTTATTTTTCCCCGAAAGCATTCTACATGCTATTGCCAAACTCACCCACCCCCCCAAACCCGAAAAAATCAGAGATTTCTATTTTGCCAGACTTGTATTATTGTCAATGACAGTTTCCATGTCAAATTATTCGTTATCCTTGCACACGGCGCTGAAGATAAGGACATATGTGACAGATTCGAAGAATCTCCTTAGTTTAGTTCTATCACATGTGGAAAACCAAGAACGCGAAAAGCACACCAACCACATTCAGCGTCAAAACCAGTCAAAAGGGATTGCTGCATGCCTGTACGTGCTGAGGGCATGAACGGTGAGCACTATGAATACTGAATGTTTTATAGGACTGTGAATGGTGAACATATGCGGCAAAGGACTGATTTGTGACCTCATCGTAGTCCAAAACATCCTAAGACAGGTGGATTTTATGGCAGAAGGCGATGGAAGAAGCAAGGCGAGGGTTTGATGGTGGAGATGCCTTACTGCAAAGACGAGCCAGAGGTTGAGAGGCGCTTGCTCTGCCTTGAGGATGTCGAGGATGTCTGCGGCATCGCGAGGGAGCTGGTCCAAATCCACCCTCACCTCCTCTGAGGAGTTTTGCACTGGGATGTAGACGCAGGCCGCCATCTTGCTAGTGCCGCACAGAATCAACAGTAACCCAGTTTATATTGCTCGTCTCCCTGCCGTGTTGGAAACTTGGACGCCTTATGACTTACTTATGAGTGATGCCTTTTGTCTTATTTTATTTGCATTGCTTTGGTTTTTCTATTTTATTTTACTATTTTGGATTTATTGTATTTTTATATTTTTCTCCGTCGTTGCTTTACTTGCATTGCTACATTTATTTCATTTGCATTGCATTATTCCAGTGTATTGGCAATTTCGGATCGCTCACAAAATTTTATTCTAAGTGATTCTACCATATCACACTGGGAAAACTTGGATGGAGGACCGGTTGCTTGAGATCGCTTGTAGAATTCACAACAACAATGTGATTTTTATCCTGGTTAGAAAAGAGCTATGGTCTAAAAGCTGAACTCAATAGTTATTCAATGTAGACTGCAAGTTAGAGTTGCAAAATTTCAAGTGGGCTAAAAATAAGAGCCTACTTCCACTCCCTAAAGACAATCCATTCCTAATAAATAGATTGAAGAGAAGGTGGTGTATGAACTAGAACAACTCTTAGCATGGCTATAGAGATTTTAGCAAGTGTGGGGATCACCCATCGCACCTAAAATCTCCTTGCTCCTTTGGCTAATCCTAGACAAGGCAATTTGGTTGCAAGAGCAGGCTGAGAGAGTTGGAATTGGTATCAAGGTTTGTGTGTGTTGTTGCAAGGAGAAAGAGACACTTCCCCATCTTTTTCTCAACTACCCTATCTAGAATGGCTCTATATGACTATTTGGTTATTCCACCCCTACATGATCACATGTAAATAATCCTTTTAATGGAAGCTAACAGGCTCCTATCAGCCCCCTAGACCTACTTAAGAGTGATTTACCTTTGGATGGTTTGGCTAACACGAGATGAAATTATCTTTAATAAGAATAAAGTGTTGCTCATACCCAATCTAATGCTTGATTTTGAATTCCATGTTAAAATACAAGTGTGCCCCATTGCAAAGGCTAAAGAAAAGGTGATCATGTCCAAGGTTAGAGAGTGTTTGTCAAAGAAAGAAAAGAAAGGAATTCTCCTAGAAAAACAAGACGAATCAGAAGTCATTATCTCATTGATGCCCCAACGATTACCCCCCAACTTAGGCATGGTACCACAGCACAAGGGGGAACAGCATAAGTTGGACAAGGAGGAGTATGTTACCTAAAGAAATTCAATGTCCATTAGGAGTGCAAGATTTGCATGGAGAAAGGGGAAACCGTTCGGAATGAGATATGGATCAGTGACATGAGCCCCAAAACAATATGATGATTGGTCCCCAAGCCTATCGTGATGGAGTGTTTAGCCTACTTAGAGCATGGCGAAGTTAACTCAAGGGATGATATTTCCTTTTGTCATATATGTTCCACTAGAGTGGCTTGATGCCTTTTTGTTGTAAATATCATTTATCTTTTCTCTTGATATAAATTATTGCTATATTCCCGAAAAAAAAAATCATAAGTGTTAGGGCATAAGCGTCCCCATTGTTGGAAACGCTTTGTTTCATTGTTACAATTTATTATAAGTGTTAAAACACGCGCCCCCTATTGCAATTACAATATTTGACAAAGTTGATTATGAGATGGTTGGAAATGCAGATTCTCATATTGCCCTTCTTCTAGCCCATCACTACAATAGGTCTCTTTACAAAGCATGTTGCTTTAATAGTTTGTAATTCAAGTGAGAACAATTTCTTAGCTTTCCTACACTTGTATGACCCTCGATTTAAAAATAAGAGACAAGGTGGTGTGACCAAAACATGTTCCCATTCCAACTAAAGGTTAGTGGCACTTTGTTGCCTCCACCACCCTACTCTCAATGCATAAGGTGCCAACTTACAAATTTACCTATATCATTCAAACAAGCTTTCATATAACAAATGGTAAATTGTTAACCATATGATTTGTGTAATCCCAAAAAAATAAAGAAATCATGTCCCTTGTATGCAATGTGGTCATTTAAAACATCACTCTCTTACAAAGCAAAACTATAGCACTCACTTCTCACACTCTCAACGCTTTCACTAAGAATAAATGCATGTAAGTACAAAACATAAAAGCTTTACTACAACCACTTGGCCTTTTAAAAACTAAACTAAAATAGAAACATTGATAATTGCATATGCTAACATGCTAGGAAATATTGTACAAATAGATCATGGTTCTCACATGCTAAAAAAACTCCCCCAAAAGTGCGAGCACATCTCATAGTCATTGAAAAAATCTCCTTCCTATATTAGGATTGTTGCATTTGAAGGTATCAAAAAAGGAAGTCATTTTCTTGTAAAGAACAATCCACAATGATATGTTATCACAACATGCAATAAGAATACTCTTCCAAACTATGCATTATTGTAATATACTCACCTTATAATGCCCATGTCTCTTTTTCTCATAATCTTTATCTTCTATTTTTCACCACATGCAAAGCACGAATAGTTGACTCAACACACACATGAATATCCTCTAGCACATACACTTAAATATTTGTTGAAAAAAGGAGAGAGCGTATACATCTATCTATATGCAACAATATACATCACCCCATGCTTGCATACACACACATCCCCCTCGAGAGAAATAAAAAATTGATAGTTATTTGATCTAATTAGATGGGTAGTTGGGATTTTACAACCTAATCATCTTAGAAAAACGAGTCGGGTACATTAATTATGTTAGTTATATTGTTTACATTAGTTTACTAAGTTAGTAACTTGGTTTGTAACTTGTTAATGGTTTAACTAGACTAACCCGTTAGCAATAGTGATTTATTAAATTGGTTAGTATCATCATCATTGTTGTTAGATGATGCCTAATACTCGTTCAAGCCTTGTAAGAGATGAAGAGTGTGGCCCTACTCCCTTATTACTAAGTGGGAGCTAAGTGGAAGCCACATCTCCCTAAAATGTGAGAGATACTCATCCCCATCATATCCATCAATGAAGGTAGCAAGATGTAGGAGAACACTCAATTGCTCAATGACCGACTTGAGGAAGCTCTACTTCTAGAATAAGCTACAACTCCTGATGCAACACAATAGCCAGTCTACTTGCAATAGCTCATATTAAATATGATGAGTTGAGGATATTGAAGACAACATTCAACCTTGCTGCTAAAGTAGGCTAACCAAAGTGACAACAAAAACCAATAACCAATTAAAATAACTTTTGATAAGCCAAGAGAATAACCAAGGTTTAGTATCCTACCAACCACCACATAAAATGACAATAACATCATCAAAATGACTCCCCACTCTACCAGACAGTCACCAATTCCATCAACAGGCCTTCTATGCATAGGTTGGTCTAGGAGTCACAGGTGCTACCTATCGGCACCTCATGTCAAGCTCCTTTATAGGACAACATAATGAAAGACCTTTAACCTATTTGTGGGGACATATAGATTAGTGAGCATGAGAGATGTATTGGTTACATGAGAGGTAGCCATTATCCAACGAAAGAGGAACTTGAAATGATAAACATTCAGTCACAACCATCGTTGAGCTTGAGAAAGCTCTAAGAAGCACCAAATTTTCTCAACCTTGATGGATATACCTCTTGTCCCAGGTAGATCATGTCCACTCACAAGGGTTTAGGCTACACCTATTGTCCTAGGATGATCATGTCCACCCACGGGCCGAGGGGTTGCCCTATGAGATGAGACATTCTCAATCCTCTAGGGTGATGACCTAGTTGCCCTCACCAACACAAACAAATTCTAGCTAGTATTTATTGCCATAACAAAATAGCATGTCTAAATCACCTTATCAAAGTATTCTTGTAGAGTTCCTTGCCATGATGACCAAAAATTTTCCCCACCCCTGATGGCTACATCTCTTGTCCCAAGAAAATCATGTCCACAAGGGGTTACCCTATTACATGAGACATTCTTGATCCTCCAAGGTGATGACCTAGTTGCCCTCACAGCCAAACGAATTCTAGCCATTATTTATTGCCATAAGGGACAAGTCAAGAAACTTAAGCCTTCTTATATGAGAGTAGTTGTTGCAACTATGAATGAGATATTCAGACTAGGAAACACTACATGAGACGTGGATGTGACAATATCTTTATGTTTATCTACTCATTTGAGCTCCTTAGTCTCTTAGCTATTCATGTTGCCATCGTCTTTATAGATTATAAATTGATTTAGTTATTAGTCATAGTTTTGAGAGACTTTTGATTGTACTCTTCATCATACTCTATGACAAGACATCATTACAATTGTGTTATGTGCTAAAGTTCCATATGCCATTTTGACCTTTTGCAAACATTAATATGTATTTCATTCATCATCAATTCACACATACACATGCATGTGCGCACGTGCGCACACACACACACACGGAGATGTTGAATCATGATATACCACTACATAATACAATGTCAATGCGTTGTTGAAATGCAACAACATAATTGAGCTACAAAATGAGGAGCAAATATCTCATACACAATAATAACATATTCTTCAATTAGCTACAAGTAAGTTCTAGCAAACCAATTTTGATGAAGGGTTAAGTTTGGTACTTGCAAAACCAACTAGAACAATGGGCTAGTAAGATCAAACCTATCGTTATGGGTTGCAAACATCAATAGTTCAACACCACTTTTCATTTCATCACATCAAAATTAGCTTATAGACTTGAGTAGAGGACAAATAAGACATGTTTGGTCTTGTTAGATGTGTTGATAGACACATTAGCAAGCTAGAGTTGGAGGGAATGAATATGATGAAAAACTGAGTAAGGTGTCCATTATATAGAGGCCAAAACTATGAGTAAAAGCATTATGAAAGAGCTATACCATGTATGGCCAACATAACAAATCTCCATTTTTTGTTTCCATACTTGAACACCACATGTTGGAAGTATGGATTTTTTAGTAAATAAATTAGTTATTGGCCCTATCTAGTTTTAGACAGACTAGGTATCCTATGATGGTTTTATTTCTCAATTAATAAATTCATCAAAATACCATGCCTCTTGTAACCACATGCCAACAATTTATCATGAAGTTGGGACTATAATTGATTTGTAATGGAGATAACCTCCCAATTATGATCCTAAAGAAAGGTAGAGGGTTGGTAACATACCCACGCTGCTTTTGTGTGATATTCGAGTTTATGTCATTATACTTAGACCAAGTATGCACTTGAGCTAATTCAAGAGCCATGCGCAAAAATATTTTCATGGGGGATGTTTAAGGCTTGCAATGATGACGGTAATTAGATAAAAAGAACAATGTCACACAAGATCAATATACTTGCAACAAAGCATGTCATTATTATGCTCATCCAATTCTTGATTCAGATCTATTTATGTAGTCCTTAGAGGTGCTTTTGATAGCTCTACTATTTTGAAAGTATGAAGGGCACACAATAGGCTATCCAAGAAGGTCATAAGCTTGGAGCAAGAGGTTACCCAACACGGTCACAAGCTTAGAGCATGCTATCATAAGAAACCAATAGGGGTGAAATTTTGAATTTTGCTGATCAAAGTGCAATATCATTATACCAAGGGCATAGGCCAATGCAAGTTTGCATCATGTGATGAGTTGTTGAAGGAACAAGGGTGAGAGGAAGAAAGAGATAACTAAAAATATTATTTCTCTTTACGATTTGACCTACCAGACCTTGGTAGCGTTGCACAAGTATCAATGAATGTATCCATGAAAAGAAGACTATTTTAGTATTTTTGAAGTATCCACACAAACGAATATGTTGAGTGTGTGGAGTTCACCCTACACATACCTGCATAGCAAGGGATATCCATGGGCAGGTGTTGCATAGAGGGACCTACCCATATGATATAGAGTCTCTTATATGCACACCCTTTTGCATGCAAAGTCAATGCAATGAGAGAGAGAGAGAGAGAGAGAGAGAGAGAGAGAGAGAGAGAGAGAGAGAGAGAGAGAGAGAGAGAGAGAGAGAGAGCATGCATAAAGTTTTGGTTGGTGTTACCCCAACGATCTCTCGCTTAAAAGCCAATGTGGATTTAAGGGAGAATAGCAAGCAAATATACTATCCAATGCCTATAACACTCTTTATAGCATGCAAAGCACTTGAAAGAGAAGCTCTCTATGAGAATATCTATAGGACTATCACCATATGAATCATGGTGACAAGCTCAATCATCTTGTCCCTAAGCACCTCTCTAATGAAGTGATACTTCACCTCAATGTGCTTTTGTTTGCATGAAAGATAGGATTCCATGCCAAGTAGATGGCACCCTGATTATTTCAATGTAAAGTAGACACCTCTCTTGCAATGCCTAGATCTCCCACTAGACAAGATGTTATATGGCTTTCTTGCATGCCTCAATGGTTACAATATATATTTGCCTCAATAGTAGATAGCTATATTGTTGCAAATGAGAGGCCCTTGAGGTCGCACCTCCTATGAATGTGAAGTGGACTTCCTAGAGTCCACATTTGTACAAAATTAGCATTTGTATATCCAATAATAGATGTATTATTCATTTAAAGTAAATCCACATAACTACTTCTTGAGACATCATTTGTGATTTTGACCACACGAAGTAGCATAATTAAGCTCATTGATGCCTTAGCTTTGGTAGTTGGTGGCTACTTGAAGAGTGCAATGTACTTTCCATCGTCTTCCATGCCTTGCTTACCACTGTTGATTGAAATGGCATAGATGGAGTGCGAAAAAGAATTGTGCAAATGGTTTAGGGTGACATGTCTAACCATAGGCAAGTCCTACCCTTGATGTGCCCTGAACAATTGTGGGGAATGCGTAAAAGGGCTAGGGGATTAGGGATAGAGCCAGTCGACCAAGGGCACTGGACGTACCTAATTTGAGGACCCCTAGGTACTGTATTGTGATCGTGAGTGCTCTCTTTTTTTCTTTTTCTTATTTTTATTTTTTTAAATAAAAAGAATAAGAATAACATGAGTACAACCATTGCAATACATTGAGGCTATCGGCCTTTCGATTGGATTGGGAATTGTCGAGATTCAAAGGCTATGAACATGGATATTATAGCAATGATTGTGTCCTAGCCTCTTTTCTAGAGGAACAGTTGTTGAGATGGAGAGATACACTAGAGACTTTGCAAGACCTCTTTGTAATGTGCGATGTTGGTACAATTGAGGTAACAACTGCCGTGAGAGTGTCATGTGTAGAGTTTGACCCAAAAAGAGAGAGTGGCCCCACTGATCATGCTTTGGGCCATGCGATATGGGCGATCGGCAAGGGTGATTTTCACTTTTGACGTTGTGGCTTCGTCATGGCTCTTTGTGAGGTTGGTGGTGTTGCAGTGACTTGGGCATTGAACACTTTCCTACAAAGACCTGTGTTGTCCTCCATCCACTTGACACTTTGTAAGAGTATATGCAAGTCACATGCATCAATCATAATGATAGATACAACACAAAAGGATATTACTTTATCAAAATCCTATGGTGCTGACTACGATGCATATCATTGGAGCTTGTTAAAGACGTGACTTGTATTAGTAGTTAGTAAGGGAAGTTTGTACAGTTAGGGAGCCTACCCCTTAAACCACTTAAGGACAAAAAGTTATGACAAGATGGCATTTGGCAAGCATCTTATACAACATAGGGCCTATTCCATTCGTATAAGGCAAGGTGAATTTGGGTGATCAGAGGACTAGGGCTATGCCGATGGTGGGCTCCTGTCAGGCTGGGCAGGGAAGATATCGGCCGGGACCCGAATGGTGTAGTCCCTGGCTGCAGCTGTTTCAAGAATGCTTTTGAATAGTTCATCAAATTCCCTCTTGTTTCTAGCTGCCTTCTCCTCTTTCAAGCACTTGGTGCCCGAGCATTTGGTGAGGGACTACACGGTCGGGGTTGCCACCCCCTAGGCATTCCCTTGAGCCTTTGTTTGCTAGCCTGGGAAGTTTTTGGCTTGCGTCTGGGGCGATGTCAATTAGAGCCTCTTTTTGGTGCGTACCTCTTAAGGGTAGGCACATATCGCTCTGGTGGAGGTGCTTGTGCCTTATGCTCCCTTCTGTGGATGAGAGCTTCCTTGCATGCTAGCTGCATTGTGTGCTCCATGATGGCTACTGTGGGAAAATTTGCAAAAATGTGAACCAAGGTTAGGCTTTCAGGCAGGATATAAATATTTGCATGAAAGGGATTAAACAGTGGATTATCAAGCGCATATGAGGAGGAGGGGTGAGGTGAGACATGCAGTGTTTGTTGTAGAGGGACAGCCCTCGTGATGATATTCATCCTACTTCGACTGCGGGGCGTATTCCGGCTATAGCAGATCTTGGCTTATGCTAAGTTACGTGGACTAGTTGTCATGGAGTGGAGCAGGGCTTGTCCCCGAAAGGATAGACCGAAAAGGGGAAAGGTGTATAGAAGGGGACGGTGTCCCGTCTACGCCATTGGAGATGTTGGTCAGGGCTTCCTATGGCGGTAATGAGGGTTGCATGCCCTCCACCTAGAGGAGTGAATGGCCACACGCCTTCTAGATGTCTGGTGAGAGGACCTGAGGAGCTCAGCCTATCAAACCCAACTCTTCTCCATGCACTTGACCATCATTGCTTGTGTGTGTTGATATTATCTTCACAAAATTCATTGTTTATTTATGTACATATTTAAGAATCCATGTCACTTCGTGAGGATAAAAACCAATTATAGAACTCAAGATTGTACTAGAGTGTGGCACACGCATCCAGTACTCGTGGAAACTTACTCAATAACAATAGATATTTTGCAACATCTAGTAGCATGGTACCTTGTCCGAGTCACTGGCAATATATAACTCCTCCTCAGTGAGAACCTTATCAGCCAGAGAGTTCTCTTGGCTAGTTCTAGCTAAGTCCGTACCCCGAATGGCAGTTAGCCCTCGAAAGGAAGTTGGTGCCACATAGGTTGGGTCTCTTTAAGACCACCATTTGGCCAATCACTCCTCTGAGACTGTCATAATCTGGGCTCCTAGTTCGGCCATTGTAATGCGGTTTTCAAACCAACGTTTTTCAAATCGACTTCTACCCTCTGATTGTTGCTTTAGTTGCTCTATCTCTAAGAGATTTGGTTGGCGGAGCACATCATTGAATGTCATAGTTAAGCGTAGTTCGTCAGCTTCCTCATCAGAGATGAGTTGCATGCATTCATGTAGGAGGCTGTCATAGTGCTCGTCAATATGTTCTTGCTCTTCCCAGATAGGGAAAATGGCAAGTATTCCCCAAGCTGCTTCTTGGGGAATGCACCCATGTCCGCAAGGATGTAGACATGTGCAAATACTTTGAGTTTAGCATTCAACTCAATTAAGCATTTTGCAACACTGCTATGTTCAATGAGGGCTTGCTCGGTTGCTATCTCATGCAAGGTTCTAGGAGTTTCCCTAGGCTTTAATATAGTTAGGGGCTCAGGCCCAGAGGAGCAAGATTGGTCAATGCTAGGGTTGCTCATATTCTCGAGGTTTTCATGTTTCTCTTGAGGCCTTACTGCTACTGTGTCATGGTCCTCCTCGAATGTGACTGGTATAATCTTGTCACCCTGTTGTAACAGTGTTGCATCCACTCTTGATTGGTCAATGCGAGTTCCATTGTCAGTGGATTGAGTATTGCAAGCAACCATTGATGGTAATGGTTGCATTGACTTATTAGAACACATGGATGTGTCTGAGGTTTCACTGTTGTTAGGAGAGATGGCAATGGGTTCCTTAGTGGGTGGACTCGTTGCTTTATTCCCAAGCCCTTCTATGCTCTTGGTCTCCATCTTCTTGGTGTCCACAACCACTTGTAACTGCTGTTGTTTTCGTTGTTTTCTCCTCTTTTTCTTGGTCAATAAAGGTGTATCCCTTAATGACTCAGGACTTTGAGCTAGGTCAGTCATTGATGTACTTGGTTGGGCCTCAGCTTTCTCTTTCTCTGGTGTGTCCTCATGGGACGTAGCTGCGACCTGTTGGACAGCCTTGCTTAGGTTGACTGGTCAAATGCGCCATCTCCTTGGCCACATCTTCAAGAGGTTTCTCCTCAAGCCTAGGCTTTAGATGCTTCGGCAGTGCCAAGGGTGTCAAGGATGTTGGTTGCGACACCTCTTCCACGGGTGAATTACTAAGGACACATTCCGCAAGAGGCATCGACACGGTCAAAGGTTGTGACTAATGTGATTCCGAATTGAAAGTAGTAGCGGCTAGTTCAATGGACTGGTTGCTATTGGTGGATTGCGGTACCAAGTCCTTGGGCAGATCAAAAGTGGCCATGTCTTTTGTTGCCCTTTGTGCATTTACTTGTGTAGATGAGCATCAGTTGAGCTAGTCACAATTGATTGCATAGGTATATCCTTAGGCTGAGAGCTAAGGGTGGTGTCATATCCCACCTCTTGGACATTTGGAAGCTTAGATGGTGACAGAGATTGGGATTGAGCAGCTGCTCTTGACGACTAATGTTGTGCTTCATGTGTCCATTTAGGGAATGAGGGTGTAGGAGACTTGGGACTCCTAGGTGGACTTGGCATTGGCCTGAAGATTTCCTTATGGTTATTAGGCGATTCTACTATTTGCTTTGTTGAGCAATCAGCCTTATCATGAGCAATGTTATGCCTATGATGCTCATTATCCTCTTGGAAAATCAAAGACTCCTTGGGCACTAATGGTCTTTGTACACACTCAATGGTTATATTTGACATCTGCTTATTAAGCACACTAGGCTAAGGATCTACCTTTTGAATAGTTATGTTTGGTTTCTTACCTTGAGACTTGGATTTTCATTTAGATTTCCTCATGCGCTTCTTTACTTTTGATGTAATCCGGCCTTCAACTGATAGAGGAGGTTTAGCAGGGGGTTTTGGCATCCAAATCAATTGGGTACCTGTGTAATATCCTTGAGTACCTAGCAACGCTTTGGAAATCCATCTCCGCATTGTGCTCGCTCTTCATCGATACCTTTGTCTATAAGGCTTGGGCTTCTTTTGGGGTATTCTATGATATTTATAAGTCCAAATCCCGTCCTTGGCATTGTCTCCTGACCTTCTTGTTTCAAGCATGGCCTTACTCACTAGTTCTCTTTGTTCAAAATGTACTTGTACCCAATCTTTCAACAAGTCCTTACCCTCATTACTAGGCTTGCCTACTATGTCAGAATGTTCCTTATCTTTCCCTCGAGGTTTGATGAGGTCACCCTTACTAAAGGTTGTGATTATCCTCACACCCAATAGTGTCAAGTGTATCCTCTGTGCTATATAGTCAGCCTCACACTTTGTCGCCCTTTTGAAAGGTCGTCCAAGGAGGGTTTCCTTTCCACAACTAACACTGTTTGGAGGAACATGGAATAGGATAGGCAAGCTTTCAGTTTCAATAGTTACAAGGATTCTACACTTTCCTATGAGTGCCTGTGGGTGTCCCCCGTATGGACTAATAGTTGCATTAGTCGATGTGAGCTCTAGTTGGCCTAGCAAAGTCCATGCTTCATAGGTCAAGGTATTAAAATCAGCTCCTTCATCGATGAGAGCACCGACACAGTGCTCCCTTTTCACGATGAGTTTGACCCTAAGATAAGCAGGAGGTACTATGTCTTCATCTTCCGGGTCTTGGCTTATAAATTTAAGCCTTCTAACAAATGCCTTTGAGTCCCCAACTGCACGACCAGATGTGGATTCTCCACTGATGTCTTGGATCGTCTGTGCAGTGGTATTCAAGGTGCATCTATCATCAGGACTGTCATATCTAGTCATCCTCGCAGTTGTAGTATGATGTTACTTTTCGCTTTGACCAGATGTAGTCCGAATGCAACGCATACGTGTTTCTATGGTGTGGCCTTTTTGCCCTTGTTGGCTAGATTGGCCCATTGAGGTTCTAGGGTCTTTGTTTATCTTTGTTCGGGTATGGAGTTTTGGTTGCTCCGTTGTAAGTGAGAATCCATGTTTGTGTAGAGCCGTTACTAGACTAGGATCTAATTTGGAGGACATGTCACGGCGTGTGTTTTCTCTCCAACCTACTTGGGGGAGGTGCGGAGGGGGCAGAGCCAGAACCCCTGAGCCAGAGCCCCCTCTGTGGGGGTCCAGGGGAGGCAGTCCCCCCCGGCCCGTAGGGCCGTTATGCTAAACACCATATGTGATTTAAAAGACTGTTCATAGCCAAGTTTTGAGCTACTTGATCTAGGTTTCAGTCTAGTGATAGGTCTATGATGTGCTTTTGGGTCTATACGGTCTCTGTGTCAATTTCGAGGTCTATGGGTTAAATATCTAAAAAAATCCAGATTCGGCCCAATAGGTCCGAATTGTAGGGGCCAAATGCATGATTCGGCCTGTCCGAATGGCCAAGGGCCGAATGAGAAAGAGTTGAATGTAACTGATCCGAATGTTAAATTCGGTCGGTCCGAGTGCATTTGTCCGAGGGCTAAGTGGGCAAGTGGGCCACGGGTCGAATGATAACTTATCCAAATGGGGTTGGTCGAGTGGGCTGAGGGCCGAATGATGCCAGGAGGCATATTCCACGGTGGATTCCGTGAGGTTTTACGGTGAATTCCGTAAACTTAGATGACCGGGGCTCATACACAAAGAGGATTCTTTGTGCGAGAAGTTGATGGGGACGCCTGTCCTTTTCGAGCGTTTCATTAATTTAGTGTGTACATGGGTGATTCCATAGCGGGTGATTCCGCAAAATGCATATTAAATTAATAAACGTTTATGAGTTTAGAGTGCGCACTCGTAATAAATTAAGGTTAGGATTTATTTCTAACTAGTTGATTTATTTATGTAGCTGAAGACTGCTAGGTATTTACTTTTGTCGGTTTAATTGTACTATTTTACTAACGATTGTGAATGCTTCAGTTGATGTGTAGAGATAGCAGCAGTGGCGGAGGAAAGCATTGGAGTTTAGCGAGTATTCGACCTTTGGATTATATTTTGATAGGCGCCATGCCTATATTTTGTTATGTCTATTGAGACATCGATTATTGATTATTATTTTGTATGCGCCTATGCGCACAGATATGTTATTTCTATTTGGACATTGAGATTGGGCGTGCCAAACTCTATGGGCACCGTGCATTAGCTTTACTTTCCTATTTTTGTAGAAAGCAAACTCAAAAGCTAAAAGCTTGTCATATTTTTGTAAATTGGGCTATTATTGAGCATGAAGATGGAAATATACATAAAATACATGCTTTGTGAAGCGCTCACACAAGGCATGGAAACCCAATTGGTCTCTTGCTTCTTGTCGTTCATGCTTTTACATTGTTTTTTATGCAAAAAGGTAGAGTTCATTGTTCTTGGGGACCTTTCGGGATTCACTACGTGAGCATACTGCGACCGATCTGCGTACCAACTCACCTTAGTCTTGCTTTCCTTACTAATATTTAACCGAAATTTTTATTTTTTTCTCTTTTTTTCCCTATTTGAGCTTGTTATATTGCAACAGAAAACCCTATTGTGTGCTTGAATATTTTGCTTCTATCCTTCCTAAGTGCAAAAAAAAAATCATAAGGGAAATACCTACACTACTCCATCATGCTTTTCCAAGTCCAAAAACCAAAAATCTACTTGCTAAGGAGATCAAACACCTCTTCAAACTCCCTCGCTTCCTATCTACCTCAAGCACTGGTTTCAGGGAAAACCCTACTTCAATGCTCAATTCAAAGTGCGCAAGTACTCAAGGCTTGAATCCATTGGTCCCGGTAATGAAACTGAAATGTGGGAGCTCTCGCTCAACCGCCAAGACCCACGAACCGCTTATTGCTTCAAGTGTTCCAAGCCAAGTACTAATGGCTACCTCTCACATAGTCGACGTGCCATCCATCTCTACGGGTGTAGTGAGCTTACCTCCATGCCGATCGAGTTACCTTCTCTCTTGTGCACTCCAGTAGCTTCATGATCCAAGTGCAAGCTTCAAGCAAGCCCCATCCTCAAGCTCCACGCTCCAAGCTCCATTGCCGTGAGCAAGAGAAGAGAAGAGAAGAGAAGAAGAGAGGAGAAGATGGAGAGCTTCTCCTCCCCGGTCCCTCACCCTCACACACTTACTCCCTCACACTCTCACACTCCCTCTCTCAAGCACAAGCTCAAGCAAGCAATCAAGAAGAAGAAGAAGAAGAAGAAGAGGAGGAGAGCCACTTTTGGCCACACACAAGAATGAGCTTCTCATTCACTTTTCAACTTTATATACAAAACCCTAAATCCCTTTTGGGTGGTCATCCCCTTATCCCCTTTTTTACATGGCCAACCATGGCCCAGGCCCTTTTTCCCATTATCCTCCTATCTTCCTAGCTTCCTTCCTACCACCCATCTACCTTTACAAATTGCATAGGTGAGAGCTCGGCGCTCTTTAAATTAAATCATAATGTGCTTGCGCTCTTTTACGAAAGTATTGACTTGCGATTTTTCTTGTGTGCCTTTTTTCTTTATTTAGGACTTTTCTGCACTTCTCGTGTTTCCATATTTTTCTTGACATGCCTTCGTTTTCCGTTTCACTTTTGCCTTGGCCTTTGTCTTCTACTTTAGATTTTTCGAATTTTCCACCTTGTTCGTCTGAGGGTTAACATGTACCCAATACCCAGAATTGATGATTTGCTTGATGAGCTCAAGGGGGCTAGATTCTTTACGAAGATTGACTTGACATCAAGGTATCATCAGATTTGTATGCGAGAGGGTGATGAAATCAAGATTTCTTTTAGGACTGATTGAAGGCCCTATCATTTCCTAGTGATGCCATTTGGTCTTATAAATACTTCAAGTACCTTCCAGAGTCTGATGAACAAGATTTTGCAGCCTTTCCTCTTTCAATTTGTTCTAGTCTTCTTTGATGACATTTCGATTTATAGTAAGACCCTTTAGGACCATTTATGATACATGAGGAAGGTTCTTGATGTATCGAGGCATCACATAGACTCTTTGCTAAGGAGAAGAAATTATCTTTCATGCAGACTAAAGTGGAATACTTTGGATATATTGTTTATGAAAAAGGGATCTGAGCTGACCCCAAGAAGGTGCAACGTATTAAAGATTGGCCAACACCTACTACCATTGCTTCACTTAAAGGATTTCTTGGTCATTCTTCATTTTATTATTGATTCATCAAGCATTATGCACCTATTTCAGCTTCTTTGAAGGATAGGTTGAAGAAAGAAGCTTTCTTTTGGGATGCTCTTGCTGATAGTGGCTTCAACCAGTTAAAGGAATTCCTTACTTCTGCTCCTATTTTAGTATGCCTAGATTTTTCGGAGTTTACTATTCATTGTGATGCCAGTGCTCGAGGCATAGGGGTTGCTTTGTTACACGAGCATGGAGTGATTGCCTTTGAAAGTTGCAATCTTACAAATAAGGAAATGGCTATGAATGTTTATGACCAAGAGATATTTTCTATCTTGCATGCAATAAAGTAATGGCACTAGTATTTGTATGGTAGCTGGTTCAAAGTGATCACACGATCCTTACGTATTTCCTCAATTAGTCCAATCTTACTCCTATCCAGCGTAGGTGGGTAGCTACACTGCAAAATTATGATTTTGACATTACTCATACGAGGGGCAAAGACAATGTAGTGGCTGATTCTCTTTCTTGTATATGGGCTTGCAAAGTTTTAGCAATGACTAAGCTACATAGTGACTAGATTGAATATTTACAGGAAGCTTATCTTTTGGATGAAGAGCTCAGCCATATTTTTCAAAGATTACAACAAGGTCTCATGGAAGATAACTCACATTATCAGCTTCAAAATGGCCTAATGTGGTTAAATGGCAAGATTGTCATTTCTTCTACTTCTTCTTTTACACAGAAAATTATGGAGGAGTTACATTCTTCGCCTTTAGCTAGACACCTTGGAGTTTTCAAAACTTATGATAGGATTAGTAAAAGCTTTTATTGGAAAGGACAGTGGAAAGATGTCAAATATTTTGTCATGAAGTGCAAGCCTTGTCATTAGTAGAATAAGGACAATATCCATAAGCCAGGTGGTTTGTTGTAGCCATTACATATTCCTACAGGTAAATGGATGCACATTACCATGGACTTCATTATTGTCTTGCCTACTACTAAAAAGGGATCGAATAGTATATATGTGGTGGTCGATAGGCTCATCAAGGTACCCCAGTTCATTTCAACCAAGACCCAGTTTATTGCTTCTCAAGTGGCCAATCAGTTTATGGAGTAGATTTTCAGAATACATGGATTACCATAGGTAATTCTTCATGACAGAGATTCAAAGCTCATGAGTAACTTTTAGCAAAGCGGTATTCACATCCATGGACACTAAATTGGATCCCTCTACGCCTTTTCATCCACAAACTGATGCAACAGATAGAAAGGGTAAAGAGTGGTTGGAGACTTATCTTCTCCATTTCTGTTATGATGTCCAGAATTCATGGGATTCTTAGTTACACTTGATTAAGTTTGCCTACAATAACTCCATTCATGCTGTCATTGGAGTTTCATCATTTGAGGCTATGTATGGTTTTAAGATACCCTTACCCACGGTCATCTTCAATGAAAGAATCGATCCTCATGGGAAATAAGAATTGAAAAGAAAACAGATCCTTCTTCAACAGTGTAAGATGAATCTTACAAAAGCCCAATACCAAATGAAGGTGTGCAAATGAGAAGAGGTGACCTTTAGAGTTTCAAGAAGGAGAGTTAGTTTTGTTGAAGGTGCCTAAGTCTCGGTATTCTACTTTGAAAGATGGATCCAGTAACAAGCTTGCTCATAGATTTTATGGACCCTACAAGATCCTGAAGTGCATTGGAAACTTGGCATATAGATAAGAGCTACCCTCTTTCACTAAGATTCATAATGTATTCCATGTTAGTCAGCTCAAGCCTTCTATGGTGATCCTATTTATACAGTTGATGAGCTGCCACCTATTGATGAAGAAGGCCATATTTAGTACATCCCAAAGGGGCTGTCATAGGTTAGCGTAAGAAGAAGCTTCGCTCTTGCTCCATCATTGAATATTTGATCAAATGGAGAGGTTTACCTTTTGATTTTGATGGGTTGCCCGAACCTCATCGACCAAACTCTAAACTACATGCTGACTCCCTTTTGCAAGATGAATATTCACACCACACATCAGAACAATGTAGGGTTTTTGAATCCATGGAGGGAATGTTGAATGAGGAAAAAATAATTTTCTTAGTGCAGTTATGGATTCGGTTGATGCAAATACTAGGGATATATTCTTTTTGGATGGTCCTAGTGGATATGGAAAGACTTTTCTGTATAAATGTTTGCTTGCAAGGTGTGCAGTGGGTGGCCGTATAACACTGGCAAACAACAACATCATGTAGCATTGTTTCCTTGCTTCTACTAGGTGATCATACAACTCTCTCACGGTTTAAAATCCAGGAAGAATTAAATAATCGATCCACTTGTAACATTCATGTTCAAAGTGACCTTGCATAGTTGTTAAGACAGTTGAGCCTTATTTTGTGGGATGAGGCTCCTATGACCCATCAATATGCCTTTGAAGTAATTGATAGAACTTTGAAGATGTTGTGAGTTGTGATAAGCCATTTGGTGGAAAAGTTGTTTTATTTGGAGGGGATTTTAGGCAAGTCTTGCCATTTATGGTAAAGGGAACACCTGAGTTTTTAATTAATGTTGCATTGTGTTACTCTAATTTGTGGCATTACATAAGGGTACTAAGGCTATTTGGGAATACGCGAGTGTCAACATCTGGTAGTGTAGTGGACAATGGGTTCATTTGTTGGATTCAAGGAATAGGGGATGGAGTGGGTATTACAAAAAATTGTGATAAGTTGTGTATTCCACCTAGCACGGTGTTGAAAGGGAAGTGTACCAAAACCTTGATTGGTAGTGTCTACAATGACGTGTCTAATGTGGGTGACTACACATCGTATTTTAGTGAGCAAGTTATACTTGTCTCGTGGAATACAGAGGTGGCTATTTTGAATGATCATGCATTGCAACTGATGCTTGAGGAGGTTAGATAGTATAGTGTAGATTCGATTGTAGAGACAGATGACTCATTTTTGTACTCTATTGAGTATTTAAATACATTGGACCTTGAGGGTGGATTTTCTCCTCATTTATTATTAGTGAAGATAAATGTACCTATTATTTTTATGAGAGACCTAAACCCATGAAGGGTATGTGTAATGGTACGTGGTTGATATATAGAGCTTTCAATAAGAAAGTGATAGATGTTAAGATAATAACAGGGGAAAATGTGGGCAAATGAGTTTTTATTCCTTGGATTACTTTATTTCCAATGCTACACAATTGCCAAAACGGAGGCAGTTTCCTATTTGTTGGGGGTAAAAGCGCCTCTGCCTAGCTGTCCGTGTATTACTACACTGATAGTACTTGCCACTGCACATTGCAAGTGGCGGGCGCCCATCGCTGTCACTTTATTCTTTATTCTTTTAGTGATAATTGGAATAAAGGAAGGCCCGGTCACACATTGTGACTGTTGGAGTTCCCATTTGGTCTCTCTCTCTTTCTTGCACTTGCTCTCCTGCCATAGCTCTTCCAAGCAAGCTTTGATCATTCTCACCTTTCAATTGGTATCAGAGCATGGATTCATGACTACTCGAGCTTATTTGGTGGAGTCTTTAACTTCCTATTGATTACCTACACTCATTGGATCTCCTTCCCAGCAGCCATAGTCGACTCTCACGAGCTCGCATCATTCCTCAACTTCTTGAGCCCCTTTGAGCACCCTCAGGGCATTCCAGCAAAGGTAATCATTTACTTGCTTCAGGGTTTCATATGACGTTCATAGGTACAACAGGGTTTGCAAGATCAGGGATAGCCATAGCTCCCACCATTGGAGCTTTTTCTCACCACATCCTGCATGAAGCCTTTCTAGGCCAGCTTGGGCTTGTACTAGGCCTTCATTGGCTCAAGATTGAGCCCTCTTTCATCTCGTTTACCCTTAGCAGGAGCAACAAAACCCATCCACAAATCAACGTGATTTGTGTATGTTTCTTGTTGCCCTTGGACGGCTCCCCTGCTCATGCTGATGATCAAGCTTGGTCTCTTGGGCATTATGGCACTACTTGCATTGGTCCCTAACATGCTTTGAGCCTTGTAAAGGCTTTGGGGCACTGATATTCAGCTCCAGTTTGATTGTGTATACAACAGACCTATTGTTTATGTCTGTCACAGAACTCTACATGAAGAATGGAGCTCATCTACACTTCACTTGATGCCTATTGGTTGCTGGATGTAATCCTAGTTTTTTGCCATGCCTTTGGACCAAATTTTGGGCTGAAAAATCTTAGTTTTGAATAGTAAATCATTGTTGTACAATAGTGGGCTAAAGTCTATTACTTCAGGTTTGCCTAGCCTCTTGGAATCGGGACATGCTTTGGAGATGTACTTTAATATATTGATCATCGGGGATCGACTTTGAGCTTGATATTGCTTTGGATCATTGGTTGAGCTTGAGCTTGCTTCGCATAGCATTTGGATCTCCATTTTTTATGCATTTATGGTATGTACTTTGCTTATGGCTGAGCAGTCTTGACATGCTTGGCCTATGCTACCACTACATGCCCGTTACATTGTCTACAGTTGGATGCTACTAAGCCTTTCCTTGGCTTGACATTTGATTGCTCGGAGCATACTTTGGCTATTTCTTGGCTTGGCAAAGTTACTGTTTGGATGTACGTGATGTCTATGGATGCTACACTGCCTATATGCTCATCAAATCTTATTGATGCTTGATCTTGGATCTTCTGGCACTAGTGTTGTCATATGCCCTTGTTGAGCTTCTTTGCTTGATACTTATGGACTTTGTACTAATGGGAGCATCTTCGGATGCTTGACAAATATTGAGCAGATGGTTCACGCTACTTGAGCATTTGGATACTTAAGACTAGGATCTTCACTTGGATGTTGTATGGTTGATATGCAGTGGTCCTCAAAGATGTACTCGGGGGCTGATTTGGGCCTTGCACTTCTTGAGCATACACCTATTTGTGTCAGGTCTTGCCAGGGTTGTGTACACTTTTTCGTACTACACAAGGGGTGTATCAGCTTACTGACGGATTCATTTGACATGCTCGGGTGTTTACTCGATGTCCGTATGACTGTCACATGCTGATTTATATCCGCTTAATGTTGGTTATGCTTTGATAGTTAGTGGTTGACTTGGTGCATTCATTTTGCCTATACTTTGCTCTCATTGTACATGACTGTAATTTATTATAACAAGCAGTTATGCATGGACTGACGTGGAATCTTCATGTTGAATCATCCTGATTTTATGTGCTTTTGATGGTACTTGGTGGGTAGTATCATCAGCTATCAATTCACTTGCCTTGGTTTGGTGGTATTTTGGCTAATTACAGCAGAAAATAGCAAGCAATTTTGAACCGTTTGCACCGTTTTGGATTGCATTATGGATTCTTCTTCCAATGACAATGCTATCTTCAACATCATTAAGCTTGATGGTACGAATTATGCCTATTGGAAGAGCCAAGTTTGGCAGGTATTGGTGCAGAAATCATAGATAAAGTCACTAAGGATGCATGGCTAGCAGCTTGAAACTATGACTGATAACGAATGGGATGAGCTTGATGAGTTATGCAAGTCCACCCTCATATTGTCTCTCACTGAACATGTGCATTACAATGTGGTTAAGGAAGCATAGATTGCTTGGCAGCTTTGGGATAAGATCAAAAACTTCTATGACAAGAAAAGTCTAGCAAGTTAGATGTATTGGTTGAAGCCACTTATGGACCTGTGCATGAATGAGAATATGACAATGTTTACTCACGTGAGCCAGTTCCATGCTATTCTCAAGAACTTGACTTCGCAGGGCATTACATTCAATGATGAGGTTACTCCATTATTTTTGCTTGGAACTCTGAGTGAGTCATGGGATGTATTTTGCACTGTCTTATGTGCTCCTACTACTGTTTTGAACTTGCTTAATGTCGAGAGTGCTCTTCTGCACAGGAAGAGATTAACCGAAATAACTTGGATGCCTCTCGTGTGTCGCATGCTTTGATTGTTAGAGGCAGAGATGGTAATGGAAAGAATGACCGTGGGAATGGCCGTGATCGAGACTCGTAGAAGTCTAGGTCTAAGTCACGTCATAAGTCGCACAGTAAGTCTCGTGAGAGAAATGCTAATGTGACATGTCATCATCATGGCAAGAAGGGTCATATACGCCCATAGTGTCATGAGTTGCGCAATGAGAAGCACAAAGAGAAGGGAAAGGAAAAAGTACAAGAAAAGTCCTTTGATCACAACATGGTAACTGCGAAATCGAGTGTGAAAATTGAGGAGATAAATGTCATGCAAACGGATAATTTTGATGGGAAGTAAATACTTACAACTAGTTCTTGTGATGCTACGCCATTGATCGAGGTTCACTCTATGTATACACAGTGTTGGCTTTTGGATTTTGGTGCTTCATTTCATGTTACACCATGCCGTGAGTGGTTCCATTCCTATCGCACTGTCTCTAGTTCAGTTCGCTTGGGTGATGACATGTCACTTGCTATTGTTGGCATTAGGGATGTACAACTGCAATTCTATACTGACAGTACTTTTCTGTTATAGGATGTATGTCATGTACCTGCACTTACACGAAGTCTTATGTGTTCATGGTAGCTTGATGATGCTGGATTTTATGTTTCATTTGGGGATTCTGCCTAGAAGATCACCCGTGGTAAACTTGTGCTTGCTAGAGGTGCCAAGGCTGGGAGCCTCTATCCTCTTGTCGTTGGTGGATCCTCTATTGACCATGTTTTGTCAATCTGTTCTATCCCACATGTATCTCTTTGGCATGCCTATATTGGGTCATATGTCCATAAAAGGAATGAAAATGCTTTCTGGTTTACAATACTTAATGCCCCTTGACTATGCATGTTTTGATTCATGTGAGCATTTCCTTTATGGAAGACAGACTAGGAATATGCAAAGTTTGGTAGGACACACATGAGTGAGCCCCTGGCATTAGTACATTCGAATGTCTGTGGGCCCATGCTGTGTCACTCTATGGGTGGTGCCAAGTATTTTGTGATGTTCATTGACGATTTTTCGCATAAAGTTTGGGCTTACCCCATTTCAGATGTCTTGGCTGTGTTTCAGAGATGGCTTTCACTAATGCAAAAGACAGTTTCACATCATCTAGGGAAAACCTTTTATACATCAAAGGAGCTGCTGAACCTAAAGGAAGAGGCCGAGGATTCAACTCCGACAACAAAGATCGGATGACGTGTCATTATTGTAGTAATAGTGGCCATGTAGCCAGTGAATGTTTCCACTGTAAAATAGCACAACAAGTGCAGAATGGTAACCATCATCAAAAGTAGTTTATGAATGAAGAAGATAAAGAAGATGCTTCCGCCATCAACAACAACCTTGACAGATTGTTTTGAAGAAATTATATTTTCCATAGTGGATCTTATGTTTTCCTACGGTGGATTTTGTTTTTCTTAGTGGATTTGCTTTGTAAAACAAAACCCTTGCCAAAGATGTAAAGTTTCAAGCTTTAACTTGACTAGGCTGCCTATGAGCTAGTCGCCTGAGCCATGTCATCATATAGGGGGGCAAAAGCCAGCAAGTGTACGAACTCATCATTTGAGGGGGGTGTTGAGAAATGACAAATGATGTATGCTCCATGAAGAGATGTCCTGAATCCTATATGCATAGTGGAGAAAAATTGAACCATCATGAGCCTGTAAAGTAATGTACCTTCTTATCATTCAATGATGGAATACAATTATACTTTGTCCTTTTAGTCATAGTCAGTGTCGTACTCAAGATTGTGTTTATGAGTCCAAGCTTCCATCTTGGAACTTAATTCACTTGAGTAACAATTGGTCTATCTAATCTATGTCATCATGAACATTGTCTTTGTGTTCCATCCGCCATAGCCATGCTCTAGATCCATGCATTTTCAACAGTAGGCTTCTTCAATGGTAGTTGCCTTCAAGTACTACCCCCAATGCATCCACTGCACGAGCCTTCAATGTTAAAACTCCTTGTAAATATGAGAGTTGCCACTATCACTAAGCTAGAGGATGAGGATGAGGATGAGGAAATGGTAGAACCTGTTTACCTACGTATATCAATGACTACCTAGAGGACACACGTCTTTGATACACTTTTATTGATGAGGGAGCTGACTTTAATATCCTTATGCATGACCATTGGACCCTCATTGGTCAACCCCAACTACAGCCTACTAATGCAAAACTTAACCCATTTGGGGGATTATTCTACCCACATCTGGGGAAATGCAAAATAGCGGTCTTTATGGAGTCTAAAAGCCTACCTATGATCTTCTATGTGATGCCTAACACCAAGGTCGTTGGTAAGGAATCATTGCTAGGGCGCGCTGTAATGTACCCGCTTCTCAATCCGTGGGACACATCTTAGTAGTCCATCGAGAGATATATCTAGAAGACGCTCTTGGCACTCCCAAGGAATGACACGGGGTTTGCCAACTAGGGTCTCTCGAGTCTGCCCCGCAACGGAACTTATCTGGCCATTCCCACTAAGACCGACTTTTCCTAACAACCTTGTCTAAGGTCATAGACCGCGACTTTTTCTTAATATTTCCTTTGAGGAAAGCTCTCAGCTAACCAAGACCACCCTTCTGTAGGATAGACCCATTGGTCACATCCACCACGCTTCCCTCGTGGATTGTTTTAGTTATCTAATTACCTACCACGTTATGTTAGACACATAAAAGCAGCTTCTTTAATTAACCCATTAGTCACAGGTTCCTTTACGTGATTTAGGGCACATACATGAAGACAAGATAAAACAAGATCAAACACTTCCTTAACTTATCTTCAAATTAATGTTTGTCTCCCGCCCATACAGGAGAATTAAGTGTTCCCTCCGCAGAAAATTCATTCCGTCTCTTGGCAACAAAACCCGAAGGTTTATCCTACCAAGATTCTGCCTTGTAACTAGTATCAAGGACTCGAGATCCCATCTCGAGTCACGTAGAACACTTGTGTAGGGCCCGGAGGCATTGGGATTTACGGCCAGAGCTCCCACTGGCACCCAAGCGTCCTCCTACGCCAAGTAATTTTCACGGAGAGACCTATCGCAGTAGGTTCGGTCCACATTCCCAGCACAGATTCACAACCCCCTTGGTTAGGGTTTGGCGGTTCGCGAGGGGTAGCTAGCGCCATCCTTCCTTAATTATCCCTTTAGGAAATCAACCACAGTTGAAGCATCCGGCTTAAAAACAATTACTAGGGAAAACGTCCCTTTTTGTTTCCATGGCAATCAGTCATCTCTGACCTGGCCATGCAATCATCAATCACACCCCACTTGGGTTAATATCCAAAACCACTTTAACAAACAATTGAATACACATCCTCTTGCTTCAAGGCATCGCAATCCCATTGCATGCACAACCAGAATTTAACTTGGATGTATCAAACACAGTTACAACCTTTTCAAACAACCAAGCATAACTTCGGTCAACAACCCATCTTTAACAAGATCAACCCTCGTTAAAACCATTTCAACAGTTCCAAGCAACATGCTTAGCATGAATCAACTACCCTAAAGTTCGCTCTCCCCCTTGGGTTAGGGCTTCGCAAGGTCAGTTTAACAAGTTCCTTCCAGAACCTTTAAATGAACTAAGTGATTTCAACTTGACCTTTATTAATCCTGACTACCTATTTAGGGTAGAAGATCAACCCAATTCCTAGAGTAGCTATCTAATATCATAGGTCACCAAGTGCTAACCCATATTGCTAGCATATCACCAAGAGTACATTAACGAGATTCCAACCTGACTAACCATAGGTTATCCAATCCTCATCTATTGGCTAGAGTTCGGACAAGGATCTCTCAAGTTAACATATATCGACATGTGCATGATCTAACTGTTACTTTAATGTACTCTATCATCCTTGCGCATGAAAAACTGGTTTGTAATCTTAGGATGCTATTGCATTTTTTTTTAATAAGGGCGTATTTTTATCTCTTTCAATGCGAGGCTCCCATCCTTTTCATGAAAATAATGCAAGATTCTAGCTCTTTCTAAATGCAAGCTAGGGTAATCCATTCAGTGTATAATACAAAAATATATTCTATTATTAACCAATAGAATGTTCTTCGTGCAAGTATTTGTGTCAGGCATTTCGGCATCTTATAATGCGTTTCCTTTAATCGATTTTACCTATCATTTCATCGACCATAAGCATGAAATATCTTATGATTATCACAACTATCGTAACTAGATTCATACCTAGGTTCTTTACCTATCAAACCATGCAATGAAGAATTTTATTATGATCCCCTATTCTCATGAGATAAGCAAGACTTCGAAGCAGTACCTAATTGTGGGGAGGAACTTTAGTGTTTACCCTTGGCATGTGTGTTTGCATGGGTGGTGGCATCTTGACCCGAACCTCCATCCATGGTTGTGGGATTCCCATTCATTTGGGAAGACCTCCGCTTCGGGGCCATCCTCAATTATGAGACTCTCTGAGTCGTGGGGAGAAAGTCCGTAAAAACCTTGGCCAAGAGACAATGTATGAATAGGGAGTGCCTATTGGGAGCCGTGTATCCTACACACGAACTTCAGTAGAGAGCTTTAATGGGATGCATCTTCTTGTCTTCTTCTTCGCCTTCTCTTCTTCTTTCTCTCTCCTTTTCCTCTCCTTCCCTCTCTTCTCTCCTTCTTTCTCTCTCCTCTTCCTCTCCTTCTCTCTCTCCCTTCTTCTTCTCCTTCTCTCTCTCCCTCTTGTCCTTCTTTTTCTTCTCCTCCTCTCTTCTCTCCTTCTTCCTCTTCTTCTTTCTCTCCCTTCTTCTCTTCTCTTTCTCTCCTCTTCTTCTTCTTCTTCCTCTTCTTCTTCTCTCTTCTCCTTCTCTCTCTTCTTCTTTTTCTCTTCTTCTCCTTCTCTCTCTCCCTCTCCTTCTCTTCTTCTCTCTCTCTCCTCTTCCTCTCCTTCCCTCTCTTCTCTCCTTTCTCTCTCCTCTTCCTCTCCTTCCCTCTCTCCCTTCTTCTTCTCCTTCTTCTTCTCTTCTCTCTCCCTCTTCCTTCTTCTCCTCCTTCTCTTTCCCCCTCTTCTTCTTCTTCTTCCTCTCCTCTCTCTTCCTCTTCTTCTCCTTCTTCTTCTCCTCTCTCTCCCTCGTCCTTCTCTTTCCCTCTTCTCTCTCTTCTTTTTCTCCTCTCCTTCTTCTTCTTGTTCTCCCTTCTCTCTCTCCTTCTCTTCTTCTCTCCCTCTTATGTCCCTTCCCTCTTCACCTCCTTCTCTTCTTCTCTCCCTCTTCTGTCCCTTCCCTCTTCACCTCCTTCTCTCCTTCTTCTCCTCCTTCTCTTTCCCTCTTCTCTCTCTCATTTTCTCCCTTCCTCTTCTTCTTCTCCCTTCCTCTTCCTCTTCTCCTCTCTCTCCTCTTCCTCTCCTTCCCTCTCTTCTCTGTTCACGGGAAAAAAAGGGGCCGTACTACTGGGCTGCTAGACAGGATGACAGGTAGGGGGTGGCCCCTGCAGCAAACCGGGGGGGGGGACCTATGCCAATGGAGGGAGGGGGGTGGTCTTTATAAGGGGAGGGGGGCATAGTTGTCCGCCGCACCTAGGGCTACATGCCCCCCTTCTCCCACTTCACTCCCTCTCTCTCTCTCCTCGACGTACTGTCGGGGGAGGGAGGGAGAGGGATTAAAATAAAATTTGAAAAAAATAAAAAAGGGGGGGAATTTCTATGGGGGGAGGCATAGGGGCACACGAGGGGGGGGGATGTTACACACGCATTCAAGAAACAATTACACTAGAATGTCGACTATGACTCATAGCGCATTCACCACCTCGCCATTGGTAATGTTTAGATAGTGACAACTGTCAACAAGGGCAATGAAGATCCATCATAATCTATAGTGCCACTAATAGAGGAACCAAGTGCATTGACCACCTTGCCATTGGTAGTGTTTGAATAGTGATGGCTGTCAAGAAGGGCAGTATAGCTCCATTATAATCTGTCGTGCCATTGATAGAGGAACCAAGTGTAAGGTCTAAGGAGGGGAGATCATAACTTGTCTTACCTTGCCAAGACAAAGTGCCCACAACCGAAAGGAGCTACACCCAAGACGACTGACCAACAGCTCAAATGGTTATCCAAATGCCAATCGCAACTGGCTAGAAGCCAAACTGCATAAACTCGTAACCACATAACATCATGACCTAGGTCTAGGAGGCAAAGCTAGTGTTAGAAAAGCAGATGAATGGTCACAAGCCGCGATGGGTATCCATAGACCTATTGCACGCTCAAGGGTACTACAAAGGCAACAACTAGAATTGGTTGCCGAAGACTACAAGTAGCACATGCACCCCTCAATCCAGGCCCTCCAATCCATCTCCGCCAAATGGTAAGCGATTAAAAAAATGAGAAATCCATGGGCTCCAAAAGCACCAAACCCATAGAACCTCATTGAGTCTATTAACCAAAGCTACAATGAGTTGGCCCTTGGCCCTAGGCCAACTCAACCTCCTTGGTGTTGCACAATTTAGAATATTAGGTACCATCGGCTTAATACGATGATATATAGAGGTATGCACTCAAAATGTGTATCCATTCCCACCACCAAGCAAGACTCATCTATCTTAGCACCCAATGAAATAGAAGCAAGGGCAGCATTGTAGGCACGTATCACTTTCTTAAACTCTCTATTGTCACGATTATTCCCAACCAACAATCCATGCGAGGCTTAGGTGGTTCTTGAAGTGAAGGCAATGGAACCTTTCTATTCTTGCAACAATGCTTTCCTAGAGTTTTTTAACCCACCAACAACTTTAAACCCTGAAGTCCAAATCTTTGCATGACACCAAGAACATAGCTTGTTTATGCTGGCATCATTACCTTAACTCAACATAATAGCAATAACCTCATTGCTACTTGGTATAGTGTAATGTCTTGATGGTGCACGTTCTTCTACAATAGTAATCCGTATCTCTACCGCAAGAGTTTTCAGAATCATCTCGTCGAGACAATTTGAAACTCTCAAGCGTAAACATTGCTAGTATATATCATTGCCTGCAACAAAGACGGTATGTTCGAATCAAGGCTAGGCATTACGGACATCCTATTTTGAAGCTCATGATCAGTATCATAAACATATAGTTGTGTACACAATTTAGAATATAAGCGCCATCAACCCAATACAATGATATATAGAGCCATGCACTCAAAATGTGTATCCATTCCCACCGCCAAGCAAACACTCAACGCTACCATCACAAGCCTTCTTCCTGTATAAATAAGGATCCATATCAATGCGAGTATATCCTTGTGATTAAATGAAAGCATGTACTTATGGTACCATTCCTTAGATGCCTGCATAAGGCGATAAAGACTCTTTCTCAACTTGCACCCTACCCTTTTTCATAAAACCCTTAGGCTATTGTATATAGATATTCCCATGCAAGTCCCCATGTGGAAAAGTCGTTTTTATACCCGTTTGATAAACTTGGAAATCTAACTACGTAACCAAGGCCAAACCAATTGTAAGGTAGTCATCTTGACTACAAGAGAAAAAACTACTCCATGGTCTTGCTTAAAACCCTTAGCAACCAATTTGGCCTTATATGTTGGCTTGGGGCATCTAGGGGTACTTTTCAACTTATAACCCACTTGCATGGCAATGCATGTTTTCCATTAGTGCATATGATCTAAGACTGTAGATCCCGTAGGTGATAGCCCATCTCACGTGCATTCCCATAACCAAGAAAGATGCATTTTAATGACTTAAGATCCAACTTATTATGTTTGCCCTTAGGTACGTGGCAGAAAGCCTCATATACAAAGACTCTAAGATGTGCATATGAAGGAGGTTTTCTAGATTATACATTCTTTGTAACGTGACAACCAACAATAGTACATGGGAATGTACGACAATAGTAACTACCTCAGCCCAAAATGCTATCTTAAGCTTGCTTGACTAAGCATACTGTGGACTTTTTCTTGAAAGGTCCTATTTATGCACTTTGCAATACCATTCTAAGATAGGGTGTATGGGGTAGTCACCTAACACTGAATATCCCTCTCATCACAAAACAACTCAAACACATTAGAAACATATTCATTCCCATTGTCAAGGATAGAGGTTGCAAGCCTTGGTACCTCGAGCAAAGACAAGATTCCCATGGGTAATCTTCCATGCAGAATCACCATAAGATACATAATAGGCTATAGCCTACATCATCCAATTGTCTAGTAGATAAAAGTCTTGGTCAAAGTCGGTATATGACATACATTATGCAGAGTAAAGGAGTTAGTTGAGAGAAACTATAGTTTTACATCCCCAATGTCAATAATATCCAAATTCCGTCATTTCCTAGTCGCATAAAACTTGCCATGTTGCAATAGGATCGAAACCAATCTCTATGCAGTGTAAGATGAAAGGATTCCTCGAAATCAAGCAACCAACATTGAGAATATGTAGACATTGAGAAGTATCAAGAGAGGAAGCTGCTAAGATGTAGACTCTAGCTGGGCTACATTTATCTCTTCAATCATTTCATTGGAGTTACTAGAGATAATGTAGCGATCATCAAGCTTTTCTTGCACTTATGCCCTTGCCTTTCTCTTTGCGTTATCATCGTGCATCTTATGGCAATGCGATTGAATATGACCTTGCTTTCCATAGTAATGACATGTCAAAGGCTACATCTACATTCTTTCTATTTATTTCCTTTGTGAGTAAAGTATTGTCAACATCTTGAAGTTTCAAGCCATCCTTAGGCCTATTAGTATACATGGCTATATGGAAAATGTCCCACGACTCGAGAAGTGTTATACACAAGAACAAGGGAGATAGGTTATCCTTGAACTCAGTGCCCTGCAAAGTCAATTGGTTGAAAATCAAAAGAAATCCATTCAAAAGTGAGAACACACTAGTCCCTTCCTTCATGTGAAGATCCATAAGTTGTTTCAACCAATATATGTGCGATGCAATACTTTGCTTGTCATAAAGTTTGCATACCTTTTTCCATAACTACCAAGCATTATCCTCAAGTGCAATAACATTGAAGTAAACACATTTAGACAATGGCATTATAAGGATGGATTTATATAACTCATTCGACTCATCCCAATCATTTTGATCCATGTCTTTGTGCTTTACACTCTTGGTTTTTTAACGACCTAACCTACTACTTTTGAACCAATACTTGCCATATTTGCATATTCTAATAGGTGAATTTTGTGCCATTAAACTTTTCAATATTGAAAATAGCACTATTATTCGAAGAACCAGCCATAATGATAGTATACAAATACAAAATCCAAGAGAATGGGCTGCTGTAAATGACTGCAAATCAGCCCTCAAAACTTAGCCAAAACAAGGGCAAAATAGGAGAAAATACCAAAGTATAGAGCTATCTACCAACTACAAGTAATAGGTTGCCAAAGAACAATGTTTGCTCTCCAAAACAATGCTAAAAACTGTAATTATAACAATGCTGAAATAAAGATAGTAATATGTGTCAATACAATCGTGGGCAAATAGCCAAGTAAGAAACTCCCACTACTCGAGATATCCGAGTAGTAATCGGGATACAAAGAATGCCACTAGCAGTGATGACTAAGCATAGACCATTGGTACCAAAGATTGTCACGAGCTCAAAGTGCCAGTAAACCTTACACCCCATAAGCATATACATCACTGACAAACTACTGATAGAGGTAAGTATCAGTGTCCAAAGCATAGAGAATCAAATCAGCCCATAAGAGGAGGTAACTATATCCAATAGCATATAAGAGAGCAGACACATGAACCAAGAGTCCCAATGTCTCAAATAAGCTAGCTCTACTAAGTAAGTACAAGCATCTCCCACCGAAAGCGAATTTGGAATGTGAAGTGAGCAGGCAAAGCTCAAAACATATATATCAAAGCATCTAGGAAGCCTAAGTGCATCACAAATATATTTGGAAGCATAAGTATCCAACGAAGCTTCAATATGTTAAGTGAGTAAGCATGAAAGCTCAAAGCAACTGGCCAAAGCACAAGTACATCAAATGTAGCTTAAATCTCAGTGTCAAACTATGTCATAACTATATTTGGGCTCATACGTCATTGCTAGACATCATTGTAGATATATAGCATATTCAAAATACCATGTAAGCACAATAGGCATTCAAAGCATGAAGGTCATTGTTGTATACTTGCTGTCCAAACTATTATGACAGCAATAAATCTCTACAAAACCGAGCTAATCAAGCTCTAAACAATTTAAGTAGAATGCCAAAGCATAACCATGCCATTCAGACACTAGAATAGCATCCTCGAAGCATCAAATAGACAATATAGCATTTATTATTTGTTGTCCAAACTAGAACTATTCTATTTTTGTAAAATAAAGGACTAAAAACTGCACATAATCAAGCTTCTGAGTACTTAAATTTGTATGTTGTTGCACTCTTCATTTCTAGCTATAGAACACTTGAATTCGATATCGTATGCAAAAGTTATGGCCAAAATATGAAAGTGTTATTAAGTCCCTATAGCTATCCATGACTTTTGCTGCATGTTCTGGATAGAATGGTTGCTTCTCAGCTCAATAAGCACTCAACAAGGCTTAGCTAAGCCTTGGGAAGCTCCTTGATAAGCCCGAAGCAAGCAAGAATAAGCAGGGAGAAATAAAGACTCAATGCATGCCTCTAGAGGAAGAAACAATGGCTACCGTGAAACCTTGAGCTGAAGCTTTGAATCCGAGCTAAAGCAAAGGATGAAGAAGCTCCTTAAATGGCCACTCTAATACTAGTTGAAAGGTAGAGCCCGATTGGAAGTACATAAGCAAAAGCACGAGCAAAGTAAGAGCTATAGTGGATGGAGTAAGAGAGCAAAATAGAGACACCACATATGGGAACCCCAACAGTCACGATGTGTGATTGGCCTTTCCTTATTCAATAGCGACTGAAAGAATAAAGAAGAAAGTGATGGTGATGGGCATCAGACATCCACCACCTGCAGTATACAGGTACACAGTCACGGTGTGTATAGTAAATATGGGGCGGTGTAGGTATAGGCACTTTACCCCCCAACAATTAAAGCACGCAACAAAGGATTTCTTCTACCTTATAAGTTTGCTACTACCCTATTCCCCAAAGTTTATCCTTAGTCAAGAGATGAGTGTCATCAAAGAGATTTAGCAGCACATGTATTATCTATGATTCATTAATAGGGATGAACATAAGCATTTACTAAGTTCTACGTCATTCTTAGCTTAACAATAAAGCCCATAATAGCAATCACCATCTTGCTATACTCATACAGGATGTAGGAGCAAAGGTTTTCTCATAATATGTACCCTTCTTTTGTGCATAGCCCTTTGCTATCAATTGTGCTTTGTACCTGTCAATGGTGCCATCAGCCTCACGCTTGAGTTTAAAAACCCAGTTTGTGCCAATAGCCTTCTTACCAAGTGGTAAATCCACAATATCCCATGTAGAGTCGGCGGCAATAGAGTCTAACTTTTCCTACATGGCTTGCATCCAATGTACATCTTGCTGAGCTTCGTCCAAGGAAGTAGGTTTATCATCATCTAATAGTGAGCTTAGGAACACATTCTTATCACAATCACCTACTTCCATAAAATCAGCCAAATGGCCCCCCCTGTATTATGTGTTGCATGCCTAGCAGCACTTCTAGTGTGCCGAGGTAAGGGAACATCCATTCTACTCTCATGGAGAGTGTGTAATAGCAATCTAGGGACTGTTTTAGCTATATTTACAATAGTCCTTTCATGTTGTATTGCATCTTCCACTCCATCAAGCAAACCAAGATCAAGTGCTTGCCATTTGGAAGCATGTGGTGCAACAACAACTTGTTGTAATATGTTGTCTGGCCATTTATAACAGGCACGGACTCCAAAGAAAGTGACAAAAGATGCTCAAAGGCATCATCAATGTCATGGCTGGTTGGCATCTCAAACAGATCATGTGAAAATGCAACATTTTCAGCAATTATGACATGATATATCCCTTTTGACAAATACTTTCTTGGTACGTGGATCATACTATAGCCATAAAAATGCATTTTACAGCTTTGTCATTGAGCTTTCCATGAAGCTCTTTTGGAATATGTGCATAGGCTATGCATCCAAACATCGAAAGTAGTCAACTTTGGGTTTCTTGCCATGCCAAGCTTCAAGCGGTGTGATTGTATTTAGTGCTTTGGTGGGTGCACATTCAAGACATGATTCACATATTGAAGGCCTTATAACCAAATCTTATGTGGCAGCCCGTTGCTTTTTAGCATGCAACGAGTCATTTCCATAAGTGTTTGATTTTTCCTTTTAGGAACACCATTTTGTTGAGGTGTCATTCTTACAATGGCTTGATGCATGATACAATTTTCACGCAAATATGTCTCAAAAGCACGAGACATGTACTCCTCCTGTCACCAGGTGGTGATACTTTTTGTAGTTGCTTTCCTTATTTACTTACATAAATATTTTAATTTTCTTTTCTTTAGTTGTTGTTTCCATTTACCCCTAGAATTCTCTTGGATTAAGCCGAGATCTTTGCATGGCCAGAAGAGGTAGCCATTGGGACAAATTGGACTAATGGTTTATCTGAGCCTTAGGACCAGTTTCATATTGAATGGGCACTGAAGAATAGAATGCCAGTGCTTTGGAACTGTGTGCTTAGCCACTAGAGATGGTGCAAGACAATGAGCCTGGCCAAGAAAGAAGATGCACATGTGAGAATGCTCATTGAATAAAAGTCACCATAACTGGCCACATTACACTTTTTGATGTGGTTGCAATGATAAAAGTTGATCGGAACATGTAGGGGTCACCATCCTTAAAACTTAGGGAGTTAATATTTTTGGACCCCAGAATCTATTCGCGTCATTATCTTCGTTTTTGCATGAGGATTAATTCTCTGGTCAATGCGGAGGTCAAATTTTTCATCGAACATGGGGAATTTTAGACCAAAAGGTTTAAACGGGAAAATTGTTACATGTATGCCATGTGGCACAAATTTCAGAGAGAGAGAGAGAGAGAGAGAGAGAGAGAGAGAGAGAGAGAGAGAGAGAGAGAGAGAGAGAGAGAGAGAGAGAGAGCATTAATAAAAACGTAATAGGAGTAAGGGGCAGATCTGAGAATAAAGTTTTGAGGAGCTGAGGGCAGATTGCTGCAAGTACATTAGGTATGGAGAGTACTTCTTTGTCTCTGACTCATGTACGGAGATAGAGCTTGCTTCCTCTAGTCAAGTCTCTCTCTATTCTCAAAGGAAATGCTATGCATGATGGGTTGATTCCATCAAAGGTACGGTTCTGTGTTTTCTTTGCACTTTTGCTGAGGCAAGAGCCTCACTGTCCAGGTTGAGCAGCAGCTGTTGGCTTCTCCAATGCAGGAACTAAAGAAAGTGATGACCATGCCACACAAGAACATGGTTTTTCAGCTCTGATTTAGTTCTATTTGTGGGACTGTCTTATTGCTGGAATGATGCCAGGGTAAAACGGATGTTGTTCTGGATATGCTGGATAGTAAGAACAGTAAATACAGAGTTTTGCAGAATGCAATTCTGCACATGAATCATTGAGTTATGGTCACAAAAAATGCTTTCCTAAAAGGGATGTTGTTCTGGATATGATGGATAGTAAGAATAGCAAATACAGAGTTCTGCAAACTGCAATTTTGCACATGAATCATTGAGTTACGGTCACAGAAAATGCTTTCCTAAAAGGGATGTTGTTCTGGATATGATGGACAATAAAAACAGTGAATATAGAGTTCTGCAGTTTGCAATTCTACACATGAATCATTGAATTATGGTCACAGAAAATGCTTTCCTAAAAGGGATGTTGTTCTGATCATGTTGTACTGTCCTTATGCAGTTGGGATTTACCCAAAAAATATGAAAACCAATTGTTCCCAGGTTATGTACTTTGGAACATTTCATTTTTGTGACTTTCCATCTTTTAATTGATAAAGAAATACCAAGAGGGGCACGGGTCTTCGGGGCCAATCTGGTGTTGAGCGAGGGAGTGAGGTCTCTGTTTGTGTGTGTGTGTGTGTGTGTGTGTGAGTGAAAAGACTAGGTATTAATTGAGGGAACTATCGCTTTATGTGAGTCATAGACCAGTTTCACCTCCCCTCTATCTGTGCAAAGTGTGTGCACCTTCAAGCCTGTTTCAACCTCAAGCTTTGCAACAAGATGTTTAAAATGCATAAGCACATTAGATTTTGTTTTCAGCCCATACACCCATGTATATCAAGAGTAGTCCTCAATAAAGGTTACAAAATAAAGATGAACCCCAAGTGCACGTGTTTTCAAACAACACATACTATATCATTCTTCTTGAAAGCAAATTTGTGCATTTTGTCCAAAATACATTCCTCACATGCGTAGGGAGGTGGGGTCTCCGTTGGAGGCAATGTATATATTAACACTATTGAAGGGACATTAGGATGTCAAAACTCATATGACCATAGTGAGCATGCCACAGCTCCACATTTTGCATTGTGGACAAAAGGGTACTAATTGCCAGAGCATCATGAGACTTGTCTATCGTACATATACAACAAAAAGAGACCCTTATATAGGGTGTTGGATAGCTCGAGTGCATAATCCATCTCTTTGTCTTTGACAATGTATTTGTCATCTTCAAAGATGACTTGAAAGCCATGCTTATTAAAAGTAGATATAAACAGTAAATTTTTGTGATGCCAAGCACAAACAAAACATTGAGAAGCATAAAATCGAAACAATTTGTAGCACTAATCATGACTGAACCAATGCCACGTACATCATAAGTTGCTATTTGTACATGTAACATACTTCCCCGCAGGGGCTGAATGCAAAGATGTGAAGAGACACTCTCTAGAAGTGATATGCTTGGATGCCTCCAGCCAAATCGGAGTCCTTCTCTTTGGTCAATCGCTTTATGGTTGTTCTCTTTTTCTTGGATCTTTTTTTGGACTTTATGGATTTCCTATTTTTCTTGGACTTTTTTGTGTCTTGGACAGCCTTATTTTATGGTTGTCTAGCATCAGCCTTTTCCTGATTTTTCACATTCTCCTTGACTTTCCCTTTGCCTTTGTATTTTGAGAGCATAGCCACATTACTTGAATGCAATGTAACATTCTTCTGAGTTTGTTCCTCTTGCAGCAAGAGGCTTTCCAACTACACAAATGTAAGGGGTTGTTCCCACACCCGCCCCTCGTCCCCCACCAAAAGACATCCATGAAGTGTGGAATCCAAGATATGACTTCGGAACCGAGTTTAGTGTGATGTTTACCAATTTTGCATCTTGAATGACCTCATCAACATTAAGCAAACGCTCATGTAAATCTTGTATATGTGTGAGGTGATTTGTCATACTATCACCCTTATCCATGTTTACATCAGCTAGCTCTCTACGGAGGTATGATATCCTAGCTTCATTACGTGCTGCAAAAATAGGCTCTAGTACATCCCTAACAGCTTTTGAGATCCTATAAGACCGAATTTGCATAATAATAGCCATTGTCATTGACAAGGCAATCAATGATGGGGCATATGCATACTTCGAGTTTGACCTCCATTGATCCTTGGTAGGAGGGGGCAACAACACTACCAACAACCTGTCCTCTAGCATTACGTCGAGGTGTTTGAGGTGCAAGACCTCCTTGTCATTGTAGATCACTAGTGACATAGTTCCACAAATCCTTCGCTACAAGAATGTTATGCGACATGAAACTCCATAGAGGGTAGTTGGTGCCATCTAGCTTGTCCTCTTGAGTAAGAACACCAAGGATGCTGCTCTGATCATTATGCCCCTAACGTGCCACGTTGCCAATGATGCACAAAAATCAGCAGCCAAATACTTCAAGCTAACGTATAGAATGTACTTTGTTGAGCACAAATATTCCTCACATTGGATTAGAATGCAAGTACTAGATTGTCACACATCTTGATAAATGTGCCCAATATTGCACAAATTAGCACTTAGCTTGCAAATTATTGTGGTACATTGTTGTACCGTACTTGCCTCAAAATGTGTGTCCAAATAGACAATTTAATGCTGAGTCTCATCATATTTTATTGAAAATGCTCGAAATTCATTGTCAAATTTGATTGATGCCGCATGCTAATGTTATTGTACTAGTAGTTGTATTCCTTGGAATTCGTGCCGGGCAAGGCCCAAATTTCTTTGCAAAATTTAAAAGGAATTAAAGAGATGTATACTTTACTAGTTTGAATTTTTGTCGAAATGTTGCGTTGGGATGTGTGTCAATAGTAACTAGGAGCTAGAATCTACCACTGAAATGCATGTTGGAGCCTCTAGACCAAAAAACCCCCAAATATGTTACCCAAATCTAGAAGAAATTGTCAATGTCAGCTTGCCTGGTGTCGATTCATGCATTGGAGGTGGATTCGAGCAAAAGACCCAAATTTGGGCAGGTGAATGCAGAGTTTGTGACTTCAGGTCAAACCAAAATGAAGACAAGACTATTGATCTAGGAGGTAGGCGGCATTGGAGGAGCTGTGGGGGTGCAGAAGCCTACAGTGGTGGTGGTAGAAGGTAGATTGGAGGAGACGCTAGCATTGTTGGCAGCATTGATAAGATGTGTGAGTTCTCTTGGCGCACTAGCCAGGCGGTTTGGGGGGTGCGGGAGCTGGTGTGTAGGAGGTGGCACAATCGGTGTGGCATTGGTAGCGCTGATGGACAGGTGTAAGAGGAGGTGAAAAGCTGCTGGCTGCGTTGGTAGGAGTGCAACTGGCAGACAGGCATGCATGCAGAGGCAGCACTCCTAGCAGATTTGGCATAGTATGGCATAGTTAGGCAGTGGCAGTGACGCTGGCTAGGGCGACAAATGTCAAGGTGGGGTGGGAGCAAGAATAGAAACTTAGCTGAGCTAAGTAGCTCACAGCTCCCTCTCTTCCTCGCGCATAGGAGAGCTAGTGGTAGTAGGACCTTCGGCAGAGTGGCACCGTTGGTGAGCGACACCTGCATGAAGTTGCTCTGGCATCAAATGTGAGAAATGCCCGAGCAACGGAGGAGAGAGGAATGAGAGGTTGTGATAGTGAGCTGAAGCAAGATAGTAGAGTGTACTTATTGAATTGAAAGATGAACTGAAAGTACAACACTAGTTGAGGTCATGGGTTGAGCTGACTAGCCTTTCACCAATTAACTAGAGTTAGGGTAACTTACTCTAATCCTTAGTGTCACTATTGTAATGTCTAAAGACATTAGGTAAACACCCACTACATTGACACCTAAATGAGTGACCACACAACACGAATTACATGGGCTTTTCCCCAAAATTGGCAAATTCTAACATAATAGAGAAGCTTCACACCATCACTAGTGCCAAACACTTCAAGTCAACCCTTCACAATGATGTCTAGACTCGTCCTTTGGGTATAAAAGAGAGAATACAACCGACGCTTGGCTAAAAAATTGCACCAAATTGGAAAAAACATGTGCATGCAATCTAAGACACTTATGAACCTTAGCATTGGTGACCATTGAGGAGAGAGAAAACTATACGCATAGCATGCAAAGCAGGAGCATGAAATTGACTTTGATGAGATTTTCTCTCCTGTAGTCAAGATGACTACATTGAGAACCATTTTGGGCTTGGTTGCAGTTGAGGATATGGAGCTCATACAGATGGATGTAAAGACTGCATTTTTACATGGTGATCTGCATGAAGACATATATATGCAGCAGCCTGAAGGGTTTGTTGAACAAGGGAAGGAAAAAATGGTATGTAAACTCAAAAGGAGTTTGTATGGGTTGAAACAAGCACCAAGAGAATGGTATCATAAGTTTGATACATTGATGCGGTCCCAAGGCTTTCATAGAAGTCAAGTGGATCACTGCTTGCACACCAAGAAGGCAGCAGATGGCAGCCTGATTATCTTGGTTTTGTATGTAGATGACATGGTAATTGCTGGCAGGGATACTTATGCCTTGGATTCACTGAAGCAAAGTCTTCATAGCAGCTTTGACATGAAGGAACTTGGTGATGCAAATCACATTCTTGGCACGTGAATACTCAGAGATAGATCGAAAGGCTTACTTTATTTATCTCAGCAGGAGTATATCTCCAAAGTTTTGCAGTGTTTCAATATGGAGGGGGGGAAAACAATTGGGGTTCCATTGCCTCCATATGTGAAACTTAGCGTAGAGGACAGCCCTACATCTGAGAAAGCTGAAATGGCCAAGATATCATATGCTTCAACTGTTGGTAGTTCGATGTATGCTATGGTTGCTACGTATCTTGACATTGCCTTTGCAGTGGGAGTGGTTAGTAGATACATGGCAACCCCTTGCAAAAAGCATTGGGATGTAGTGAAATGTATTATGAGATACCTCAAAGGCACAAAGGAGTTGTGCATATGCTTTGGAAAGCAGAAGATATCTGTTGTTGGCTTTACGGATGCAGACTATGCTGGTCATGCAGACTGCAGGAAGTCCACTTCTGGGTATGTGTTTACTTTACAAGAGGAGCAGTCTCTTGGATCTCCAGGCTACAAAAATGTGTTGCATTGTCTACTACAGAGGCAGAGTGTGTAGCTAGCACTGAGGCATGTAAGGAGGCTTTATGGCTTTCACATGTAGTGGGAGAGCTTGGCATCACAGAGTTACATGTTCTCCACTATGATAGTCAGAGTGCTATCATGCTAGCACGGAATCCTGTCTTTCATGCAAAGACAAAGCACATACAGGTGAAGTACCACTTCATTAGAGATGACTTGACAGCAAGAGCATTGAGCTTGTCAAAGTGCATACAAATGATAATCGTACAGACCCTGTCATGAGGGGTCTTCCAGCAGAGTGGTTTGCTCATTGTCGATAGATAATGTGAGTTGGATAGATATATTTATTTCAGCTTTGTACATACTTAGACTTAGCTGATTCTTTTCTCCTCTTAAGGCACATTGCCTTCAGGTGGGAGATTGTTGGGAATAAAAGGCCATCGTGCCTTTTATATGTGCACGGGTGTGAACACACCCTTAGCACATTGTACTTTCATACATATATCTATCTAAAAACCTAAAGTGATACACTCGTCATTGTACCGAAAAATGTGTTCACTCTCTACTTTGCTTTCTCACACTCTATCTGTCTCTCTCACTGTGCATAATAACTGTTTGCCTCAATCTCCATGCCAAGCCCTTCCCTACAATCAAATTCGACCAAGAGGCTGAGGGCACAAATCTTATGCACCGAGAGAAGATGATACCCCAAAGCTAGCACATAAAGTACCTCAGATGCATGGGCACCACCACGTCCATTTGGAATAAGATGCATATTGCCCCGACCTTGAATAGGAATAGACGAATTATCTCCAGTAAGAATCTGACCATGAGAAGGCCGCAAATGAGTAACATGTGTTGAAGAAGGAGTCACGTGTCTAGAGGCATCACTATCAACAATCCACTCCTGAGTAAATGGCGCCGTCAATGCAGCATTAGAAGCCGACAGGGTTGAATCCTCAATCACCTTCAAATGGAGGAAGGCAGTTGATGAGAAAGCAGCTACCGCTCTGAAATCCTTTGAAGATTTCTCCTTCTTCTCCTTGTCGGGACAATCCTCCTTCCAGTGACCTGTTTTGCCACAAATGTGACAAGTAGACTCCTTGTCTTCTTTGTCCTTCTTAGATTTTTCTTCCTTTTTCTTTTTTTTGTCCTTCCCCTTCTTTTGAGAGGATTGACCAACCGAACCAACTCTTCTACTGAAGAGTCTCAGACCGCCCTAAAGCAATCAAGGTGGAATAAAAACCACAAAAGCAAGGCGGTAATTGTGAAAGAAGAGTCATCACCATGTATTCAGAAGTGATCACCTTCCCTGCATTTTGAACCTGCATCTGAAGCTGCCTTAGCTTGTTGATATGCTTCCGCATGGATGGTGACTTGTTGACACTCATAGTCCTCATTTGCACTTCCAAAGAAACTTGCTTCATGACAGTCATTTGATTATACATATGATCCAACTCCAGCCATATCTCCCTAGCCATTGTCAAATGCTCTATATGAGAGATAACAATTGTAGGACATGAGAGAAATAAAAACGAGTGAATGTGAGCATTGAGTTTATCCCAATGTACCTGAGCCTTTGCCAACTCTGCCTTCTCATTGAAAGAGAGTCTAGACTTGTCTCATGAAGAAGGAAGATTGATAGCCTCCGTAATAAGCTCCGCCAAATCATAGGACTCTAATATGGCAAGCATCATAACCCACCAGATGCGGTAGTTCTCACCATCGAGCTTTTGATTTGAAGGAAGAGCCGATAGGACGGGCACGTTTCGGTCCATGATCGTGTGAAACTCTATCTCGGCCTAAGAAGACATCTTTACTTACAATGCTTGCACAAAGCACAAAAAGCAGCCCCCTCTGACCGTGAAAATACAGCTTGCTAGGGTTGAGGTTTGCTCATCCCGTTCTTTCTTCACCCTTCAGAGGCGATGGAAAGGTAAAATCTGCACTTGAATGCCAAAAATGCAGCCTTCTTCCTTCTCTAACAGCAAAAACAACAGCAACTTTAGCAAATCTTCTCTTTTCTTGCATGCCCATGCTCGCCTTAGCCTTGTTCTAATGCGCAGCCCACGTGCTCGCACTTGAACACTGAAAACACAGCTTTGCGTTGTGCTAAAAACTCCTCTTCAGATAGATTCACCCTAGGTCAGTCCTTTAATGCTCTGACACCATGTCAAAGTGAAGCAATGTGGAAGCGAATGACCATGACAAAGAGTGAATAGAGAGAGAGAGAGCAAGAGATAGTGAATGTTGCCAGGTGGCACCTATGCAAAGGAATGAGCGCCTTAAATGGTTCTCCTTTGTGTGTACATTGGCAGGATGAGCGCCTTAAATGGTTCTCCGTCAATGCGGGGCACATTCCTAAGAATTGTCTTAGGCGGAAGGCCGATGGGAACGCCTATCCTTTCCGAGCGTCGATGTAAGTGTGAATGTGGGTGATACCATTTTATCCACACGAGTATTAACGTCTTCGTGAATTAATTATTATATGGAATTCTAAATTAATTGATTTATGTGGCTAGCTGTAATTATTCAATTGGTTATTATTCTAACATGATTTTCTGAATTTTTGGCAGCTGATGTGTAGAGCAAGGTGAATTGGAAAGGCGCACCATGTGTAAGCATTTTAAAGATTTTTTCCTCAAGAATTTATTTGGTAATTATTGGAATATTGTATTAGAGGCACTGTTATTTCTTATAAAGTGTGCGCATAGCCTCTATGTAAATATTTATTAGCAAAATAGATTTTTAGAAGATATATCCAATAAAATATTAATGGTTCTAGAGAGTTGTGGGATGCACAATTGCTAACATCCATTAATTCAGAATACTCTATCTCTTTTCCAGTACACTCAAACTCTTTATGCAAAGAGTGATTGTAAAGGGCCTAAATCTTGGACAAAGAAGATTTCATAATATTATTACAAATACGACATGAAGGGAGCTGCCCACTTCATGTCAAGGGAAGATTGTACCCAATCTTGTGTCGCTTCATTTTACTTTACCCTCTCTTTTAGTCTATTTTTAATTTCTCATGAGTCGTATGCAATTTTATGAGTAAAAGAGAGAAAGAGGGAGCTTCTTCCATTCGCTATGCGCAAACCACGCATACGTTGTTCGCAACAGTGGTATCAGAGCCTAGCCTACCTCTTGGGCTTCCAATCGCCTACCCTCTGGCGTAAAGGCAAGCCCTCTATTGCAAACGGGCTCTACGGTCTGTCTCATCACGAACCAACTACATGGTTGGATTCCCAGGCCTTTAAAACCCCCAATCCCTCTATCACAGTCAAGAAATTATGTTATTTTCTCAGACATTGAACCCAGTCCCACATCATGGCGCCATGTTTCGTGAAGTACTGGAGCTTCAAGGTGATTAGCAAGCTTAATTAAAGCCTAATTAAAAGCTTTGCTTAAGCTTAATCAAGAGCTTAAGCTCAATTTTGATTTCGTTGGGGGGGGGGGGGGGGGGGGTTTGCGATCACGGCAACATCCATGATGTCCTTTTATCCTGAATCGTTAAGTTTTTTTAAAGGCTTAAAGCCTTATTAAGCAAATTACATTACTTCTTTTATCACTTACATAATCAACTTCATCTTCTCTTACTCCGTGTCATACATAGACTCTGCAAATCTTCACAAGTCACAGCTGACTATCTCTTCCATAGGGGCAGTTCTCGCGCAGTTCTTTCTAGCTTCATAAATTTCACAAAATTCCCATAAAAATTTCCCGCCTTTCTTGCCTACTTCCGTCCATAATTTCTTGTCCAAAGGCCGCTTAAAATTTTGGTCTTACACTCCAAAATCCTTCAATGACAGGCAAGGCGTCTTTTCATTTGCAAGGCGTCCTAAATCTCCAGATTTCTCCATCAAGCAATCATGTCACACAAAGGGCCATTCGACACTACCAATTTCGACTCTACATCACCGCTTTCTGAGCCAACCTTGGAGCATCGTATGGATTTAATATCCATGCAACTTGAAAAATAGTGTCAATACCGTGTACAACTGGAGCAAGATCTGAAGTCCCTCAAGCGTCTTGCCATTGAAATTTTTACCAACGACGACAACCTAGTTTGTGCCATCAACGCTACTTTGGATGTCCACGCTAGTCGAAAGGAGTCCAAGATAAGCAAGCGTACATTCAAATTTAATTCTTTTGATGGTCTTAAAGATGGTCGTAAAATTCTGTCATGGTTAAGTCAGTTCGAAGCTTATTTTGACAATGAGAAATACTCAGAAAGTGATAAAATTAAATGTGCATCTCATTATTTTATTGAGAAAGCTGCATTATGGTGGGATGTCACGTGTAAAAGCATTGATCGTCCTCTCACATGGAATGACTTTCACAAGAACGTTCTTGCAAAATTTCTCCCTGCATAATTCGAGCTCTGCATGCAACAACAATGGGACCTATTCATGCAATGGGAACGTGAATCTATCCCTCAATACACATAAAGATTTTGGAGCACTCTCTTATAGCTCCAAATAGTAGAGCTAGTGGCCGAGTCTACCTTCAAGAGAAAGTATATGTCCGGCTTAATTCCATCCATCCAAGCCGAAGTCAACATATTCAGCAATAATCTGGATGAAGCCATATCCTTAGTTCACGATGCTGAAAATAAGTAGTCTAAAGACTGAAGGCAATTTTCGGCATCCAACGGTAACAACATGGGTAACAACTTTTGTTTTAATCCTTTCCGTAACTTCAATTCTCAATATGGAAAGAATCATTTTAACCGATGGCCATGGATGCAAAATGTTCTTAATAATCATGGTCAATCAGTTTTCAATTCTAAACCTCCCAATCTACCTTCAAATTTGCCTAAATCTGGTGAACCTAAAAATGTTAACCCAAGTGTCTCCAATGCCATTTCCAAAAATGTAATTTGTTATAATTGTAAGCGTCTTGGTCATATTGCGAGTCGTTATCCCATGGGCAACACCCGTGATTAGAAGAAACCCACGGCACATCTGAATTTTCTTGGAGCTGAAGAATCCAATGAAGACCTTGAAGCAATGCTCGACTTCGATGAGGCTACACTAATGAGCAAAAATTCTAACGAACATGAAGACCTTGCTAGTAAAATTCCTATACATGCCTTATTAAAGATGTGATGTAAAATCAATAATAATGATATGACTATTTTGCATGACGATGAAAGTACTCATGATTTTGTTTTAGAAAAAGTAGTGCCTAATAAATAGTCAAATACTGTACTCCGGAAACAAAGTAAGGCAAAGCCCCATACGCTAAGAGCTGCACTGCTATGAATCAAAGACTATCTGCTCGCCGTTTCAGGCCAGTATTGCGGGTTCAATGGCTTTATACGAATTAACTGTTTTTTAGAAAATTACAACTTAAAACTATTCCATTTGCCTATAAAATTAAGGTTGCATTTTTAGGACAACGATATGATGGTACTAAAGAAGTTCATAATTTAGAAATTTGTATTGGATCTTGTAAGGAAAAGTGAAAATTTTTAGTAGTACATTTGCAATCTGCTAATGTAATTCTAGGAATGCCATGGCGTCACCAATTCAACCCCAATATAGATTACAACACACACTTAATGCACGTTGAGCACAAAGGTAAACAAATTTTACTCGAAGGGTTAACAAAAACCAAATTATTTCCAATTATTAGTCATACACAGGCGAAGCGAGCTTTGCGTAAACAATCAAAAGCTTTCTTAGTATGGATTAATAAAGTTGATGTTACAAAAACTGAACTAACTTCAAAGCAACAACATTTTATTGCTAAATTTTTTTATTGTTTTTCTAATGATTTACCTTTACAACTTCCTCCATCACGACCCGAAGACCACCAAATTGATTTAATTCCTGGTAGTCAACCACCTTCCAAAGCTCCCTATCGCCATAACCAATTAGAACAGAAAGAGATTCAGAAGTAAATTGAAGAACTTCTAAGTAGAAAATTAATTCGTCCAAGTAATTCGCCTTTTGGAGCTCCTGTATTATTAGTTAAAAAGAAAAATCAAACTTACCGCATGTGTATAGATTATAGAGCACTTAATAAAATAACGGTTAAAAATAGGTATCCAATACCTAGAGTAGACGACCTTCTAGATAAATTACAAGGAGCAACAGTGTTTAGTAAAATTGATTTAAAATTAGGATATGTCTACTCCTGACATTTTTAAGACAGCTTTTCGTACACAATTTGGACATTATGAATTCTTAGTAATGTCCTTTGGGCTTACTAATGCACTCGCTACATTTAGTAGAATGATGAATAGAATATTTTTGCATTTTCAGCATTGTGTAATATTCTTTTTCAATGACATTCTTGTTTTCAGCAAAACTGAAAAAGAACACGAAGAACATTTGTCTTTAGTGTTTAGTTTATTAAAACAAAACCATCTATATGCTAACATTGACAAAAGTTATTTCTTTCAATCTGAAATAGAATATTTACATCATATCGTGTCAGCCAAAGGCATACACGTAGATCCACATAAAATTGAAGCAATTAAGTCTTGGCCAACACCTAAAAATGTACATGAAGTTCGTTCATTTCTAGGACTAGCTAGTTTTTATCAAAAGTTTGTTAGAAACTTTTCATTGCTTGCTTTATCGTTAACTCTTTTGTTAAAGAAAGGTTTTGTTTATCGTTGGGGCGATAGCCAACAATGATTGTTTGAAATACTTAAGCATGCACTCACACACACACACACACACACACACACACACACACACACCAGTTTTGCAGTTACTTGATTTCAATCGACCATTCTTTCTTGTGGTAATTATTGCAAGTGGTTCTGGCATCGGTGTAGTATTGATGCAAGACAATCACTTTATAGCATACTCTAGTTGTAAACTAAAACCTTCTGAAGTTAAACATAGTACATATGACAAAGAATTATTAGCCGTAGTTCATGCATTGCGCATATGGAAGGATTATTTAATGGGTTCGAAGTTTATGATTAAAACCGATCAGTAGAGTATTAAACATTTATTGTCACAACCACAAATATCTGATAGACATATACAGTGGGCATCATTTATTCAATCTTTTCATCCACTCATTCAATATCAACCAAGTAAGGAAAATGTAGTAGTCGATGCACTTAGCCATAGGCCATCATTAAACAATATTTCTGTCATTTCTACTTCTTCGTTAGACACAATGAAAAATACGTATCTTTAAGATCCAGATTTTCATGATGTTTGGGTAAATTTATTTAATAATCAATGGATCCCTACTAATAGCTTTTCTGTTTCCGATGGTTTTCTATTTTATGAAAAAAAGTTATGTATTACTAATCCTTTTTGTAATTTCATTATGCAAGAAGTACACGAGCCTCCTTATATAGGACATTGTGGTATTGTCTCCACACTTAGAAATTTACACGAAGTTTTTTTCTGGCCAAATATGCAATGTGATGTCTCTAAATTTGTTTCTGAACGCATTGTATGTCAACGCATAAAAAGACATCATGGTAAGTCATATGGTTTATTGCTTCTATTACGTATTCCTAATTCACCTTGGGAGCAAATTTCTATGGACTTCATTACAGGTTTACCACAAACTTCTTCACAGAATAATATGATATGGACCATAGTTGATAGATTTAGTAAACATGCTTACTTCATTGCTTGTAAAAAGACCTTAAGTGCTACACAAGCCACTAACTTATTTCTCAAGCATATTTTTGTGCACCATGGATTGCCGAAAATTATTGTGTTCGACTGAGATCCTCGATTTTGTAATAATTTTTGGATTACATTGATTACTAACTTAGGAACTAAGATTGATTTTAGCTGTGCATTTCATCCAGAGGCTAACGGTGAAATAGAGGCCACAAATAGCACAATTTTGGATTTAATCCGTGCTTACACAATTTCTTCTCCAGCCACATGGAATAATCATTTGCACCTTCTACAGTTTGCTTACAATAATATCACTCACACTGCTACACAAAAGGCACCTTTTGAAATTGTTTATGGTCACAAATTGCCAACTCCCACATTTTGTTTAACACAGGAAAATACCTTCTGTTGACGATTGGATTCAAAATCATTCAAGTATTCATGAGCAAGTTAAACAAATGCTAGCAAAGGCCCAACAATCATATGTGAAACAAGCAAATAAAAAGAGGCAAGCCATGATTTATAAAGAAAGGGATTATGTTTGGTTACGTGTTGAAAAATGTAGACTCCATAGTGTAGAAAAGAGCCAGAATGTAAAACTAGCTCCTCGTTTCCATGGACCTTTTAAAGTTCTCCATTGTATTAATCCTAATGCTTATAAATTAGAGTTACCTCATCATTTGAAAATCCATAACACTTTTCACATTAGTCTTTTGCGTCCCTTTAAAGGTTCTCTTCCTGTTCACCCTGTTTATGACTCACCACCATTGATTGCAGATGACCATGAAATCCTAATCCCTGAAACAATTATTGATGTTGACTATATGACCACTGGAACTGGAAATACTTATCCTTGTTATCTTGTCAAATTTCACAATCACCATGTTGAGGAAGCTCAATGGATGTATGCTTGTGATTTGCGACCTTTTTCCAATTTATTGTCTCCACATCCAACCAATAGCAATTGCGGACAATTGCTATCCCACCTTGGGGGTATGTTGCCAAGTGGCACCTACGCAAGGGATGAGCGCCTTAAATGGTTCTCCGTCAATGCGGGGCACGTTCCTAAGAATTGTCTTAGGCGGAAGGTCGATGGGGATGTCTATCCTTTCTGGGCATCGATGTAAGTGTGAATGTGGGTGATACCATTTTATCCACACGAGTATTAACGTCTTCGTGAATGAATTATTGTATGGAATTCCAAATTAATTGATTTATGTGGCTAGCTGCAATTATTCAGTTGGTTATTATTCTAACATGATTTTTTGAATTGTTGGCAGCTAATGTGTAGAGCAAGGTGAATTGGAAAGGCGCGCCAGGCGCAAGCATTTTAAAGATTATTTTCTCAAGAATTTATTTGGCAATTATTGGATTATTATATTAGACGCACCGCTATTTCTTATAAAGTGTGTGCATAGCCTTTATGTAAATATTTATTAGCAAAATAGATTTTTAGAAGATACGTCCAATAAAATATTAATGGTTTTAGAGAGTTGTGGGATGCACAACTGCTAGCATCCGTTAATTCAGAATACTCTCTCTCTTTTCTAGTACACTCAAACTCTTTATGCAAAGAGTGATTGTAAAGGGCCTAAATCTTGGGCAAAGAAGATTGCATAATATTATTATAAATATTCAAGACCAATTTCAAGTTTTATGGTGGCTATCCAATGTGTAGAGTGTTTATGAAGCTCCTTGTGCCCAAACACTCCTTATTGTTGTTATGTAAAGACGAGTGGGTAAATCGGATGAGTGTGGAAATTGATTTGTATGGCATTTGTAGTCTTTGTTATTTATATCTCCACATCACACTTCCAACAGAGGGAAAGATGAGACCATTTTTGCTACTTTGTTGGGGACCTAGGAGCCATAAATGAGTCCCACTCTCTTCTTATTGGCTAATGTTGTAACAGAGGCTGTAGGAACAATGGAGGGCTCTTTGGTGTTTCAGCATGAGGATTTTCCTTTATAGCATTAGTCGGCTGCTTTAACTGGCAGATGAAACAACTTTACAAGAGACAATGGGCTAATGAAGGGTACTGTTGGGCTGTCTGTCATATCATTGCTAGATGTGGAAGGGTGGGGATCGAAGGCGGTAGAGGTTCCCCTAATGTGTTGAAGCTCAGGTCAAGCCCTGGCAGACAAATCAAAAATCTCTGATAGAGACTGGAATAATACACTTATACCACGTAAAGAGAGCACATGTGGCTAAGGATCTCTGGCCAAATTTTAATTCATTTCGAGCCTTATATAGGCAAGCTACAAACATTAGCTTAGAATTGGTCTACCAACTTGCATTGAATAGTGGTGCACCCTTCCTCTTACAACTTTTTTGTGTCTTTCCTCATTTTGAAGCTGCTCTTAATATTGTTTTGCATCATGTAGTAAAAGATCGTGTTGTGGTTTTCTTTCACAGCTAGGTCTGCTAGAAGACTGTAAAAATGGCAGAGGTGATGTGCCCTGAATGTAGAAGACCTACCGAAGTTGTCTTGGATCATGCAGCTGGAGACACAGTGTGCATGGAGTGCGGACTTGTCCTGGAGGCACATTCCATCGATGAGACGTCTGAGTGGAGGACCTTTGCCAACGAGTCTGCTGACAATGATCCTGTGCGTGTAGGAGGCCCGTCTAATCCTTTGCTTACAGATGGAGGCCTGGCGACGGTTATTTCAAAGCCAAATGGGGCACAAGGAGATTTTCTATCTTCACTAGGGCGTTGGCAAAACAGAGGTTCAAATCCTGACCGCACTCTTATTCAGGCTTTTCGAGGCATTGCAACCATGGCAGATAGGTCAGTCTGATTTTAGTCTTATCTGTGTGTTTAAAAACTTCAAAAGAACGCAGGAAAACGAATAGCAATACAACCTTCTAGCTTGCTTTATGTAAGGATGTTAGTGTATATTTCTTAGAGGGGAAAATGTCTAACTATTCTCTTAGGTCATGCACGTTATGAAATGTCCATGCATTTTGTTAGATCGTATTGGTTCTCAGTAATCATTGGTTTGTGTTAGATTCTATTGTATGGTTACCCTTCACATTCTTCAAACTTTCTCACAGTTTTCTGTTTTTGTGACAGGTTGGGTCTTGTGTCAACAATCAAGGTATGTTCACAAATTGGGTTGCAAAATTATGACAAACCAAGAATGGTTTTTGGAAGTGGAAATCAAAGTCAAAATGAACATTTCAGTGTATTAGTTTCATAATATGGCATGTCAGTTCAAGATAAGATATTGAGGCCATGCATTGCTGAAACACTTTGGTATCTTTGAACTAAGCAAAATCTGTTAATGCACACTTATTCAGGAAACTAACATGCAGCAAGAATTGGAGGCATTGATCTGACTGAAGTATTGATGGGCAATGCTCAAGCAGTTGAAGCTAAGGCTGAAGCGTCTGGACTGTGTGTGCCCTGAAAAGTGTAGCATACATGCAGGTTGAAGTAGTGCAGCTTTTCAAGGCTCAAAGCAGAGAATATGATATGCTTATGATGCCATCAAACTGTCTGCAGACTTGTCAGATTCGCAAAGCTTAACATACCAAACGTGCTAATGCAACCACAAAAGCAAAGGTTTAATCATAGGGTTCACAACTGGGAGATGACCATGGTAAATGATGCCTAACACTCCATCTCAGACACTGGGGGCGGCTAAACTCTGAAGGAGTGCAAATGAAGAGGAAGCATAGGCAATGGAAGAGCCATTGTGAAGATGCCTACCACATTGTCCATTGTAGGACAATACTGTGGCTCCAGCTCCTAATTCAATAACCATTCTCAAAACATAATGGTATTGGATCTCAATGTGCTTTATGTGAGCCTGAGACGTCAAGTTCCTAGCTATGGCCAGGCAGCTCTGACCATCACAAACAAAGATCAGTCAGTTGTCTGAAGGGTAAGCCAATCTGGGCTAACATCCACCTCAAACATGAAGCATCTTGGGGACTGGGTACCAAACAAGAAACTCTATAATTAGCCTTTGTTGAAGAAAGAGCAACAATAGGGTCTCTCTTGCTGCTCCAAGCAATAGCACATGATCCCAAGATAAAGCCAAAATCTATGATGGAACTTCAAGTGTCTAAATCACTTGGCCAATCTAAATCAGTTCAACCTGTCAGTGAGACCCCCTCGCTATACATGATCACATGTGTTAGGGTGCCTTGCAAGTGCCACAATAAAAGAAAGAGCAACGACAGGGTCTCTCTTGCTGCTCCAAGCAATAGCACATGATCCCAAGATAAAGCAAAAACCTGTGATGGAACTTCAAGTGTCTAAATCACTTGGCCAATCTAAATCAGTTCAACCTGTCAGTGAGACCCCCTCGCTATACATGATCACGTGTGTTAGGGTGCTTTGTAAGTGTCACAATAACCACAGAGCGCCTGCCCCCAATGGGCTGAAGGGGGCCTTGTATGAAAGACTCAAAATTGCAATTGAAGTAAAAACACATGGGCAGGTATGAATGAGCCTGATCATCTATAGCTAGTGACGTCCATCACTGCACTGCTCATGCCAGACAGCTTAGACATTTGGTCCATAGTGCATGAAGTAGACCCACAAGTAGTCACGCCAAAGGTTCTGAAGAACTAAGCAACATGACTTTGTTGTGAGATGGGTTATTGAAACACCTCAAGCTCAAGGAAGAAAGGTTCTAGGCCAAGATCTATCGTCTCAAGCTTCTTGCTCAGCAACTTCCTCCAAGAGCTATGTGCTTCCTATGACGATCAAGTCATCCTCATAAGTGATATATATCTCACCAAAACATCCTCCAACCTGAAGTAGAGGTTGGTGTGGTAAACTTGATCCTCTGATCTTCGGACTTTGAAACATGGTGGTTGCTCCATATAGATCTCCTCCTAAAGAACACCGTGGAGGTTGTGGTGCCACTTATGTTGTAGTAGAGCTTCCATAAGGGAAGTATACTCCTTATCCTCTATAATCCTATGCATAAGGGTATAGTTCACCACATTAAGTTAATCGACATACTGTTATTATCCTTGTTGAGGTTGTAACCTCTTTGATTTCCTAGAGGACATCTTGGTGGAGCTTGGGAAATGAGTGAATCTTGAACTTTTGCATAAGATTTCTCAAGTACGGTGTGCCTTGGAAGGCTGACTGTTGAGTGGGTCTTTATGGTGCTTTGCTCCTAATGGAAACATGTTTCTTGTAACTTTGGTTACTCTCCTCAATCTCATCACTCACCTCTAGTGTTAGCATGTTTGCAATAGATGGCAGTTGCTTGGGTAACCTAGGGAGAAGGTTGAATTCTTGATCAAGATGGGAGTGGGATTGGGATCCTTTGTGGAGTAGGAAGCAAAGGTGAAAAGAGAGGTGGGAGGGATGGATCCTATGCTTCAAGGGATGGTTGTTCTTAGGAGTACTGGTAGTTGAAGATGAAGGGCCACTTGGTAGAGGAGCATTTTGAATATCATCATTAAGGAATATGACATCATAACTGACAGTAGCCTTTTGTTTACCGCAGCACAGAGGAGCGGGAAAATGGAGTAGAGGAGCAAGAAAATGGAAAATGGAGATAGCCAAAAGGGCACAGGACAAAGGAAGGAAAAGGCGCTCCGGATGGAAGTCAGATCCTGAAAAATTTGAATGACGACCTCTCCAGAAGGCCTCAATGTCGCCTCGAGAAAAGAAAAGAGTAAAAGCGCACTATTAATTGGGAATGCGCTCCCGAATCCTTGTAAAAGAGTGTCAGGCTCACTCCTGTGCAAATTGTATGCACTAGTTGGGAATGGGATAAGTTAGAATGGTGGGAAATAGAAAAAGAGGGCCTAGGCTAATGGCCGGCCATGTAAAAAGTGGGGATGACCACCCAAAAAGTAGGGCATGTATATAAAGTTCAAAAGTGAATGAGAAGATCATTCTTGTGTGTGGCCAAAGCTTCTTCTTCTTCTTCTTCTTTTGTTTCTTGCCTTCTTGCTTGTGCTTGAGTGAGGGATTGAGAGAGTGTGTGTGAGAGTGAGGGATCGTGGAGAAGAAGCTTCCCATCTTCTCTCTTCATCTTCTCTTCTTCTCCTCTTCTCTTTTCTCGCGCGGCTATGGAGGATGGAGCTTGACGGAGAGGGCTTGAGGTTGCTGCAAGGATCGTGCAGCTACCAGAGTGCAAGAGAGAGGAGTGAACTCGATCGAGCATCAAGGTAAGCTCACTACACCCGTAAGATAGGCATTGCGCGTTGGCTATATGAGAGGTAGCCATGGCCGCTTGGCTTGAAACGCTTGATCAATAAGCGGTCCGTAGGTCTCGGGGTAGAGCTCCGTAGCTCCCCTTCATTTTGGTTCCGTTGCCGGGATCAACGGAATCAAGTCTCGAGCGCCGCGTGCATCGAATCGAGCATAGAAGTAGGGTTTGCAGCCCGAACCGGTACTCCAGATAGTTAGGAGATTTAGGAGGTTTTAATCCTTGGAGCAAGTAAGTATTTTGATTTGTTGTTAAATATTAGAGTAGGACTATCCATCTCCATCTCTGTTTTTAATTTTTGTTGCATTAGGTTAAGATTAGGATAGGAAAAAGAAGGAAAACAGAAAGGGTTCTGCTGTTGCTGGAAACATGGAAATAGGGGTATAAATTCTGGAGTGCTGTTCGATTCGAGCACCGCAGTGATTCTAGGTATGTGTGGCATTTCCTTGTAGGGTTTTGCACCTATCTAGAAGGCACTGGATGATTCCATGGAGTAGGCGCTGAGCTTGAGTTATCGCGCATAAACCGCGGCTGTCGTCTGCGTAGTCGGACTGCGTTGTCTTGGTCCGATTCCTAGAATCGGATCGTCCAACTGCGAGAATCAGACTGTGCGACTGCGAGAATCGGATCACCCTATCCGATCCGATTCCAGCAGTCGGACCCAGTGCTAAAATCGGACCACCCTGTCAGAGTCCCAGAATCGGACCACCTTGTCCGAGTCTCAAAATCGGACCATCCTGTTCGAGTCCCAGAATCGGACCAGCCCGTCCGATTCTCGGAATCGGACCACTTCACCAAAACTTAAAATAGAGGGTTTTTGAATCTGCCTGACAGTCCTGGCCACCCTGTTCATATCTTTGACCGCCCCTAGAAACCCAATTTAGTCCTTAGAAGCCAAAGACCAGACAGGATACCCGAGGATTCACCCCAAACAGCTAGACACTGAGCAGACCGAATTTAGAACTTGACTTGACTTTCGGAGTCATATCAGGCTATGAACGTGAGGGGAAGAGTGGAGTTTGCATTGAGCATTTCTTGCATCGGCACCTCACTTTTGATTTTATCACCAAAGGTGCACTACAAGAAAAGAAAAAGCCTGTTTTTGCACTGAGCTCTAGAAAGCACGAAGCACAACTTGTGAATAAGATTGACAACTGCTTTCAATAACAAGGAACTCATCAGGAGATATAATAACATCAAGGAATCCACTATTAGGAGAAGATCCCAAAACATAGTTGGATGCTTGAGAGCCCCATCAGTAGGACCTTAAGAGGACACGAAGATCTAGAAGGCGACAACATAGAGGATCAGACGCTGCTGGAGCTACTCAAATTGTTCGACGACCTTGTGGAGCTGGAAGTGGGAGCAATGTCAGGATCATGAGGCGGACAAGGAGAGAACCGATTGGACTTGGAAGAATTCCTAGTCTTAGTGCAGGAGTTAGTCAATGAGTACGACTTGTTGACTAGGACGGTAGTTCAGGACAGACCGGTAGAGGAAGTAATAGCAAGCCTAGAAGAGGAAAGAAAGGCGATTAGAAAGGCGCTAGAGAGCATAATTGCCTATAACCACGAGCAGAAGGCTAGGAAACTCCAACAAGATGTAGACATGTATGAGGCCCGACGTATGCTAGCCTTGGCTGGTGTAGCCAAAGCAGGGCCAAATGCAGAGAGAGAACGAGCAGCAGAGGTTGACTTATTGTTGAGTGAACTCGTAGCCAAGCGGCTCATGGAAAATACGTTCGCTGAGCAGAGCGCAACAACTTTAGCTATTGCATTACTCTCGGGATTAGGGGTCACGCAAGGGGCAATCTAGAATCCCTATTGTAGCAAAGCAGCTAGACAAGTATGAACCTAGCAATGACTCATATAGCTTTGTGGAGCAATTTGAATAAGTTTGTGAAGCAAACGGTCTCACGGACCTTGCACAACGCTCTCAAGCTTTCGGTCTGTGCTTAGGTGATAAGGGGAGAATTTGGTACACTAGTCTAGATGCAGTTGAGCACACGAACTTTGTTCGTCTTTAGGACCTCTTTATCAAGAGATTCTCTGAGGCAGGGTACTCTGACAATCTCATCGTCCGGTTGATAAACGTCAGAGGGAAAAGGAAGACGTAAGGGACTATGTCACTCATGTGCGTAGCCTCTTCAAGAGGATCCCTGCAAATGAGCGACCTAACGAGAAGGCTGTGTCTACAGTATTTATAAATGGAATTCGAAGCGAGGAGCTCTACAAGGCTTTGGCTAGTAACTCCACTCTACACCGAGACGTGTTAGCTAGTCTTTGAAGAGGCAATAAGGGTGGACGACCAGCTTAGGGAGCGAAGCATGAGGAACACCAGTCGGGACAGTACAAGTCAGAGAGCTCCAGAGCGGTCAACAATTTCAGGAGAGAGAGAGAGAACTCTAGCATACAGGATAAGGGAAAGAGTGTTGACCAAGGCCAGGAGCTGGCTGAGGTGAGAATGGAGCTTGCACGATTGCAAGACCAAATGAGGAAACTTGTGCGGTCACATGTGCAGTGTATATACTATGGCGGTAACCATCTCCCAGCCGAGTGCCAAGATCCTAGATCTAGGCCGTGCTCGAACTGCGGTAGATTCGGTCATGACGCATTACATTGCAGACTGCCAAGGAGATTTCCATATGTGCAGCAATACAACCCTCCATACTTAGGCAACATGCTACCTAACCTCTTTGGCAGGGGAGCCCAGTTGGCGCTTCTAGTACCAAATAACGCAAGACCAGCCATTCCTAGGCTAGAGATGAACCCAACAGGCATACCCAGACCACCAGGGCCCTATGTAACCCATCCACCGAGTGACGCTCCTGTTCACTATGTGGAAGAACCTAGTGAAGAGGAGACCTACGTGAACCCATACATATCCTATGATGAGGAAGGTAATTTAATCCTGATGGACTACCGACTAGTACTGGTGATGGCGCTAGGTAGAGGAAGAGATAGAGGCTTTGGAGGACCAAGCCAAGATCTAATCTCATGCTGGACTTACGGTCATCCAGGCCATATTTCATCACGCTGCTTGGAAATGGAACAGGCAAACAAGGACAAAGCTGACCTTCGATGCACGGAGTGCGGAATCACACACCTATTTCTTGACTGTCCTAGATGGAAGCCATCAACTAGTTTTGCCAACGTGCCCTCAGTACCCTTGGGGCTGTTCGGTGTGGAGACCTTTGACAGTGAGGATACGCCCATCCCACTACATGTCATGACGCGAGCACAGACAAAACAGACAGGCATCTCATTGCCTGGGCCAAGTAACGTGGATGTAGTCTCGTTGGGAAAGAAAAGCCGGAGGAGAAGGAGAAAGAGAACAGATGCAAAGATTATCCTTAAGACTGAGGAAGCCACAACGCTAGTGACAGGAAAGAGGGTCACTGATGGAGAGGCAGAGACCTCAGCTCCTAAGATAGCAGAACTAGGGAGTGCCAAGGTAGGGGAATACCCCCACCCCAAACGGCAACTCGAGGCTATATCCAAAGTCAAGGAGTGGGTCAAGGACGCCTAGGAACACCTTAAGGACATAGAGTCTACACTGGAAGACCGAATTGAAGATCTCTTTAGTGTGAGTATACTCGTTTCACCGTTGCGACCTCAATCGGGAAATGCACCCACACCAGATGAGATGCCACAGAGGCAAGACCAGGAAGAAGCAAGCTAATCAAGATATATGGCCAAAGAGTGCTGACCAAGGAGGAAGGCAACCACCTAGCAACCTCCTCACCACTTTAGTAACCACGCCAGTAACCTTGAGCCTAGGAGATTTGCTTCGGCAGCACCCTTCCTTATGGCAAGAATTAAAGCACTGGGTGGAGGGAAAAGAGGAGCACATTGCCGCTGAATTGCAAGAGCAAGATGCAGTCATGTAGATTCCAAGCCTAACGCTACACTCAGTTCCAAGGTCACTGCACGTCAATGCTTTCTGGGAAGGCACTGAGATGCATGCAGTCTTATCTATCTTAGCCTTGGGGGATGTAATACGAAAAGGAATTGTAGACACAGGCGCCGGTGTCAGTGTCTTGAGCCACGCAGTTCTACAGGCCTGGGGAAACCCACTCGTGGAAACGGCTAGGTTTAATGTCACATTGGCCAATGGAATGAAGGTCAGATCATTCGGGGTCCTAAAGAACTGGCTAGTGAAGGCCGCAGGGGTGCAGTTTTCCGTGAACTTCATTGTCATGAAGGGAGTGGATGACGACATACTGCTAGGCCGACCCTGGATGAGGAACGCTCGAGTTATTGAAGATTGGGGTAACAATCTCATCTTCTTGGGGAATAGAACAGAAGCGGTAAGGATTGAGATGGATACCTGGAAGACTACCCCAGCCGATCTTGATGCTATCTCAACCATGCTAAAAGCTGATGCACAGACAAGCGAACCCTATGGGTCATTGACCAAGTACATCCCTTGCCCTGAGGACGAGTGGGATTGGATGCACGTCTTGGCATCCATTGACCTACCGTTCTCAGATGAGGAAGAGCTATATACATAAGCTGCTAAATCCCCAAGCATGCCAGTAAGGGAGCCCATTGTGCCACTTTCCATGATGGTAGGAAGCTCACGTAACCCAGGAAAACCGGTCTTGTTCCATATCCCCACCAACAAGCTTGAGCTTCAGGAAATTATAGAGTACCTGACCGATAAACTGAAGGGCAACATGGCTGTCAATCTAAAACCCCTAAGTGATTTTTTGGCTAAGCTTGAGTGGAAATGGACCAAAATTCACGATCTGAACCTATTATACAATTGGGCTTTAGTCACTGATGAAAAGGAGATTGGAGAGGAAAGATAGGGGGATGATGAGCAGTTAGAGGGGCAAGACTCTGATGATGAGTACGAGGACTGCCGCTCTATTGGAGACGAGAGTGAAAAAGAGTTAGACACGATAGAATATGACACTGAAGGAAGAACGATTGAATAGATTAAGATAGACTCTAGGCCTAGAAGGGAAAGGGCAGGCTGGAATGTGAGAGGAGTCATGCGGATGGAGTGCGATAGATCCTGGTTGGAGCACATAGGAGCCATGGATTACGGGCAGGCAAGAGTGGCGCAACCATTGGTAGTTCTAGTGCTTAAGATGGATACACCTACTGAATTACGACCCCTTGGCGAAACTCCTTCCTCAAGCGAGGGATGTGAGTTTAACTTGGAGTCAGAAGTCAGTACGGAGAGTGATCCTGAAATACCCCAACCCTCTAAGGTTAGACGCACCAAAGGGGACTTGCCAGTCCACCTAAGGCGCAGACGGCTAAAGGAGGAGGCCAGGAAGCGAACTAAGGACTCAGAAGCAGAGAGACAAAAGAAGTGGCAGGATCTCCCCAAACGCTTCACAAAGTTTAAGAAGGGTGATAGAGTGGTGATTCTGCTAGGAGCAAAGAGATAAGGGCAAACCAGTGAGCCAATTGAGGGACCCACCAAGGTCAAGGTAGTCAACTTGGCAGGGGAAGGCGAGAAGTCTCGATCTGTGTTCATTGCTGACGACTTAACCAAGGATGAGGATGCTAAACTTGTTGCTCTCTTACGAGAGTATGTCGACGTGTTTGCTTGGTCTGTGGAGGAACTTAAAGGAGTCGATCCTAGGGTTGTGACCCATAATATCCCAATGGTTCTAGATGCAGTGCCAACAAAGCAACGACCTTACCCTATGAATCCCAAACACGCCTATGCAGTGAATGAGGAAATCAATAAGCTCTTGAAGGCGAGATTTATATATGAGATTGAGCATATGGATTGGGTATCACCTATAGTGATCGTAATGAAAAAGAATGGTAAAATTCGAGTGTGCGTGAATTACAAGAAAGTTAATTCTGCTACGAAGAGGGACAACTACCCCTTATCGTATACTGAGCACATACTGGAGAGGGTAGCAGGCAAAGAAGCCTACAGCTTCCTGGATGGCTTCTCTGGCTATAATCAAGTGCAAGTGTACCCTGACGACAGGCACAAGACTGCCTTCGCCACGGAGTGGGGTGTATTCACCTACATCGTTATGCCCTTTGGGCTAATGAATGCGCGTGTGACCTTTTAACGATTAATGTGCACCATCTTCAAGGATATGCTTAGACGCGAGCTAGAGGTGTTCGTAGACGACTTATGCGTACACTCTAGTTGGGCCAAACACTTAGAAAAGTTGAGAGTTGTCTTTGAACGGTGTTGGTTATACCTCTCGTTGAACCCTTTAAAGTGCCAATTTTGGGTGAAGCACGGATGTATCTTAGGGCACGTAGTGTCAAGGAACAACATTGCCACTGACTTCTCAAAAGTCAGGGTCATTGTCGACCTACCACCACCCATTAATTATAAGGGCGTTCAGTGTTTCTTAGGCCATGTGGGATACTATCGACGCTTTGTACTGAATTACGTACTGATTGCTAGACCATTGTACAAGCTGTTGATTGTATTCGAGTGGACTGAGGAATGCCAGCGTGCATATGAAGAGTTGAAGAAGGCGCTCACCATTGCACCAATCTTACGAGCCCCAGATTGGAGCATAACGTTTCATGTACACATAGATGCCTCTAAGTTTGCTCTTGGAGCTATTCTATGCCAGTTTGGTGAGCATAACCTTAATTACCCCGTGAGTTTTGCCAGCAGGCAGCTCACTGAAACGGAGATGAACTATTCCACTACAGAAAGGGAAGGGGTAGCCATGGTGTTTGCTGTAAAGAAATTTAGGCATTATCTGTTGGCTACCCCCTTCGTCTTTTTCGTTGACCATCAAGCCTTGCTTTATCTCGTGAACAAGCCGTGTGCTTCAGGTCGCATAGTCTCTATAGGCTAAGACAAGACAGTTTGTTGCGTAGATGTGTGTGTGAGCACGAGATGCACGATGTATTGAGAGAAGCGCATGGTGGAATAGCTGGAGGACACTTTAGTAGGGATACAAGAGCCCGTAAGGTGTTACAATCCCAACTATGGTGGCCCATCCTATTCTGTGATGCTACTAAATTTGTAAAACACTGCGATGAGTGTTAGAGAACTAAGGTACCTGTGCGCAAGGATAAGATGGAGTTGACCCCCGTAATAGCACGACAGCCCTTCGAAAAATGGGGCATTGACTTCATTGGATCTATCAGTTGTGCGGCACAGTACTCCCAGGCATGCTACATCATTGTGGCAATTGATTACCTGACGAAGTGGGCAGAGGCAAGAGCCACTAGGAAGAACGATGCTAGAACCACTGCGAAGTTCTTGTGAGAGCAGGTCCTTTCACGTTTTGGTTGTCCAATTGAACTAGTAAGTGATCAGGGCACGCACTTCATTAATGAAGTGATATCCCACCTGCTCTCGACCTTCCTAATCATTCATAGAAGGTCCTCGCCCTACTACCCTCAAGCAAATGGTAAAGCAGAATCCACGAATAAAATCCTAGTCAACGTGCTTACGAAGGTGGTATCCACATCACGAAGTGACTAGGATAACAAATTAATGACGGCCTTGTGGGCTTATCGTACAGCTTATAAGACGGCTGTAGGACAGACGCCCTTTAGGCTGACTTATGGAACGGAGGCCATTCTACCCTTAGAGTTCTTTGTCCCTAGCTTAAGGATAGCAGCCCAGGAGTGTTGGGAGAGAAGAGAGGCTTGGATCAACCGCTTAGTGGAGTTAGAGCGTCTCACGAAGACTCGATTCTTAGCCACCCACGCTCTGAGTTGTGAGAAGGCACGAAGAAAGATGTGGTTTGGACAAGCATGTCAAACAACGCAACTTTGATCAGGGGGACCTCGTTTTACTATACTCTGTGAAGGGTCGCAAACAGAAAATGAATTTCCGAGGACTAGGACCTTTCTGAGTAGGTACAATTAGTAGAACAGGCAATGTTGAATTGGAGACGCTCGAAGGTGAAGGAATAGGCTTTTTCAATGGTAGTCGCATGAAAAAGTACTATCCTCCTTCCCATTCGTTACACGAGCCACCTATGCTTGAAGCCCCTGTCAACGTTTGCGTGGACACTATTACCGAACTGACAGATCAAGATGAAGTAGTGGCACCCGCCTACCTACGAATCACGGTCACTGCAGAACGGACGTATTCTTTTAATGCCTTGATCGACGAAGGTACTGACTATAATATCTTGACGCATGACCATTGGACACGCATTGGTCAATCTAAATTACAACCCACAAACGCTAAACTCAGCCCATTTGGGGGCAACACTTACTCACTCTTAGGAAAATGCAAAGTGGCTGTCTCTATCGAGTCTGAAAGTATACCAATTTTCTTTTATGTGTTGCCAAACACTAAAGAGGCTAGTAATAAGTCACTACTAGGTCGCACTTTTAAAAAGCAGACGAACTGCAATGTGGACTATAACCTAGATCGCATCCATCTTGCTATAGGCAATGTGCGCATAGTGACTACTTTCAGCAAGGGTTATCTTGATCCTTCCACAATTGCAAAGCTACCGATAGAGACCCCTACGACCACGCCCATGACCAAGTCTAGGGAGAAGGGTTGTGATATCTCACCCCACGCTCAAATTGCTAGAACCAAGCCCACCAAGGCCATTCACAAGGCCAAGGAGTCCACGCTCATATGGGTGTCAAAACGACAAGGGCCACTTCCTTGTAAACCATAGAAACGTGCTTCTAAACGCAAAAACTATTAGTCACAGCCTAAGAGGCAGCTCAGATGCTATCGACATAGGCGCATGACCATGCCGCGATGGATTCCCAAAGATCTCTTGCGAGCACAAGGATACTGTGAGGGTAACCCCTGGATATGGGTGCCTAAAAGTGGACATTCAAGAGACTCAACTCTAAGCAACCTCACTCCAGCTAGAGAGGCTTGCACATACGGAGCCCAGGCTGCAAAGCAAGCTGGACTAGCACCGGTTGTGATTAATGAATTCCAACTCATTTATTGTCTAAAGCTAGATGCCCCAAAATTATCCAAGTCAAAGGAGTTGAGCACCCCCATGCCGGCTCAGATAGAATGCAGCACATCTCCTATGCCACTGGAGCCCCCTGCAGCTTCTCAAAGTGCTTCTGAGTGCAAAGTCCCATCTGTGACGCCATCAATGGAGTCACCATTGTCCAGCCCAATTGCACCATCACCATTAGCAGGTCTTAGGCCTTCGTATGAAAGACGATCTTTCCTTTCAGTGGCCAAGGATCTTTCTGAGACCTTGGGAGATGACGTAATGACATGCATCAAGGTGTTAGACGTAATGACATGCATCAAGGTGTTAGATAACACCTTCACCACATTCGCTAGGAGCTATGAGAGGCTTGACCTAGGACTTCTCGATGAACCCCTTGCTTCTGATGTTCGTCCGTTGCCATGCACTTGGGAAGACTATGAATTTATGACCGTCAAATTTTTCAAAATTGCCGCCGAATTAATTCCTAATGGAGAAATCTCAAAGGAGCAAGCCATTCTCAGAAGACTAATTACCTCGTATCGCAAGCTTGCTTGCTCTGCACCTGAACAAGAACTGGAGAAGCTCATGCAGCTTGCCAACTCTGATTGTTTGAAGAGCATGAGCAACCACCACCACCACCACCACCACCACCACAAGCTGTTCCATCAGGTGTCGAGCAGAATGTCGAAGAGGGTCCGGACTTTGAGCAAGATGCTGAAGAAGAGCAACAAAGAATGCCTAGTCCGCCTCTACCAGACCTCCCACTTGAAGAGCCCGAAGATGCCCATATGCCCGAGCGCATTGTGGCAGCCAGAAGAAGAAGACAAGAACTAGTAGAGGAAGCCCAACGCAGAGCACGATCATTGCCAAGACAATTCCTTGAAGAGCTTGTGCCACTACGGGGGGATCCCCATCCTATCGATTGGCCTCGGGAATTGGTCATATGGCGTCAACGGGAGTTCCAGACAAGGCCGTTTGAACTTTCATTTGCTTATCCAGGCTCTCTGGACCATGCTTTGCCTCTAGGTATTCTAGCCAAGATCAAGGATCTGGCTAATGATCTTGCAAATAGGTGGATAGAGGAAAGAAGCCTCATAATAACCAGATGGAGGCAAGAGCCTGAAGAGACAAGGTAAACAGGGTTTCCAAAACCGTCCAAGGCTACGAGGCACAATCGAAGTGGCGGAGGAGGATTTGGGATACAAATTTTGACGCCTGGACCGCCTTCTGCAGCTCGCTCCCTGAAGAACGCAACGACCCCATCTACATGCCCTACCCCCGTAGGCATGGAGTTGACTATGATCGAAATATTCATGGGGATTTTGACTTTTCTAAGATATATAATGTTAATGCCCGGAGCCCCGAGGAATGCCTAGTCTTTAGGTTAGAGGATCTCCTCCCATCTATCAACCACTTCCTCGCAGATTTTTCTTCTTGCCCAGATCCAGTCTTCTTAACTACCTGTAATTATCTTAGGCTTATCAAGTTTCTACTAATGCAGAGACCCATAATCGAGGAAGCCCACCTCCCTCCACTCTCTTTTGACATCAACCTAGGGATAGATAGTAGAGCCATGACTAGACCAATGATGAGGGTAACCCTGCTTCCCTCCTTTTGCCTAGAAATCTTAGAGGATATGAGTGATACCTGTTTCACGAGGTGCAATCAAAATTTATTGTCATCCACACCTCTGAAGGCTCGGGCCGGTATTAAAGAATATCTACAAAGTTGCACATTCCTATCCCAATGCTTGCGACCGCCTCATAATCCAGCTTAAGGTGATAGGCATTAGCCAGGACATCTTCCTTGTATGCAATTCTTCAAAAAAAAAAAAGGGAAAGAAAAAGAAAAAAAGAAAAGAAAAAAGCACAAGAGCTCACTTCACTCACTACACCTAGGGTTTACACCTAGCCCCTCCCCCTCCCCCACTTCACGCTTAGGGCACATCAAGGGCAGGACTTCCAGACCTGTCACCCTAAGTTTTGCACTGCACCTCCAACAACACACGAACTGGATCCTCAAGTGTGGGACATTACCAAGGGCTTACCCAAGGTTAGACCCATCTCCCAGTTCCACTACACATGCACTTACACCACACCGTGAGACAGACACACCCCTTAGGGAGTGCACAACTTTCTCTTGCAGGCTATGATCGTGACTCAATGAATGGTTACCCAGCTATAGAAGATCATCCACGATATCCGCTAATGACCGGGAATTTTTCCCTGAGTTGGACAGGACACCACTACAGGAGCTTCAGGAGCTTTTGCATACTCCGATGGTTGGATGGACCAACATGCTCGATGTAGCCGACCATCTGCCTGTTGATGGCTACCATGACTGAACCAAATCAAGCAGAAGGAAAACTTAGTGATGGATCCACCATTGGCATAGATTTTAGAACCTCATATTCTCCAAATGTTTGTTCAAACCCTTAGACTTGCGGATTGCTACATGGTTTTCAACAGCCGGCTGGCAATGAAAAGGATTAGAGATGCCTATGCAAAACCTTTATCAGCCGTCGTCGCAGAAGGGGAGCTACAACTGTGTGAGAAATGCTGAGCATCTTCATGAAGTCTAAACACGTCGGAATCTCTCTCGATCATCATAAATCAAACTCCACCTCTCATTCACAACATCACCTTTTGATTGTGGTAATCTATCCATCAGTTCCACTTAGCAACAACCCCAACTACCCCACTACTCCCCACCACAGCGCCATGGGACTGGCACTTAGCTAGGAGGGGGGTAATGTTTACCGCAACATAGAGGAGCGGGAAAATGGAGCAGAGAAGCGGGAAAATGGAAAAAGGAGATAACCGAAAGGGCACAAGACAAAGGAAGGAAAAGGCGCCTCGGATGGAAGTCAGACCCTGAAAAATTTGAATAACGACCTCTCCAGAAGGCCTCAATGTCGCCTCGAGAAAAGAAAAGAGTAAAAGCGCTCCCAAATTCTTGTAAAAGAGTGTTAGGCTCACTCCTATGCAAATTGTATGCACTAGTTGGGAATGGGATAAGTTAGAATGGTGGGAAATAGGAAAAGAGGGCCTAGGCTAATGGCCGGCCATGTAAAAAGTGGGGATGACCCCCCAAAAAGTAGGGCATGTATATAAAGTTCAAAAGTGAATGAGAAAATCATTCTTGTGTGTGGCCAAAGCTTCTTCTTCTTCTTCTCTTGTTTCTTGCCTTCTTGCTTGTGCTTGAGGGAGTGAGGGAGTGAGGGAGTGAGTGTGTGAGAGTGAGGGATCCTGGAGAAGAAGCTCCCCATCTTCTCTCTTCATATTCTCTTCTTCTCTTCTCTTCTCTTTTCTCGCGCGGCTATGGAGGATGGAGCTTGACGAAGAGGGATTGAGGTTGCTTGAGCTTGCCGCAAGGATCGTGGAGCTATCGGAGTGCAAGAGAGAGGAGGGAACTCGATCGAGCATCAAGGTAAGTTCACTACACCCGGCATTGCGCGTTGGCTATATGAGAGGTAGCCATGGCCGCTTGGCTTGAAACGCTTGATCAATAAGCGGTCCGTAGGTCTCGGGATAGAGCTCCGTAGCTCCCCTTCACCTTCTAGTTTCTATGTCATAGAGTTGATATCCATGGGTAGTATGGCTATATGTAATAAAGATTTGTTGCTTGGACTTGGCATCTGATTTCCTCTTTTTCCCTTCAAAATATGGACATAGGCATCACACTTCAAGACCCTAAAATGAGCAAATAACAGCTTGCACCCAAAATAAGCTTCATAGGGAGTCATGCTGGGAACAATAGATATAGAAGAAGTTAGAATGGTTACAAGTAGATACAATTGTGGCAACCGGCTGCCCAAAGGGGATAGTGTAGCTCCTAATGCTCAAGCATAGAGCTAGCCATCTCTAACACTATCTGGTTCTAGTGCTCAACCACACCATTGTGTGATGGCGTGATGATACTAGCATATCCTACATGAACGCACAATATGGTGTAAAGAAATGCCCTAACACAAAAACTCAAATACAATCGTACGACAAAGCACAAATTGATAATAGAACATAGCTAGGGCTAGGGTAACTCAGAGACAATGAACATAGTGAATAATGAAATGAATGAATCTGAACAGAATACAAAGCTCATGTAGCAAGCACACTATGAAGTGAATGAATAATGACCTCTGAACTCCTTTGTTTGGAGGACTAGGGTAGAGAGTATGAATTGGAGAGAGTGTCATACTCTAATGGATCGTGGAATGTAGCAAGGCAGCCTCTGAAGGTGTGTAGCAGCAGCAAATGCAGCATGGATGCCAGACGAGTAGGTTGGGGGCTGAAACAGCAAAATGCAGATTTGAGTGAATGCAGCCTGCTGATGACATGGACAAGGGCAGGTACAAAATGCAGCAAACAGCAATGCAGATCAAGTCGCTTGGTGCACATGATGGCTGGAAGGCAGCAAACAGCAGTCGCTAACGCTTGGAAGGACTGGAAATTAGGTGCCAACAGGTAGACAATAATGGGCAGCAGCTTGGCCGAGATATCCTTTGCGTATGAGGTGTGGACAGCTGAGAAAGGCATCTGCAAGCTGCAAAAACTAGATTGGGCTGAATGGAGGGTAGCCTGTCTATTTGTAGCGAGTTTGGGCCTCCCAGATTAGGGTTTACATCTAGGACATAGAAACTCTCTAGGACTATGTTTCTTTTTAATAACAGATTTTAATTCATTAATTAAATCGAGTTTTGGGGTCGTTTTAATAAAGCTAATGCATTTTAGCTCAACATATGGTTGGTCCTCATGGGATGCTATCATGAGGATGTGAAATTTGGATGCTTTGTATAGCATTTGATTAAGTGTTAATCAAGTGTGTAAATATGAGGTGCACATGTGATACACAAGTTAGCTATTTCACAATGACGAGTCAAGGGCCTCGAGAAGTCATGGGTATCAAAGGAAAGAGTTGTAATAAGTTATCCTTGATAGGTACTAGGTGGTTCATAATGTTTGATTTTGGCTTACAAGATTTTAATGGCCATTAATGTTAGTGGTGACATTAGAAATTTGTCATTAATTAATTAATTAATTACTGGCAGGTCAAGGGTTAATCAATGCCCAAAGATACTTGGATGAAAAATTGGTCTAGCCAATTTAATTGTTGGTTGGTATAGTTAAATTAATTATTGCTAAAAAAGATAACTATGCCAACCAACAATTAAAGTGGCTAGACTAATTTGTCATCCAAGTATTCTTTAGCATTTATTAGCTCCTGAACTAGCATTAAGTAAAAATGTCTATGCCAGTCAACAATTAAATTGACTAGATCAATTTGTCATCTAAGTATACATGAGTATTTATTAGTCTTGAAAATCGGCATTAATTAGTTATTTAATGCCTAGTAAACTAATTATTGCTCAAAAAATAAATTGTGCCAACCAACAATTAAATTAGTTGGACCAATTTGTCATCCAAGTATTCTTTTATTTATTAGTCTTTGAACTGGCATTAATTATTTAATTAAGGCCTAGTTTCTAATGTTAAGACTGAGATTAATGGCAAATAAAATCGTCCAGGCTGAAATTTGGCACCAAGTACTACCTATAGTACTTGCCAATGATAACGTATTACAACTTTTGCCCTTGATATCCACTAACTTCTCATGGTCCTTGGCGTGCCATTGTGAAATAACTAGCTTGCACATCACACATGTACCTCACATTTGTTAGAGTGAAGCAATGCGAAAGGGAATGACCAAGAGAGAGAGAGAGAGAGAGAGAGAGAGAGAGAGAGAGAGAGAGAGTGAAATGCAGAAAATGTGTAGTTAAAAATGCTATATAAGGATGCATAAATATACGCGGGTGTAGAGTGAATGTTTGCGCATGTCTCCACCTCAAAGATCTGTCTCCCTCAGCCTTGAGGGCAGTCTCCACGGTCTGTAGCGCTGAAAACTAGGAGCACAATTGAGGAGGATTACAAAAACCAAGGCCAATAAGCACAAAATGCCAAAAAATAGCATGTTTTCAACCAGTCTGTGACTGCCACATGGTACTCCTGCTGTACTTGTCACCTAATGTACCTATTGTACCAATTGCTCTTGTTGCTTCTGCTTGTCTAGGGAATGCCTAGCTCTAACACCCCTTCTCAGATTTTGGACATGGCAGAAGGCTAAGGGATCTTGAGTATTGTCGAAGTAAAGCCTGGGGAAGCGCCTTGGTAAACAAGTCTGCAAGATTGTCCTCTGTCTTACAATAGACCAGGGAAATAGTCTCATCCAGAAGCTTCTCCCAAATGAAATGGTATTGGATCTCAATATGCTTGGTACAAGTGTGAAACACAGGATTCCTTAGCCAAGGCAATGCAACTCTCATTGTTGCACTAGAGAATAGTAGGACCACTCTGCGGGCAACCAAGCTCCTCCAAGAGCCTGCGAAGCCACATTGTCTCACATGTAGTAGAAGACGCCACTTGATACTCTGCCTCAGTCAAAGAGAGGGCAATCGTGGGTTGCTTCTTGCTGCTCCATGGAACAACACTAGCACCCTAGGTAAAGTAGTAACCTGTCATGGACTGCCAATGATCCACATCACCAACCTTATTTGAATCACTCCATCCTGTAAGTACAAAGGCTGTAGCACCGGTACCAACGGGATAATAGATCCCAAGATCAGGAGTCCCTCGTAAGAACCTCAAAATCCTCTAAGCAGCTTGCTAGTGCACCATCTTGGGCTCACTCCTGAACCCGGTCAGCACACCTACAACATAATATAAGTCAATACGAGTATTAAGAAGCTAGATCAGGGAGCCAACCAATTGCCTATAATGGGTAGCATCCGCCAAAGGAGAATCGGATTGAGCTGTAGCCTTCCAATATGGGTCCATAGAAGTTGTAAGAGACTTGCATCTCTCCATCTTGCACGTGGTCAAGAGCTCTTGTATATATCGTTGCTGGGAAACAAAGATACCCCTTGGAGTCTAATAGATGTCATGACCTAGACAGAAGTGAAGAAGTCCTATATCCGTCATCTCAAACTTCTCATAAAGTGCTGCTTTTGTCTGCTCGACCATTTGAGTATGATCACTTGTCACAATCTAGTTGTCCACATAAAGTGAGATATGAACATAAAGCTAGGGGCCAGCATTGGAATGCCGATATCCCAATTTCTCTTGGAGCAACGAGACAATCTACTCATTCCAAGCATAGGGAGCCTGCTTAAGGCCATAGAGAGCCTTCCTCAACTTGTACACCTTACCATTAGAAGAACCGAAGCCTATCGGGTGTTGTGTAAAACCTTTAGCAACAAGACAAGCCTTGTGCTTGTCCAACATGCCATCATTGCGGTACTTGGTCTTGAAGTCCCATTTGACTCTAATGATCTTTTTATAGGGAGGCTTCAACACAAGATACCAAGTGCTATTCCTCTCAATCGACTCCAGCTCTTGCTCCATTGCTTTCCGCCAATGATCAGGTTTTAAAGCCTCCTTCATGGAGGTGGGTTCTCGATCTTGCATGACACGAGTCATCAAACAGTAATTAGTGTAAACAAGCTTAGTGTGGTGTGCTTGGTTCCGTTGAGAACGCCGTGGGCCATCTTGCGGCTACCATTCCTCAGGGACCCTCTCAATCTCTGCATCACGAAGAGTGTCACGAGCCTAACGAGAAGGGGGCCAGATCTGGCCTCCTCGCTCTCCATCTGCTAAAGTTTCAGGAAAGTCTATCGACGATTCGGGAGGAATTGGTGAATTGGGTGGTTGAGAACCAAGGTCCTCGTCTGAAGAAGAGTCCTCAAGAGGTAGAGGTTCCATCGGGATCTCCAAGAATAGGGTTTCCTCACCTCCCTTCGAGACTAGAACTTCCACGAACCTAACATCACAGCTCATGTAGACATCCCGCTTAATGGGATTATACAATTAATAGCCTTAAGACTGCGAGCTATAGTCCACAAACACTTGTCTTTTGGAAGCCGCTTCAAATTTGTCATGTTGTGTCTTCAGGATGTGAACATAGGTATCACACCCAAAAACCTTGAAATAAGAAACATCTGGCTTAGACCCAAAGTACGTCTCACAAGGGGTCATATCAACAACAACGGAAGTAGGGGATCGATTAAGGATGTAAACTGTAGTAGCCATAGCCTTAGCCCATAAACATTGAGGTGTTTGATGATGCTCCATCATGGTACGGGGCATCTCGATCACACTATAATTCTTCTGCTCCAATATGCCATTCTCTTGAGGGGTACTTGTACTCCTAGTGAATACCATGATGTGCACAAAAATGAGCAAGCTCATTAGAAACAAATTCTCCGCCCTTATCCAATTGTAAGGTCTTTAGCTTCCTGCTCGGTTTTCCTCAAAGAGCAACCAATTCTTAAAGTTGAAGAAAGCCTTGGACTTCAACTTCAGAAAATAAGCCCATGTCATCTTGTTGTAATCATCCACAATTAGCATGAAATACAAGCTCCCTCTAAGGGACTCCATCCTCATCGGTCCACAAAGATCGGTAGAAACAACCTTCAAGGGTACTGAAGACCGCCTCGAAGCCTTGCTGGGAACAACATCACAAGTTTGCTTCCCACAGATACAGGATACACAAGGTTGCTGGCTCACCACAATATTTGGTAAACCTCGAACAAGTTGTCTCTTTGATGCCTTTCAAAGGTAATGGTAATTGAGGTGGCGAAACTGAGCATGTCAAAGCTCGGACTAAGTTTGTGAGGTAAGAAGAAGAGATGTCAAGGTAGAAGAAGATTGCAACTTCTGGACTCCATTCTCCTCATAACCTAAAGAAAGAACCTGTCTCAATCCACGATCAAGAATTTTGAAAAGAATCCACATCAAATTCAACCAAAAGGCGGAGTGCACAAATCTTGTGCATTGAAAGGAGATGGTACCTCAAGGCCGGCACATAAAGCACCTCAAATGTATGGGCACCACCTCGCCCATTTGGAATAAGATGCATGTCTCTTCGGCCCTGTATGGGAATAGACGAATTGTCACCAATGAGAATCTCGCCATGCGAAGGCCACAAATGAGCCTCAGCTTGTCAATATGCTCCCGCATAGAAGATGACTTGTTGATACTCATGGTCCACATTTGCACTTCCAAAGAAACTTGCTTCATGACGGTCATCTGATTGTACGTTTGATCAAGCTCCAGCCATATCTCTTGGGCCACTATTAAATGCTCAATATGAGAGATAATAGTTGTAGTACATGAGAGAAATAAAAACGAGCAGATGCGAGCATTGAGTTAATCCCAATGTGCCTAAGGCTATGCCAACTCCACCTTATCATTGGAAGAGAGTCTGGACTTGTCTTGCAAAGAAGTATGATGAATAGTCGCAGTAACAAGCTTCGCAAAATCATAGGACTCCAAAATGGCAAGCATCATGACTCGCCAGATGCGGTAATTCTTGCTATCGAGCTTTTGATATGATGGAAGAGCTGGTAAGACGTCGATCCAAGAACAGAGAGAGAGAGAGAAAGAGACAGTGAAACACAGAAAATCTGCAATGAGAAATGCTGTTTTAGTATGCAAAAATATATTTAGGTGCAGAGAGAATGTCTGTGTATGTCTCCACCTTGAAGATCTTAGTCTCCGTCAGCCCTAAGGGCAGTCTCCACGGTTTGCAGCCGAAAAATTGGGATCACAATTGAGGACTGTAAAAACCAGGGCCAATAAATAGGCTAGCAAAAAGTGCAAAAAAATACCAGGTCGGCTGTATTAAATGTAGCTGACTGCTGTCCGACTGCCACGTCAGCTGCCACGTGGCACTCTTGCTGCACTTGTCACTTGCTATACTAGCTGCTCCTGCCTGTCCAGGGAATGCCCAGCTCTAACAATATTTGCACATTTGATTAGCACTTAATCACATGCTAAGCAAAGCATCAAAGTTTCACGTCCTTGTGATAGATCTTCTCCTTGAAATCCTTGCAATTTCCCTCGATTGCATTGCAATTTATTGAAAGCAGCCATTGTTACTACTAGAAATACATGCTAGCATCATGTGCATCTATTGCTTAACCTTGCTCATGCCCTTTGCGTGTTCTAAATTCCAACTACTTAAACCATTTACGATCCATATACATGAATCATAACCACTCTTAGAACCGTAAGGGACACCTCCACATGCCAAAACCCAACATTGGCCACCAAGGTAAAGTAATGCATAGACTAAGCATAACCAGTGCCTCATAGCAATGATGTACCGCATGATACTCATGTAAAGTATACATCAACTGCAAACTACATGCAACTCATGTAAATGTACTTTTCTTGCATAACTTGCAAATGCACAATGCATGTCAATCATTTATCCCGTACATGCCTTGCAAATGTACATTCCATGTATTTCATACATGTCAATGATCTTGCAAATGTATATCATATTTGAATGTACACTCCATGTACTTCATACATATTAGTGGCCTTGCAAATGTCATGTCTCCAATTGCAATTTTGGAAGCACAGATATGCACGTGAAAGGTTATTATCCAATCTAGGGCTTGTAAAACTAGTGTATTCTTTAGAGCCTTCTTCAACACCTCATAGGAAGCTTCATCCATTCCTAGATAACCAATAACTTATAGTGTGGTCAAGCAATTGAAGCATAGTTCAACACCAAGCAATGTTAGTATTTGGTATATTCAAGTAAACATTAGTTTTAGTGTCTAGGTGCAAGCCATACACATCTGTATTTCAACTCGTAGTGACTAGTATATTGAATAGTGATCCCAACGGTAGAGATATTATCAGGATATAGTACCTTGGATACAAACAAAGTACATCTGAGATCCTCTACATAACTGAGTTGTCCATCACTAGGGGAGTGGAGGTACAAGCTCCTCCTTGAGCATTAGTAGTATCTGGTATATTCAAGTAAACATTAGTCTGGAGTCTAGGTGTAAACCATACGCATCTATATTCCAACTCGTAGTGGCTAGTATACTGAATAGTGATCCCAACGTACTATCAGGAAGTGAAACACTGAGGATGATTAGCCAAGTCACCCTCCTCCATCCATTTGCATCCGTTATAGGTGAAACAATACTGAAACTTACCAAGTAGCACATGGAAAACTCCACCTTGAACTCTTCATCTCCCAAAACTTGGACCAGGTTCTAGGTCTTTTCCCCTTTGGATCGCAGAGATCCTTGGATCTTTCACATTGTTGCAAAAAATGGTACATTGGCTCTCATGACCGGTAGCACTTTATGGAGCATTTGCATGACTAACATTAATACCATGAGTTTCAAACACAGTGGGATGCATATATGCATTGCCAAACATACTACCTTGTGTCCTAGGCATGATGCGAACATTGCTATACAAAGGATTTTGCATTGTGCATTTGCCATTCCTGGATACATTAGTCCCTATATATTTTTCATAGGTGGGGTTGCATGCCAAATATATTTGATCCTTGCATCCCCTTGGCTAAGCAAACCACCGCAAAATACCCTAGGTGACCTACATTGGCATGCATGCCTTGCTATCCAAAAAGCATTGGACTTGCACTTCCAAGTCGGTCTTGCATATGCATCAATTGCCCCCTTGGCGTCATTTGGTTATGCTCATTTCACACATTTGAAACATCATGCTACTACACGAGCTTTTCCTTTGGTGTATCTTACTATCCTGAGGCTCTTGAAGACGATATTTGTTTCTTATCTTTGTTGCCCTCTTTTAAGAGTTTCAAAAAGTGCATAAACCAAGGATGATTTGCCAATTGCATGAACTCTTTAGTTGTCCTCAATTGATCCTTAAATTGGTCATTAAGTTCCTCTTTCTCTTGTTAATCATCAGCATCAAGAGGCCTAGAAGGATCCCTCCTTTTGTCCAATTCCCACATTCTCAATTTGTTACCCATGCTGCGTGCCTTGTCCAGGATCAGACATTGCATTTCCTCCAGGAAATCGTGCCCAAATCTTGTTCCCCTCTCTTCCATGAAGCGTCAGCCCTCTTCCATGCTTTCCTGGAGCTCAAGAGCAACTGACCAAGCAGTGTTGAGACTGTGGTGACCATCTCCAACCCTCCAGGAGTAGCCCCGTAAAATTCGGCGCAAAATGCGAGCTACTTCCTGGCCAGATTGACAACACCCCAGTCCTCCCCTCCTTCTTGGCTCTCACTCCCAGCTTATTGCAGGTTCCCTATAGAGAGGAAGTTGGAGAAAGAGAAATTTCAGAGTTTCTTTGCCAAATTGGCTCAAATTTAAGACTGCCTTGCTATGAATAGTTGATTGACTACAGCCCACCATTGATAGGAGCCCCACATGTAGTCGCATGTCCTTGTGGGTCCCAAAATTGCTGTCACGTGCCTACAAGTAGCCTACAAGGGCTGTCACCTCCTTCCAATAGACTTTTGATCAGTCGAGGGCAGCTCTTTGACAGCCTCCAATGGCTGAGTTGATTGCCAATGGCTAGAAAATTGTCGAAATAGCTCTCTCTCCTCCACTCCTAGCTTTGAAACAAGGAACCACCAGCCTCTATTAGCCTTTCCCTCACTTGCATGGGCAAGCTTTGCCAAGTGGTAACCTTCTAAACGCATTTTCCAGCCCAATTAAATCAATTATTAATTCTTGCTTTAAAAAGAAAAATAGTGCCAGCCAACAATTAAATTGTCTAGACCAATTTGTCGTCCAAGTATTCCTAAGCATTTGTTGGCCCTTGAGATGGCATTAATTAGTTAATTAATATGTAGTTCCTAATGTCATCATTGATATTAATGGCTATTAAAATCTTCTAGCCCAAAATTTGACACCACGTACCACCTAGTACCTATCAAGGATAACTTATTGCAACTTTTGCCTTTTGACACCCATTGACTTCTCAGGGTCCTTGGCTCGTCATTATGAAATAGCTAATTGATGCATCACATATGCACCTCATGTTTGTGTATTTCATTAACACTTAATCAAATGCTAACCAAAGTATCAAATTTTCACGTCCTTGTGAAATAGACATCAACTCACCACATCGATCTACCCTAAAAGTTTAAATCTTGCAATGAGAGTGCCTTCCTATGATGATCCTCTAGTCATAAAAGCTTTGAATTGTGTGTAACTTGGACTTTAGAAAGAAAGCCCAAAGATTTGTGGAGAAGTCATCAACAATTAATGCATGGGGCTGCATGCATCCACTTGGACAAGCTCGAGAGGGGTAGTGGCTTGGCAAGTTGACTTTTGTGGCAAAGGGTCTTTATGTTCTTGCTTCATATGCAACTGTGTGCTCATTAATGCATGTTTCCCTGGTTTCTATCAAAGGTATCCTGTTGCTGCTGCATCCCCCTAAGTGTTGCTCTTTTGATTGTGGCAATACCAATAACCATTACTGGTGGCTGGCTGACCAAGTGTAGTTTACGAGGTGTTCTCCTTTCACATCTCCCTGTATCTTCATATGGATTTTCCATGGAAAATGATCTGGATTGTGCTGCAAAATGGAAATTTGTGTTTTGGTTATTATTTTGTTTGCTTAATATTCAGGTCATGGTCCCTCCTGCATTTGCTTTTCAATGACTGTGGTCGTGCATATACTTTTGTTTCTTTGACCCAGCTTAAAGGACTTTCAGAATTCACATAAATGCTCTGTTGTGTGTGTTGGTGTAATAGTGCATTTGCATGTGCATGTTGATGTTATGTGAATTTTCAATTTTTCTGATGTGGCTTATTTTATTTCCTTTCTCCTGCTGTCCTTTTTTCTGACTGGGTGTTTTGGGTGGGGCATGTGGAGTTGTGCAAAGGATCGAGCAAATGAGATTTACAAAAAAGTGGAAGATGTAAAGTCTATCAAAGGGAGAAATCAAGATGCAATTCTTGCTGCTTGTTTGTATATTGCTTGCCGCCAGGAGGATAAACCAAGAACCGTGAAAGGTGATAATGTTACCTGTCACATGGCTGAATGGTTGCTGTTCACCACCTGTAATGTCCTGTTACCTAATGGCATTAACAAACCTTTGAAACTACCAGAAATTTGCTCTGTAGCCAATGGAGCTTCAAAGAAAGAGATTGGGCGAGCCAAAGAGTTTATAGTAAAGCAGCTTGAGGAGGAAATGGGGAAGTCGATGGAGATGGGTACCATACATGCTGGTGACTTCTTGGTGAGGTTTTACTTGCAAAACTTGTTTATAATGGTACCTATCATCCAATTTATACAGTTGGCTTCTAACCAGAATTTAAATTTTACTGCGATATGCCTGATTTCAGAGAAGATTTTGTTCCCATTTAGGGATGAGTAATCAGTCAGTAAAAGCAGCCACTGAAGCAGTCAAGAAATGTGAGGAACTAGATGTCAGGTACAAGCCCACCACAGTATTGCATATTACTCTACATGAGCATGGGCTATTCATTAGTCTTTTCAAAGCCCCAGGATGTTTTTGCTTGTACTGTAAGAATAGCATAGCAAGGATAGTTGTTGGAGGGTTATGCAAGATATTCTTGATTAGGATGAATTTCAAGAAGAGTCAAAGTGCTCAAAGATTGTGAATATTGATCCATCTTTGAGCTGCATGTCACTTGATTTGATGGAACTAAACTCTGGCAATTGACACATTTTTATAACCTTATGTTCACAGCTGTCTTAATCCACTTTTATGTCTCTCGTCAAAGTGGATACTGACCCATATTTACCCACTTGAATAAAATCCATATTTAATGCAGGAGGAGCCCTATCTCTATTGCTGCTGCTGCTATTTACATGATATCTCAACTTTCAGATGACAAGAAACCAATGAAAGGTCTGCCATTCTAGATTTTGTGGTCTCTTCATTGGCTTTATTTTGTTCTAAAAGTCTTTAGGATTGCAGACATATCCCGTGTCACTGGTGTAGCAGAGGGGACCATACGGAATTCATACAAGGATCTTTACCCACATGCTTCAAAGATTATTCCAGACTGGTTTGCTAAGGATGAAGATTTGAGGAATCTTTGTGCTCCATAGCTTCTTTTTGTGTGCTGTTTTCTTCTGCATATGGTATATAGTTGAAATCCACTTGGCTGTATGGGAGACCAAAAGTTTTCTTATTTTCCTTTCGACTTGAGGGGGCTATGAGCAAGCACTTACACTGTTCTTCTGAGCAAGGAAAGAAGCTTTTGGTTTGCTCCTGTGACAAGTACTCTCCAGAAACCAAAAATTTGTAGTGAACTGAGTAAAAAGCTTATTGGTTTTTACATAATGGTGATGTTGAGGTGAATGGTTACTGTATCAAATCATGGTGGTTTTGTTATCCTCTGCTCTTGCTATAAGTTGCTAACCACCTCATTTCAAATGAGTAATCATTGTCATGATTGCAGCCTGGCATGCTGCACGAATGCAACATTAGGATACCAGTTATTGATTTGAGACTTTGCATGTATGCTCTGTTATCCCCTTTTTTTTTTGGTATGCCTAAGGGGGTAGCTTGAAAAGAGGGTTTCTAGTACAGAATCAGAGGGATTGATGGGTTAGCATTCCTGCTTGAGTTTTACCTAGAAGATGTGAACCATATGACAGAGGCCCATGGAAAATCATCCATGCATTTTGGCCCTGCTGGGGGGTAGTTTTTGAATCAGCATGTAGGGACTTTGTAGGTCTTTAACAATGGGATATGTTGCAACTATAGGGTGACTTCATTGCTTGTCCAGGAGAGAGGCAAGTTGATCACATTTGATTTCAATGCAATCCATTCATCGTGTTGGCGTTGGGCTTGGAAGAGATAGGCATACAGAGATATGAAGGGAAACCAGAGAAACAGACAAACTCTGCATAGGCTTGTTGAGATAGGGGCTATGTATTAGTCAACTAGAAGTGGTCTGCAGCAGGCTTGAAGCAACAATGTACACAGGCTTGCTCGTGCTGGGGTCACTATGGGTTATTCCCTGACTTAATTGCATCCACTACCTGTATGCTGACTTGACCATGTGACTACGTGTGCACCGCAGACCTAGATGTGCTTACTGAGTACCAGCTAAAGCGAAGAATGTAGTCCATTCTTACTTAGTTTTAGGGTGTGTGCTGGCAAACACACTCACAAAAGGGAGGTCACACTACACTCTTGTACTCAAGATTTTTCCATGTGTGAAGCATGGAGAAGGTATACATGCCAAAGATTATACCTGTTTGTGTATCGCATGGATGATGTGTGCCTGTTCAGAGAGCAGGGTTGGATGGTGGTGTTCAAAGTTTTGAAGTTCAAAGATGAGATACTTTGGAGTTTGCAATAATGTGCTTAAGTATGGATGTGTATTTCGCACATTATGTGATGATGTTTTTGCCATAATGCAGATGGGAAGAGCATGTGTGTGATGGCAGACGATTTCTGAACCTTGTCATGAAGTTGGATACTAAAGTGGGTAGTTTGAGGAGGATTTGTTCCACTCATCTCAGATCATCATTTGAGAGCCACAGTATGATAGCCAATTGCTCCCTACAGAGCGCCTAGGTCATGCATCACACCTTCTTTACCTCCTTTCTTTGACATGTGCATGTGAAAATACACAGCAGTGTGGCAGAAAGCAGTATTGGTGGAATTTCAAGCTCCGAGGCACCCTCTGGCTTGTTGTTTGGTGGTCGAGCAATGTTGGTCTATACTGACCTATCACATTCTGCACCCCTTGCTTCAAGGTCCACTTTGACTCTCCTTCAGCACCTGCTTCTGTTGATTGGGGATGCAGATGTTAGGTTTTAGGAGTCGAACTGATGATTCTGTTGATTTTTCTCTCTTGAATAGCTTTACAACAGGTTAGAGCAGAGATGGGCATGGGTTGAGAAGCCATGCCAGTCCAAGATACTTAGGTAGGATGCTCTCATGGAATGTTCGAGGTGTCAATGAGCATTTGTGTCAGTGGGGCCAAGCTTCATGAGGTAGGATCTATATATGAGCATATATGAGCATTGGTGGAAGGATCAGTAGACTTTTTGATGCTTCAGAAGCACCTCTCAGCAAACAGGAGTTCCTGTTGCTGGATTGTTTGGATAGAGTTTTTCTTGTACTAGGTTGCTGCAGTAGGTGACAGAAAAATTGTACAACAGTCCAAAAAAAAAAAAGAGTAGTAGAATGGACAACCAATGTACGACTGGGGCATCCTAGTCTCAAGAAGCAAATGGAACTCGTAAGTCATTCCTGAGCAAAGCCTGCCAAAATATGACAGTTTGACACTCGTTCAAAAAACTCATTGATGATGCTAGATTGATTTTTGTAGAAAGTAAAGTCAGGGAAGGATAAAAAATGATTTGGCGTTCAAAAACCATAGGTGCTGTACCCTATAGAGAGAATACTTACTATGCTGAAAGTTGTAGTTAGCAGTTAAAAGTGCCAAGTATATACTTGCACCATATAAACATTGAAACCCCTCTTAAAAAAGCAAAATAAAGGTTTTGATTGACATAACAACAGAAAAAGTTCTTTTCCATTACTCATGCAAGATGCAAGAAATGTTACAAAAAGTAGAGGTCGTCACACACTCGTTGAGCGTGACTTAACACATGCAAGCATGCTAATGAAACCATGTTGCCTCAAGTGCGCCCTAAAATAAACTTTGTAGGTATGATGCATTTCCTTAGTCCCAAGGGATGGGGTTGAATGTAGCACTACTATTTTCAAATAGATATTGGCACTTGGCTAGCCAAAAGCACATGCTGTATACAAGTTGCACCTAGACATAATTATGGACATTCTTCAACTTTTAGGGCTTGGTGATGCAAAGTGCCATGTGCAAATAAAAGTGAGGTAGTGAATATCCGTCATGATTCACACACACACATGGGACGATGGTCAACCAAAGAGAAACTTGCATATAGGTGCAATGTATATTATATATACATAGGAGGAGACGCCTTGCATTGCAAATATTGGCTATGATGCACATTTGACGAATTTGCTTGTTTTGTTACTGAAGTTTGGTGCATTTTGAGCAAATTCTCTGAAATAGGTGGCTGTGCTGTCCATAGTAGTGAAAACAAAAACTAAAATTGTTGTCATTAGTTTATTCAATAGTTCAGTTTTGGGGATTCAAAATTTATTTTGGGAGGCTCCAAGTCTCATTGAGAGTGATAGGAGACGTGTCTTGGGGAGGGCTATTTGTACCTTTGAGAGGGTGGATAACATGCTCATTGGATTCTTGATTGTTTATGTTGCAAATAGTCAACGAGATAGGAGATGATTTTAGACTACCCTCAAGTAGGCTTGCCTTGGATCAACTATTCAATAATGGGAGGAATTTTAATATGGATAAGGCCTTGGAGGATAACTCGTAGATGTGTCCACGCCATTAGAGAAGAGTAGTTAATATGAAAGGAGATTACCATTTTGTAGTGGAGTTTGAACTCTATAGGCTCTCTTTAGTTTTCTAGGAGAGGGGCATTGGGGGACATGATTGTTTCTCACATAGGCTAGATGATTGGGTTTGCGATAATGGAAACCTACTTGACATCACTCTTTCATATCATTCTCTTGCTCAATGGGTCAATGGGCTCTGTTTGAATTTTAGGATGCCTAAGCACCTTCACCATATTGATGATTTTAGGGAGCCCTTTGCAAAGATTTAGCAGATTACCATTCTCGGATTAACGAGAAACGAAAGACTTGGGGGAGAGTCTCCAGGAGATTAGTACATGATGCCTATGGTTGAGATGGGTGGTAGTGATGATTCAAGTTGCAAAAATACATATAAATGCCATCAAGGAAGTCAAAGTGGGGTATAGGTGTCATGTGGAAGCTCCTATTGGAGTGAGAGGAGACAAGGTTTATAGGAATTTTTCTATACCTTAAGATAAGACACTTTGAATAAGGATTAATGAAATGCGTGAGACTGATGGATTAGTAGCGCATGGTCTTTAGGAGGTTGGTTAAAGTGACCACATCGATACTACTTAATCCTCTTTGGAACCATTGTTGAACTATGGCAACCCCAAGCATTGGGATGTGCCCTCAAGGTTTGTGTAAATAACTTAAAAAAGGCTAGGCAATATCTTACATAAATGCAAAGGAGAACTTGAATTAGATAGAATCTCTCACTTTGTGTGTGCATTGCCATTGGCTCCATCGCCACATACACAAGGTCCCTACAACAACAATACGTGAGAGCATCCGCTTTGATACTATGAACATATGAGAGAGAGAGAGAGAGAGAGAGAGAGAGAGAGAGAGAGAGAGAGAGAGAGAGAGAGAGAAACCAATGTGAATCAACAATGGCTATTTTGAATCTATTTTGTTTAGTCGCAATGCTTCATATTAATGCTCATAAATCTACTCTGGCTTCTCGTATGAAGACTCATTTGCAACTATTAGTACGGTCTCTATTTTTTACCCTTGTTTTGTCGGACTAAGAAGTCTCTCTTGAAATTGGTGTAGCCCATTTGCTTTATGTTGTGGAAAAAGAAAGAGAATCATTTGGCTTAGGTGTGGATATCTGCATCATGTTACTACAAAATGGTTGGGAATAGTTACTTTTTTGGATGTCAATATCCATGTGATAGCTTTGAGAATAGTGCTTTTGGAGCCCGATGTGTACAAAGTCATCCTTGGACTGAAGTTGCAAAATGTTTATTAAAAAGACATATCTCTCATGGTTGCATGATTATCCAAGTTTCTATGTGTTAAATTCTATTTGGTCTCTTAAAATTTCACATTTCATTCTCATTCAATTGGCTCCTAATAGAAAATTCTTCGCTTTACAATTTGGCATCCTCTTGATCTCTGAAAGGTGGCTAATTTATTAGAGGGAGGTTGCTAGTTTGGCTAGATAGTCTTACAGGGAGATAAATTTAATTGGATGGTTAGATTGGGTTGTAGATAATTTGTGACGTCATTTTCACAGTCTCGTCTTTATGCTTTTTGTTGCGTATGCTAGTGCTTCTGGGTGCCTAGATGCTATAGCCAAGTTTGGTCGACCTTGTAGGAGTACCTTTAGGGGTATACTCCAATGCTTGCTTTTCATCCTTCTTGCCTTTAGGATTGGATTTTTGTGAAACTAGGGATTTCCTAAAATGGTTGGCTAATTAGATCTAGGGTAGGATGGTAGAGGATAAAAGATGGGTCGTTGAGAAAGCTTGTAATGTTTCGCGTGTTCGAGATAGCAAAGGGAAGTGGTGGTGGGATAGATTTGTTCAATTGTAGAATTCCAAGATTCCTTATCAAGGAAAAATTTTCATATCGAGGCTTCTTATTGGGGGTCTTCCCATTGGGCATATGCTAGGTGCTTGCAAGATCTCAGGTGGCAATTGTGTCTTTTACGTTACATGTGAGGAGATTGCCATTCATCTCTTCATGTCCTACCTTGTTGCGAGAAAGATTTGGAGCTCTATTTCCCATGTGTGGACCTTAGTGATTCATCATAGGTGGAAACCCATTTGTTCTTGGATCATGTGAAACATGCCTACTTTGTCCACTTTGCAATCAGATCATCCTTGTCTCTTCCATTTTCTCAGATGGATAGCTTTTTGCATATTTGCTGTACTCGTAATGTCTTTATTTTTGATTTGGCCTTGGGTATTTGTGGTCATATGGCTCACGATTGAGGATTACTATTGTGGTAGATCTCTTTTATGGTTTTGGTGGACTTGTTCCTCCTTGATGTGGTTGCTCCTTGCTTGCATATTGTCTGTTCCACTCTTGTTGTACCTCCCACATGATATTTGTGTGCTATGTTTTGGTGGCCTTTTGGCTTCCTTTGTGATTGTTGGGATTTCCTTAGGCGAGCCAAAAGGCTTGATGTAGATACTTTCATTTAATTTAAGTTTCTTTGTGGAGAGAGAGAGAGAGAGAGAGAGAGAGAGAGAGAGAGAGAGAGGCAAAACCAAAACACAATTTTTAATCCTCATCTTTTGTTTATGAATGAGTTGGTATGTGTTTTTGGCATGTGTGTTTGACTATTTTTACAAGTTGTGAATTCTATAGGCAGGTTGGGGATTTTCAACTATTGAATTCAAGCTAGATGATTAGGGTTTGGAGACAAAATGCGATACCCATAATTAAGGTTTGAAACCTTAGAAGAAAGGGAAAAGGAGACAAAATGCAATACCCATAATTAAGGTTTCAAACCTTAGAAGAAAGGGAAAAGGCCAAAACCAAAAAACAAAGCCTTTGAATCTTCATCTTGGGTTTGTGCATGAATATGCGTATGTTTTTGGCATGTGTGTCTAACCATTTGAACGAGTCTCAGCAGAAGAAACATAGGATTGCGCAATATGCCTAAGGGTAAAAACTATACTAACGATAAATTTAATAAAAGCTAGAACAAACGCAATCATTCTAACTGCGTGGAACTGCAACAGCCGCCAACATCATCGTCATTGTCATCTGCATGCTCGTCGCAGGCCGATCGTCCCTGCCTTTGATCCAAATGCAGTCATGCATCGATCACGCCAATGCCGACTGCGCATCGATCGCATCAATGATGCTAAGCAATAAATCGTTTTCATCGGCCAGCTAAACGTCTCACGATCGGATGATGATAACGAGAGAGAGAGAGAGAGAGTGTGTGTGTGTGTGTGAGTCGAGATTGCAGCTGCGGCTCCATCCTCGCCATCATCATTGCATTTAACATCGAACCCTCTCCCGTGAGCCCATCGAACCATGGATTATCACTCGGTTGACTCACCCTCCTTCTCCTGGAACATCTACCATGCCAGTCCACAAGAAGCAAATAGTAGTCGGTACCTCCTAAACCAAGGCTATATAACTCCTATATAATAGCCTTTGGAAGCTCAATCTTCTTTTACTATTGTTTTGGAATTTGACTTAGAGAGAGAGAGAGAGAGAGAGAGAGAGAGAGAGAGAGAGAGACACACACACACACACACACAAAAGGTAGAATAAGGAACGAGAAATAGAGGGAGAAAGCAAGGGGGATAAAGCGTGGTTAGGAGAAGGAGAAAGAGAGATTGAAAGAAGAATAGAGTGAGAGAAGGTATTTGGGGTAAAGAAAGAGAAAGACATTGAAAGTAATTGCAAGAAGTAGAGGGAGATTGAGAGGGATGGGAAGAGAAGGGTTGATAGAAACAAAGAGAGAGGGGGTGGGATTGAGTGACCTAGAGGGAGGAAGATTGAAAGATCGAAAGAAAGAGAAAGGAAGGAAGTTAATTTCACTCAAAGCACTCGAAGACCCAAGGGATTCTCCAATATCTCATTTCTATTAAGACCCTCTTGTCATCCAAAGCAAGGGGAAAGTGTTGGCTCAAAGCTTCAAGACCGGCCAAGATCAAGGAGCGTAGGGTACACCACAAAATTGTAGAGGTCGTGAGTGGAACGTGTCACAACCTCTATAGAGCACAAGAGAAGATAGCCCCACAGTGTAGACGTATGTGAGTAGGTTAAGAGATTGTGCACGCACATAACCTCACTCCAAACCAAACCCATGTTCCTTCTATCATTATTTTGTTACATTTTATATTGAACGGTTATCATTGAGATAAGTTGAAATAAAGGATGTGCCATTACATCCCCCTAAGTTAGGACACCTTGTGGTGTACTGTGACTCGGTGAGGTGAATCTATATTGCTATGACACCCTAGAGGGACATCCATAAGGATATGTTTCTCCGTGATGGGGTCGGATCCAAGTGCTAGCACTTTAATCTACAAAGGTAGCTTAATCTATGGAGGTAGATTAAGGTAGCAAGCCTTAGAAATGTAAAAAAATACTAGATAAGAATTGGTGAACACTTTTTCTCTTTAATTTCACGCTCTAAATAAACATAATGGGGAAGTTTAGGTCACATCCAAATTTTTGTTGGAAGAGGGATGAATCAAAGAAGAATTAGGCCCATAAGTTAAGGGATATATATATGGGATCAAATTCTTCAAGGATAAGGATTCGAAGTCTAGGAAGGAAACCTTTATTCTTGTTCCATTAAAAATTTCTATTACAGGAAAATATTAGTTTGAATAGAATGGAAATTAATACGATTTGATGCTAGTTGTTTTGGAACCCCCCTAAGTGATTTAGTTCTTTTGAAATCCCCTAATGGATTAAGATAAATAAAATAGGGAAGGAGACTATATAGTGGGAGTTACAGACTTTGTCTCTCTTTCTATTCTGCTTGAAGAAGTAACTTAAAGAGTCTACAAGGCCATAAGTCAATTAGAATTTTCAAGTTATGATCAAATTGATCATAGAAAAATGGATTCGATAGAATTAAACCCAACTCTTTGGATCAGGGGATTATTGATCCTTCAATGGGAAAATTAAACTCGTCGAAAGATCACTAATTATTATGACCCTATAATTATTTTCTTGGATACAATTGAAAGGTCGAGGGTTGGAGTAACCCTTCTTACCTCATCTTGGCACTCAATAATCAAGTGGAACTTGATATTGGGAGGATACTGTCTAAAATATATTCCAACTATTTTAAATTACATTTAAAGACTATTTGATGCACAAGGGATGATGCATTGAATATATACTAATATAAGAATTGTATTTAAAAATCAAGATACATTTCAAGATGCACTATGCTCCCCCAATGATAGTTGTAGGAGGCTTCACCAAAAGGCTATGCTTGCCACTCTGAATGCTAGGATTGGCTCCATGAGTGAAAGGCCTTTTTGTAGGAAGTGTAGTTAGCTAGGAGATGACAAGGGTGCATGGGGGGTTTTGCTCATAAATCCCTTGTATAGCAAAGACTAGTCTAATCCCCAATGAGCCTAGGATTGCTTTCATGAAGGTCCTAATGCTAGCTAAGGGCGGAACATTTGGTGGTGCCACCTTCAAGTAGGTCCTATTTTGAACATATATATTGATGCAAATACAATAAATATTGCTCATTTGAAATATTTTTTTTGTTAATTTTTTTTAAAACTTGTCTTTATGTCCATGCTAATAATATGTATAAACCCTATGCTAACAATTTTAATCAAAGAAACTGTTTGGTAATTAGGTAACTAAGAGCCTCCATATCAAAAGGGAAGTTGGAGGGTGGTGGACCCATCCTATGATGGTAGGGTGGTCCGAGTAAGCTATGAGGTTTCCCGTAAATGTTAGGTCAATAGATTTCAAAGAGCTGCCATCTAGAAAATATTCTAGAGCCTAGCCTTGTGTCATTTTAGGGGGCCAAGTGAAACTTTGCCTCATGGGTAGAGGGGTTGACGCCTTGGGTCCCCCTTGTTTCTCACTCTCTTTGAACCAAGCGGACACTGACTACTTTGGCTTGGGATGAGTTACATAATTGATCACATGTAGCTCATGCTAGGTGAACAGTTAGGTGACCATAGTATTGTTTTAGCTCTAAATTTAGGTTGATCATTGTGGGAATCGGGCAAACCTTTCCTTGCGAGGTACACTTAAGCGATTCTAGGCATCAAATTCTGTGACATTCTAAGAGAGTTCTAGATAACGTTGTCTAGAACAATATCTTGAAGGACTATTGAATCAGGTTGTTGAGGGACCATTTGATAGGTACCTTATATGTGATATTAAAGCAAAATAAAATTAATACATATAAATATTTATTTGTAGTCTTGTCTAAGGAAAAATTGAGTGCAAAAACAGATTTATCATCTAACGAACGGTGGGAACTCTTTTCAAAATGACGAAGATTGGAAAAAGTTCCTTGTATTCCGAGCAAAGTCTACCTTTGCAATGCATTCTCTTGACTTTGATTGGTGGGATCGCTTTATGAGACTCTTGGAGCATATGTATAATCCATCCCTACTATATCGAGAGTGATGATGGACATGAAGTGGAGTTTGTTGCTTCATAAATGTCGATTGACTTGCTTATTTACAAACTAAACTCAAAAGGATCCAGTGGATGGAAGACCTTAAAGAGGTCAAGTTATTCATCTTCGAAGAATCATGCCTAAACCCTACACCCAACATAGGTGGAGAATGAATTAGTACAAACTGTTATATTTATGACCAAGTGAAAGGGAAGTGGAACCCAGGAGGAAGAAGCTTGGCGGTGAGAGCTATGGCGGATGGAGAGCAAGAGCCAAGAGAGAGAGAGAGAGAGAGAGAGAGAGAGAGAGAGAGAGAGAGAGAGAGAGAGAGAGAGAGAGAGAGAGAGAGAGAGAGAGAGAGAGAGAGAGAGAGAGAGAGACAGAGAGAGAGAGAGAGAGAGAGAGAGAGAGAGAGAGAGAGAGAGAGAGAGAGAGAGAGAGAGAGAGAGAGAGAGAGAGAGAGAGAGAGAGAGAGAGAGAGAGAGAGAGACTTAAAAGTGGGAACTCCAACGACCACAATGTGTGGCCTGGCCTTCCTTAATTCAAACTGTCACTAAAAGAATAAAGAATAAGTGACTGTGACGGGTGCCCTCCACCTGCAGTGTACAATGGCGGGTACTATCAGTGTAGTAATACACGGGCAGCTAGGCGGAGGCACCTTTACCCCCAACAACCTTCCACTTAAAGGCGAATCTGCCCTTGTGAGAGAGAAAAAAGAAAAGACAGCACAACATGTACACGTGTACAAAAGGATGAGGAAAAAGACGTCATCTCATCCAATGCCCATGAATCTCCTGAGGAAGGAAAAGCGCTTAGTAGTGAGGCTCTTTGTGAGCAAGTATGCAGGATTCTGCTTAGTCGGAATCTTGACAAGGTCAACAGACCTGTCCTCAACGACCTCATGAATGAAGTGATACCTCACCTCAATATGTTTTGTCTTCGCATGGAAGATCGGATTCTTGGCCAACTGAATGGTACTTATAGAATCCGAATGCAGTGTAGGCATAGCATCTGTCATACCAAGGTCTGCAATCAAACATCCTAACCAGATAGCCTCCTTGCAAGCCTTTGTGGCTGCAATATACTTGGCCTCTATAGTAGAATGGGATGTACAGTTTTGCGCCATGGACATCCAAGAGATAGCCCCTCCAGCATAAGTGAACACAGCCAGAAGTGGACTTCCTACTATCTGCATGTCCTGCATGTCCTGCATAATCAGAGAGTGTACCCCACGACTCCTGTATCCTAGCTGCCATAACAAAGACACATATCTGCGGTGCCCTTTAGGTACCTCATGATACCCTTTACGACATCCCAATGTTTCTTGCCAGGTGTAGCCATATAACGTGCCACAATCCCAACTACAAAAGAAATATCTGGACGGGTGTCTATCATGGCATACATAAGACTGCCCATGGCTAATGCATACGGAATCTTGGCCATCTCGGCCCTTTGCTCATGTGTCTAGGGAGAATAGGCCTGTGAAACCTTCACATGAGAAGGTAATGGATAGCCAATAGGCTTAACATCTTGTATGCGGAAGCGCTCAAGGACTTTATGAATGTACTCCCTCTATGACAGATAGAGTAGTCCCTGAGATCGAGCGTGTGTAATGCCCATACCAAGTATATGCGAGGCATGTCCCAGATCTTTCATCTCAAAGCTCTTCTTGAGCTAAGCATCTAGCTCCTCATGAGCTGTCCCTGCTAAAAGCATGTTATCCACACAGACTACCAAAATCTGTAAAGAACCATCATGGGCTTTCTTCATGTACAAGCATGGATCCATAGCACTGCAGCTGTAGCCCTGTGATTGCATGAATGCATCAAACTTATAGACTCTTCTTTAGCTTACACACTAGGTGTTCCCTGCCAGGGCCTGCAAAGCCCTTAGGCTACTCCATGTAGATCTCATCATGCAAGTCCCCATATAAAAAAGCCATCTTGACATCCATTTGGTACAAGTCTAGGTCAAGCTGTGCAACCACAACCAAGACTAAGCGTAGGATGGTCATATTTCCCATAGGAGAAAAGACTTCATAAAAGTCAACACCATGCTCCTGCTTAAAACCCTTAGCAGCCAATCGAGCCTTGTATGCAGACTTGGGATGTCCAGGGGTACTTTTTAGCTTGTACACCCACTTGCATGACAAAGCCTTCTTACCCTGAGGCAAGGAAACCGAATTCCAAGTCTGATTCTTATGCAATGATCCAAGCTTAGACTGCATAGCTCTCTCCCAAGAGTGACAATCACCCCTGTGCATAGCCTCATCATAAGTGAGAGGCTCTCCTACATCTGTAACCAATACATAATCCATAGAGGGTGCAAAACGGTTAGGAGGTCGTCTATCTCTAGTAGAATGCCTCAACCTAGGCTTTGCTACCTGACCGACAGCCTGTCTAACATCAGCATCTCTAGCATCTGGGCCATGAGCATCAGGTGATGCTGCATGCTGTCTAGCTGGCCATGGAGCAGGTGGCTCCTCCTGAAAGATAACTCTGCATACCTCAACCACTTTCTCAGGCTGCATATGCATTTTGTCCTCATGAAAGATGATATCATGGCTGTGGATCACTTTCCACGCATGCGGATCCCATAGATGGTAGCCCATCTCTCCTGCATCTCCATAGCCAATGAAAATACATTTGACACTTTTAGGATCCATCTTATTGCGTTTGTCCTTGGGCACATGGTAGAATGCCTCTGTTCCAAAGACAAGCAAATGATCATAAGAGGGGGCCTTACTTGCCCATACCTCCTTTGCAACCTGAAAGTCAATGCCACTGCTAGGTGACCTGTTAATGAGATGCACTGCAATAGTAACTGCCTCAGTCCAAAAGTGATGTGGTAAGCGAGCTTGGCTAAGCATTCTACGGACCCTTTTCTGAATGGTTCTATTCATGCGTTCATCCATACCATTCTGGGGAGGGATGTAAGGGGCGGTCAACTGATGCTTAATACCCGGCTCATCACAAAACCACTCAAAAGCACGTGATACCTACTCACCCCCATTATCTGACCTTAGGCATTTTAGCCTTTTCCCAGACTAATTCTTTGCCAATGCAAGCCAACACTGAAATTTTCTAAGACATTGGATTTTCTCTTTATGGGATAAGCCTAAACCTTATGTGAGTAATCATCTATGAAAGTAACAAAGTACTTTGCCCCACCAAGTGACTGACAAGGCATGGGCCCACATACATCTGAGTGCACAAGAGCCAAGGGTTCACCCATGAGTTTCTTACCAGACTTTTTATGCGTATTTCTAGTCTGCCTGCCATATAAACAATGATCACAAGAATCAAAATGCGAAGAGTCAAAAGGCGGAAGATACTACAAAGCACGAAGCGTTTTCATTCCTTTAAGAGACATATGTCCCAAATGAGCATGCCAAAGGGATACATGGGGAATAGAACCCATAGACAAAACATGATCCAATGTAGCTCCAGATACAAGTAAGGGATACATGTTGCCAGACTTGGCACCTCTTGCAAGCACAAGCCTACCACGAGTAATCTTCCATGTAGAGTCTCCAAAATACACAAAATACCATGCATCATCAAGGTGTCCAGCTAACATAAGGCTGCGAGTCAATGTAAGTACATGGCGTACATCATGCAAAACAAAAGAACTGCCAGAAGGAAACTGCAGCCTAACATCTCCAATGCCCACAATGTCAAGAGACCTATCATCACTAAGACGCACAGAACCAGACATGGTACGATAGGTATGAAGCCAATCTCTACAGGGTGTCACATGAAAGGACGCACCTGAATCCAAGAGCCAGCACTACACATATATAGAATGTATCTCAGAAGTCTGTAAGGCATTGCATGAAGAAGCTGCAAGCATGTAATCATCATTTGAATCAGTGGCCTGCATGACATTAACCTCTTCTATCTTCACACTGGACTTTGCAGGTACAATACTGCTCTCAGAAGACTTTTCCTACACTTTTTCTTTTCCCTTTTCCTTGCGCTTATCATTGTGCATTTTATGGCATTGCGGCCTAATATGTCCTGCTTTCCCACAATAATGATATGTAAGATCAGACTTCTGTCCATGGGACTTACTGCGACCACGTGACTTGGACCTGGACTTTTGAGAGTCCCTGCCCTTATGATCATTATCATACCTGCCATGTCTGCCACCTCTAACGGTCAATGCATGTGAAGAGCGGGAAGCATCATTGTTTCTCCTGTTGATTTCCTTAGTCAATAAAGCACTCTCAACATCTTTGATTTTCAGCCCATCAAGCTTGTTCCGGCATATGGCAGTACGGAAGACATCCCATGATTCAGGCAAGGTGCCAAGCAGAAACAACGAGTGCAAGTTGCCTTTTAACTCAATACCCCGTGACAACAAACACTTCATGATAGCATGAAATTGACTGAAATGAGATGAAAGGGAGGTCCCCTCCTTCATGCAAAGGTTCATTAACTGCTTCAGCCAATACATTTGTGATGCAAGACTCTGCTGCGCATAGAGCTCCTGAATTTTCTCCCATAAATCCCATGCTCTCTGATTCTCATCTTCAACAACATTATGATGGACCTCTTCTAAGAGTGATAGAATAATGGTAGACTTGCATAGCTCATCAACTTCCATCCAAACATCATCATCCATATCCTCAGGTTTAACACCCTTGAAATGTAAGGGTTTAATATGCAATTTCTACACCAAAACCTGCCATATTTGGGACTTCCAATACCCATAGCTGGTACCATACAACTTGGCAATTTTAAAGAGATCTGTATCTTTCAGATGACCAGCCATACTATCCCAAATCAAAGCAAAAAAGCAAAATTGCAGGTTGTTGTAATTAGCAAAAAATGCACTAAAACCACTGTAAAATTGGCTGAAAGGGTGGATTTCACCAAGAGAAACACCTGTCCACCAAATATGACCAAGATAACATCAAATAGTAAGCATTACCCTCATAGAAATGCTCAAAATATGCAGATTTTAGCTTGTTGTAATAAATGACAGCAGTATGTAAAACTGTCCCAAAATGAAGCAATCACTGATACATATGTCACTGCAACTGTCAGGTGGCAAGATACATCCAACAGCGAGTTTGGGCAAGAAGGTACTGAGAACTGTCAAACCAATCACCTGTCAGGCAAGAGACATCTCATAGGTCTAGAAGTCATGCATGTAATGGGTCTCGGGGTAAGAGAAGAAACCAAGCACAAGCACAATTGATAGAGCAAGAAGCTTAATACGTAACCATCCAAGATGCATACAAAACTAACAAACCTGTGACAAAGATAGGTGCCTACCCCAATAGGCGTATCAAATCAGCCCACTACAGACAAACAGCAGACATAAAGCTCTCAAGAGAGAAAATGCATGTAATTGTCCCACAAGCTCAAGCTCATCTGTAGATTAGACTCTGTGTACATCCTAATATACCAAGAGACTTCCAGTGGAAGTGAAGGCAGATGCAAAGAGAGCAAGCAACGCTCTAATACATCAAATACATAGCATTAGACATGCCAAATCCCAGTAGGGTACATCCGGAGCATAAATCCCAAGCTATCTCAGACCCGTAAAAGCATAAGCCTGAAAGCATTCAAAGAGCATATAATTGACAACCAAATGTAACGGCAGTAGATCCAAAATGCTCAAATATATTTGAAGATGAAGCTCCAAGTAACTATCAAGCATGGGCAAACCAAGTGGCATCCATATTTGACCAAAGCATAAATGCAAGAGGCCTAAATGTCAAGCAGTGACAAAAGGCATAAACCGGTCCAAAGCATGCCAACTGAGGTCAAATGCCAGTGATGACAACTAAGTCGGAGCCTAATCCAAGCTCAAAAGCATTCCGAAACCAAGAAGAAGCATTTGACAACTTCCAAATATATCGGTATGATCATTCAAACCTCCAGGAAGCACCCCGTATCCATGAACCAATGCATACACTAAGTAAATGAGCTTCAGCCCACTGTATTACAACAAGCAATTTACTATTAAATGAAGCTCAAACAGTGCTCAAATCTGCTCCAAATTGGTCCCAAAGCATAGACACAGCATCCCATAACATCCTGGCATCACTGAGCATCAATAAGCATCAAACGAGCAATGCCAAGAAGCATCAAACAGTAAATGTCAAGTGCTACCCTGTTTTGACAGTCCTGGGATTGTGTATGTGATGCCAGGAGGCATATTCCATGGTGGATTCCGTGAGGTTTTGCGGTGGATTCCGTAAAATTATATTTATTGCTGGGGCTCGTACACAAGGTGGATTCCTTGTGCAAAAAGTCGATGGGCGTTCTTTTCGGGCATCTCGTTAATTTAATGTGCAAGTGGGTGATTCCATAGCGGGCGATTCTACAAAATACATATTTAAATTAATGGACATTTATAAGTTTAGAGTACGCACTTGTAATAAATTAAGGTTAGGACTAAGTTTCAACCTATTTATTTATTTTGTAGCTACAGACTGCTAGGTATTCACTTTTGTCGGTTTAATCTTATTATTTTCTAACAATTGTGAATGCTTTAGTTGATGTGTAGAGCAAGTGGCAGTGGCACTGGGAATACTGGGCGATAGCGTGTATTCAAGTTATTTAGAAGAAATTATCATTTTTTGATGGGCGCACATCTTAGGCGTGGCGCCAATATTTATTTTGACGCGCTTATTTATTAAAGTGCTTGACATATATTTATTATTTTGTATGTGCATGGGCGCACGATTTAAATATTCATTATTGAACATTGTATTTGGGCACAGCCTGACTCTTGGGGCGCCCAACCGCTTTATTCTTTATTTGGACAAAAGCAAACACAAAAGCTAAAGCATGCTAATTGTTAATTTGGGATATTTTTGAGCTTGGAGATGAATAATATATTAAATACATGCTTTGTGGAGTGCTCACACAAGGCATGGTGGGAGATTGTACCCAATTGGTCTTTTTGCTTCATGTTGTGTAAATTTTCTCTCTTGGTTTTTGAGCAAAAAGTAGTGTTCTTTGTTCTTGGGGACCTTCCGACACTTGCTACGTACGCATACGACATCTGATTTGCGCACCAGTATGCAGTAAGGGCTGAAGAGGAAAGCACTCGAATCGATCACCCGGAGCCAAGCACTAATGCCGGGGAGTCCAACAATGATCGGGAAGGTTTCCAAGAGTGCTGCGAAGCCGAGGAAGAGCAGGGAAATGCCAGGAGTAGGTCATCCCAGCCCCCTAAAAATGCGTCGAAAATTGTGCTAGCTATTCATCGGGGCTGGGGGGTCTTCAACAGTCCTTGGGGACACTTGGCAATGTCGAGGGGACTCTAATACAGCCCGAGAAGGAGTTGATAAAGGTCCGGAAGCTCAGGGAGGAGACATGAGATCAAAACATACTTGCAAATGAAGGTGCCATGGCTGCCATTGAAGTGCGGGTTGAAGCTCTTCAAATCCGGGCTGAAGAGAATGCCGCCTTTGCTTTGATACCAGTTGAAAGGGAAGTGGAACCCATGAGGAAGAAGCTTGGCAGTGAGAGCTATGGCGGATGGAGAGCAAGAGCCAAGAGAGAGAGAGAGAGACTCAAAAGTGGGAACTTCAATGACCACAATGTGTGGCCGGGCATTCCTTTATTCAAACTGTCACTAAAAAAATAAAGAATAAGTGACTCTGATGGCCGCCCGCCACCTGCAGTGGGCTCTGTAGTGTGCAGTGGCGAGTACTATTAGTGTAGTAATACACGGGCGGCTAGGCGGAGGCACCTTTACCCCCAATACCAAGTGCTTTGCCTTATCCGAGTCGAGCATGCTGCTATTTTGGGGCACTCACGACATCATGATTATTGTAAAGATGGCTTTCCAAATCTTCCCCTTAAGTATAGAATCATAAATATCTTTGCTGAGCCTCGAACCTACAAAGTTACTGATATATCAGAATTCCATGGTTAAAACCATCATAACAAAAAATTTCTAGCTTGATCAAAATAATTTCTACTGTGATATACTTCCATTTTGCCTATGGCATATGATGAATAATAAATATATCATGGATTTTTCTTCCAAATTGTGTATTAAATTGTGCAAGGATCCAAGTGCCTTGATATTAAATTTTTTGTGTCCTTCATCATGATTGTATTGAAAACATGAATGAGGACTTAAATGTTGCACACAAATGTTAACTTTGTGTGTTTTCAAACCTAGGGCATTGCATTTGCTACAAACCTCTTGAAGTCTAGGAAAAGAAGTTTCTCCTCAAGTTGGATAAATCACTTGAGTTTGATGGAGAAGACTACTTCCTAATTGTGGAGACTAGTTCTAAAAAACCAAGCCATTATTTTTGAGCTCAAGTTGCTAGGTGAAGCTCGGTTGTGATGGAAGCAATGGTGCAGATAGCAAGGGATATTTGAACTAGTTGCCACTTGGGAACAACTCAAGGAAGTAGTGTACGGGAGATACCTTCTGCCGACATACCGCATCATGAAGATGGATGAGTTCTTTATCTTGTGCAAAAAAGTATTGAGCTTAGAGTCTTATTACTCAAAATTCATTACACTTTAGAAATATGTGCCATCCACGAACAATGCTCAACAAATGGACAAGTTTTGTCCTGGGTTGAATTCACCTTTGGATACCCAACTTGAAGCAATGTTACCTATGGATCTTTAGGATGCATTGTTTTGTGGCAAGCCTCTCTATGAAGAGGTCCAATCCAAATCAAAGGACATAATATATTGGGGGAAAGGTTCCCCAAACAAAGTACCATGTGCCTCCATTAAGAGAACTCAAGGTCAACAACAACCTAGCCCAAGGAAAAGGGCCAAGGCAAGTTTTGTTCCCATAGTAAGAAACAATGATGCTCAACAATTCCACCACTGTAATAAGCTTGGATATTTCAAGAGGGAATCTCCAAAATTGAACTAGGCTTTCCATTAAGGGCAATTTCATAGCTAGAACAAGGGAACAATGGCCAAAGGCAAAGGAAAGATTACAACAATTACCTTCAAGGGAAAAGAAGAAGAAAAACCCACTATGGAGGTTGATATTGAGAAAGAAATTGTGCATGATGCTCTCAATAATCAAGGCTACAATCACCAAATGTAAGTGATCCAAAGCCCCACTCATTCATTGTGAAAGTACTCATTCATTAATCTCACCCAAATGTGGAAAAAGATTAGGAATAGCAATTGTATCAAGGCCATCAAACTAAAGGAGCAACTCAAGAAGCTACTAGGCCAAGGATATATTAGACCTAGTAATTCACCATGGGGAGCCCCAGTTCTATTTCAAAAGAAGAAATATGGCACTCTTTGTCTATCATAGGCTACCACAAGTAAACTAAGTAATAGTCAAGAATAAATAGCCAGTCCCCCTAGAATCGACAAGCTTCTTGATAGGCTTCAAGGAGGGAGGGTCTTCTCAAAAAATTAACTAAGATCAAGCTATTAACAAATTAGAATGAAAGAGGAAGACATCCCAAAGACCGTCTTCAACACAAAGTACATACATTATGAATTCATTGTAATGTCTTTTGGATTCATTAATGTCCCAGCCTCTTTCAATAGGATGGTACAAGATATTTTTAGACCCTACTTTGATAAGTTTGTTTTCCTTCTTCGATGATATCTTAACTTATTCTAAAGAACAGGAAGACCATGAGGCACAACTGAGGATTGTGTTAGAGTCTTGAAGAACACACAAGCTCTATGGTAAAAAGAGCAAGTGCACATTCTCTTCAAAAGGCAAATGGAATACCTTGGATATATTGTATTTGAGAAAAGGATTGAAGTGGACTAGCTAAAGCCAAAGATATGCAAGAGTATCCACCTTCAAATTGAGTCAAGGATGTATGAAGCTTTTTGGGATTAACAAGATGGTATAGAGTCTTTATCAAGGGATATGCCTTGATAGCCGCACCCCCCTTACTAGATAAGAATTAGTGAATCTTTTTTCCTTTTTTTGCACATTGATAGATTATGTTCAAGTCTAAATAAATGCTATGGGGGAGTTTAAGTCACATCCAAATTTTGTTGGAAGAGGGATGAATCAAAGAAGAATTAGGCCCATAATTTAAAGGATATATATATGGGATCAGGTTCTTCAAGAATAAGGATTTGAAGTCTAGGAAAGAAACCTTTGCCCTTGTTCCATGAAATCTTTGTTTTACAAGATGCAATTATTTCGAATAGAATGCAATATGATTTATAAACTCTATGCTATCTACTAAAGATGGTATCGAGGGGACGAGAGCTCTTTTGAAACCTCCATAAGCTGTTTAGTTCTTTTGAAACCTCCTAATGAATTAAGACTAAGAAAATAGGGAAGGAGACTATATAGTGGGAGTTAGGGGCTTTGTCTCTTGTTCTATCCAAGGGCCTTGTCTCTCCTTTTATCATGCTCAAGGAAGTAACTTTAGGACTGTTTGTGCTTGAACCTATACTAATTTAGGACTGTAGCTAAAAATTAGGATAAATTCAAAGGTATTATTCCTCCCCCAAGGGTAGTTGTAGGAGGCTTCACCAAATGGCTATGTTTGCAACTTCGGATGCTAGGACTAGCTTTGTGAGTGAGAGGTCTCTTCATAGGGAAAGTAGTTAGCTAGGAGATAGCAAATGTGGCATGGGGGGCTCTAGCCATATTTCCATTCCACAACAAAAACTAATCTAACCCCATGTGAGCCTGGGACGGCTTCCCAAAAGGCTCTAATGCTAGGTAAGGGTAGTAAATTTGGTGGTAATGCCTTAAGGTGGGTCCTATCTTGGACATATATATTGATGTAAATAAATCTATATTGCTCACATGTTGGAATGAAAAAATATTTTTTACTAAAAGATTGTTTTCAACTTGTCTTTATGTTTGTGCTAAGATTATGTGAATGAACATTGTGTTCATAAAATTAATTAAGGGATCTTTATTTATATGTTACATTAATCATGCTAGGTAATTAGGTAATTAAGAATCTCTGTTTCAAAAGGGAAGCGAGAGGGTGGGCCTTAGACTCGGCCTATGGTAGGGTGGCCTTGGTAAGTCAGGATGTTTCCCACAAATGTTGGGACAATAGCTCAGGAAGAGCTGACCATCCTATGAAATATTCTAGAGCCTGACGGATGAGACTTTGCCTCATGGGTAGTGGGGTTGACACCTTGGCTCCCCTCGTTTCTCACTCTCTCTAAACCAAGTGTGACACCTATCTCCTTCGATTTGGGATGAGTGGCATAAGTGATCACTCGTAATTGATGCTAGGTGAATAGTTAGGTGAATCAAGATAGGATGATGGTTGCCAAGTGGACTCTTCCATAGGCAAATCATGCCATTTAATAAGATACTCCAATGCTATTATCCCATTGAAGAAAGATCTGAATGGGCATGGTGAAGACAGTCTATTGAAAGATCACAAATAGATGATCATTTGTGAATTTTCTTGAAGCTTATATTCTATTATCTCTATATCTTAGTTTTGAGGATAAAATTCTTTCAAGTTGGGATGGCTTGTCATGTAGCATTTACCTTTATCTTAGTCTTAGGTCATGTGAACTAGAGCTTAGGTATAAAAAGATGGAGATGAAACATTTTGTGGATCTTTTGCCATCTATCAATTGCAATAGTATCTTCTTGAGGATCTCCTTGGGACCTCACACCATAAATGTGAAAACAAGGATGATGGTAGAAAAATAGCCATAACTTTATCAGGTAGCTCCAAATCACATAAATGCAATATTTTGGCTAACAGATGATAAGAGGCATCTCCTCAAAGCATAAAAATCAAAGTTTTGATAAGTTATGGTATTTTATTTTGTTGTAGAAATTTAATGTAGCAACCTATTTTGTTCATTGTATTCAATCTTCCTCCTACAAATCCTATGGATCATAGTACCATTTTAGTGGCCTTAAATTCAGGTCGATTCTCATAGCAATCAAGCAAACCTTCCCCTACTAGGTAGACTTGAGCGATCCTAGGAAACAAAGTTTGTGAAATTCCGAGGGAGTTCCAAATGGCATTGCCTAGAATGATCTCTTGAAGGACTATTGAATCGTGTTGTTGAGGGACCATATGATAGATACGTTACAAATGGGGCATTTTCCATTATTGAATTCAAGCTAGATAATTAAGTTTTCCAATTTGGAAACTTGAAGATTTTAGTTTCTAAAAATTTCTTATGGCTAGGTAAAAACTTATTTTCAATGTTTGAATTCTTAAATGGTTGAATTAGAACAAGAGTACTTTGAATTGAACAATCTTGAGTCATAAAAATAGAAGCAAGTAAAACAACCGCCATAATAGCAATAACAATGATTATTAAGCAAATGAAGACAAAAGATTCACCCAATTGGTTAAACAAATGTTTGATACTCATGTCAAGAGATGGTATTGGATGGAGAAAACCTTATTGCAATGCACATGCTTTCACCATGAACGCGCTCACCTACCTACAAGCTAGAGGACTTTAGTTCTTGCTTATTGCAATGCATGTGATCTCATCATGAACTGTTGAGATTTATGCAATCACATTCCTAAGATAGCCTCTTAGGGCAAGGGACATGCAATAGCCTAGGAGAAGCTGCTTGAATCCCATAAGCATAGTGAGAAAAGGGGAGCCATCCTACAACTATAAAAGCATGTATTGACATTGAGTTAAATGATGAATGTTATTGTACTTTGTACTTTTAGTCTTGTCTCTCTACTCAAGATTGCGTTTGTGAGTCCAAGATAATCTATCTTGGAACCTAATTCACTTGAGTAACAATCAGTGTCTAGTCTTAGTCATCATGCTTCGTATCATTGACTTCTGTCCTCCATAGTTAGACCTTGCTCAAGGATCCATGTTTCTCAACATGGTATTAGAGCCATGGTGAGCTCAGCTCAGCTTAGCTCATTGCTTCTCCAGCTCCCCACAACCTCTGGTTAGCTTAGCTCCAAAAGAATCTTTTATCCCTCACTTCATTTCCACTCTACCCTTCTTGACCTCCATAGCCAACAGTATCTACCTTTGTTGGAGCAGCCATATCTCTTCAACTAGGCCATATCTTTGCAAGATTTGTTCTTGGGATTGTTCTTTAGGTCAAGATGCAAGTTCCAGTATAAAAATTGAGGAGATCGATGTGCATCATGCATGGCATTTGCATTTTCCTAAATCTGGGTGTAGTTTTGACAATGATCACTTTCAAGGCTTATATCACTCAACTCAGGCAAAAGGAGTACAAAACCTCTTAGGGGGACTTTGATCCATTAGTGAGAGTCCTTGATCTCAAAGGGTTTGAGCATATTCAACCTATGGAGCTTGTGGGAGTTGATTTATTCGTCATCGTTGGTCCTTGTTTTGAGAGGACAACCATAGCCATTTTGATCTCAAGCTTAAAAATTACTATATTTTCTCACTTCCTTGGCTCAAACAACCCAGCAAAACTTTGATCCATTGTACAATTGAAGTTCTAGCCATTTTGATCTCAAGGCAAAAGGAGTACAAAACCTCGTAGGGAGATTTTGATCCATTAGTGAGGGTCCTTGATCTCAAAGGGTTTGAGCATATTCAACCTATGGAGCTTGTGGAAGCTGATTTATCGGTCTCACTGGTCCTTGTTTTGAGAGGACAACCATAGCCATTTTGATCTCAAGCAATATAATTACTATATTTTCTCACTTCCTTGGCTCAAACAACCCAACGCAACTTTGATCCATTGTACAATTGAAGTTCTAGCAAGTGCAATCCTCAAACTTAGTAAGAAGAAGGTACCAGAAGATCAAGCATCAACATCCGACATTAAGCTTCAAGATAGTATCTCTTGATACTAAATAGTGCAGTTTAAACACTAATAGCTATCGTGTCTTTTGATACATTTTTGTCTTTTTCAACTCTCTTGTTGGATTTACCTCAATTGTTAAAGCTAATTTGCTATTGCTCCTGCCATCCAGTATGGGAAAAGATTCACCTTCATGCCACTTCAAAGGAACGGGCTTCCACACTTGGTAGATAAGGATCAAGTTGATCTTGATTAAGAAGGACCTTTGGTCAATAACGAGTGGCCAAGAAAAGAAACCCAAAGATACTACTTTTGTAGGAATATGGAAAAATAATGATGACAAAGTCCAAACCACCATCAAGCTTGAGTTTGATGATGGTTACATCCACCATGTAGACACATATGATATATCTCATGCCACTTGGAAACACTTGGACACATTGTTTGGTGCCCAATTTAAATATTCAAAATATAGATTGTTGATTGAATTTTTCAGGTTGTATATGAAGGCTAATACATCCCACACAACCCATCTTAATTATATGGAAAGTTTTCTAACTCAACTTGTAGGGATTAATTTAAATATGGATGAAGATATATGCAGCATTGGAGTTCTGCTGAAGACTCTTCCTCCAAAATTTGGTAATGTCTCCACCACACTAATTAATATGCCAAAGCTGGTAGACATTAACGCATCACTCCTAGAAGAAGAGAAAAAGCCAAAAGGAAAAGAAGAAGCAAGCACTTCAAGAAGAATAGGTTGTCTATGTCAATAACAAGTACAAAGGGACGAAAGACATTGTCTATGACTTTTGCAAAAGGATGGGACACATTGAAAAATTTTGTTCTGCCATAGAAAGATCACAGAAGGCCTACCTAGCAACTGCCAAAGAAGAGGAAGACCATGAAGAAGAAGACACTCAAGAATAGAAGGACAAGCGTCATTAGTCCTTTTATTCCCACTATTTAGGCCAACTTTTTTAGGCCTTGTATGTGCTCGCCTTAATGCTCTAATCATAAGCTTTGTAACCCTCATGTGATTTGTGTACTACAGCCTTTGCAGACTTATGAGGTCTTGTGATAATCTCTAGCTTTATATAGTTGGTTTTTCCCATGTCTACACATAGCAAGGTTCTACTCATGACAACCTTTGTATACTCAATGCTTTTTATAGTTGTGATTGAGGAGGGGTGTTGAGATTTATGCAATCACACTCCTAAGATAGCCTCTTTGTATGGAGCAGTAGGCAAGGGACATGCAACAGCCTAGGAGAAGCTGTGTGAATCCCATAGGCACAATGAGAAAAGGGGAGCCATCCTACAACTATAAAAGCATGCACTTGACATTGAGTTAAATGATGAATGCTATTGTACTTTGTGCTTTTAGTCTTGTCTCTCTAGTCAAGATTGTGCTTATGAGTCCAAGCTAGTCTATCTTGGAACCTAATTCACTTGAGTAATAGTTAATGTCTAGTCTTAGTCATCATGCTTCTTATCATTGACTTCCGTCTTCCATAGCTAGACCTTGCTCAATGATCTGTGTTTCTCAACTAGCTTACCTTCTAACAAGCTAGAGGATTGGACTTGTGTTCTTTTCTATTGAATCTAGGGGTATGTTGCTTTTAGCTAGGAATATCTAGATTTGCAAGTGATCTCTCCTCATACTAGCGTCAAGCTCCAATGTGTTATGAAAAGATGCATCAAAGAAACTAAACACAATCTTTTTTTCCAAGTACATGAGATTTGGAGGAGAAGAAAATTGGTAAGGGACAAGGTTAAAGAGCATTTATAGGTCCAATCACCACATATATAAATTAAGGGGCATTTATAACTTTAACCTTCAGAATATAGACTTCTAAGACCCAAGGTAAAACTTGTTGGCTCTTACGTGGGCATGCCAAAGTCTAACAATAGGTAGGTTAGGGCCTCCTAGGTATGCTCCACTGTGTAGGTCTCCTCGAGTCCCATATGTTTAGTTAAGTGTCTAGATTGTTTTTGAAAGGTAATGTGTAAGTACTACTTCTCTATAGGGAGAGGCAACATTGATAGTTGCAATTCATGGTGTCCCATGGCATATTTGTAAATGCCCATCTTATAAATTGAGTCTTAGAGCTATAGGGCTCCATTATAGACAAGTAAAAATGTTGCTGCTACCATGCCCTCAAGAATTACTAGGTTTTTAGAGGGGAGGTAGACTGCCCTTAAGATTTTGTAGATCATTATGCATGTGTATGGACTAATTTGTGGGTTAGAGAATAGGGGTGGGGCCTTGTGTTCAACTAGATGAGGGGGTGCTTCTACTATGTCCTTGCAAATGATCAATTATGTACATCAAGGAGAGATGCTTTCTTTTCTTCTTTTTTTTGGGGGGGGGGGGGGATGTTATCCTACATTTGAATAAAATAACTAAAGGCTACAACCAATTGATTGACAAACATAAGGATATTTCAAACTTTTGTGAAAGGGAAGTTTCTTGTTTTGAGTGCCCTACAAGTAAAAATAGTTGATTGATGAAAAAGGGAATAACATTCTCTTGGTTGGGGAATACCTTTCGTGTGTTGAGATGGGAGGCATTTAGGCACTTCTCTAAGCATATCATTATTGAGCTGAAACAAGTGCTTGAGCTTTGCAGATGATGATGATGGTAGGATATCAATCGACGATGACGTTCTTGTGACATGCATATGCTTGTTTGTTTTATTAAAGGACCTAAACTTGATGTTATATTTTTGGCACCTATTGTTCTATGCTAAGTTTAGAGACAATTGCGTATATACTTCAAATGTTTTTATTTTGATGGCACTTTAGGTAGTGCATGGAGTTGCTAAATTCACATATTACATTTTTACACAAATTATGGTTGAATCAACCTAGGGTGGATCATAGGCATAATGCAAGAGTTGGGGTTCAAATGAGGAGGTTTAATACAAAGTTTTTGCATAGCCCAAAATTAATACATGATATGCATATTGACCTAGATAAAAGCCACCATCATATTGAAATGTTTAACAAATAAATTGACTTCTAGAAACATTAATGTCTAGATTTTTAATGAAAATGTCCAATATCAATAACTAAAATGCGAGCTATGAATTTCTTTTTGATATATTAAATGGAATTGTTGAATCAAAGCATTTCAACCTTTTGTCATAACAACATTTTAGTTGTTGAGAATGTCCATGATGTAATACTTATTTTCTTATGATTTGCTAATAATTTGAATTTGATGTTGAGGTTTAGAATGTCAGGTTTGTGATTTGTATTTGCTTTCAAAAGGTAATCTCCTACAATGCACATGGTTAAATATACATGTAAAATAGCTAAGCAAGTGCATACACATGGGCGTGAAACTTCATGGACTATACACCACATGCACATGCACATGCACACAAACATGAATGCTCAACAATTATGATGTAAGATTACAAAAGTCCTTATTGTCAAATATATCTATATGCATCCCCTTCTTTTATGTGCTCTCACTATTGCTCATAAAATGCACACCTTTGTCTAAATGCAAAGCATTTGGTGAAGTGTACAACTTGTATTATGGGAGAATGGTGTTTGGTGATTCACATTGTAATTTGTAAATATGGACCTAGTTGGAACTTACATGGCGTTGAGCATTTCTATGTTCCATAATTTTAGTGGGTATTAATCAAATTCAATACAAGTAAATATTCATGGGGTTAAGCAAGCAAATAACTCCTTTCATTAGCTTATGAACAAGGCATAAAGCATGCAATAATGTTGATGATGATTTATTCAAAAATGTTGAAGTGATTGAGTCGACTTGGAAGGATATCATAGCTTTGTCGAAAATACATCATGTTGATTGCGAAGGACTTTTGGAAAATATATGAAGTATATGTGTGCATAACTTTAAAAAATTGTTTGAGAATCAGGTAATTGATTCAAATTTGAATAATAAATTGGATTATGCTTCTAGCACTAACTTAAATTTGAGACTTTGTGTACCATGAATTTTCTTCAATGTTTATATCATGATGACTGCAATGTAATTATACATTTCTTGGTAGTTTGAAGTTCATTTTGGTGCGTGTTCTTGTTTAATCTTCTTTTCATAGAGTTTATTGAATGTTTCTCTATTTGGCCTAATTTTTGTGAGTCTTTAGAAGAAATGGAACGTTAAATAGAGATGATATTGAAAAACACATTCTTGATATTTCCCCTTGTACCTACTCATGCTTTAGTGCATAGAAGTTAGATATTGTTGCAAATTAAAGAACATTGTATCTACATTGGAATTTGTGCATACTAGCTTTTATTCATTCTCCATCTAGTTATCTTTAAAGATATTGCACATCTTCCATTCACTTCATCAAACATTGAAGGACCTCTTCAAAAGGCAAGAACATAGGAATGTGTAACTTCACAATGTTTCAACATTAGAGGAGTTAGAGATTGGATGATAGCATCAAAATGTGTTCTCTGAGAAAAATGAGTTGCAACATGATATAGCTTATACATCATAAATGTGTTACCGATGAACCTTTCAATATTTCTATGTCCCATTTTCTTAAATAAAAAGAGAGGTATCCCTCTTCAAGATTATAGACATGATTGGAGGAGTAAGAACACTACTCATAATAGACTTGATCCCAATCTTACTCTATTGAAATGAAATTTTGCTAATATCAGATTCTCACAAGGGAGTACAATGTGATCTTGATACCTTATGTAATTTCTATAGAAAAATCTATCTTCCAAGTGGTCACGTACATTTATACGTTATAGGATTTAACTCTATACATATATCCTTAGTTGGGCACTATGCTCATAGTAGCTTGCAACAAGAGAAGACACATGATGTTGATTTTCATAAACTAGCCCATGGATGATGGGCCATGCACTCTACATTGACTACAATCATTATAGTACAATCTAGATGCATGTAGCAAATCATGTCATTGGGATGCATATCATCTAGATAAACATTGAGAAGACATGCATTTCTCCAAATCCACCATTCCATAGGCATCAACTCCCATTTCAAAACAATCTAGATGCACCCAACATTCAACTTAGCTACATTGTAATATTCCTAACTAAGTAGATGCCTTAGAAGCGGGCTTCTTTCGTGTTGCTCTGGCTATTGAGGTTGGGGATTCTCCTCCTGCTGATGTTGCACTTGTTGCTAGGACGACGACCTAGTTCTTGATGGTTTTCAGGACAAACCATTCTAGTCCACTTCTTTAGGGGACCCTATGGCTATGCTCTCCAGCAGCGGTATGCCAATTCTATTCATCAATGTGTTGTATCTCTGTCCCAAGAAGAGGGCATAGGCCATCTTTGCTTGCATCCTTACTTCTAGATTTGGGATGTCTACCAGCAGACTTATCCCGTCCACCGTGTGCACATCATGCTTATTCACTCCCATCATGGCATATACATCTCTCCGAGGGCGTCTTTCTTTCTTGACGGCCAATCCTAGGGCCTTCTCAATCATTGTGGTGCTCAGTGGTACCTCCACTTGATGTTGTTTTTCTCCTATCCTGACTATTATTGTGCTGAAATTCCTTGCATCATAAAAAATTCTCAAGAACTCTATGCACATGCTGTAGTCAACTGCTTGCCCTACTTTATCCACATACTTCTAGAGGGCACACTTGTCCACTAGTTGCTTCACAACTGGCTCCTCCAAGATGGCTTTGTCGAAGTTCAGTGTGCGCTTGAAGGTGAATTGACTAAAGCCCCTTGTTTCCACACGTTGTTCTTCCTCCGTGAAGGGGGGTTTGCCACCTTTATCTTGCCTTGCCATTATGGGTACTTTTATATATATATATTTTTTCCCTTCCCCTGTCATTTACCATAGTCCAACGTTAGTATTCCTCAAATGACTTTTTGGCAAAAGCAGGGAATTGATTTTGTTTCCATGAAGAGAATAAACAAGCTGAATTAGAGACATGAAATTTTCAAACAGTAGCCTATTCATTCCAAAACATTTTCGACATTTTCTTTCCAACCCTTTTCTATTCTTTCGTGCTTTTAATTTTTAACCTTGTTTAAGGCTTTTTGTTTCCTTCTTGCCTATGTTTTCTTAATCCCCTTACCCCCTCCCCCCTCGGGAAATGATGAGAATCCTTCCTAGGATTGGACATGGGAGAGGCAAGGGCATTTAAGCACAGTATGATGCTATCTACTTTGGCATAAGCCAATTGTAGAAATCAAGGTTGTATTCCAAGTGGGCATGACGATCAAGATTACAAGGGCTAATGCGTACTTGGGTAATGTAAGTTAGGACATTGGTTAGAAAATCACCCGAGTTAATGTGGCTAGCCACATGTATCTCCTCTTTCGTAAGGACGCAATCAATGTAAGGGTGGGCCAAGATCTAGTTGTCTAGGTGTTTGTTTCGAGTGATGGCCAAGATCCTGAAAGAGGTTGGTGCTATGTAAGTTGGGTCATACTCGGTTGTTTTAATCGCATGTCACTGCTCATTATTAGTCATTACTTGGCAACCCTGTTTCTCCCATTGGAACATAGGTTACACCATTTTTTGTAAGAATGATGAGTCAGAGTCAGCGAGATGAGTGAGTTCTTCAAGCTCAACTGGTGATGCAGGCCTTTGGGACTTGTGGTATGATGTTATTAGCTGTCTGATGAGCGCGTGCTCTTTTGAAATTTCACCATTACCAATCAACTCCTTTGCAATATTGGGGAATTTCATAGACATGAACTTGTATTCTTTCCAAGTGCAAGATAAGGAATGAACATTAGAGGCAAGGGGTTCATCAAGCAGGCCGAGGTCAAGTCTTTTGTAGCTCCTAGAAAATGTGGTAAAGGTGTTATCCAAGAGCTTGATGCAAGTCACCAAGTCATCTCCCGTATTCTCAATAAGGTCCTTGTTGGCGATCGATAGAAATGAATGTTGCTTGTAGGAAGGCCTAAGACCTGCTAGTGGTTGGGGTGGAATTGAGCTAGACAGTGATGGTTTGAGGGGTAGAGCAGACTAAACAGTGGTGTGTTTAAGGGAAACTTTGTAGTCAGATCCATGTTTCCAATGCTACTTTGGGGTATTGAGGGTGGCTCTAGTGGCATAGATGGTGCATTGCTTTCCTCTTGCGCAACCAATGGGGTGCCAAGCTCTCTGGACTTAGATGATTCCAGGGTATCAAGCTACTATATTGAATAAATTGATTGGGGGTTTTTGACCGCAACCATCACTTGTTCTGTAGGCTTTGCAACTTGGGTTTCTTAGTTGTTCACTGCCTTAGTGGGAGTGGGGCTTCCTAGAGATGGGGTGGCAAGAGATGGTTGTGGTTGGGCTATGCTCCTAGGATTTTCCTTCTTGGGCACCCATATCCATATGTTTCCTTCATAGTATCCTTGGGCTCACAATAGATCTTTGGGGATCCATTGCGGCTTTATTGTGCATCTATATCGATAGTGTCAGGTTAGTCTCTTAGGTTTCGAATGATAGTTGTTAGCCTTGTGGGGCTATGTTTGCTTGCTAGGAGTAGGTCGCTTTTGGTGACTTGGAACCCATTTAAGCGTGGGATCTGTGGCTTTGGGGATGGCCTTAGTTGGCGGTGGTCTTGTAGTCTGGGTGGGTTGTGATGACTCACAACCCCCCTCCTTAGGCTTGGTCCTAGGCAGCTCTATCGATGGCATAGCAGGCTTGGGTGGAGCCTCACTACCCTTGCTGAAAGCAGTCATGATTCAAACATTGCCAATGTAAAGGTGAATACGCTGCAGATCATAGTCCATGTTGCAGTGTTCTTACTTCTTACGAGTGTGTCCTAATAGTGATTCTTGACCTGCATCCTTCATATTTGGAAATACATAGAAGAGGATTGGTAGGCTCTCAGACTCGATAGAGACTGCGATCTTGCACTTTCCTAGGAGTGCATATGACTTGCCCCTAAATGGGTTGAGTTTAGCATTAGTGGGCTATAACTATGGCTAAGCAATGAGGGTCCAATGAGCGCATGTCAAGACATTGAAGTAAACTCCCTCATCAATAAGGCATCAAATGCGTGTGATATGTGCATGTATGTTGGTGCTAAATCTAGTGAGAGAACCATTAGCAAACCAAGGAGAGAAGGAAGTGGAGACTACCTAGAAGGAGGCCAGAGCATAGGGGAAGAAGAAGGCCATGAAGCCCTAGCAACAAAGGAGGGAGGAGATGATGAACATATTAAACTAAAAAAAGCCCAAAGAGAATCCAAAAGCGCAAAAGAAGAACAAAGGAGGAAGAAATGAAGAGGGCAAGAGAAGAATCACATAGAGCTAAGGAGGAGAGAAAAAGAAGAGCAGAAGAAGAGGCTGAGGAGTTGAGAAAAAAGAAGGATGAAGACATGGGCAAGGCCATGCACAAGTCTATAGAGGAGACCCATGGTGCCAAAGAAATGGCCACCTTGAGCCCACGACACGAAGGCGAAGCAAGCGGCATTGCTAAAGCAGTCCCAATTGTTGTAGGAAAGGGCAAAGCCCCACCGCATCCCCTCCTTCGACCCTCACACCTTAGACCACCACCACCACCTCCACAACACAAGAGCCAGAGCCTGCCATGGACACCACTAAACTTATGTCCATGATGTAGTTCTTAGTCACAAAAGTACAAGAGATAGTGTCAGAGGAGCTAGGAGCCAAAAGGCCGGTTGCAGCAGACATCATCGAGTTAAGACAAGACCCAAAGCGGCAAAGGTTGGATGTGTTGACCACCACATCACCATCTACAGTGCCCCCAACTGTGGATTACAATGCATATGTAGCTGAACTTCTAGCCCAGTTAGAGAAGGCTAAGGAAGAGAATAAGGCAGGAGAGCTGTTCCAGAATTAGAGGCCAAAAGAGAAGTTTCTACGGCACTAAGGCTAGAGACGACACGGCAAGCTATGAAATATTAGAAAGAAATTCGAAACCTAAAGGAGCAACTTAGTGCCAAGGAAAAGGAGGCTCAAGAGAATGAGGACTTAAGGTAGAGGCTAGAAGATGAAGCCCAAGACCTAGTGGTTGAGCAAAGCGGGGCCACAAGTTGCTCATCCAACAATATGTTGAGCTCCAACAACGAATGGCATGCTTGGAGGAAATGAATGCATAACTATGGAAGAACCAATAGGAAATCGACTAGGCTTAAGAAGAACAATGCTAAGAATAGGAAGATGCCATGGTATTAGCAATGGAGGAGCAAGGGAGACTAGAGAGGAAAATAGAAGTCGTGGTGAAAGAGAAGCAAGAGGCCATAAACGAAGCTACCAGAAGCCTGCAAGACAACCTGGAAAATGCCCAACAGGAGGTGGAGGCATTGATGGTCATGGCCATGACCGAGAGAAGACTGCACTTGGCGGAGCTAGAAAGGCATGCACAAATGATTAAAGATCTATCAAAAAGGCTCGTAGAAGCCTACTAACAATTCTTTGTGGCCGATCAAGGGAGAAGAATAGTTGAGAACTGCTGGGATAAAGAGAAGACCTAAGTGCTAGAAGTGTGGAATGAGCAGGAGCACGTGGTAATGATGCTATCTCAGGAGATGGAAAGGGGTAAGAAAGTTTTGGAAGACAAAGCACAGTAGTGGGAGAGGCGCAATTTTGAAAGAGTGCGAGGATTGACAAAGCTCCTAGCAGTGGTGGAGTGCAAGAGAGTGCTCACAGAATCTAGGGCTGAGGCCACAAAATTGTACTCTAGCATGCAGAGACAAGTCTTTTTAAGCACAGTGCTTCATGTCACACAAGTTGAAGGTGAGGATTCGGTGGAGAGAGTGAAAAGGAAGTTGGAGTTTACGATCATAACCTTAAAGTATGGCTTGCAAGAGCGTACACTCCCAACCGACATAGGCATAACCAAGGAGCAGCAGTGCAACTACTTATGACAAGCTGGTCTCTCCATTGATGAGCGCACACTCCCAACCGGCACAGGCATAACCAAGGAGTAGCAATGCAACTACTTATGACAAGCTGGTCTCTCCATTGATGAGCTCAAGGAACTTGGATTCGAAGAGCAGGAGCAGCCCCAAAAACCCACGATGGAGCATGACACCGAGGAAGGGTCAGACTTCGAGCAGGAATTCGAAGAAGAACTACAATCCTAAGAGCCGAGGCCGTTGGCCTACCCTTAGAAGAGCCAGAGGGTGCCCAAGTCCTTGAACACATCATTGCTGCCAAAAGAAGAAGACAAGAGCAAGCCTAGCAAAGAGTGCAAGCACAGCCATGGTAGCTTCCTAATAAGCCCATGCCACTACACGAGGGTCACCATCCCGTCAACTAGCCGCACAGGAGCTAACCATCTGGCAACAGTAGGAGCTCCAATCTTGACCCTTCGAGTTTTTCTTCCTCTATCCATGAGCGTTGGACCAAGTCCTACCCTTGGAGGTAGTGGGGAGGATCATTTGTCTGGGCAACACCCTAGCGAACCGATGGGTTGAGGAGCGGAGCATCGTAATCACACAATGGAGGTAGGAACCCATGCACTACTGGCAGGATAAGGTCTATCAGGTTCCCAAAACCATCCGAGGCTATGAGGTGTAGCCAAAGTGGAGGAGGAGGATTTGGGACACCAATTTTGATGCATGGATGGCCTTTTGTGCACACTACTTGAGAAACGAAATGATCCTATCTACATGCCCTACCCGCACAGATATGGAGTAGTTTATGACAAGAATGTGTATGAAAGATATGACTTTCCAAAGATCTACAATGTCAATGCAAAGATCTACAAGAATGTGTATGAAAGATATGACTTTCCAAACATCTACAATGTCAATGCAAAGACTCCGGAGGGATGCATGGCTTTCAAAGAAGGGGATTTGTGCCCATCCATCAACCACTTCCTCAAGGATTTCTCTTCTTGCCCGGACCCAGCCTTCATAACCACGTGTAACTACCTTAGGACCATTAGGTTTTTATAGAAAAATCCAGCAGCTAAAAAATCACACCTTCTCCCACTCTTTTTTGACATTAACCTAGGAATAGATAGCTACGCTATGGTTAGGCTCATGATGAGGGCAAGCCTGCTTCAGTCTTTTTGTATAAAGATCCTTGAGGACATGAGCGATAACATTAGGGGAGTTTTGAGGTCTCAAACATGCCTTTTAGGAGATAGAAAGAGAGTGCTCTAGACCAATAGGAGCAAAGCCTCCATAACGGAACTTCTATTTTAAAAAATGTAAAAAATTATTTTACTATATATATATATATATATATATATATATATATATATATATATATAATATTAAAATTTTTTATTATCAATATCTATTTTTAGCCTCTTATATTTATGATTATGATATTCTTTGCATTAATCATATACAGTCTTGACCACTTTATTTAATGATATGTCTGGATTAATGATAATGATAGGTTTACTCTAAATTAAAATTAGTAAAAAGCTTGGCACATTTTTTTTCCTCCTTTCTTTTGTCCCTCTCGTATTTTTCCCTCCTTTGTGGTAGCCTAGTCTTCTCTCTCTCTCTCTCTCTCTCTCTCTCTCTCTCTCTCTCTCTCTCTCTCTCTCTCTCTGTGTGTGTGTGTGTGTGTGTGTGTGCTATGGATACAAAAATTTGACCTTCAACGAGGCATCCAAGCTCCCAAATCACATCCGTATCAATGTTTAACTCATTCCAAAAATGGAAGCTGGATTCCTACAATCATTAGCAAAAGCAGTTGGATCACCATGCAACATGCAAAATGTGGAAAAATGGAAAGATATGAGAGCTCATTCATTTTTTCTTGGAAGGGTAAAATTTGAGATTTCAAGCTTGGAGTAAATAAGAATAGCATAAAAGAGGTATTGATGCAACATGTGTTTATGCATAGAGAGCTATATTTGGAACCTGGAACTTCAAATATTCTAATGTATAGAATTGTAAGAATTTGATTCTTAATGTCTTTCTTTTCTTGAACTTGGTTTAAGGTTTTCCAATATAACATTTGTTTGTTTTTCTTGTAGATGTCTATCCCTCTGATATTGAGGAATGGCAACCGGTCGAGTCTATTGTTGATGTTATTGATGTGATGCATAATTCGATTGGAGAAGAAATTTACAAAGGTAGCAGCGAATGGAATATTCTTTTATGATCATTCTTATATTGTCCCCATATAGTGTAGCCAATGGGGATTAATATTCCCCCTTCCTTTTCCAGATTTTTCAAGTTTGAGTGGCCTTTGCCAAGTCCAGCTACTAGTAAGGGCTATAAATGTAAAATATTTTCTGAGATACAGAGAGCATTAAAACCTAATATGTCAAGTAGGCCAAGCAAAGTTACTTTGTTCATGCCTATTAATATATTTGTTGACTTCTTTTCTAATGTTGAGATAAGAAGATCAGTGCCATGCTTTCAATGAAGAGACTAGCATATGATCATGTCATATAATTTGTTGATGAGGGATGGGACACAGGACATAAGGAAAAATTATATGTAAGATAGATCAAGACTCTATAGCTTGTAAATATATGATTGTGGAGCCCCAAGAGGAACACCAAGGAAAAGGGGATTCTACTGCAAGAAAATCTATCATTGTAACATCAACAAGCTTTTATTTCATTCTTTTGATGACCAAAACAAAGAAAACAACAATTCTTCATGCAACATCATAGTAGATGTCTCCCACGGATTTGATAGAATCAACCATAATCTTCAACATCTTCATAGAGTCCATCAATAGAACAAATAACATAAAAGAATACACCATTTTTGAATGGAAATTAATCACATAGTATTAATCTTCAATGTCTTCATAGTTTTCTCTCTCAATCTCTCATATACAATTACATTGTTTTGATAGAATTGGCTATCTCTGGCTCTCTCTCTCTCTCTCTCTCTCTCTCTCTAATACATCATCTCCTCACTACAATACTTAATAATGACTCTCAATAATCATTTTTAGGTCGTGGATACACCTCCCAAGAGGTATGTCTGGTGTGAAGAGGCACTAGAGCCACTATAGTGTCTCTTCATAGTTCACTACTGTCACTGTCTCTCTAGTCTTCTCTTCAGTCTTCAGCAGTTGCTTCTTCCATTTGTTTTAGCTCTTTTGAAATTATATTCATCCTTTCCAAAAGTTAGAAAATTTTTCCAAAGTCACACATACATTCTACAGAACACTTACAGAAGATCTACAGAACAGCACAGAATAGGAACAGAGCAGATACAGAACATAGATAGAGTAGAGATAGAGGCTCTACAGACAACAACAAATCCTCATAACTCATACTAAAACCATTCCAAACTATAAAAAACTATTCAATAAGCTTTCAAAAGGTTCAACCTTCATCAATCATCAATCCATGCTTCATACAGAAGAAAATCAGAACAAAACATAAGCTAAACAGAAGGTATTAGAACCAATCAGAACATCACAGAGCTTCATATTTCTACTAGGAATAATCATGAGCTTTCAAAAAATAATCAATATCATCCAAAACACTAAACACTCTCAAAAACTTCCATTATCAACCATTCATCACTCTAAATCCATAAAAAATCAACCATTCAGACCTCAAAAACAACAAAAATTAGTCAAAAATTCAATCTTTTTCCACGTTCAACAGATTGCTAATCAAAACGTCATCCTTAGCTTTTATTATAGTAGATAGCATTATGTTGGTAGTAGTCTGGTTGCTTTAGACCAAAATCTTGATAATTTTAGCAAAGATCCTATAGTGGGTCGTGATGTTTGGTTCAATAAGGACATTATTGCAATCCTAAAGGTTAGATCATCATGTACGCTACATCAAGTGGGGATGGATTTACAGAATTATCATATTGAACTACCATGCTCATTTGTGTTCAAACTCAATAACAAATGAGTAAGTTTTTATATCATATTATATCCACTTAGGTATATATTTGATTCCACTTCTTGATTATTAAACATTTGCAACATATTTTTTGTAGATATCAACAAGGAGAGAGAAAAATATACAATGCAAGGATATTATAGAAAAGATCTCTTTACTATCAATATAAAATACATGTACAAATTTTGTGGCAAAATTTTTATCAGCCATCTCCATAACTTATACACACATGGGCTTACAAGCAATGAGGCAAAGCTATTTCTTTTTTTGAGAACTTTTCTTAGGAGAAGGGACATCCTTTTTAGGAGTCCTTTTGCCTTTCTTTGATGCTTTGGTTGCCTTGGGTGTTGAAGGCATAGCTTCACCTGCTGCAGTTAAATGCACCTCCTCTCCTTCAATGTCCAATCTCCCACTATTGTCCATTCTTGTTAGTTGCATACAATTGGCCATTATGTACTTCATGGTCTTTACTCTTATATACCAAACATGCTCACTTGTATAGCAATCCCTTGTAAATTGTCATACATTTGTAAGAAAATATTTTTAGTTCATTGTTATTTTTTACAATGGACTATATTATTATCATCAATGGACTATTTTGCAATAAATATTTATAAGTTTATCTTCATTGAGATGAATAAACCTAACCAATCATCTGGCATTTGCAATTACTCTCCAACCACAAGAGTGAATATCATCCTGATGAGGACACTACAATCAACAATATAAAGTAAAACTATGAAAGATAAATAAAATTTCTCTAGCACTTTAATCAATTATTTTATAGCTCTGAACCAGAAAAACAATAAAATTTAGAGTAATTACAAAAAGAATGATCAAAATATCAATGATACCCTGGGTTATATAACTTACAACTTGGCATTTCCATGGCTTTCTTTCATAGAATTGATGAGGAAACTTTGCCTCTCCACATTGTCTATTCCAATTAGGCTCCAATGAGAACTGAAAGTAAAAATATTTAAATAATCTAGTAAAAAAAGATCCCATAAAATCTAACAAAATATCAAATTACTTACTTTTCATTGTATGGAATTAGAAGAAGCTCCAAAGTTTCACATTCAATTGAATTGAACTAATGGTCAAATGCACTTGTATCAAGCTCACTCCTCATATAGTATGAGATAGATGGATCAAGAACCTTAAATTTTTGTTGTATATCAAAGGGGAGCTCATGCATTACACACCTATCTCAACAGGAGGGAGTGTCCCATCTCTTCTGTGACAAGGGATGGAATGCAATTCCATACCTACTCTCTATAGCGTTGTACTCTGGCTGAGACTGCCTCTTGCTGAAAAAGTTGTCTATAGAAGTCAGTGGCAATCTCCATCACCTGATCTGGGCTAGAGCGGTGATTTCGTTGTAAGTTTGGAAGGCTTGTAGGACTGATGGATCTTTGAAGTAAGACCTCTAGGATCAACTTTCTACTTTCTTGCAGTAGCCTTAGTTCTAGCCATCTGAAAGCTCCAAATAAAACAAAAAACAACTCAGTTATGGAAAGATCCCCAAAATCTAATATAATGTCATTTTCAATCACTTAGTGGTAAACAAACACTACTCAAATAGTTTCAATCCCAAGCCAATCATATATTCACACTTTGACAATAACTTATTTTATCAAATTATAAAATTAAACTTTAATAATTCATCAAAGTTCAGCTAACCTTCCAACTTGACTTTCTATTGAACAATATAGCCCTTTGACTTATGAAACGTGACCTGGGGCTTCTAGGTAAGGGAGACATATGCATTTTTGTGTTTCATACATCACCTTTTTTTTTGGTGAAAATTTTGATCAAATTTGGAAAATTTTTGAAAAATAAGTCCATAAGCAAGTAGAATATGATTTTGTTATAAGACCTGTCAAGATATTTTAAATTTATTGTTTCTTGAACACAAAAGCAGAGTAATCAATACATTTAGTTACTTAAACCAATCTTAGCATAAGATTGAGCTATTTTAATCAGTTGTAGAGCCCTTTCAGACATATGAAATGTGAGATGGCAAATCTGCATGGGGAAGAGCTATGCCTTACCACGTTTCACTTGTCAAGCTTTTTTGAAGAAATTTTTGATAGGTTCAGAGAAAATTTCGAAGATAATTTCAGAAAAATAAACATTGCTATTGAGCTTACTAAGAATTTTTAAGAAAATTACATTTATGATACTTTAGCACGTTTTGTGTGAAGCGATGAAATCTTACCTTGTCATCTTGGAGGGTGTTGAAGAATTTTTGGCTGTGACAAAGTCGCATCGTGCTGGTGTTTCAGAGGAGGGAAAGGGCTTGGTCTCTTTGAAAAAACACTTTTGTGGTCCAAAAATTGGTTTTAAAAGGACCTTTGTTCACACGTGTGGCTGCTATAATACACAGTTAACTTGGCACATGCACCGCGTAGATCGTTGTTGCCTCAAAACTTGTGCCACATGTTACTGACCTTTTTTTGGACATAATGGTGCTTTTATGGCACCGCTTTTTAGTGTAAAAGAGAACTTTTAGTCTTTTCATTTTCACTATAAATACAGCTCTTCTGAACGAGTGCAAGGTTTTTTTCTGAACAAATGTATGGTAACCATTATACAAGAACTCAGGCTCATGTTTATGCAAATTTTTGTTCCAAGCAATTTGATTTCTCTTCTACAACCATATCCTCAACAAGGCACTGCAAGCCCAAAGTAAGTGTATTCTCAACAAGGCCCATTTATATTTAGGAAGCAATTTAATTTTCGGGTAACAAACTTATATTATCACAATTTTTTTGCAATCTTTGAAAATTAGTTCAATAAGTATTTGGAGGAATCAAAGATCTTTAAAATTGTCAACCTATAGAGGGCTTCGGAAACCAGTTTTTGCATTTCATAAATCCTCTAGCTAAAATAGTGTTCACCCGATGAAACACAAAATGTTATGCATGCTCTGCTGCCTAAAGGGTCAATTCACATTTGATAAGGCATTGCTATTTTGTTTTGTAAAATTCAACATGTACGCTATGTTATCCAAGCATTTGCAAATGTGGAGTATAATACATGGATTTAGATATCCAAGATGAATGAAATAAATTGTCATTGTGGCTCATTGTTCTAATTTCACATTGATGTCTTGCCCAAGTTTTCTTAGTGAGCATGTCATACATAGCTTATACCATTTTTTTGGCTGTGAGCAAATGTAAATTCGTATATTGTTTCTCTAAACTTGTGTTGTTGTTTTAGAATTGGGATCTGTGAGTAATCAGGATGACTAAAAGGAAGTTTTCTCTAGAGGGAATGGAGGAAGAGGATCTAGAGGATACGTGTGATGAGAAGCTCTTTGATTTCCTCCATCAACTGAAAATTCATATAATTGCAACATATTACCTCCTACACCTCCTTTTGATATGGAGAGAAGATGCTACTGCATTAGAGTACACCCTTGAGCTAACTGAATTTTACTTGAATATCATAATTGAAAGACCTCAACTCTTGCATTTATGTTATTAACTTGGCATAGCATATCACTTCTCTCATGTTTTAAAATTGTTTAAAACTTCATAAATATCAAGTTATTGCAAGCTTAATCCATATTCTATGCCACATAGCCCATGCAACCTATTAACAAGCTCAAAGACTTGTTGTGGCTTGAAAACTCAGGTAAATTTCCAATACCCAAACTATTACCTCCTACACCTCCTTTTGATATGGAGAGAAGATGCTACTGCATTATGAGTACACCCTTGAGCTAACTGAATTTTGCTTGAATATCATAATTGAAAGACCTCAACTCTTGCATTTATGTTATTAACTTGGCATAGCATATCATTTCTCTCATGTTTTAAAATTGTTTAAAACTTCACAAATCTCAAGTTATTGCAAGCTTAATCCATATTCTATGCTAGATAGCCCATCCAACCTATTAACAGGCTCAAAGACTTGTTGTGGCTTGAAAGCTTAGCTAAATTTCCAATACCCAAACAAATTTCCAATACCTAAACCAATACATATTGGAATCTTGAAACCTAGAGGTATGGAAATTTTCAAAAGCAAGAGATGTTACATTTTGGAACTTGTATTGATAATCAAACTAATGAGAGGATTGTGACTTGACAATAGTATTCAGAAGTCAATTTGTCATTTTGTTTTCACATACTCAAGATATTGATACCTCGTGTGCATTGGAACCTTGCTTGTTGAAGGTTTGAGACATTTGGCAAACATCTACAAGCCTATTTAGTCTTAGTAAGAATCACAAAACTGATTAGACAAGTACACTACTTTTGCTTGTAGTCTTCCTATAGCTCTCGAGTTCTTGACCATTGAATCTTATTTTTAGTGTCTGAAGGTCAATTTGCAAGACTTGAAGCATGAATAAAAACTTCCAAGAAAGCATTAGTGTTTACCTAATTAATATTTAATATTGGTAATGTTTACTATTTAATTAGTAATTAGAGTATATGTTTAGATTTAATATTAGCTACTACTAATCAGTGTAATAGTAGTATTTAGTTAATGTAACTAGCTTGTTAGAGAGAGAGAGAGAGAGAGAGAGAGAGAGAGGGTGTGTTGGGACTTTTTTTAGTGAAAAGGGGGGGCATCAACATCCCCATATTTGGCATACATGCGCAAGCACACAGGCACACACACATATCTAGCACCCTCCCTCCCTCACACACACTTTCTCTCTCATCTTTGACATGCATTTAATGCTCCATAAACTTGAAGAATTTAAATGAGACCACCCCTTCCTATGAATCCCTTACATTGTTGTGGATGCATCATCTGGATAGAAGACCCCTAGCCCCACAGATGAGGTATTCTCATAGGCATGTATATATATATATATATCTCTCTCTCTCAAATGATGTCTTTGTATATGCATAGTTTGCATCTGAAATGGACCCATCATCATATGCCACATCAAAAGCTAGTAATAATTAGGCCCATATATTTGTAGCCTCTCTAATGGCCAAACCAATATAGTGCTATATAAATAGCCAATTCTTAATGTTGAGGGAGAAGGAGAGTTGCATTGGAAAAGGCAGAGATGTTCTTGCAATCACCATGTGAACGGCCAAATACAAAGTACACCAATCCATTGCAAGAATGAGAAGGTTGGCCAAATATATATTCTAGATACTTCAGTTTCATGAGAATACCTTCTCGAGAAAGGAAATGGGGCTAGATCACAATGATCGCCTACCACAGATCTCACTACAAACCCATTCAATGTGGGACAAGCAATGATGAATATGGAAGGATCATCTACCCTTGAAATGGCCAAAAACTAGACACATACAATAGCACTTAATGTGGAAGAGGAGGGGACAAACACAAGTAGAATATGATTGTTCTAGAGAGGGTTACGGAAATCTCAAATTTGTACAATGGCAATGTTGTGTTCAATCTTCCACTGGTGGCAGACAACATGTGTCCTACCAAGGGTATGGTAAAAAAGTATGAAACCACACTATTTATATACCACACAAACTATTTATATAGCAGTGACTCCACAAAATTCTAGAAAAACCTATATGGCAACTTTGTGATTTCTAAGCATTATGAACAAGTTTGTAGGCCTCATTACCATCTACTTGTTTGAGCCAGAGTCTATGTGATGGTGCTACATGGTGCAAATTGCTCCATGCTCTCATACATTGTATGAAGAGCGCAACCTAGTGCAAGCCAACAATGATTTTTCTCAAATGGTTGGATTAGAATCTAACAAAGGTGGAAGCTTCCAACAAACTCGAGTAAGAGTTTGTTGATAACAATGATGAGCAAGCATTTACTTGCATATCTGAGGATGACCACGTAACGTACCTGCATCTTTTTGCGGTCCATCAAGAGACGAATCTAAGCGATGCTACCCGCGGAACTCCCATGGAATGTTACGGGGTTTTTTGCCTAGGATTTCTTGAGTCCGCCTTGCAATGGAATGTTTATGGGTGAACCCACTAGATTGACCTAAAGTTTGGGTCCCTAGTGGTCAAGGTTTCCTGACAGCTTTCTAGCATCGTTTCCTAGACATCCTACTTTACGCAAAGATATCCAATCCAAAGCAGATCCACGCCGCACTTGGCTCAAAGAGAATGGAAAACGAGAGGGATGCACTGCTCGACCTCTCTACCCATAGGGCATAGTCCCATTCAACAGAATGAATCGGGGTTCTAACCTAACAATTCCTAAGGGTCGGTCGATAAAACCTAGTGAGAAGCCTCCCAGTTCTTTGAGACCACCCTGCCATAGGGTGTACCCATCGGGGATTCCGCCCACCCGCTTCCCTCTAATAGGTGTTCTTTAGTTATTTAATTAGGTCCTACCACGTTTATGTGCGATATTTAAAACCAGCTTTCTTAATTAAGCCTTTTAGGGAATAGGGTTCGTTCACGTAATTTATAGCATAGACACAACTACAGAGCAAGCAGTCCTTTTGACAAACAAGTTCCTTAACTTATCTTCAAGGTAATCTTTGCCTCTTGCCCATATAGGAGAAATTATATATCCCTTCTTTCTTGCAAAAGTAACTGGTCCAAATCACATGGCACCACAATTTCCATCATTTATCTAAAATAGAATCTTCCAACACTACAGACGTTATGGCCACGGACGTCCTCAACTCTGTTCCGGACTTGAAAAGGGGTGTTCAGAGTCCCATCTGACCCGCAAGTTGCCTAGGAGTGAAACATCATTCTCGTGGTTGGCCTTTTCACCACTTGACCTTCGGCCCATGAATCAAGCAGTGCCCTTTCCAGGTTTATCTGTGATGCAATCATGGAGACGATACACTTGTGCAAAGAACCTTTCCTTAATTAAATCATTTAAGAATCAAGCACAAACAAGGCATTTAGTCCTAATATCATCTGTAATATTTTCACGCAATAAAAGATTGTTGGTTAGTTTGAAAGTTAGTTAGTCAGTTAATAAGTTAGTAAGATTACTAACTAAAGACTAACTAAGGTAAAAACTAACTAATGTTAATAGCTAATGATTTTTATTTAATTTAAAATATATATTAAAAAAATCAAGAGTTGTAAATCTGATATTTTTCTCGGATTGATAAGGACCATAGGCAACCTTTACGGAGGTTACAACGTGAACGAGACTTATGAGAGCTATATTAATCACTAGTATTAATATGTATAGTATGGATGGTCCAAAAATATTAGATTTTGGGCAAAACTAGTATAGTCTAGATATTTTAGATATTATCCTAAAAAGATAGAACTAGATTTCATTTAAAATAAAAGAAAAGTGATGTCTTAGTTAGTTTTGAAGATTTTATAAAAAAGAAAAAAGATAGAGAGAGTGATTGGCGAAATCACATGCACCGCGATTGCAGTCTACAGGCATAGACAACACTTTGAACAGAGAAAAGAAGGAGTGAACTGAGAGCTTTCCAATCAAGTGTCTTAAGGCTTTACCTCCCTTTTGAAGCCAATGAAACCATCAGATTTATGATTTAAGCATCAGATCACAGATCCTTCCAAGAGCCCCTCCACTCTTGTTCTTAGCCTTGTTCATAGCCTTATCCCCTCCTCTCTAATTCATTATAAATATGAGGCGTGGGGAGGCACAAGGGAGAATAAGGAGACCCCGAAAGGCTGCGAGAGAGAGGTAAAGAGAAGGATACCTCTCCTAAGAGATTGTGAGAGAGAGCATTAGAGAGAGAGAGAGAGAGAGAGAGAGAGAGAGAGAGAGAGAGAGAGAGAGAGAGAGAGAGAGAGAGAGAGAGAGAGAGAGAGAGAGAGAGAGAGAGAGAGAGAGAGAGAGAGAGAGAGAGAGAGAAGAGTTACCCAGAGAGGCTGCAAGGGGAAGAGTTAGCTCAATTTCCTCTAACTCGATCCTTGACTTAACCATCTTCTCTTACACTCTCCCATCTTGAATCTATTCTGCGCATTTTTAATCTCTTGAGTCTACTTGCAGATGATGGCCTCCAAGCGAAGAATGTCGGGTGCGGATGGCAATCCTACAACCAGCAATGAAGCTTCGGGCAAAGGCATCACTGCCAATCCAATTGCGGTACCGGTCGTAAGTAATGCATTTCTAAATTGATAGATGCTTGCTTTGATTCTCGCATGAGATACATTAGGCTCCATACTATGATGTAGGAGAATAGGTCATGGGAAGGGATGCGCCTCTTCTCACATATTTGAAAGATGGAGTTTGCAAAGTGCATATATAGGAAAGTTAATTGCACTTAGTTGCATATGGCTTATTCGTTGATAGAGCAATTAGTCAGGGGTTATGAATAGCATAATCCTAAAAAGAATAACATTAGGAATTGTGCATACAAGTATTAAGAAAACTTTGCATAGAATCGCTCTTTGATCCCAAGGGGGAGAGCGAAAATGCGATGATATTATGATCGCGTCTATTCTTGTATTGTTTAGGAAAAATACAATTAGTTTTGTTGGTTGATTGAACAACACCCTAAATGTTTTTCTTTCAATCAACTGATTGTTGCATTGTAATTTGGATAAATATTCCAAGGCTTGTGTTGATGGAAAATGCATGGCAAGGGTCAGAAATGACAAGTAGCCATAGGAAATAAAGGAATGTTTCACTGGAAGATGATATTAGCCTGATTGTCTTGATTGTGCTTTGATTCCTTAATGGATTAATTAAGGAAGGATATTTTGCACGGGTGGATCATCTCCAAGATCGCACTGTGGATTACTCGGAGAGGGCACTGCTCGATTCATGGGCCAAAGGTCGAGTGGTAAAAACGCTAATCACGGAAGTTGTGTCTCACTTCTAGGTCGCTTGGGATCAGTGGAGCTCTGGACACCCCTTGCCGAGTCTAGAACGGAGTTGTAGACTTCCGAGAGCCCAACGTCTGGGATGTTGGAAGATCCTATTCTAGATAAAGGATGGAAATTATGGTGCCATGTGATTTGGACCAGGTACTTATGTTGGACAGAAGGGATACATAATTCTCTTGTATGGGTAGGAGGCAAATATTAACTTGAAGATAAGTTAAGGGACTTGCTTGTCAAAAGGACTACTTGTTTTGTTTTTGTGTCTGTGCTGCAAATTATGTGAACAAACCATGTTCCCTAAAAGGCTTAATTAATGAAGATGATTTTAAATGTTGCATATAAATGTGATAGGACCTAATTAGAAAACTAAAGCTATCAAGGGAAGTGGGTGGATGGAATCGTCGACGGGTCCGTCCTACGACAAGGTGGTCCCAGAGAACTAGAAGGCTTCTCATAAGGATTTATCACTGTTCGACTTTATTTATTGTTAAGTTAGAACCCGATTCATGCCGTTTTAGGGGACTGGAATGGAACTATGCCCTACGGGCAGAGAGGTTGAGCAGTGCATCCCTCTCGTTTCCCATTCTCCTTGAACCAAGTGCGGTATGGATTTGCTTTGGATTGGGTATCTCTGCGTAAAGTAGGATGTCCAAAACCCGACGCTAGAATGCTGTTAGGAGACCTTGGCCCTAGGAACCCAGATTTTAGGTCGATCCTAGTGGGTTCACGGCCACGGATATTCCATTGAGAGGCGGACTCGAGAAACCGTAGGAAACAAACCCCGTGACATTCCATGGGAGTGCCGGGCGGTGTCACTTAGACTTGTCTCCTGATGGACTTGATTGTTAGGCACCTTCTGCATATATGTCCCTATATTAGAACAACAACAGACACACAATAAATATTAGAAAAAATGAATAGATAGATTAAAATCTAAATCTAGAAAAGTTATAAGTTGGAGAATAACACTTATAAAATCCATCTCAAAAGAGGCCCAACCACCACTACTAAGATGTGATGATGAGCAAGCCACAACTTATGTGCATGCCACCTCCTTCTGTTGCCTCCACCTGTTTGGATTTTCATTTGCTTCCTTACTCATCTTCTCCCGCTATCCCTAATCAAGCCACCTAGCCTTTCATAATCCATTATTATAGTCATCGCATGCTTCTAAACAAAGGTGGGAGATGTGTTTTACAATATGTGTTTACATCTAACCATTGAAAAATCTATTGAAAAGGGCTATGGAAACTCCACATGGAGAGTGCTTACAATATATCCATTTTCTCGGGTATTGATGTCTCCATTTCTCTATTATACTATGAATGCACACCTATAGAACAAGTATCCAAAGTGATGATGACTCTCCTTCCTTCATCATTCATGATGAGTTGACTTGTATGGTAGTCAATCAAGTGAGAGAAGCCTAGAGGAATCACATATATCCTAAGCTTTCAAGGTGTAGAAGATGGGGAGGGGAGATCGCTAGCAACAAGGTTAGCTTGGTTAGGGGTGGTATCGATGGGCACGAGGGTGTGAATGGGAGTGGGGGAGTAAGAGCTCGATCTAGACTGGTAGGAGCAAAACTATGGAGGCAAGTCCATTGTCACTCTCCCTAGTGAGAGAGTGGTTGAAGGAGACCCTACTAGACCTATGGACAAAGGTATTGAATGAAATCTTAGTGGTAGTCTAACCTATGGTGTGACAAGGGAAGGGGGCATTGCTTAGATGAGGGCCATTGTTGCAATGGAAAGACAACATCATCATCTCTACAAGGGTTATAATCCCAATGAAGTTGTAAGAACATAAGATACAATGAGGACTAGTGTGTTAATTGTGTATACTAGGAGAGGACTGCAGTGAGACTCCATGTGATGTCGATTGCGATAAGGATTGTCATGCTATGTCAAGGATTTATTGTGTGCTATCAGGGTCCATGCAATCCATGCAACGATGTATCTTCTCATTTTTCATGTGATGGAACATGTTGATGAGTGTAGGAATAACCTATACAAACAACCAAATCAATAGTAACCTACACAAACAACCAAATTAAAATATTTAGTTTTTTTCCCCTTTTTGGTTCTTTAACTCTTCCATAATTCTTGTCTTGAACTTATAATCCCCTTTGTGAGCATCTTGTCTATTCCTTGCTTAGACTAGCCTAAGACTCTATCCCCTTTCCCTACTCAAGTATTGCATTTCCATCTATCCAAGACTATAGCCCAATAATATATCTAGACTACCCACAATAGAATTTTCCATATGTCAAAGAATATAGCCCAATAGTGTACCTACAATAGCCACAACCAGAATTTTTCATATGAGCTTTACCTATGCGATAAAAAGTCTAAGTAATTGATTTCTTGAAGCTAATAAAAAATATTGGCTCTATGCCATTAGATGGATTATGAACTCAAAAAGAGCCTCATACATATTTTAGATAGAACTTAAAGAAAATTACTTTTCTTAATTATTGAAACATAGCCTTAGTACTATAATGAGAGGAAAATGGTTTTTCTTTCAAGAGAGAGTGGCTTTCTTTATGTTGAGAATAAGAACAATGGTTCGAGATGGCTTATAATAATTGGCAATTACCTTAGCAATAACTACCATATCCCATAATCATGAGACCACAAGCTCAATGTTCACTTATATGGCTAGCAATCACTTTTAGTATGGCTAAAAAAAGTTGCAAGTTTCTATAAAGGAGCAAGGGCCATGTCGCCATATGGTGCAACATTAAACTGAAGTTAAATCCTTCTAAAATCTCGTCATTGGGAAAGTCACTAACTCAAAAGCTGAATGATCATTTTTTGTCCATATTTCTCCTAATGAGGTTGAAATTGAGCATAATTAGTTTATAATTTTAATCAAATCATAAGTGAACTTCAATACACTTTAAGGTTATACATAGTTTAGAACTCTAAACATAAACCATAGTAACTAAATATAAAGAAGTTTTTAATACTAAATCTCAATCAATGCAACATAAAATGAGATTAGCAAATTTGTAATTGCACTAGATAATATTTTCTCTAATTAAGAACATTAACTAGCATACTCAATGGTGGATGCTCAATGGAGACATCAATGTCAAATGTCTTCTATTTTGACTACCTCTAAGCATAAGAACTTACCTCTAATTGTATATGCCTTACAAGAAAAATTATATATAGGTTTAAAAGACCTCACACATCTCTCTCTATTGATCTTTCTCTATCTCGCTTGATTTCTTCTCCATTCTAAATTTTTTTACTCTAATCTAATTATATGTTTCTTTTTCTCTTCTAGAGAAAACAAATAAGCTAAGGCAAGTAACCAAACTATGGTCTTTCATATTTTTCTCTCTTTCTCTAATGCAACCAAACCACAAATCTCATCTTTTTCTCTTTCTATCTCTAGCTTGCATTCAAATTTCATGATTAAGTAACTTTTAAAATGACAATAACAAAGTACATTATCATTTTCTCTATTTTTGTTGAGCTCACACATACACATTAAAACTTTCTCACTCAAACATGTCACAAGAAAGCTCAAAATCTAGGTTTTTCATACAAATATACAAAAACAACAAACCCTACATTGAAGCCATGGCTTTTCTCAACAAGAATGTATAGAAGAAAGAGTTTTTTTAAGAGAAGCCAACAAAGAAATAAAAAAAATTAAAAGGTTTGGAGAGAATGAGTTCTTACCATAGTGTTTTTATCACCTTTGCTCTTACTCTTGATATGCATATTCATGTAAACTATACATATTGGAGTTACAAGGGGAATGGACATTTCATAGAGAGAAAGAGAGAGGGGGCTATATTTGTGGTGCCTCTAATATCTCTCTTGTGAGTAGCACCTTATTGTCTTATCACTACAAGAATAAAGAATGAGTATGTACGTATATAGTTAGGATTAGTGAGTAAGATGGGTGATCCACCACATTGGCCTTTACCACAACAATCTTCCATTTAAAGGCCAATGTGCCTTTAAGGGGGACAAAAGAATCAGAGAATGTGTTCGGTATAATACATGTGAGTTACTCTCACCCAATGTGCATCAGTGCCATACAATGTGCAAAATTTTCAGGGGGTAGATTCTTGGTGAGAAAGTCTATAGGGTTATCATTAGTATGAACTTTGATAAGCCCTACTCGCTTATCCTCAAGCACATGATGGATGAAGTGATGCATCACTTATATGTACTTGGTTTCCCCATGAAACATAGGATTCTTTGCCAACACGATGGCACTCTGATTATCACTATGCAATGATGGCATGTCTTCACCAAGGCCCAAGTCTCCCACTAGACAAGTAAACCATATTGCTTCTTTGTGTAGCTCTATGACTACAATACACTCAACTTCAAGGGTGCAACCATCCTAGCTTTATTTCTTTCAATCTTTTCCTCTTTGTGATACTTCTAATAGATTGTTAAATGTTGAGATATTTACAATCACACCCACTGTGGCCTCTTTGTATGAGGCAGTTTAGGCTTAGGACATGCAAGTAGACTGAATCCCATATGCATAGAAAGGAAAAACTGCTACCATCCCACAACTATAAAGCATTGTACTTGACTACCACTTTTCATATAGAAATAATACAATGTCATGATGCTTTGTACTTTCAGTTAAGTGTCTTGTCTTTGTCAGTCCTACACAAGATTGTGTTTATGAGTCCAAGCTACCATCTTGGAACCTAATTCACTTGTGCAATTCAGTCATTGGTCAATGTCATCATGATTTCAGTCTATGCCTACAAGCCGCCATAGCCATGCTCTAGATCTGCATCTTTCACATTAAATGTGGTACAAGCCAAATCTTGGCTATATAAATGAAGAACCAGAGTTTAAACTATCCCTTAAAGATGCAATAAAACTTATCGTAAATTATCTTATAGCTACTTGATATTATGTATTGGGTGTTGAGAAAATTCCAATATAACTTGGATACTATAAATTGTGTTTTAAAGATAATAATCCTTAATTTCTCTTGAAATGAGGACATCTTAATTCTTCTAAGGGGGAGAGAGTGTAATGTGCTCAACTTTTCCATGATGCAACTAATATTGC